>NC_083455.1:9679560-10304560 GCF_023558535.2 Drosophila nasuta | reverse complement strand
GCCATTAAAAATAAATAACTACAAACATTTAAAAATGTATGAATAATGAATAAAACTAGATCAATAAGAACATTGTAGGGGTCTACAATAGGCAAATAGAAATTTGAAAAAAAAACAATAAAAAGCAAAAAGAAAATAATGTTACAACAATAAATACTTTCAAATAATGTCATCATCAAATTAAAACAAACGGAATTATAAAGAAATAACTTTAAAAATCAACAACTAGATAAATAAATAATTAGAAGCAAAATCTGAATAATTTAATAAAATGCAGATAATTTAAAATAAAATATTTTCTTAAATAACTAAAAAACAAAAATAAAATACAAAAGCAAATACAGCTGAATTTATTCTATTTAAAAACAAGTTTAGCTTGGGCAAAAATATTTCCAAATTAGGTGACTAACATTTAAAACTGTTGTGGTGGAAAACCCCTTTTTAGAATCTAAACTATTGTAAGATAGAAACAAATTCTGCCCGAATCAAGAGTTTTGAACGCATGATTAATTGAAGTCTAGTATGGAAAGTCCGAAATGCAATTTTTATAGAATGTGTCATACCATGAATCAGCAGTTAGAATAACAGATTAGGGTTTGGTGTTTTTACATACTATCAGCTCTATAATATACTGTATAATGTTGGGAAGTCTCAGCAGAGCTTGTTTAAGTAGAACTAACATTAGTATTTAATAAAAAATGAAATGATTTCAATAAAGAACAGAAATACGTCATTCTGTTAATGGTATTAAGTCAAAATCCATTCGTTTATAAGAATTTAGCAAATGAGCAGCATATGCATTGACTATTTCTCTCAGTGTGGTGTGTGAAACCAGCTGCTGATTCTGCAGCTCCTGGTCTGAGTTCGGGATGAATGGAATACACAGACTGCGTTGTACTCCGGACTACGATTCCCAGCAGCAACTCCAACTCCAAACTGGGAGCTATGCGCGACATGCGCAATTTGTAACACAAACCCAGTCTCTGGGAGCGCCCAAAAAACTTGTGTATGCAGTCAGAGCTTGCAACATGGAATCGAATGGAGTTGGGAGTCCGCAGACTCGTTGCCACGTTCAGGGGGAGGTCAAGAAACCTCGTGCACATGGCAGACAATATACAACTCGTCGTCGTCATCGTCGTCGTATTTTGTTTTTATTTCGATTTCTTTCTTATTTTGCCCAGCTGCTGATGCTGCTGCTGCCGATGCTGCTGCTGTTGTCGGTCTTCTACTAGTTGTTTGCTCGTTTTTTCGTTTGTATTTTTGGGGGGTTGCTGGGGAAATGTGGCACGCCTCCAATAGTGGCAGCTTATTTACCCGCAGCAGCTAAAACTGGAGCTGGAAGCTGGAGCAACATCTCAACGCAGTTGACAAAACAATTTTTGGGTATGGTCAAGAATGCCAACTGCTGTCTGGCATGTAGTAGCGAGTATAAAGCATAGTATAGAGAGCTGTCTGTCTCTCTGTTGCCAGCCTCTATGTATTACATGCCACATGCCACATGCAACACCTAACACCTCCCCTCTTCATCTGGGCTTTCAGCTTGGCTTGTCTGGTTCTGGGTTCTACTTCTGTTTCTGGCTCTGAGTCTGAGGCCTGGGAAGTCTGTCTAAGCTGAGCCCTGTTCTCTCTGCTCTGGCAGCAGACACAAAAGAATCATAAAACTGTGAAATGGTATTATTCAATTTGATTGCAAATAACAACTATAGTTCTTAATGCTTCCAATAAGAAATTAAGCTCAGTCCCCAACCAAGGGATATAATCCATATATTTATCCGAAAGGGGGGAGTTAATCAAAATATTTGTTAAACTTTGTTTCTATTAAAAGATAATTGCCATAATTGACTTAAATACTTTTCTGCAAAAGTCTGAAATCATTAAAGTAGAGAAGAATACCATATTATTCATTACTTTGGCAATTCCATTTTGAGAGAAAGTGCAGACAGATAAGCAACAAATTAATTCTGATTTTCGTACTGAGAAAACAATGAAGATTTTCTTAAAGAATTTAAACTGAGACCATCGAGTGCTAAAGCTAACATTAAATTTGAACAAAATAAAGCACGTTTACGTAGTTTAAAATATATAGAAAAATGAGATAATAAACTTGACAATACAAATCACTATTATAAAGAATAATAGATTTGTAACATTTTAACATTATTGTTAGTAAATAATTCTATGGTTTTTATTTAGAAATTTATTCTATATGAAGAATAGAGGAAAGTTTTCCGCATATAGACAATTTGAATCAATTCACAATAATCTAAAATATTCGCAGTTTTAGCTCAAAACTCGATGTTCAAGTAAAGACTAGAAATAATGGGTAAGAACCATTCCAATATGAAATAAACCCAAAACCTTTATAGCCTAGAGGCGTTCCGGTTCATCTCATTGCATTAAGGAATTCGTTAAATAATATTAATAAAATAAAATAATAATAATAATAAAATAAAATAATAAAAGTAATAAAATAAAATAATGATAATAATAAAATAATAATAATAATAAAATAAAATAATAGTAATAACTGAAAAACAATGGAAATAATGAGCAGATAAATATTCCTTTTGATTAACCTCTCTTATATGTAAAATATTTAGATAAGTACTTTTCTGAATTTAAAATTCTCTCTCACCTTGCTAAAGTATCCGACAATGTGACAGCCATCGACATCGGCCAACGTCATGATATAGAACAAAAATGGCTCCACATCGTAGTACAATGTTTTGTGGTCCAAAAAGAACTTGGCCAGCAGACAAAGATGCTGACAGTATTGCTTGTAACGTTTGCCATCCACTTGCCACACCTGCAGTTTGCCCTTGCGATAGATTTCATCGCCTGGCGGATGACGCCAGACGCATTTCTGGGCATGACGTTTGATGCCCGTCTCGGATTTCTGATAGCGCAGACAAAACTCACAGATATACATTTTGGGCAGGCGGGCAGCATCATCGGGATAGGGCGATTGATACCACACCTTCATCTTGTACTTGCCCATGCTGATGTATCTAAAAGAGAAGAGAAAGGTTGAGTAACAAAATCGAAGAAGTTAGTGATGACACCTACTTGATGCCCTTGCCAACGGGCAGATCCTTGAGTTCATCCTCTATTCGCTCCGAAGCTTGTGCTTGAGCCTCGCGAAACAGTTGCAAATCATAGTCGGGCACCAGGCCCGCCAGATTCGGTTCGCGATCCTCATCCGTGCAGTCCTTATCCAGCTTCACCTGCAAGATATTAGGGTATTAGTCTAAAGAATTCATTAAATACAATTCTTCTACCTTATCATTTAAAAAGCTGCTGCTAATTGGTCGAAAGTTGGCACGAGATTCGCGTATTTTGGCCAGAAATTCTCGCTGCTCGGGCGTCAACGTCTTGGGATTGCTGTGCTGATTGCCCGGCGTGCTCGAATTGCTGTTGCTGACGGGTGGAAACTTTAAACGCTGCTCGTTGCGCAGCTTGCGTTCGTTGGCACGCTCCTTGCACTCCGAAGCGGACATGTTGTGGTAAATGGGACACGCTTCGGGCAGAAAATGACGATCCAAATTGCCGCTCAAATGACCTGAGGAGTCGCAGCCTTCTATAGGACACTTCTTCTCCAGCTGAAGCGCCGGCGACACAGGTCGTGATTTTATGGAGCTCAAGACGCTGCTTTCCTTCTTCACCTTGCATTTACTGCTGTTGAGACCTGTTGCTGTTGTTGTGGATGATTTCTTCGCAGGACTCTTGGACAGCACACGACTCTTGTCATCTTCCTGCTCCATTTCCGCATCTGATTCCGTTTCGCTGCCTGGCTTGACCTGCTGCTGCTGTTGCTTGGAGCGCCGCATGCTCAGTGAGCGGGTTAACTTGCGCATGGGATTCGCTTTATCCTTGCGTTCCTCCTCGCTGTCTCCAGCTGCTGCTGCTGTTCCTCGCTTGCCTTTGGCATTCGATTTTCCCGTCGCCGGCTGTGAGCTGTAGGAATTGCTTGAGTCTGTAGCCTCCGATTCGCTCATCGAACTTGTCTCCGAGCCTGAGCCGCTCTCTGAATCGTCGCTGCCATCGCTGCTCCTGCTCTTGCCGCGCCTTGGTCCATTTTTATTGCTGTTGTTGTTACTGTTGCTATTGCTCGTCTTGGCTTGCAGCGCTTTGGCGCGCATTTGTTTAGCGCGCACTGCGGTGGCTGTGCTCGCCAGCTTCAGCGGCACTTTGCGTCCATTTTTGGTGTCGCCACGATGCGCCGAATCATCGGTGCTGTTAGAGCTGCTGCTCAGCGAGGGACGCTTAGTATTGTTGTCGCCATTGCGCTGCGCTTGAGCTTTGGCTGGCTGTGTCGCTTTACTTGTTGCTGCTCCACTTCCTCCTCCTCCTCCTGTTGTCTGTTTAGGCGCTGTGCTTGTCGAGGGCTTGCGTCGTGCCACTGAATTGTTTACTGTGCGCGCATTTTTTTTGGCTGGCGGCGCATCATCATCGTCGTCATCGTCATCATCATCGCTGGACAGTCCGCCATTGCGCTGATTGCTGGCGGCCACCACAGAACGTACTTTGCTCGCCGCCGTTGCCAATGCAGCATTGCTATTCCCAGTAGCCTTTGGCTTCTCATTGTCGGCTGAAGGCGGTGCTGGTATTTTGCGTCTAACAGGGTTTTGAGGCTGTTTTGCGGGATGTGGTTTAGATTCCTCGGCGCGTGGCACATCTGAGCTGCTGGAATCGCTATCTGAAGAGCTGCCTGTGTCTGTGCAACTGGATGAGCCGCTTGATGTTGTGCTGCCCGAAGTGGAACTTGAGCTGCTGCCACTTTCCATGTTTGTGTGGTAAACAATAGGTAAATACTTGTCTTTTCAATGGTTTACGCACCCGTAATTAATTGTTGCTTTGCAGTAAACGATGACTGATGACATGTATTTCACGATGCACTTGGGTTTGTATTTGTTGCTTTAGTTATTATGCATCAATTTGCAATATTTTGTTTGCTTTTATTTTTGCACAGCAATGCACAATTAAGTTATTGTTGTGTGCTGAGTGACCACAGTTACAATTATTAAATATTCTCATGAAATATACCAACTCATTTTATATACTAGTTTTACAAATACGAGGCCTGCATACAATCATATAAGATAACTAAATAAGCTGAATTGTTGAATGAAAAGTAAGTAATTTGGTTTATTTAATTAAAGTTCACTTTTAATTAAAATTAAATGAATTATTTAATAGTTTGTAATAGCTTTCATTTTTAATGTGAATTTCGTCGCAGTCACTATTCACTTCACTGCTACACTTCACTATCACAAGTGAGGAGCAAAGTCAGTGAGGCCGTAGTATATTTTCCGGCATTGTAAACTAGTATATTTTCTGGTCAGCTGTTTTGTTGCGCCTCTTTCATTATATGCATTTTATAATTTTGTTAGCGTCAAATAAGAAAAAATAAATCAAATTGCAAATTAACAATTACTTAAATTAAGTAAATCCAATACAGAGCACTAGAAATATAATGTACAACGCAGAATGCATTCCCATCAAGGATATTAAGCCCGGTTTGAAGAATATCAATGTGATATTCATTGTACTCGAGGTTGACAACTTGTTGGCATTTGTTTATTAGTGTTTTTAATAACATGCCTTTTATTTCAACAGGTTGGCGTAGCAACAGTGACGAAAGAGAACCGAGAGGTGCGCAATTTCAAAGTAGGTGATCCCACCGCCAGCATTAATGTCTCCATTTGGGATGAGCCCGGCAAGCTGATTGCACCCGGCGACATTGTTCGTCTGACCAAAGGCTATGCGTCGATTTGGCGTCACTGCCTCACTCTGTATTCGGGCAAGAATGGCGAAGTCTTTAAGATCGGCGAGTTCTGTATGATCTTCAACGAGGCGCTAAACATGAGCGAACCCAAACGTACCGATCCTCAAGCGGCAGCTCCACAAACTGGCAACATGGTCGCTGTCCAGACGCCGGTGGCGACACCAGTTGGCGTTGTTGCGGGCGCTGTGCAACCAGCTGTAAATGCTACGCCTGCCGTGGTGCCGCCAGCGATTGTGAAGCAAGCAGGACGAGGAGGACGCACTGGAGCAGCGCGAGCTGGCGCAATGAAGGGAGATCGACGATAAGATGCAAAGGAAACGAACGAATCTTAGGGCAATATTTTAAGACAAATGCATAGGAAGGATATTATTAAATTATATGAACAAGTTTATTGCGAATTTTGTAGAGAAAACATAAAACAGAAAAATAAGGGACGAGAGATTGACATACAAAACATCTATAATAATAAATAATTGGTAATAATCATAATCATAAATAGTATGAAATACAAGACAACTCTACATATGTGTATTTGTGTTGATGTGTGCATGTGTGTGGTGTGTGTGTATGTGTGGAATTAGCTTAAGCTTAGAGCTGTGGCCCGCAATGCTTATGCCTTCTTCTTCTTCTCGTAGTTGGCCTGAACAGCTTTCAGCAGCCAGCCAACCTCCTCGACGGTCTTGATCTGATAGTTGGCATAGGTCTTCAGCGTGGGCAGCTCCGAGACGCGGAAGGTCTTGCCAATGCCGTGCAGCACCTTGATGGCATCCTCGTCGGTGGTGTCGTCACCCACATAGATGATCTTCAGGTTCTTGGCCCAGTCAGCATCGAAGTGCTTCTCCAGGATCATCTTGGCACCCTCTCCTGTAAATATATAAGAATCGAAAAACGGTAAGAAGGGTTTGATAAGCTTATAATGTACTTAGAACCAAGAAGATTTTAAATAAAAGTTATATTTACATTAAGTCATATATAATAAATACCAAAAGTTGTGTTTGGAAATTAACAGTCTTTAATTGTACTACTATGATATATAATTTGAGGCTTAAGCTTTTTTAAATATTTAAAACAATCCTTATTCAATTTTAAAGAAAAATATCTAATGTACCAACAACTACAATAAATCGTTTTAATATTTCATTATTTTAAAAGAAATCTTAATTGTTAAAAGTATATATTAATTGTTAAAAGTTATATATATATACATATGCTAACTTGAACTACTATTAGCTAAGTTAAGAAACCAATCATTTTAATTTTATTTCTTTCAATCTTTTAATATTGATTAAAATAATCAATATGAATGCTCTTCTATTTGAGGCTAAACTTGTATTGAAACTGAAATTCCGATAGAATTTTATTAAGTAAATTGTATTATTAAGTAACTTAATATTATGAATTATATTGATATTGGAGGGTTTCTTGTTTAAAGTCTAATCTAAGCAAAGGCTTTTTAAGCATATATTTTAATAAAATTGTGCTATAAATTGTAAGCTCAACATTGTTAAAAAGACTATAGGTTTCAGTGGATATTTTGATGTACCAGTCCTAACTTAATATTTAAATATTTTTGAATTTAGGAATAGAATTATCTTACATTTTTTTTTATATTAATGAAAATCAATTGAATGGCTATTTTTTGTCAGATTCGTGGAACCAACTAAAGTCGTTTTACAAATTATTAATGCTTTTCTATGAAACACTTCAGCTTTAAAGAGCTCACATTCAAATGGGTAAACTATCTTTGGAGTAATATTGATATGTTTATCAGTATGAATTAACGAATAATTTCATGAAAGATGTTGAAATATATAATTACAAAATGTTTAAAAAAATTCAGCTATTTTGGCATTGTTTTTGATGCCCATTTATTCAATTTATCCTATTTTAATTATATTTATGCGATCAGCATTATATTAATAAAAAAATGTTCTATAGATTCGAGCTATTTTGGCATATTTGTTTTTGGGACCCCCTTGATGATATATGCACGTCTTGCAGATGCTGGAGAATCGGATCTTCGGGCAATAAACAAGTTTTCCACAATATTTTGAATCGTTCACTCGCTATATATGTATGAGAATAGATATACTATATGTGTTATAAGAAGTTGACTTGCCCGTGTTAGGGGCAGAGATTTATCTCACATCGGGGCATATATATCTATAATGCTATATGTCTATATCTAAGTGTGTATCTTCTAGGCGTTATTTTTAGTCCGCTGCGTGGGTGTGGAGCGAGCAAATTGTGTTTGGCCTGCGGCCCGTCAAGTAAATTGTGCGCAAGCCACAATTTCAAATCATTCAACTCGCCACAGACCGTCACTATATACATACTATATCTTTGCATACTATATAATAGAATAATATGTGTGTGTTGAGTGTGTTTGCCTTTTTTCATTATTTTAATTATGCTGGCTTTGTGTTGCTTGTTGTTTATTTTGTTCGCTATTAACGCTACATTTTTGTTTAATTGATGACGCATTAGACGTCCCGATCTCTCCCTCCCCTCTGTCCATCAATTTAAGTATTGCATTTTCTTTTCAGACGGCACCAACAATTCCACTTTCTTCTCTTCTCTTCGGTTCTTGCTTTTGTTGCCATTTCAAATGCGCTTGCCAGCTTTTCATTTTTCATACAGAAATAATAAATACCGCCTGTTTTGCTTTTTCTTTTTTTCGAACGCTTTTTTCTTTTTTCTTGTTGCTATCTTCGAAATTTTTGAATTTTCATATTTTTCGCTTTGTGCAATATTTTTCCACTAGGAATTTATTGCTCCTCCAAAAGGCGGGCACAATCATAATTAATTTTTATTTGTTGGCCGTAAATATTTTTGTTGTCTTTTGAATTATGCACATTTGTCGCGGCTCATTGGAAATGTCGCGTATTCTCGCCCCCGAGAATTGTGGATAATTTTGGAACGACGTTTCTGTCGACAGATTGCATTCCATTTTAGATATGGAATATCATTCTTCAGCAGAAGAAGATGATTATGTGATCTTAGATTGATCTAACAACATGACAGACTACAAAACGGGATGTGATCAGAAATATATATTTAGTACCTTATGCCATTCAGAAAACCATCAAATATGATCGTTCCGTCACTATATATATAGTGACAGCATTTATTGGCATATGATATGTGAAGCATCGCATCATTAGCTAAAGATGTTTCGCATTAGATGCGCTTAGTTTGAGTTCTTTAAACTGTCTGCATAGCCTCGTTATAATTGCTTCATGTATCTGATTCATTACATTCGATGTAGACATGATTATGTTATGCCAGGGATATATTAATTGAAATTAATTCAAAGTCTGCCAATTTCATGCCAATCGGGTAATAAATATTGTATAAAAGTGCATGAAATAAATCGCTGCCAACCAGAAATTAATTGCTCTACAGCATTTCTAAAGCATCTTTCTATCATTAAATGATTAATTAAAATTTTAGTAACTCAAACTTATCAGTATTAATTAATAAATATAGAAATGATATAGTAATAATTTTATGTAAATCTGTATTACAAATTTAATTTCCCATTTTATACCACTAAGTTAAAAAAATACCATGTCTATAAAGAATATTTAGACTTGCTTTAGAACATATATCTTAAATTGTGTTGTAAGGAATTTAAAATATCCTCTGCACGTTCCAAATAGGAACAAATCAAACGCTAGACAAAACAAGTCAAAATTAAATATTTGCGAAATGAAAGCAAAATTTTTCGCTGAGAAATTGCAGAGACTTGAACATTTATCATCGCGCTGACTAAATATTTCCCAAAGACCATAGAAAGCTAGATATATGTGATATATATAAATTTATACATATATGTTTTAGGCAAGTCTATTCAGAAGGTGGCGCGCTTTTGACATCAGTTTGCTCTCTGCTGTATTTGTCAAGAGGGGCGCCGACAGAAAAAAGGAAAAAACAGAAAGAGGAAAAAAAAAAGAAATCGAAGAAAAAAAGTGGAAAACATTTTTGAACGCTGACAGTTGCCACATAAATTTGTGAGCAAGAAATTTCGGTTGTTTTTGATATTTTCATTTTGGGGCTCTTCGAAGACGACGCCCACATTCCACCTCTCTGGGGTGAAATTTTGAATTTTGCGGCCGTGCGCTATGGGGAAATATATGGAATACTATATAGACTGCAGACTTTGGGTAATAATTAAATCATCGAAGCGTCGTCTCGTTCAAAATCGAATTGTTTCGAACAGGTGCCGACGACAGCCGCAGCCCAAAAAACAGGCGGCAACAGTTGGCTGACAATCGAAAACAAATTGATATATCGAATATGTATACTATATATCTATATACTATATATATAACTTTTTAAGTTCCCCTTCAGACTAACCTTTGTCCCAGTTGACGCGTGGCTTGCCCTCCAGAGCGTAGGGAGTCTCGATCAGCTGGAAGCCATGGGACTGAATCAGACCCTTGGCCTCGGCAATGAGCTTGGCCTTCAGCTTGTCGGTGACGCCCTTGTAGTGATAGGTCACCGAGATCTTCTTATCCTCAACCCAGGCACCGGAGCAAACAACCTGTCGTAATGGGAAACAGAAATTCCATTAAGAATAAGAAAGGAATTTCAAGAAATCTTTCTCAATCACCTTCTCCTTGAGCTCAGCCACCAGCTTGTTGTGCTTCTCGAGCAGCTCTTCGGGCATTTCGATCTTGAACTTCTTGCCCGATGGGTACTCCACCTCGAGACCGTGATTGCCAGCATAGGTGACATTGGGGAACTTCAAGTGGTTCTTGATCTCGTTCAGCTCGCGACCGGAGAAGACAACCATGAAGATTTTCTCATTGGCAGCCAGTTTCTTAATGTTGATCTCCGTATCCTTGGGCATCACAGACAACTCCTCGGTGAGGGGAGCAAGGGTGCCATCGTAATCCAGCAGCAGGACAACCTGATCCTGATCGGGTGTGATGAAGCTAAGCAACAGGATAATTGTTCAAAAAGTGTTGCTAGCCAAGTTCACATTGCTGTTGAAGCTTACCCCTCGAGAGCCTTGACGTAATCCTCCTCCTTCTTCAAGAGCGGTGCCTTCTTCTGCTCAGCCATAGTTGAGTTGAGTTGATGTTGAGTTCAAAAATAAAAGATATTCTATCTACCGGAAACTGTGCGACGTGCTGGACGTACCTCGATCGACTTAATACTAATGCCCAAGGTGCGCCAGCGAAAGGCCCATGGTGAGGCATCTATGAGCAAGAAGAAGAAGTGATGCTCTCTCTTCCATTCTCTCTCTCTCTCTGTGCGGGAAGTGTGGCAACTCTGGTCGTTGGCCAAGTAATAGCGCACGTTATTTATGAGGCATATGCGCATAAAAAAGCACATACCATAATGGATCTTTAATACATACACAAGAATATATACTGTATATGTGTGTGTGTGTGGTATATATAGCGTCAGTTCGATATCTATATAGTGTAGATATAGGCTCGTAAATACAGCGAGTGGTTGTCGTTGTCGTCTTCAGGTCGTTTCACTTTTTTGGTTTTTGGACTCATCTCCGTTGACACACTTCTTCTTAGCCCACTATGTGAATACTATGAATACACTCACATTCACATTCGTTTTGTGTCTAGCGATTTATTTTGACTCACTTAGACAGCTGCCCGACAGCGTTTTCATTCATTCATTCATTGATCGAGTGTTTGGGCAACATTTTATGATCATTTACACAACCGCCGACACTTCCTTTGCATTGAACTATTTATTTTGTTTGTTTGTCTTTTTGTTGGGTTGGCATCACTGACACAGTGAAGCCTCCGCTTGAGTGACACACATTTGAGAGAGAGAGAGAGAAAAAGCAGAAACAGTGTCGGAAATACATTAAGGTATACAGTATTAATAATAACTTAATTTGAATCAGACAGTCGAAATATTTCTAGTAGCTACAGTGAAACTTAAGTATAGAGAGCGGCATTGTTGGAGGAAAAACAGCTGCAGGAAGTAGAGAAACACACAATGAACAAACAGTAAACAATAAAGTTGTATTTAATTTATTATGGTTAATTCATTAACTTTTGCGTATGTGTAATTTATTACGTATACGTAATTTAAAACAAGCGCCGCATCAATGCCCTGGAGAAACGTTGTTCTGCCAACGCTTTCCTTGCTTAAATTAATTTAAAGAATGCATAAATAACATGTGTTTATTATATATCAGAAATAATATATTTTGCTAAATTAATTGCATTATTTTTAGACTGCTTTCACAGACTTAAAAACAACGTGCAGACAAAGAAAAAAGAAATATAAAGAAAAATAATGCTAAATATATTCTAATTAAGTAATTGTAATAAATTCAAGAAACTATTATCGCAGACCATAAATGTCCAAGCCTTTTAAATATGTTTTTAACGATGAGAAATGTTTTCAAATTTGTCACAAAAATAAGTAAATTTTACTATTAACTATAAAACTATTTTAAATTTGTAAATAAATTTTCAGTTATCAAGCTTTTGGCATGATATTTCAATTAAATTTTTGTTGAGTTTATTTTAAAATTTTAATTTTAAATACTCTGTAAAATTGTAATTTCACGCTTCTTTCAAATTCCCCGCCTCGCACTTTGTAAAATGTAAAAGCAAAAAAGGAATTTACGTATTTTTAGCATAAACAGTTTGAATTGTTTATATACAAAATTATGTGTTAAAGTGTATCAACTAAATGTAAAGTTGTTTAATTGTTTGTAAATAAAGCTAACAACATTTAAAATTAAACTTCACATTGGAGCTTACACATACGAGTAAATTCATTAAATAACTAAGCAATTAATTCATGTATTCATATTTCTAGGCATAGACGCGAGCTATCCACTGGAGGAGATCAGTCATTACATCCTGTTTGGGCAGACGGAAGTCGGCAAAGGTTTGGATTTTGTCATCGGCTGCAATGCGGAAGGATCTGCCCAAGCCTTGGAGCACCTAAAGAAAAGAATGATAAGAAGATGAGTTAAGGAAAGTTGAAGCTTAGGAAAGTATTCTTTACTCACTCTCATGGCATCCTCATCGGTGGTATCATCGCCAGCGAACACAACCAGAACTTGTTCCGCCCAATCTTGGCCAAACTTGCTCTTGAGTATGTAAAGAGCCGCCTCGCCTTTGTTCCAATCAACTGGCGGCTTTGCCTCAATGGCCTCATGAGCCTGATTCGCCCTGAAGCCGTGACGTTGACAGATCTCCGTGGCCAAACGCTTCTGTTCATCCTTCAACTCGACGGGCGTATCGCGATAGTGATAAGTGAGGGAGACCCTCTTATCTTCCACCCAGGCTCCATTCTTCTCCACCTTTTGCTTCAGTTCCTGCACCATCGCCGTGTAGTTCTTCTTAATGTCTGCGGGCAACTCGTAATCGTGTCGCGATCCATCGGGATACTCGATCTCCAGTCCGTGATTGCCGGCATAGGTGACGCCATCGATGTTCACATGCGCCTGCACATCCTTCAGGGCACGTCCTGAGATGACGGCGAGAAAGATTTGCGGATGCTTGGCCAGCTTGTGGAGTATCGCCTCCAGTTCGACGGGCATTTTGGTCTTGCTCGGATTCGATGCAATGGGCGCCAAGGTGCCGTCGTAATCAAGGAGAATGGCCAGCTTCGAATGTGTGTTCAGATAGCTGAAAGGCAAATGGAGGGAAATATATTAAGCCATTTTTTTTAAGGTTTTTAAAAAAGGTAAACTCTAGGTTTATTTGCTTTTCTATCTGATAACTTAGAAAAATTGTCAAGCTTCAATTTGGTGATATGGAAATTAAGATTTTTTGCTTTTTTATCTGATAAAAAACAGAATGTTAATCTTCAATTTAATCATATGGAAATTAAATTAAGGCGATTTTTACGATTTTTTTTAGACGAGAAGCAATGAAATTTGGATATGTTGCAAAATGTTATTCCTTAAGTATTCGTGCATTATATTCCTTTTTCAATTGCATTTTTATTTATTCTCATTTTATCTAATTTTGTAGCTTACGTCCATTTATATTAGGTTAGGACGTATCTTTATGGATGAGAAATCTTTGACACTATTCGAGTGATTTAGCCATGTTCATTCACATTTCTTTTTAACAAAGAGAAACTATGCAACTTGCAATTCGTTTATAGTGAAATAATAATGGAAGAGGGAACACAGTATAATAAAGCACTCTCTACAAAAAAACCTTCTTACTTGTTAAAACATTTCTGTACTCGGTATCTTTACAGTTCATCACGCTTTACATTATTAGTATATTTTCTTTTGTGGAATTTATATTAAGGGTCTTGCTCAGTCAAATATTGCTTTGTGTTTATAATACCCGGTACCCATAGGGTAAAAGGGTATTATAACATTGTGCCGGCAGGAAATGAAAGTAACAGGAAGAAGCAAAACAGTGCGGTACAGTAATATACCGCAAAAATACTAAATATACCGAAGGTCATATTTAATGTATGTTTAAGTATATATTTGCATTGTTTTGATTTATTCAAAATGGGTAGCTAGTTTCCAACAGCTTTCTTAATTGTTTTGATTTGCCTCTGTAAACTTTAATATTATTAAAAAGTATGTATTCGCTATATTCTCTTTTCTACAATACGAATATCTATACTCTATATGTATGCTTAGCAGCTGAATTTTTCTTACGAAACTCATTAGCTCAAGGGTCACTTAAAGTTGAGCATTGACTGCTGTCTTTTGTTTTAATCGACTGTAATATAGACATTTATCATAGAGAGACTCTATAAAAATATTGAAATATCTATATGTGCTTATCAGCTATCATTGTTAACTTTCTTTCACTCTTTCCTACTTGCTGTAATTATCTCTCTCTCACTTTTCCTAATCCGCATTATCAGCAATCTCCCTATTACATGACTTCCTCTCTGTCTCTGTCTCTTTCTCTTGCTTGGTCGCAAGGTCACATTGATAGTGATAATGACAAAGATGATTACGGCTGGGGATGATTTAATCAATCCGTAACTTACCCGGGCAGATTCTGTTCGAATTCCTCCAGGCGACTGATGACAGGTGCAACTTGTTTCTCAGGCATGATGTCAGCTGTTGTTGTTGTTTGAATGATCCTTGTGAAGCAAATTAAGCTCAATATGAGTCGAAGTACTGCGAATTGTTGTTGTTGTTGTGATAGCACTGAAATTGATCAAAGTATATTTTAGCTGAAATGTTGTTGTCTCGTTGAGAGCTGAAGCGGAACTGTGAATCGCTGCTTGACTGAGGTTTGCTTTTAAAATCGCCGGGTTAGCTGATAACAAATCTCTCGCTCAGCTCAGCTAATCTCTTTTCCAGTTTGCTTAGTTTTCTCCCCTCTCTCTTTTGCCTGATCTTGCTCTCAAACTTCTTTGCAATCGATTGCGATTATCAGTTGTATTCGTGTTGTTACCTGTCCCTTGAGAGCTCTGCTAGTTAACTGTTGTCTACTTTCGCTCCTGACCTGAGTTTTTATATAGCAAAATTCGACGTTGTCGTTGTTCACATTTCCCGAATTGAATTCATATTTGCACTGCGTTGTTGTTGTATTGTTTTTGTTTTATTGATGAAGGGAGACAAAGACATTACACACACATTACTCATCGTACGCAATGCAATTGCCACGCGTCGACTTCGTGGCTACTTCGTTGCATGCCGCCTTTTGGGGCATTGCGCCCACAACAACAACAAGTTGTTTGCCTCAAGTTCATTGCAATAAAGAATCCCCTCTCGAGGTTAATTACTCATGTAATTTTCCATATTTCCTTCACTCCACAATGCGCTAATCCCATTGACACAAGCATAATCCCCACAGCGGGAGTTTGTCTGAGTAAATGACTAACTGAACGATTGACTGACTGTTTGACTGCCTTCCCCCTGCCTCAGCCTTTGTTTGTCGTAATTGCCACAAATATTTGTTACGTGCCTCGCATCGATGAGATTAGACAGACGCCTTCTAAATATAGGCACAGCTTGCAGCGATTCCCAATCTCAGTTGCCTGTTGTGCTTCACGTGATTTCTCCTCTAGAGGGTAGCTGTGTTTTAAACCCATTTCATTGATTAAAGTAGCAAATTATATTCGTAAAATTTTCCATTTCCTTGCCACTTAAAAACAACATGTTTTTTCTCGCTATATTTTTCTAATATTCGCCACAAACAATCGCCAAATGTTTATCTATTTTTTTTTATTTATAATACTTGTTTAATGTGTTCAGAAAACATTTGCTAAAAATGGGTTTTAATTGGTTCATTCACAAGTAAAATGTTGAAATCTCATTGAACAATGTTTTAAATACAAAAATACTCAAATCATTGTAGATATTGCAAAAAATTAATAAAAATACTCAATTTAATGTATTTAGTTTATGTTTACAATGAGAAATCCGTAATTCAATGAATTTAGTTTATATTTACAATGAGAAATCTGTAATCATTGTAAATATAAACTAACTAAATTGAATTGATTTAAGATATTAACATATAATCGCAATTATTTGTTTGAATTCTTTTCAAAATGTTCGTTAAAATATTAAAGATCCAATTTTTCCATTCTTGTATTCTAATTATTCAGCACTATGTCATAATTTAATATAGAGTTCAACAGATTTCTTCTATATATTATATATATATATTATATATCAAAAGAATATCTACTCAAAACGACATTTAACCCACTAATTGTTATTATTATTTTCAAATTATTTTTAATAAATTGCCAAATTATTTAATCTTATTGAAATATAGAATTTTGTAAAAATGAAGTGTTCTTTTATTACATAACCAATTCTATAAATTTTATCGACTCTTCCTCGATATATCAAAATTATTATTATAATTATATCTGACTTCATATTTGGTTTTATTATTTTTTAATTTATTATTATAATTTTAAAAATTGTTTAGTCTTAAATGAATGACCATTTAATTTACCAAACTTTAATATTCTAGACCACTAATGAAATATTTTACACCACTAATTCTAAAAATGCGAACTACTTTCTTATTTCCAAATTATTATATATGTATTATTATTATATATTTTATTATAAAATTTATCATAAATATTTGTTTTTATTATTTCCCAATTATCTTTATAAATTTAAAATGTTTAACCTCATTAAATAATTTCATATTTTATAAATTTGGTATTCTTTTATTACTTCACTCGTTTATTATATTGTATTGTGAAATTTATTCCAAATTATTGTGATTCTTATTTTTTAATTAAATGTAATAAATTAAAAAATATTTGTTAATATAAGAATTTTATTTTTTGAATATAATTTACTTTTAATTTATGTAATTATCAACAAAAATAAATCAATCAACATCATATTAATCTTAATTCATGCTTCAATTATTTTAAAATTAACATTATGAATTTAAAGAGAATTTGTTTACTGTTTCTTGTTATTCTCACAAATATTTGTTTCTTTTATCTTTAAATTCAATTTACAAATATAAATGTTATTTAGTATTTTATTATAAACTTTCTCACAAATATTTGTTATTTTTTTTTATTTTTAAATTCAAAGTTTAATTACTATTATATCCAAAATTAATTTTTGGAATGTTTGTAATTATCAACAAAAATAAATCAATCAACATCATATTAATCTTAATTCATGCTTCTATTATTTTCAAATTAACATTATGAATTTAAAGAGAATTTGTTTGCTGTTGCTTTGTTGCTTTTCATTCAAAACCGAATTTGCCATTAGCCGTGACTTGGAGAGCGCATGATTTTCAGTTGTGAATCACGCAGAGTTTGTTTGCCAGTCTATTGAGAAGTAATTCGTAGCATGCCATTGGCGCATGCTCATGTTCACCCAAATCCCCCACAGTCCGGGCCTGAAGCAGACCCCAATATCAAACCCCACTTTCAGACCTCAGAACTCAGAGTATTGGTTAAACTGTTTACTCACGATATTTGTCATAGAAAGAGAGCGGGAAGAGACTTTTGGTGGCGCCTATCTAAAGTAAACAAGCCTCTCTCTATGACATCGAATATACCTTTGATACCCACACACACAAACACACACATACATACATTTATCTCTGTGGATTTTTATCGGCATTAGACTAATTAAGGCCTAAACTAATCGAATGCCTGTTTAGCTCTCAGTTGGAGTTTCGCTGAGTGTTAATTAAAAACAAAACGAAAATCGGAGAAAACACGCGAGTTGCAGGCTGTAAACAAGTGTCTGGCACATTATCTAAATATTGGCACGGGTTTTGAGTCTGGGGACAAGGTTAACAACAAGGTTCACTTCTTTAATGAATTTACTCGTATATTATAGTATTCTTCTTTCAATTTTCATCATTCAACGACGCAACTTTTTGCACTCACTTTTGTCTTAATTGCTGAGATTGCTTGTCAATTTTATTGCAATTTATTGACAATTTTCCAATCAACAACGTTATTTTCGGGTTTCGCTTAATGTTTGTAATTAATGCGTAAACATTTTCTAAACGATCGCCAGACGCTGTCGAAAAGCTTTCGTGCCAAAGCTTTTTTTGTCTTGAGAGAACATTATTTGAGAAATCATATTTGGCGCAGTACTATAAATAAACATATATCCATAAACATTCAATTGACAGAGAGTAGGTCAGAGAGCGAGCACTTGATTGTTTGGGATATTTACGATGGTATGATAGGCTATATTTTTTAGTCAAAATATAAAATACTTAATTTGGGCAGATTCCAAACATTTAATTACTTCAAATGTAATTTGCAACTCATAAAAAAATCTGGTATATTTTATACTATATCGTATATTGGAAATGCAGCACTTTATTAATATACCAAATACAGACTCGGTGTATTTTTAATATATTTATTTTATATTATATGGTATATTTGGTATTTGATTTAGCAATATACCAAATATAGCATTAAATATATTTTTAAATATTTTTAGTATATTTTTCTCGGTATATTTTAAGAATAATACCGCACTGCTTTGCCATTATTCAACTTTCTTACTTGTTTAATATTAAATTTAAGTATTGTTAAAAGCCTAAGGAATAATAGTATAATTTCTAGTCTCAATTTTAGTATAATATTTAGTATATAGTAAAGTAATTAGTATTTATATTTATTTGCAATAGTCTATTATTACACTATTAATTCTAAAAGATTTAACTTCTTTTATTTCCATAATATTCTTTTACAATATTATATATATTTTATTATAAACATATTACAAATATTTGTTTGTTTTATTTTTAAATTTATGCAATAAATTCAAAGTTTCTTTACTAACATACCAAAAATAATAGTATTTTGTATAATTTAGTATATTTTTTTAGTATATTTATATTTATTCCCATTATTCACCACTTACTTAAGCTTTAATAGAATAATTGGTATATCAAATATACTATATTTTCGTATACTTCAACAGAACTTTATTGCTATGCTAAAAGTTCTCAACTAAATTTGAAGCTGCTTCTCACTCACCTCAAGCCTGGTCAAGTTGTGACGCTGTCTTTGACCTTGACTTTGATACGAATCTATCCAATTTAATGTTTTCACTAAGGAAACAGTTACACGATTAATAAATTATCGTTTTATCTCTTTCGTTTGGCCAGCGAAGACATCGTTGCCTTGACAGTTTATTTTTGACAAATTAGTTTGACTCCCCCTAACCTTAGAACAACAAATAAACAAAGCAGATGATAAGTTGTTGAATAGTGTAGTGAGGGGCAGAGAGGGGAAATGAGGGGAATGGTGGGGATGTCGAACACCTTTTGGCTGCTGTTGATGCGTAAACAACACGAATGCAAAGTGACAGCAGCTATGACGACGATAGAATTCGACCTGCGAGGGTTAAAGGTGAAGGGGCAAAAGGTAAAACGGAGTAAGGCGCCCATCAATTGGTTTGCACGTGCATTAGGGTTAAATGGGTTGAAAGGGGGCGTCACACTGATGCCTCAGGCAGTGGAGCGTAATGAATGCAGAGACACACACGCACACACACTTCTACACACGCAGACTATCACACACAGCACAGTGCCTTCTAAAGTGAATGCTCATCCTGTGGCATTCGAACCTGTTGCCAATTGAGACTCGGGTGCTCAGGCGCTTGTCAAAAGCAATTAGTGACGAGAATCCGACCTAAGCAACTAACCTAAAGAGACATGTGCAATGCTGACGACTACTTAATACCCTAGCTAAATACCCTAGCTTAATACCCTAACTAAAGAAAAAATAGCAAAAATTAGTAATTCAAGTTTTATATTTTCAATTTTAATAATATAATTAATTATATTTAAATCGAAATGAACAACTTTTTAAATTGCATGCCTTCTCAACAAAAATATATAATCAATTTAATATATTTTGAATTAAAGTATTATTACATTTATACAATATATGTATTATATAAGAAAATTCATTGAATTTCAAATACTTTAGTTAAACATAAATTTGAAACATTTGAAAATGAAATACATTTAGGAAAAAATGTTCATTACTGGTGCTGATTATAATAATTTTTGAAATATTTCAAATATTTTAAATTCTTTAATAATATATAAAACTAAAAACTAATTATAATACATCAATAATACTATGGTAAATCATAAATATATATACATAGTCTAAAGAATTGTATAGCATTAATTGAAAGAAATTTAAAAGCAAGCGAAGACAAGCATATATTTAATTAATACATGAATGTTGAGCAACAAATTCCACACACATTCACTTCAGTCCATATGTCCGTCAGTTATTCATGCTGCTGTCAATTTAGATATTTGTATCTTTATGATAATTAAGGTCGTAGGTTGTGTGAACTTCTCCTTTCCTCGTTCCCTCTTTCCCAGTAGCAAATATACATTCATTGGTACCCATACATATGTATGTGCACGCACACCTAAGCAAACAACAGACACACGCATCCTAAAAGTACGCGTACTCACACATGTGCCCTGTGGGTTGTGGGTTGTGGGCTGTGTTCAGTGGAAGACAGCGGCCCCAAACCGCGCGACCGACCGATGTCAACAGGTTGCCTTTGGACCATATACCGCCTGTATAAATATGCACAAGTATAAGTGTTTACATGAAATGTGCGCGTGCGTGTGATTATGCACGTGCATGTAATTGTGTGGGTGTCTCGACTATGACTGTGGCGTGCGCTTAACATTAGTCAGGCTCCCATCGTCTGTCCCCTCCCTCACCATCGCCCAGCAGCAAATAAATAACAAACACACATGCGGTCCACATGGGCTTGAAGGTCATGCCAGAAAATTAACAGGCATCTTTTCATGAATTTATTAATTTCATGTCATTTCAGTAATTTATTGTATTTGTATGTTTTTATTCTATTTTATTTGGTTTGAGTTACTGCTTCGGTTTCTTAACAGTCGCCGCTGTTAAACTCGCTGCTAGCTTAACATTGTTTGTAAAGCTCACTGAAAGCTTAACAGAATACTGTAAAGCACTCAAAGATGCTGTCGCTTTGGCAGCAATTTGGCCAGAAAAAAGCTAAAATGGGAAGCAAATGTTATTAAATTTAATAAATAAGTTATTATTTATGTAGTTTAATGCTGCATTATTAACACAATATTTTTATATTAAAAGTTTATATTATAACTGCAGAGTTTTTTCAAACATGCAGAAATTACACAACACTTGTTTGTGTGTGTGTTTGTTTTGCTTGTGTTTGAAGCTAACTGTTGCTGTTGCTGTTGCTGCCTCTGCCGCTGTCGCAGCTGCTGCCGGCGTTTGGTTTGCTTGATTTGTTTTTGTTGCTTCTCCCTGTTTTCTGTTGTTTATTCGCCTGTTTGAAAGCCAGCGCAACGGACGCGTCGACGCTTGGCTGCCGCCAAACTCCCATTTAACAATACGGAGAAAAATATTTTCGTGTTTGTGCCTGTCGCTTGTCGCCTGTCGCTGTCTTCTTTTTGATGTGTTGTGGGCGTGTTGTTGTTGTTGTTGTGCACTTCCGCGTCGAAACTCTTTTGCATTTTACAACTGCACTTGTTGCGAACACCAGTGGGAGGAGGAGGTGGTAAAGTGTAGTAGAACTCGCAATACTTTCGCGCCATCTCGCTCTCGCTTCGGTTGACAACGTCGCGCAGTCGCCGCGCGCTGTTTTCACTTTTTTTGTGTTCTTGTTCTTGTTCTTGTTGCTGTTGTCATTGTTATTGTCGGTGTATTTCGGATTTTCATTATTGTTTTACAATGGCCTCCTGGCCGCGTCGCAATAAACACGCATCGAGGGTAGCTTAAAGCAAGTGCATATAAAAGCATAATTGCCGCCAGCCTTTGGCTTAATGTGTGACAGGAACTTAGCCGCGAAGGTTCCTCACCCGAAATAAATAAAAATTAAAAATAAAAATAAAAATAAAATATCTCTTTCACTCAACAAAAAGGAAACACAATTAATTTCAATTTTCGCAAAAAGTGTAAATAAATCATTTCCTGCTGCAAGCAAACGGTGCGTATACTTAATTATTTTAGCAAAATGTGCGCGCAGCGAAAATAAATTCTTGAATTTATTACAATTATAACAAACACACACACACAAATAAACAACGCATAATTTCCAATATTATTTGATGCGGTTGCTGAGGTAAAATTCATAAACAATTAAAAACACGGCACAGCGGCGTGGCCAACAAACTCTGCAAGGGGCAAAGATAAAGAAATGTGTGAACGAAATACGCCCCCTTTGGACACGCCTCTGCTTTAGGCGACCTCGAAGCGGAAACATAATTTGGCCAAATATGCTTTTTGCCCTTTCCACACACACACACACGCAGCACATAATAAACATGTTTATGCGCAACATTTGCTAGACACCATTTGGATACCCTGTAAAAAAAGACAAAAAAAAAGAAGAAAAACGTGTTTAGCTTGTTTACAAGATTAACAAATCGATTGCAGTTCAATTTCTTTTCATCTTGTGAAAATATGAAAATTAAAAGTATGGAAACTATTGAATGGAAAATTCTGCCATTAAAAATATCATTAAATTGTTAGTGTTTTCCGACTAATTCGGGCAGCATTAAAATTTTATTGTCTTTTGGCACTAAGTACAGAGTTCAATTAAGTATTATTAAACTACACTGTGAAATTTGCAGTTCAATTTATTAAAGCAAAACTCAGTCATAAAATATACAAAAGAATAAAGAGAAAGCAACATAAATTTCTACTTAAATTTACGAGATTAAAGACAGCATTAATTACTAATTAAAAGTAGTAAATTTTAGCACAATCTCAAGATTGATAATCTCAAAATAATCGCTTAAAGAGAACTTGACGTCTTTCCTAAATTATTACCAATAATTTTTCAACAATTGCATTTTACTAAGTGCTTTATAGTCGAGCAAATTATAAACAATCTTCGCTCTTGTATCTCATTGTTAATCATTTTAATTGGCATTAGATAGTTTCGTGTATTTCCGACACGATGACTTTGAGAAATGTGAAAGAGAAACACAAGAAAAAAAAAAACCAAGAAAAAGAAAAAAGCAAAACAACATTTTTGATGTGAGCGATGCGCGGCGCGTTGAGAGATTTGATTTGTTTGATTTGTTTTAAATACATTTTAAATTTACCCGCAAGGTCGCCGCAATAAGCAAAAGTGAAAAGCAAATTTGTTGCACTGTCTTTGGCGGTCAGTGTGGTGGAGAGAAGGGGGAGAAAAGTGTTTGTGAAGCGTTTGAACAATCAGTAAATACTCGTATAATGAGGCGCATTTTGGTGGGCGCCCCACTGTCATAAAGCTACTTACTAGTTAATAGCCACCTCCCCCTTCCCCCGCCCGCCTCTGCACTTCCCTGGCAACCACACCCACAAAAGGCGCGCCGGCTGCCCGGCTTTAGCTTGCGGCTAGAACGCGAAAAACCCAGCAACAAAAGCATCACAATTTTTATTGCCTTGCAACCGCAGACATTCAGTGGGAGGAGAGCGGGGAGGGGAGGAGCCAGGGGGAGTGAAGACGTTCGCTTGTGGCTTGTGGGTGACAATCGAGCATCTCGTAATTCACTGTTCATTGGAGGCGATCGTAAACAGACACAAAATAGGCAAAAGAGCTACAAGTTATTGATATTCAAAGTACACACATGACGCATACGACGCGTGTGACGCGACACCACAATGTCTGGGCATAAAAACTGAGAGTAGGCTCTTAAAAAAAGACGCAAAAATGGGACTCATAAGCCAAAGGAAACAATCGCGACGCTGTGAAATCAATAAGAACCGTCGTAAGCTTTGATTTATGCTGAAATTTCATCAGCAAATTATGCGTGTTAATTATATTATTATGCTGGCAAAGTAGGTTAACGATAAGAATACAAAAAAAAACGAAGAAATGTTGATAAGCTGCGAGAACAATCAGACAAAGCTGAGAATTTGTGCCAGCTTTATGTTAGCTGTTGCATTTCATTTACAACGAATTGTGGCAAATTCCATTAGCAAAGTATTTATGTTGATTGTGTATTATATTTCAATTAGACAAACTGATTTAATAGTAATTAGTGAAACTTAAAGAGAATCGCTGCTTGTACAGAGTTGAGTTTCAATTTGGCAAACTGTTTAGGCAGCAATTAGCAAAAATTCAACAGAATTTATGTAAGCAGTAGTTAGCAAAAATTCAACAGAATTTCTGATTATAGAGCGCTTATTAAAGTAATCATGAAAAGCTTTAATATGTAAAGTATACTTTAGTATTTGTGTTATTTCAAATAATAACTTATTTGTGATAAGGAATATTTATAGTTTGAAAACTAAGCTAAGAGCTAATGATTTAAAATATTTGCATAATCACTACATGACAAAAGGTAAAACTCTTAGTACGAACATTAAATTTAAATTAAGTTGATATATTCAATACGTTTAATTTAGAAAGCAATAAATTTGTATCTACTAGATAAACTTTTGTGTTGTCTGCATTCATTTTGTTTTACATTCATTTTGATTTTATTTTTTATATAGTCATAAAATTGTTAATTCTTTTTTTGTCTGCAAAACGCTTTGAAGGGCTCTAAAGGTATTAAGAGGCTATTACCTAAATTGAAGTACACTTTTGTTGCTTCAAATATTTGGGCTGAGTTTGATACTTAATACCTGCACTTTAAGAAGCAATTTAATGAGCAAAATAATTAGTAAATTGCTAAAAAACAATTTAATAGAACAACTACATTTAAATGCTTGAATTTAAGGAAAGTTAAACAACACAAAATTGACCAAATGCTGCTGAAAATTCATTCAATTTACGCTGATAAACGGGTCGACTTTAAGGTTTATAAACTTACTGGCAGATAATCCGGGGAAAACTATTTATTCTCGCCATCCCCAGATAGCAATCCTGTGCTCGTCCAGAAGCAACCGTTGGTTGCTTTTTCGTATTTTTGGGGCACGTGTTTCTCGCACTAAATAAAACAGGGCAAAGCCAAAGCCAAAGCTAAAGCCACTTGCAACAGTTCAGCACGTCTCTCACACATGTTCAACGGTGTAACACTGTGTGTGTGTGAGTGTGTGTGTGTGCGTGTGTGTTTATAATGTTGGTACTTGTGGTTTTTGTATCATATTACTCACATTGTTCTTCAACGCTGGCCATGAGTTAGCAAACTTTAGCACGATGGTCGCATTTATTTTTAGTTAAACGTCGCTTATCACTCACACTCTCTTGCTCTCTCTTTCTCTCAGAGTGTATCCCTTTCCCCCCTCACTCACGCTCTCACTCTCTCTCAGCTGCGCTCGCCCGAAATGACATTTATGACGGTTGACTTGTATTTATGAGGCTTATTTAACAAGGCCTCGTCGTTGCGGTTTGCATTGCTACTGTATGATTTGGGTATCCTGAGAGCAAGAGTCCTTGGTGTCCTTTTCGAAGCATGCAACATGTTTGCTGTTCTCTTTTCTTCCCAGTTACATTTAAATGGAATCGCCTTTTTTGAAGTATTTGATTCGTAGAAAATGATATACGCAAATTCTTTAAATGTGAAACCATTTTAATTTGCTCTGAGGCAAGTTAAAAACCCTTTTCTTGTAGCATCTTTTCTGCATTTAAGTTGTCATGAGTTGTCTTAATTGTAGGTATTAAGTGAGTCGTGTCTAGACAATAAAAGTGTTCCTTATATTTCTCCTTTTTTTTATGTGAAGCTCATTTAAATTCCTCTTTTATTTCAAGTATTTTTAAGTAACCAATTTTGCATGTTTGCTGATGAGACATGCAAACTAAGTCTATTCTTATGCGTTTAGTATTTTAATAATTGAGAGGAAGTGAAAAGTGTTCTTAATATTTTCCCTTTTTTTTAATGCGAACCTTATTCAAGTTTATCTTATATTTCATGTATTTTTCAGTGAAAAATTTAACATTTTTGTTGAAAACTAAAACTGTTCTCAGATATTTAGTATTTTATTCATTTAAAAGAAGTGAATCAATGGAATTAAACTTCTTATTCATAAAAATAAGTGTAACATTGATACATTATGTTCTTCCTTTTTAATGCAAAGAAAAGCCAGTTGGAATATTAAATATCCTACAAAATTAAAAGAAGATGACTAAATAAGGAGTAATGTATTTTCAACTTTCTGAAATATTAAGTTTCTATCAAAAATATAAGAAGCTAAGTAAATAAGGAACGACGTATTTTTATCTTTCTGAAATATTCAGTTTGTAAAAAGAAAACTAATTAAGAATCCAAATATTTTTATGTTTGATAAAGTAGTCGATGTCGGCATAATCTTTAATTATTTCTTATAAATTTTATCGCTTCATCTATACTTTATTAACTCTGTTTTTATGCAGTTGACTTTGATTGTTTACCCAGATTGAAGAGTATCTCGTATTTCACATATTTGCAAATCGCACTTCTGATTGTTTCTTTTTTTTTTTTGGAGCTTTCGCCACATCAAATTTCCCTTTTTTCGTATACTATATAGTATATACCGTATATATTTTGGCTAATACTGTTTTCAAGGTTCTGCGACGCAGACGCTGCGTGGTTACTTTCACATCCCACATGGAAATGCGCGACAAAATAAATACTTTGCGACTGTTGCAGTTGAGTGAAGGGGGGAGAGCGAAAGGGAAGGGGAGTCATGGGCTATTGTGGTCGATGGAGGCTGACCGACGAGCTCTCTCTACTTCCATATATATACGTATATATATATATATATATAACTCTACAATGCGACGCTAAGCGACATACGGTCTAACAATTTCGCATTTTCAATTTCAGGGACGCACAACCAATGGCAACAGTTGTGTGTGTGTGTTGTTGTTGTTGTTGTTGTGTGCTGTTAATGTTGTCGATGGTTGGTAATGAAGTGAAATGACAAGCAGAAATACGTAGGAGAAGGGGCAGAAGGGGGGGACACCTGCTACTACTCGACACAACTCCAATAGTCATGAGTCGCGTCGCAAGTGCTGCGCTTCCCATGACCTTAGCCAAAGTGGAAGCGGAATTGCTTTGCTGCCATGACAACCTACGAGTACTACACTTTTTTTTTTCGTATACCCGGTCAGCTATCAGTGCAGAAGGTATAAGTGAGTGACTAGCGAAAATGTTGCAAGTAGACAAAAGGATGCAGCTCCCAATAGCGAGGCGAGGCAACATAGGCATGCTTGTCCATCCGTCTGTATGTCTGTCCTGCTGTATAAGTGGCTCAATATCTGAGAGTACAAGAGCTAGAGTTATGAAATTTGGAGGAAATACTCTTAAAGTGTTGAAGATTGTTAAAACCTTTAGCACAATTATAGCGCTTCTTTAGTTTTTGAATAAATAAAATTCTAAGATATTACTGACTATAATAATATAAGAATTTGTTTGGAATGTATGCATTGTTATTTTAGTATATTTTGAATGTAATAGTGTATTGATATACCAAATATAGGCTTCGGCATAGTTCAGAATTTTTTGGTATATAAATTTGGTTTATTTAGTATATTTTTTATTTAAATCTTATTGTTGTTCTTTAATTTGGTATATTCTTTTTAGGTATATTTTAAATATATAATAGTATATCGATATACCAAATAAAGCCCTCAGTATATTTTGGTATTTTTGGAATATTTTCTTTTATTAATCTAGAAGTATATTTTAAATATAATCAATATACCAAATATAGACCTCAGTATATTTTGGTATTTTTGGAATACATACATTCTTTTATTAATCTGGAATTCTTGTTTTCAAAAAACTCTTCTTTAAGAGGAAAAAGTTTATAAAATCAAGATTGAAATCTACTTTTCAATCTAGTTTTTTCTCTAAGTAGTTTTAATACTCACTTCTTTATCACTACCGGGTATTGCATAGTCGTTTACACCTGACGTATTAACAACTGCGGCTACTTATTGTTGTTGTTGTTATGTTTTTGTTATTGGTCAGTGGTTAGGTTGATTTGTTTTCTATGGAATTTTAAGCAGCTCTCGTCGCAACACGGCGAAGTGCGACACGTGCGCTAGGCAACCAGACGCGCTTTCTGTAGTAACCCAATCTCAACTCAATTTGCTCAAAATGTAGCACGCAATAAGTTTTCATAAACATAAACAGGTCAACAACCCGATGTCACTCTCTCACTCACTCACTCTCTCTTTCTGTCTCATTTACTCCACTTCACTCTTACCACACTGACCCAAGTGTTTCTTTCTGCTGCTATTTCTGTGAAGAGTGTGTGTATAGTAACTATGCCTGAGCAACTTTTTTGAATTCAATGTCTATGCCAAGGTCCCGCTCCCCAACTACAGTTACGGTCACTGGTCCTTAATGTATGCTCATAAGGTGCCGTTGACAATGTTGGCAATGAGGGTGCTTCATGATATTTCATGACTTTTTTGTATTAAAGACACTTTAATCACTTTTCTATTTTGCGTCGCTTATCTAACTTATATTGGAAATTTTCCTGAAATTTTAATGCACTCAACTTTATTGCTTCAATTCAAGACTACACAGAAAGAAAATAACGTGCCAAAATCAAGTATAAAATCGTAAATCAAGATTATATGATGTCAAAATTGAACCATGAAAGTTTATTCTTAAGTTAAAATAAAAATCCAGCAAATATTCAAGATTTCCTAATCTTGAAATTTAAGAGTATAATCTTGTTTCAAGAATGGAAAAATCTCAAAATTTAACAAAGAAAGCTAAATATTTAATCTCTCCGTGTATACATATTTTTCCAATATTACTTAAGGACTTATTGTGATCCGTATTTTAATTAAAAATGGTAGCGTCGAATGTGTTACTTTCATTAATTTTTTGTATTACATTATCATTTTATTGACTACAATTTCTAATATTTTTATATATCTATTCACTTATTAAATTTGAGAATTCGTTATATTTAAAAGTAGCCCTTTGAAAAGGCAGTTTAGTTAAATTAAGAACTATAGTCATTGCTTAAATATAAAAAAAACTCTAAATACAAACTTATAACTACTACTATTTATCCTTTGCGGTTCACATTTAAAAATATGAAAATTTAACCAATTATGGTAATTTATTTTTATCAACAATATTGCTTTGAAAAATTTAATATATTATACAAAAAAATTAAATTCTTTTTACTAAAGTTCAGCGTTAATAAATTTTCGATAGGGTATAAATTGTTGTTTATAATTGTAATAATTGTTATAATTGTAATCAAATCTTCAATAATTATGGTATAACAATAATCTTCACTAAAGTTTAAAATGTATTTTAATTATTTATATTTAGTTCACTGACTTCATTTATATATTATATATCTTTGCGGTCATAAAATAATGCCATGAGTATACGGATTAATCAGAAGTTGTTTTTAAATATTTGGTGAATAATAACAATATTATATTTTATTATATAAGATTCACTGCAGAAATGTTATAAATTTGCAAGATTTTGCTAGTTTAAAGATGTGAAATTGCTTCTGTCTTTAACTAGTTAAATAAAAAACTAAAGTGCTTTCGCTTGCGTGTCACATGAGAGATTTCAGTTTTTTTCTTGAGGTCTCTTGGGTAACCCTACTGTGTAGTAATGTGTGCGAAGATGGCAGATAATGTGCGTTAGAACTCATTAGTGTGCGTAACAGTTTGCTGGCACTGTTTACACCTTGCTTGACTGCACCGCCCGATGGCCACAACAGACAACAACAGAGAAGAGAGAACAACACATCGTCATTCCCCTTAAAGCTGTTGAGATTCCCATCGTGAGTTTCCTGCGGGACAGCGTGTGAACATCCACATGTAGAGGGCGAAACAAAAGAAAATCGCAGTAATTAAATCGAAATCAAAATCAAAATGAAAGTGGAAGTTGAAGTCGAGGTAGAAGTGAAAAGGAAAGTTTCGCTTGGGCAGCAGACGCAACACAGACGGGACTTAATGGACCTAAGGGCGAGACGGAGAAAAACTCTCGAAAAAGTTGTTTTCCAGGCGTCGTGGCAACACAACCACTTGATGCACATAAAATCGACCAGCCGACCAGTGGAGCGATGTGTTACGTTGCGTTACGTATACGCCCTGTTGACGGGCAGGCAATTGGTTCATTAGGCACGCGCAGCGTTCTACTATAGAATAGAATGTTGCGTTGCCTTGGCAGCCGCTTTCGGCTTTCGCATTGTTTGAGCTACAAATCCACCTAATTAAAATCTACGCAGCAAATGCTTTAAGTCGCAAAAGGTAAAGTCTGGCTCGGGTTCGGAACCGAGTCCAGGATTTTCTCCTGGTCTGCTGCTGCTGGCATAATCAGCATGCATGTGGCTGCTGGTTGCTGGTTGCTCTCTACTGGCTGCTGGCGCCTGCTCCTGATGAATATTTATCAGCACAGCAGACATTAATACTTCTATATACATCCACATGATTCTCTTTTTCTCCCCGCCATCTATCTGTCTGTGTTTGAGCGCGTGTATTTGTGTGAAGCAACAAATGCGTAGTAAACACAATGCACAAACAAGCACACGAGCCTTTGAGCTGAGAGCTGTATATTCATTCAGTAGCAGAAGTAATTATAATACACTTCCATGGAGTACACTCAACAAGTGATAAGTGCTTAATCTGACCAAGTTAGTTATTAATCTAACTCTTCTTTACTAATGTAATAATTACTTATAGTCAGCCTGAATTTACTGCGGTCTGAATTCATTTATGATTTGAGTAGGTAATTTTACATTGGGTTATATACATATATAAACATTAATTAATATATAAATGTTTTTGAGCAATAAATTCAGCTTTTAAAATATTTTGTAAACTGGTTGTAAATGAATCAAAATATAGAATAATCTGAGAAATTTAGTTATTATTCTACCTCTGCTCAATCAATCTTATAAAATATTTAGTATTCAATAGTTTTTATTGTGATCTCAGCAAATTACAACATTTATAGTATGCGTAGGTAATTTTGTATTCTAATTATTTAATTAAAAGTGTTGTTGCAAAGCTTAAACTTACTAAGAATATCTTCAACCTGATGCCTAATATTGAAAATACTCTCTAAACAATTTATTTATTTCTACTATTTCTTAGAATAATTTGTTCCTTAAATTTTAATAATATAACTAAACCAGATTAATCATAATAGATATTTTAGAGTAGAGCATTAAACTAACGTTTAAATGTGTATTCTTGAAGAGTATTCAAATTGTGACTCGATATCGATAAATTACCTGGCAGACTCATTGTTTACATTCTGACTGGACAAACACTAGGAGTGGAGTGTACACGTAGACGGAGACAGAGAATTATCCACATGCACTTGAGCTCTTGGTTGTTGGAAATAATGCGACTGTATTGAGAGGCACTTGGGCATTGGAGTGAATGGAGGGCGCCCAATGGAGTGCGACATTTACCTCGCATTTAAGTGATAATTGATATTTTATGAGCACTATTGTATTTACTTATTTTGAAGTGCACGAGAATTGCTTGCAAGTGGAACTATGTATCCGAGTATATGTATATATATTTATATATAGAGTGAGTAATCTGCTGATAATTGTCGGGGCGTGTTGTTGATTATTATAAACATTATCATAATATTGACCATGTCCCTGGCCATGTCCCTGACGATGGCTTAAGCTGTGTGTGTGGCTCCAGTTCAGTTGCTGTCGCTGTTGCTCTTGTGTTTCAGTTTCAGTCTCAGGCTCTGACCCTGGGACGACGGCGACGCAAAAAAGTGTCCAATAAATGTTTCAAAGTTGTCGTTGTCGCTGACATTGTTGACCTTATCAGCAGCACAAACACACACACACACACACTCACACACGAATTCACATTTACATATGTATACTTAGACTTGTGTGTGCGTGAGGGGAGCTATAAAACACACGCACTCGCTTGTCTTTTGTAGTGCGCCTTAGCGTATGCTACGAAAAATTCACCCGCCTTTTGTTGCCGACGCTCGAAAGTATGCAATATTGTTGTGAGCTGAGCCAAAAAAATGCGTGTCGGAGGTGGAAGAACTCTCCCAGCTCCTCGTATGGATTACGGGCAGCCGAACTATGCAGCAAATAATAATATCTGATAGAACATGCAAATGTACAGTATGTGGGTATGATAGAACAAAGCATACCTTGTATTATTACAAGCACAGCGAATTCTTAGTATTTTGTTAACACAGTTTTCTGAGATGGCACCTTAACCTTTTTTTAAAATATTAAATATTTTATAATATTTATTAAATAATTCTACTGCTTTCCTTTTGAGAGCCTAATCTTGTTGTATACGAGGAATCTTAACAAAGATTTAAAGTACGTACAGATGTGAACTTTGAAATAGCAGTGTGACCGAAAAAAACTACATAACTGTTTTTTTTGCAAATTCGTTTTTGTTAGTTGATGGAAATATAGAGATAAGAAACAACCAAAAATTAGCAAAGCAAAATTTAGTCTTGAAGTTGTGTTTATAATAGCATTTTTCAATTTTAAACACGCACTAGCACTGCTATTTCTAAGTTCACAGCTGTAATTATTAGAAAAATATACACTTTTTCATATACACACAGACTTTTGAGACACAAAAAATAAGACTTCCATTCTTCATTTCCTAGGGAAATTAATTTAAGGTCTGGCCATTGAGCAACTGTGAGATTGTACAATACTTTACCATATAATAATTGTATACTGGCAATACATCATAACATACAATTGTCGCGAGTCGATGTAACCTTTTAATGCTTAGTTTGTAGGGCATTAGAAAAGGTTCTGTCAATCATGCTGGGCAGACAGACGCATTGTGTTCATCTCATGGCAAAAACTTACGCAGCTTTTCTTTTCTTTTTCACAGCACCTAAAACAGTTGGCCTTCGTCTACATTCTATTTGATTTCTCCGTTGTGGAGTGAAGTGAAATGAATGCCACCTCGCCGAAGTCGTCGCTGGTCAAGCTGGGCCTGCATACCAATAAACAAAAGACACTGAAGGTCATGGTGCTCGGCCAGAGCGGAGTGGGAAAAACGGGTGAGTGACGAGCCAAAGTAATAGGAGACAAGTCTGCTAAAGCTTCAATCCTTTCTCGACTTTATCTTCGTCATTTGTGTAGCCATGGTGGTGCGTTTTATCACCCGCCGTTTTATTGGAGAATATGATCCAAATCTAGAGAAAATCTATACCTGCCAAACAACGCTGGACAATGAGGCGATACAGTTCGATATACTGGATGCCACCGGACAGCTGCATGTAAGTAAAAATAGTTTTAAACGATTTAATAAACCAAACTGACTTCTTGCTTTTTGCAGGAACTGGATGGAGTTAGTCTGGAGTCGAACATACGCTGGGCGGATGCATTTATACTCGTTTACTCCATCACAGACAAGTGCTCCTTTGACGAGTGCAGTCGACTGAAGTTCCTCATCAACTACAACAAACGTCGACGCAAATTGGGTTCCACCAGCAAGGTTTGAATTGACATGAATTGCTTTTTCTTACCAACTTCTGTTAATTGTGCTTTGCTTTGCAGGATTATGCCTTGGACATACCCGTCATACTGGTGGGCAACAAGACAGATCAGACGGGAGATCGAATGGTCAGTTTGGAGGAGGGACAACGTCGGTTTCGTGAGCTATCCTGCGCCTGCTTTCATGAGATATCCGTTAGGGAGAGTGTTGATCAGGTACGTGCATTATATAATTTCACAATTTCTTAATAATCTCAATGATCTTTAGTATCAATAGTACCTGAACATTGTTTTATATTCTTTCAAATTTCTCCGGAACTTTACTAGCTTCTCTTCCATTTACCAGTCACTATTTAATTAAGCATCCATAAATATTTAATGTCTTTCCTTACTTCGTACAATAAATTTGTAAATTTAGAAAATTTTGCAGTATTCTATAATATTATAATGTAGTTTTGTGAAGATTAATATTACAAATTAAGAATGCTTAAAATCAAACGTATTACATTAATGTGAATGAATACGAGGGTTGCTATTTAAGTTTCTGGCCTAGGTCACTTCTAGCCATATTAGGACCAATTGGCTATTTTCCAAAAAAAGTTTGGACTTTTATCAATAAAAGCTCCATACAGCTTGTTCATGTACGAGCACGTTTGATATCGATAAACGATTAATCAAAAACTTACCTCGGCAGAAAAATCGAATTAACTCGTGAACACTTTTGAGCAAAAATTTTTCACAACTTTCGACTTGGATTATTACGACACGAGTGCACCGATGAACTTAAATCTTTATAAGGCGATGAAGTGCCATCCTATAGCCCTGTGAAATACTGGTTTAATGGATTCTATCGTGGCCGATGCTCGCTAGAAGACGAAGGTTGTGAAGGTCGTCCAAAAACGGACGTTGGGCCAGAAAACATTGATGCCGTGCGTGAACTGATAATGCTAGATCGACATGTGACATATCGTGAGATAGAGGCATCCTTTGACATTTCTTCCACCAGAATACATTCGATATTGCATAAACACCTGGTCGTAAAAGGATTGTTCTCATTGGATCCCGCACAATTTAACGATTGCTCAAAAAAAGGCTTGTGTGGATTGGTTCAAAGAAATTTATGAAAAAATACATTCCCTGTGCTTCAAAAGACATTTATAAGATGGTCACAGGTGACGAATCATGGATCTATGGTTATGAGCCCAAAACAAAACAGCAATCGACCGTGTGGGTCTTTGAAGACGAGCCAAATCCAACGAACCTTGTTCGTGGAGGAAGCACTATTCAGCAAATGGTCGCCTGTTTCTTCGGTAAAACTGGTCATGTGGCGACTGTTTCGCTTGAGCAATGTAGGACGGTCAATTCTGAGTGGTACACCATAATTTGTAAGCCTGAACTCCTTGTAGAAATTCGAAAAACGAACAAGAAAAGATGGATCATTCCGCACCATGACAACGCGAACTCCCACACACCAGCTCAAACCCGCGCCTTTTTTTGCGGTCAAAACGTGGAATTCATGGGTCATCCGCCGTACAGCCCTGACTTGACTTCTTTTTATACCCGCACATCATCGAAAAAAGGCGTGGTCATTGATTTTCGATGTCAGAAGATGCTGTTAAAGTGTTCAAAAACCATGTTTTGGAGGTGCCTCAATCAGAGTGGAAAAAGTGCTTCGACAATTGATTTGAGGGCATTCAAAAGTATATAAATCTTGCTGGAGAATACTGTGACAAACAATAAATCCATTTTTTTTTATAAATATTCGCATTTTCATTATTAGGCCAGAAATATAAATAGCAACCCTCGTATATGTCCATTATATGTTAATAACAAGATACTCTTTTTTGCGGGAAGACAAATATCTTTTCCAAAGATAAAATTGTTTTTGTCTCTATGAACAGACAAAGTCAATCATCCTCTATGTAGGAAGTCTTCCTTGGACGTATTATCATAATGGTTTTTTTGAGAGAGGTTTTGTTCCTGAATTCGGACCAGTAAATGCCCAGAGAACTTGTGCCATTATATATACCTGTAAATTGGCTATAAAAAAATGTTTTACCAAGAAAATTGGGATAATCATACCATATATTCTTACGCTCGAGTGCAGTTCTTATACCACCAAGCTCCTTTTCGTTCCTCGGCACAGTTTTTATCCGATGCATCTTTGTCCCGATCATAGGTGGTGAAATTTGAGAACTTATTATATATCAAAGAATCACCAGCAATCCCGCTGCCTGGGGTCAGAGTGTTCAAAGCATACAGTTTATCTTCGTCAGCAATTGCAAATCTTTCATACTTCTCAAACACTTCTGTGCCCTGAAAATCCTCGAGAATCACAAGCAACTCTTGACTGAACTCCGTAGTTAATGCATGTATTTTGTCCAATCCCAAAAAAAACTCGCCATCTAGATCACCAAATCCCTTTTTGTAAGTATTCCAGTTTCGATAAAACTTCACTCTCCCATCAAGTCGTCTTAAAATAATAGTCCAACCACCTTCCTGAGTCTTCAAATCACGGGCCACTTTAAAGGGTTGTTGAAAGTAGTTGGGAATATAAATCTCGTAGATTCCACTCGATTTGGAATAGATTCCTGCCTCGGCACAGTTGCGTACATATGTAGTTACGTAAACATAAGTCAGAATTTGGCTCCGCACTGGAATATCATTATCTTATTATGAATACTTTTGGTTAACTCACTTTAATCTAATCTTATCCACCACTCCGACCCTAGCAATAATGAATAGATTAATGTAACTCTTAGTAAATAAGCATTCCTTCCTAAAATATTATTTATATATTTTATGTTCCTTACATTTAATTTATATTCCTAAACAGAAAATTCCTAATTAACTTTTTATAATTAAAATTTTTTGGATTTTCTAATTAATTGAAGTTATTATTTAATGTTGCAATATATATTTGTATTATCTATCATAGTAATAATCATAATCAGAACAAGTAAGAAAGCTACAGTCGAGTGTACTCGACTGTGAAATACCCGCTACCCATTTTGAATAAAAGAAATATATTTTGCGGTATTTTTCTCAAAATATACCGAATATACTGTGAAAATACTAAAAATATACCAAATGGTATATTTGGTATATCGATATTGTACCGCATTCAAAATATACCATAGACGGCACAATATACCAGATTGTCAGCCAAAGCAACTGCGACCCCTAGTAAGTAGGCGTTTTTGCCCATACAAAAGTATTTCTTTAATAACTTATACAATTTTTATCTGATCGCAACCAAATTCTTAGGAATCATAACTATTATAGTAGTTATTGTATATACAAACTCTAGCTCTCGAAACTCTCGAAATTCTAGCTTCAAAATTACGCTTGTTATTCGATTTTGATTTGCGGGGGCGGAAGTGGGCGTGGCAAAAATTTGAAACAAACTTGATTTGCGTGCAAACATAACAAATGCTATCGAAAATTATAGCTCTATCTCTTATAGTCTCTGAGATCCAGTGTTTCATACGGACAGACGGACCAACAGACAGACAGACGGACAGACGGACATGGCTAGATCGTCTCGACTGTTGAAGCTGATTAAGAATATATATACTTTATAGGGTCAGAGATTCCTCCTTCTACCTGTTACATACATTTCCTGTCGGTACAAAGTTATAATACCCTTCTAACTAACTTCCAAAACTTAATCTGATTTTCACATGCTGTTTTTCAGGTGCAGAACGTATTTCGCGATGTGTTCCGCTTCTGGCGTGTGTTCAGCAAATTCCCCAAGCTCAAACGTTCCACCAGCGATGTGGCAAATGCCGCAGATGGCATCCTGACGCCTCCTGATTCTGGTTCATGTTCCTTCTACGACACAACGTCGCTGGCCGTGACGCGTCGCTCGTTCCTTCTCATTGGCAGTGCCTGCCAGGAGGAAGGCAGCGTCCACGGCGATCACACCGAGTCCACGGACGACATCGCGAGCAGCAGTTTGGGCAGCTCACGAAGCGACATCGATGCTCCGTTCCGGAATCGCGCCTCCACCGATGGCACGTTGTTGTCGAGACCGAGACGTTGGCGCTATCCGCCACCTGGTTGCCTCTTGCCGCACACGAATCGCGTAGAGCGGCGCATGAGCATCTCGACGAGGGGCAGCAATGCCAGCTACTGACCGCTAGATGGTGCTGTTCCCATATTTAGTTAGTTCAATTGTTCCGCCAAATATATTTATAGCTAAATGTTGAAATCCGTTTGTGTACATTTATTTATGAGAAACAAGTTTTTGTATGAGAACATTTACTCTTTTAGATGGCGATAGCTAAATATCCTAAATGTTAGTTGCAGTGTTTTGAAGCTCCAGTGAAGTTAACGATAGTATTAGGGCTTAAATACGTATTTCGTACTTACAAAATAGTTTGAAAGAGGATTTTGTTTATTATGTAGATAATAAGCTACATTTTTAACAATCATATATTATTTTACTCTTTTGAAGCCTAAAAAAGTGATTTGATATGCAAACGAATATTTATCTTTAGGTAAAAGTCTTTGGGTATTTGATTTGAGTTTTGAAGTACTTTTTTAGAACCTAGCTTAGTCCGTCTGGGCGTATACTGTATATTCGTTTAAGCTGATTCCTTAGCTTAGAACTGATCTGAAAATGAGTTGGGGTACTTACTACTACATCATAATGCATAAGTCATTTGCCTTCTTTCTCCCTTTCAATACACATATAATAAGAATCAATGATCAAACGCAGTACGTAAGTAAATTAAATTATAAGTTACCCACTTGAATTCAATTCCAACCCTATAGGAAACAAACTTGAGCTTCACTTGCAAATTTCGATTTATAGCAGCTTTTGCTGTATCATTTATTTGAAGCACTTGCAAACAATTTAAACAGCGTAAAAGAAGAATGAAGTATGTATGTAGAAAGTCTCGTGTCTAATCGTCGTCGATCTTCAGCATATATTCCTCGGCACGCAGCGCCAACTCACGAATGTTGCGCAGACATCCAGCAGCAGCCAATTGCAACTCCTTGTTAGTGGATCCAATGCACTCCAAAAGAAAAGGCACAACTCCGCTCTGAGAAAGAGGTAACGAATATCAATTAAATGAAGCGAAATAATATCATTTTTTAGAAGAAACAATCATTATTAATATTATTATAAAAACTTAATTTGGAAAATAATAAACATAACAATTTTTTTTTTCATTATGATCGACGCATTACTAAGAAAGCTGTATACGAGTGTGCTCGAATGTGAGATATCCGCTAAACACTTTCAATAAAAGTAAAAGAGTGCGGAATTATTATTAAAATATACCGAATTAATATACTTAAAAATACTAAAATACATAGAAGGCTATATTTGGTATACTGATATACTAATGCATTTAAAATATACCATTTAAAATATACAGTAGCCGTTTTTTGCCATATAAAATTATTTCTCAGATGACAAACAAATTTTCAGGAATCGTGAAGATTTCAGTTAGAATTATACATATGCTACATATGCTATTTGATTTGTGGGACCGGAAGCGAAAGTATAAAAAAAAATCTTAGGTTGCGTACAGTTCTATTTCTTATAGTCTCTGAGATCATACAGACAGATGAACATGGCTATATCGTCTCTGCTGTTAACTCTGATTAAGAATATACTATATACATACTTTGTGGGCTGGGTGATACCTCCTTCTGTATGTTGCATAATTATATATACAAGTATATATATATATTATATGTCCTGAAGGGTATACTACAAAATACCCTTAAAGTAGGTCAACTTCTATGGGTAGCTGATTATACCAGCTTTAATTTGTATTTTGGATTTTTATTATAAAAATCAAATTGCTATTGCAGAATTTGTTGATTCTTAACTTATTCGCGTTAGATGTTTATAAGCTCATCATTATTAATTGCACTTCCTGATTAAAGGATTTTAACCCGACTTACCTGGTGCATTGTGATGCAGTTCTGTGGATCCATCGACAGCTTCTCCAAGGCCATGGCCGTGGTGCGATGCACAAGCGGATTGTCGCTGGTCATGTAAGTGACAATGGGAGTCACAGTGCGCAGACGTCCTAATTCTTCAGTGTTGTTGCCGAAGCAAGCGCAAGCGGCAACCGCAGCAGCGAGATTCATGCGCAGATTGTCATCGGTGGTGTTGACCAGATCCGCCAGCTTATAGATGACACGCAGATCCGAGAGTATGGCCAGATTGGTTTGATCGAGGGCAATGGTGGCAATCGCCGCACAGACAGCTGACAAGACCATGATTTCCTTGGACTTTAGAAGACCCACAACGAGTTCCATGGCGCCAACGAGACTGCGCACCAACTCCGCCGAGTCTGTGGCATTCTTGACACACGGACAGATGGCGTAGGCAGCATTGGCTTGGACACGCGGACTGGTGTTCTTGAGCAGTGACCACACCAGACGCACTGCGTCCAATTTCTCGAGCACACGCATGCAATCGGCATCCTCAGCGCACTCTTTGATCGCCTTGGCCAGATTCTCGAGCAGCGGCGCATGCGAAGAGTTGAGCAGCGATACCATTGATGGCAATCCTCCAGCGTTTAAGACAGCCACACGATTCTCCTGGAAACGCACACACTCAGACAACGCTCCAGTCACATTGGTCAACACCTCATCACATTCATCAGCCAGCAGAGCAACCAGATGGTGTATGACATTCATGTCGTCCAGCTCCTTTACATTCTCATCCGTCATCGCACACATCCAGATGGCGCCCGTTGCTCCTCGCAACAATGGTTTGTTATCCCGCACCGTTTTGTCCTTGAGTATGGCCACCAGTGGCTCCAATCCGCCAGCCTCTCGCACCAAATCCCGCGTGGTTGCATCAAAGGCGCACTTGTAGAGCGCCGAGCTGCCCTCCACCTTGAGATCAATGCACTCCGACTTCAAGTGATTCACAATGTCCGCAATCATGCCTTCTGTAGTGATTGCCAGCTGGAACTTTGGCTCCGATGAACATTTCTGCACGGTGCCCATTATGGGTATAACCACATCGATGTGGACCGACTTCAGCAGGTTGGCCATGAGTGGCACAATTCCGCTCTTCCGCATCTGCTCCATGTTGTGCTTGGAGTCGGCCAGGGTCCATAGTGCTCGGGATCCGGCACGTGCCATATCCAGGCATTCGATCTCCTCCACAGTCAGTTGATCGCGCGGAGTCTGCAATATGCTGCAAACAAATTATTTGAAAATTTAATTTACACCATTTTTATAAAATATAGAATTATGTAAGAATTTCTTGGACTAATGTAATTTGTGCATATTTCGAAACTCGGCACATTTTGATAAAATATTCTATTATCGTTTTAAGGTAGAAATATTATATATTTATGCATCTTTATTGAAAAATGAAAGAATAATAAATGCCCCAGAGAGAAAATTAGGTTTTAAATTCCACAATTTCATTTTCATTTTCTAAATTAATGTTGAACTAATTGTTCAAATCAGATTTCCAATCATAAGATAATTCTAATATAGTTCATTTTCCGTCTTTAAAATTTTGCAACCGATTTCTTTGTTTTTAACAAACAATCTAAATATATAATATGAATTTCGATCTTAATTTAATATATGTTATGTTATGTTTCTCAATACAATTTAGAAACTGTAGTATTCTAAGAATATTTTCGTAAATTAAAAATAAGTATAAGCTTTAAAATAAGTATTATTTTATCTTATTTCAGGAAAATATATTCTAGAAAACTTCTAAAATATTTATGATTGCCTTCATTTATGCTCTTTGGATTCTTGATTTTATGATGTATAATTCAATAGAATTCTTTTTTGTAGCTAAATGCAAGAACAAATGAAGTTTTCTTATTTTGTAGAAATTATTTAGTTACGATTATTAGTAACAGTTTTAAATTTCAAATCTATTTAAGAACGTGAAAAACAAAGTATTGCACAATTAAGGAGTGTCGTTGTCAGTTCTATTACCTCAAACTCATAACTTGTTCAAGAAATCGAATGTTAGAAGTTAAGGTTGAAAATTAAGTAAAATTCACAAAAATAGATAGAACGACAACAAAAAAGAGAGAACCAAATTTGATGATCTGATGGTTAGTTCTGTACTTATACATAGCAAAACAAGTAAGAAAGCTACAGTCGAGTGTGCTCGACTGTGAGATACCCGCTACCCATTTTGAATAAAAGCAATATATTTTGCGGTATTATTCTCAAAACATACCAATTATACTACAAAAATACTAAAAATATATTTTGGGGTATTATTATAAAAAATATACCAAATATACTAAAAATACTAAAAATATACCAAATGGTATATTTGGTATATCGATATAGTACACCATTCAAAATATACCATAGACGGCACAATATACCAGATTGTCGGCCAAAGCAAATTAGACCCCTAGTAAGTAGGCGTTTTGCCCATACAAAAGTATTTCTTTAATAACTTCGACAATTTTTATCTGATCGCAACCAAATTTTCAGGAATCATAACTACTATAGTAGTTATTATATATACCAAAATTCGCAATTCTAGCTTTACAATTACGCTTGTTATTTGATTTTTTGATTTGCGGGGCGGAAGTGGGCGTGGCAAAAATTTGAAACAAACTTGATCTGCGTGCAAACATAACAAATGCTGTCGAAAAAAAATTATAGCTCTATCTCTTATAGTCTCTGAGATCTAGGTGTTCATACGGACGGACGGACAGACGGACAGACACACAGACGGACAGACGGACATGGCTAGATCGTCTCGGCTGTTGACGCTGATCAAGAATATATATACTTTATAGGGTCGGAGATGCCTCCTTCTACCTGTTACATACATTTCCTGCCGGCACAAAGTTATAATACCCTTCTACCCTATGGGTAGCGGGTATAAAAACAGTTCTCATATCAGCTCTTACCTCATCTTGATGTCCAGTAGATCGACCAACTTGGAGATGCCGCCACATTGGCGCACATATTTGCGAGCCAGTCGCACTTTGCTGACATTCGACAAGGTCTCGGCTGCCATAGTCTTCAGATCCCTCATGGAGGAACTCAGGATATCCACAATGAGAGGAATACCATCGAGATCGACGATTGTCTTGCGTATGTCAATGTTGAGTGTGATGTCCGACAGCACAGAGAGTGCGCCCAAACAGCATTTGGTGTCGTTGCACTCGAGGATGTTGACGAGCACATCGAGACCGCCAATGTCCTGGATGGCAAACTGATTAATTTGTGTGCGCAGATCGTAATCCTGCAGGCAGCAAAGCGACACAATCGTTGCTGTCTGATTGCCCGCCTTGATGTACTTCACCAGTTTCTGGATATTATAGTATTCAGCTGGTATTTCGGCAGCTCGTGCCACATCCTTCCAGCGCTCCTCCTCGTCGGTGGAGGATTCCTCCTCAGTGGTATCCGAATCCTCTACAACAACCTGTCGTTTATCGCGCGAAAAGCGATCCGGACATGAACCGCATTGTTCGCGTATTTTTCGCTGTCTTCGCGGCGCATTTCCACTGGCACTCATCTCTTTGGATTATCTTAAAGCTCGTTAAGGAAAATATATAATACTCGACTTGAACTGCTTGCGATGTTGGACAACTTTGATGTGCTGGAATTTGTGTATTTGATTCACGTCAAGGAATTTCAAAGGCCAGTAAAATCGATTAAATAACATTTGTTGCTAGGGTGACGTTTTTTTATGTTCCATATGAATAACATGTGTATTGGGTTAATTCAATTTGTTTGTCTACTTTTTATGAACATTTTTTTTGTATTAGATATTTTAAGTACATAGGAAAATTTTAATTTAAATGGCTACTCAACACAACTGTCCGGATGTGGCTGTGTTTATTGCGCTTAATGAAGTGTTCCAATTGGAGCAAGCTGACTTGGGATATGGTTAAAAAGGAAGAATGTGATAAAAAATGTTGTTTAATAAAATGAAACAAGTCAGAAAGATACACTCGAATGAGCTTGACTGTGAGAAACCCGGTTGTCATCTCCAATGAAACCATATTCTACAAATATACTAAAAATATAATATAAAAACAATAAAATATACCAAAGGATATATTTAGTATATCAATATACACAATAGAACTACATTCAAAATATACCATAGAGTAGTAAGTATTTTAGATTGTCAGCTTAAGCAAGGCTGTTCATGATGATCAAGAATATATACTTTTTACGGGGTCGGAGATGCCCCCTTCTGCTTGTTACATACATTTTCTACCGGACCACAATTATAATACCCTTCTTCCTATGTGTAACGCGTATAAAAATATACCAAATAATAAGCATTTTAATTTAATTCCGAAATTTACATTGCTTTCAACATGTCTCTTTCAACAATTCAAACTTTATGCTATAAACATACATATGTATATACATAAGTACGTAATGAATTATGCTATAAACGTTTTATGGGGAACTTCAACTTCAACTTAGTTGCAGGTCGAGTGCATAAAATAAAAAGTTCAACACTTTTTTCTGTGGAATTTGCACGCGTCCGTGAAGTCGACAACGCCAAACGCCAACTAAAACTCCTTTCCCTACATTGTAAGTATATATTATTGTTGTTGTTATTTTTGCAGTTGTTGCTTTTGTGTTGGCCACTGTCACTTGGCGTGAAGCGGACTTCATTAGCTGCGCTACTAAGTTTAAGGGAGCTGCGTTCATGGAATGTCGGGCAATGCCGTTCATTGAGCCTCTCGCTGCTATTGGCTGCTGCCTGCTAGCCACTGTCCGCTAGGTGGCGCTGACTCGCCACGGCGTGCGACTAATTGCAACTGTGCCCATTGCAACTCATAGCGCACACTTTAACTTTAACTCACTCACTCAGAAGCGAATATTCTGCAATACCTGAAGCATCGCCAGTTCTCCTTCTCCTACTCCACACACCTTCCATTGCCCCCTCCCTCTCGCCTAGCCAGTCATTTGTTGCAGTCACGGAGGCGACTCCAAGCACCATGCGCCGCTTTAAACATAATAATAAAAAACGTAAGTTGCTGTAGTCCTGAATGATCGACTTGCACATACCCGCGAGTTTTTTTGCTTGCTTTTATGTTTTAATTTATTTTCATGTCAGCGCTAGAAGCTAAAGTTTTTATTATGATTATTTATTGTTGTAATCCTAAATTTATTTTTGTTCTCAATTCATTTATTTACAATCTGTCTACTTTAACAATAAGTAAATTGTGTAACTAATATTCAATTAACAGAAATAGCTGATATCCAACGAGCCCTGATATTATATATTACATCTCTTCAGTTGCTTGAAATTATCTATCCCAAATGAATTAAATTGTAGGTATAAAAATTAAATTTATTCCAAAAGTATGCTGTTGTGTTTTTCCATTTTTTATGTGGACATATTTTAATTCAATTTTGAAACTCGTCTCAATATTAAGATATCATTATCCATTTGGTTCTGTGTTACTAGTCTTAAAGCTACATAAAGAAAAACTGATGAAACTTTATTTAAATTTTTAATAAATATGAAATAAAACATATAAATTCTAATAGTTCTAATGTTTACTATTCCATATGGAATGAAATCAAGCATCTACAAAATTCATTGCTATCATCACACCGTCGTGCAAGCCCGCTTTCACAATTTTATAGCTACAGAGTAGAGCAAAAATTAAAATCGTCACGCCAGGCGTCAGTGCAGTGAAGCAATCGCGGCGTGAACAAAGCTACGGCAACCCCAAAAGGAGCTACACTCGAGACTAGCTACAGTTACAGCTGGAGTTGGAGTTGGAGTTGAAGTTGAGGCTGTGGAACTGGAGCTGAGGCTGAAGTTACCTAAATAGGCAAGAAGGCAACACTGAGGCACCAGGTCATAATAATAAACCATTAATATTAATATGCAGCAGCTAAATTTCAAAGCGAGGCCCTTTCTCACTTCCACAGCGATAAGAGTAAGGTTGAGTTTTGTATCGAAAATCGAAACAAGTAGTAGGAGAACTCTGAAATGAAATGCACCGTTTTGCGCTACAACATTGTTCACCTAACACACAATATAACATACATATATAATACTTGAATAGCCATTGTTCGCTGATGATTGCCCTTCAACGGTTCGCTCTGTTTCGACTGCTTGTCATTAATTATAATGTCAGTTGGGCGCAGGTGAACACATTAGCATTGCGCATATATTTTATTAGATGGCATAGATTCCTACTAAAGTACGTAAGTCCATTTATTAACTGGATTCGCATTCAACATTTCCTATTTAAAAAAGTTTCATCTTGATTAGCATAATACTAAAATAACTACATTGAGTACAATAAGCTAGCAAAAGTAATGAATATATAAAAAGAGAGTTGAAAGCCAGAGCAATAAATTGTCATATTATAAGCTCTTTCTGAATTATTATTATTGATATAGGAAATATCTTTCTTTTCCATGTCAACGGAAACAAAGTTTATTCCGTAGAGACGAAATTTGGAAGATAATTAAAGAAAGTTGTCAATTCATGTTAAAGGAACAAATATCCGTAAAACATCAAAGTTGCTTGATTTTTGTTTGTGCAGATAACAGCATATCACTTCAATGTTTTCTCTAATCTTTGCGAGAGTATTGTGATCCTCTTTGAAAACAGGATATGGCGGAGATATGAGGAATTTGGTCTGCCTAATTTGTGTGCCCCTAAAAGTATGCAAAATAAACTATTTGAGAAATTCGCCTTCAAACATCCATTACGAAATGCTTCTGTTGTTGTAATCATTTATAATGTAGTTGTTGTTTTTATCAAGAACAAATTTAAAGAAGTTGTTGTTGTTGTAGACAATTAAAAGCAGTCGCAAATATAAAATAAAAAATTAAATATTGAGCGAACATAAATAAGCAGCAAATCTCGTATAGCGATCGTCATAAAAAACAACCTAGTTCTTACTCCTCTAAACTCGTTTTGATAGCAAAAATTATTATTTCTTTTAAAATATTTGTTATTTATTGACTAATCTATGAATTAAAGTAAACGAAAAGTAAAAAGTACATTTTTTTTAGTGTTAATACGTAATTACTTATTACGTTAAATCGATAATATTATAAAAAGAATATTAACTAGTTTCCAAAGTTGTCATTCGCTTTGCACAATTCCACAAAAGTTATTTATTATTTTCCTTCAAGATCAAGATATTGCCAGGATTCTTAGAACGTGCTTTGTCATTGGCACTAAATATGATATAAGTATTATTATTTTTGTAATATTATATATTTATTAATACCCAAACTATTGAAGTAAGTGGAAATTGGTTTTTTGTATATTTACCTTAAATCGATCATTTTATAAAAGTAGTAAAAAGTTTCCAACACATTCATTCCCAGAAATGATTCACTATTTTCCTCCAAGACCAGATAAAATTGAAAGTAATACAAAATGAAAATGCAAAGTTCTATTAAAAGATAATTTTCGAGATTTGTAAACAAAAGTGGGATATGAGCATAAACATAGCGTGACGGTCGCAGTCTCAACTGAAATTTGCACTCAGTTTGTGGTGGAAGCATTGAACAGAAGACACTTGCTGGGCCAAGATGCCAAAAGGAAGCTGGCAAGTTGCTAACCAAGCCAACCGAGCAGGAGGATGCACTGAAAGGAGCAGCAGTCGAAGGTCCCGCCAAGCATTCCAAATCGATTACGACAATTTGCAAGATCAAAGACACGACTATCTGCCTCGCTCTCTGCATTTATATTTAGCTCTCTCTCTCTCTCTCTCTGTTTCTCTTTTGCTTAGTCTATGTAACATATTTATTAATAAAACTCCAACTGGCAGACTAGAAAGAAAGAGAGTGATGACAGCAGCGAGGATAGAGATGGAAGATCGTCGCGAAACAGAAACAGTTGGTGGTAAGTGAGCAGATCTCTCAGTTGCTCGGAGCAGTACACAAAGTGTTGACAATTGTCCGACCCAAGTCCAACTGCGCAATGGCCTTCGACCTTCGACTTTGACGAGTCCTGCAATCATCGTTAATGATCGCAATGTCCTTGTGCGCTTCAATTTGACAAATCAATTTGTGAGCTAACAGCGTGCGCTCAACAACTCTCCTCTTCGCACTCCGACTCCGATTCCGTCTTCGACTTCGTTCAGCCATCGCGCAGACTTTTCTCTGTTTGAGTTGCCGAGCCCGGTGGGACATCGGCTATTCCATCCGAGGACATTGAGCAGAACACGAAACTGCAGGACACGAACTGCAACCTGTGCCTCTGTACCCAGACAGTAGTTGACAGACCAAACCAAAATGTTTGCCAATAGTCTTTGATTATGCTCACAATCTGTCATCACAAGGGGTTCTCAATTGTGATCCATGGTCTGAGTGTCCTTGCGACTACAAAACTTTTGACATACATTTGATGAAAACATTGCAATTACTGTGAAGGTTAATAATGACGATATTACCTAAATAACAAAATGTAGCTATTCTATCATAAATTAGTTGAAAATTAAATGCTTTAATTTATTATTGTACGTATTTGATTATTTAAAAATATAAATAAAAACAAGTAAGAAAGCTACAGTCGAGTATGCTCGACTGTGAGATACCCGCTACCCATTTTGAATAAGAGCAAAATATTGCGGTATTATTTTCAAAATATACCGAAAATATTACAAAAATACCGAAAATGTGCCAGTTGGTATATTTGGTATATCGTATATCGGTACCGCATTCAAAATATACCATAGGCGGCACAATATACCAGATTGTCAGCCATACAAAAGTATTTCTTTAATAACTTCCACAATTTTCATCTGATCGCAGCCAAATTTTCAGGAATCATAACTCCTATTGTTATTATCGTATACACCAGCTTTAAAATTACGCTTGTTATTAAATTTTATTGATTTGCGGGGGCGGAAGTGGCGTGGCAAAAATTTGAAACAAACTTGATCTACATAACAAATGCTATCTCTTATAGTCGCTGAGATCTAGTGTTTCATACGGACAGACACACAGACAGACAGACAGACATGGCTAGATCGTCTCGGCTGTTGAAGCTGATTAAGAATATATATACTTTATAGGGTCAGAGATGCCTCCTTCTACCTGTTACATACATTTCCTGCCGGCACAAAGTTATAATACCCTTCTACCCTATGGGTAGCGGATATAATTATACTCTTATTAACTTAATCAAGTTGTTTTTTAAATTTGCTAACCAAATAGTTGTCAGCATATATATTAATAAAAACTCAGGCCAATTGTCGTTTTGAAAGTATTCGAGCATAATTTCGAGTACTTCGGAGATTGACCCCACTGTCAACACGCGACTAAGAAATTGAAAACAATATTTTTATTTTATTTATTTTTTCGAATTTAAAAAAAAAATTACAGACAATCATCCGACATTGAAATCTCTTCTGCCGACAGAGAATCTAGGCCGCGACTCTAGGCTATCATTACTTGACCTCTCCCGTTCAGATCTATTGAGCGGAATGCAAATCGGCTGCACTGACTTTAACGAAATATTCAGTTCCAAATTTATTTTGTTTGCGGGCAGTCGAAACATTTAAAATGTGCAGAATAAAATTTAACGGAGTTTTCTTACTGATGGTCCTTCAAATATTCTTGGTGGCTACAACAACTGGAGATGAAGTGAGATCAAAAACATAATACTAAGAAGAATAAAGAGTGATTAAAGTGTATACCTTTTCTTCCTATCAGACGTGTGAATCAGACCGAAAATTGGAAGAACAGTGCCGGCTTCATAACTACAAGACTGTTAAACCCTTGCTCGATTATTTCAGGCAGGTTAGAAATGAGATAGAACAAAGTGAAACTAAGGAAAAGCAGATAAGTGATCTTATGGAAAAATATCATGAAATTGTAAGAATTCATGAAACATTCAAGAAAGAGGCAGATCTATTAAATGAGTACAAAAACAAAGTGATCAAAGGGGAAAACGATTTGCAATTCTGTCAAAATAAAGTTGATAAATCTGAATCTGAAATTAATTCAAAACAAAATACTATTCTTAAATTAGAAAAACAACTATCAGATAAATCAACTAACTTAGAAAATTGTCAAGTTCAATTAAAATCTTTCAATTCTAGTTTAATTGAAAAAGATGAAAATATAAAAGCTCTTAATTCTAGATTAATTGAAAAAGATGAAAATATAAAGAGAATTAGTGAGAATATTAAAAATAAAACAGAACATCAGAAAGCACTTGAGTTGGAATTAGAGAAGAGTAAATCTATATCAATAAAGAATGAAAAATATATTCAGTTATGTCGTTCAGAAATCAACGAATTAAATAGGACATCAGAAAACATTAGAGAAGAACAGAAAAAGATTCAATTGAAATTAACAGAAAGTGAAACTAAGCTAATAGATAGAGTAAAGGATAAATCCACACACTTAGAAAATTGTCAAGTTCAATTAAAATATGTTAATTCTAGATTAATTGAAAAAGATGAAAATATAAAGATATTTAGTGAGAATATTAAAAATAACACAGAACATCAGAAGAAACTTGAGTTGAAATTCGAGAAGAGTAAATCTACATTAATAAAGCAAAAAAAACTTATTCAGTTATGTCGATCAGAAATCAACGAATTAAATAGGACATTAGAGAACAATATAGAAGAACAGAAAAATATTCAATTGGAATTAAAAGAAAATGAAACTAAGCTAATAGATAAAGTAAAGGAAAATCAGTTATGTCAATCTGAACTTGATATATTAAATGCCACAACATGCATCCCTTTTGGAGAAAATCCAGGAGTTCATCAACTCAAGGTCTCTGGCATAGGTTTATTCAATGTTTTGTGCGATAGTCAATTAGCTGGACCTGGATGGATTGTAATACAACAACGAGTTGGGGGAAAAGAGAGTTTCTATAGAGATTGGGCAACGTTTCGCAAAGGTTTCGGTTCTTTTCAAAGTGATTTCTTTCTTGGATTAGAGAAATTACATAGCATCACGAGCTTGCAGCGTTTCGAACTTTACATACATATGGTTGCTGAGAATGGAAGTACCTACAACGTTCGTTATGACGACTTCAAAATATCTAATGAAGATAATGGATATGCACTGAGCTTGGGTAAATTCAATGGAACTTTTATTGGGGATGGCATGAGAGAATCTGAAAACATGAAATTCACAACATTCGATCACGACAACGACGAATTTGATGGTCGTAATTGCGCAGTCGTGTTAAAAAGTGGCTGGTGGCACAATTCTTGTTTTTCTAGGTAAATATTGCAAATTTGTATTTACGAAGGAATACACATAATTATAGATTTTTGTTGCTTCTTATGTTTCTTATGCAGTAATTTAAATGCACCATATGGGGCACTTCTACGTTGGTGGGACGAAAATTCCAATTATATTGGAATTAAAGAAGTTAAGATGCTAATTCGCCCCAAAGATGCGATGAAGAAGTGATAAACTGAAAAGTTAAAATTCCTATATATGACTCAATTATGTAATCATTTATATATAATTGGTGCATTACGAAATTGCGTTCTAAAAAATAAAATGATCGACTATTTAATTCAGCGACATATTTTTTTTATGGAAATATTTCAGTTTTTATAGCATTTATTGTATCTTTTGATGTAGCAAATTTAAATCTTTAGACGCTTTCAATAGAGGTACAAATACTTAAAAGTCAGTAAACTTATGATTAGCCTGTATATATCCTTTCTGCCGGACCTTGAATATTAATATAATTTCAGAAATGATCTTCACATATTCGTTTCTTATCTAAACATAAATGATGCAGTTTTGTTACTAATAATATATAAAAAATTTTATTTTTGCCACATTAGTTAATGAGAAGGTAATATTAATTACACAAAGCAGTGTATTATAGTGGGTGCTAAAGGTGTATTTATTTTCCTCTTATTAAATAGATGAATTCGACCAACAAATGGAAGAACAGTGCCGGATTTATAAGTAAGAAAGCTACATTCGAGTGTGCTTGACTGTGATATACCTGGTACCCATTTTGAATAAAAGCTAAATATTGCGGTATTATTCTCAAAATATACCGAAATATTGCAAAAATACTACAAATATACACCGAATAGTGTATTTGGTATATCGATATAGTACCGCATTAAAAATATAGCATGGGCACAATATACCAAATTGTCAGCCAAAGCAACTGTGACCCCTAGTAAGTAGGCGTTTTTGCCCATACAAAAGTATTTCTTTAATCACTTCGACAATTTTTATCTGATCGCAACCAAATTTTCAGGAACCACAATTACTAGTTATTATTATCAGTTATTATTATATCAAAATTCTAGTTTTTACGAGATCCAGTGTTTCATACGGACAGACGGACAAACAGACAGACAGACGGACATGGCTAGATCGTCTCGGCTGTTGATGCTGATCAAGAATACATATACTTTATAGGGTCGGAGATGCCTCCTTCTACCTGTTACATACATTTCCTGCCGGCACAAAGTTATAATACCCTTCTACCCTATGGGTAGTGGGTATAAATATTATAATATTAAATAGAGTAATATTATAATGTGTCCTATAATTTAAAATGCAGGTATTTGGAATTTTCATACAATATTATGTTAAATATTATATCTTGCAAGTAAACTTGAAGCTACCAGCAAAGTATTGTCGTATTATATTTACGCGTTATTATATGATCCTCTAGATATTCTTAAAAAAAAATTAATTTAATTTATACTACCACTATTTCTTATTCGGACTTATGTATGAATCTGTTAAAATACCAGGCGAACATAATAGAGTAGCAGGTGGATTACCCCATGCACAAAAGCTGCAGAGTATATAATTATTCTCTCATATCGTAAGGTAGATCCCAAAAGCGGGACACAATACTCTTTAATTATATTAAAAAGCACGTGGGGCAAGTGACTTTCTGAACTGCTGCTTGCTGCCGATTTTTGTTCCCCTAGTATTTCATCCTATGATTTCGCACTTTTCAGCCCATCGTAATGCCATTTTCTTCGTAAATAACAAAAACTACTTCAATAACTACTACTACTTCTACCAATATTTCTCATTTCAATCTGTTAAAATACCAGGCGAACATAATAGAGTAGCAGGTGGATTACTTCTCGCACAGGAGAAATCCAAAAGAGAATACAATTATTCTCTCAGAGTGTAATTTGGATCCCAAGAGCGGGAGACAAAACTCTCCAATTACAAGTGACTTTCTGTTCTGCTGCTTACTGCTGATCTCTGTTCGCCTGGTGTTTGACTCGATAATTTCGTAGTATTTAGCCCTTCGTAACGGCAATAAACATAAAAAATGTCATTGATGATAACAACAATAACGATTAAAACGTTAAAATTAATTGCAACTGGAGTAAAGCTCTGTAACGCTTTTAAACAAATATTAAACTGATTCTATTCAAAATAGTTCATTTTGTGCAGATTAAGAAGCAGTTATTGAATAAAATTAGTTACAGTTCAGCCATATCCTTTCGAAATTTAAAAGGACATCGTTTCTGCACATTATAGGTCTATTGATCTGCATTTAAGAATATAGATCTCATATAAGTATTAAACACTTGGCTAAACTCCAAGAGAAACAACCTTGCGCCAAAGAACATCGCGATCATCTTTTAAGTGACCGATATACAGTTCATTTTTAGATTTTCGACCAATTTTCAATACCTACCCTTTTTTTATTAAATTAAATACTTACCTTACTTACCAGTTGCATTGAAGATTTCTTTGATTTTTAGAGATCAAATAAAAACAAAAGTCTGATATATATATTTTTTTTATTTTTAATTTTAAATATGCCTTTCCCAATAAATATTTACATATTTGCAACATAAAAAAAGAAATTTAAATTCGGCATTATCTTTTTTTTTTTATTATCAATAATTGTTTTGTTTTCAACAGCATTTCGAGAGTTATACAAATAATTTTATAAATATCATAATAAAAAAAAATTTTTATCTTTTGACGCCTCATGAAAAATTATTCTATTAATCGCTAAATAATTCTTAATCATAATACAAAATTTTAGCTATATTCCACTAAATCTTTAAAAATCGATCTAACTAAATCATATCATAAATATTCAAAGATATTCAAAAATTTTCACAGCGCAATAAAGTAAGAGAGCAAGAGTTTAAGTTGCTCAACTAGTTCATTGAGCATAAATAGAGCTAAGATCTATGCACATTATCCTTGATGATCCTTGACTTAGAGACTTTCTCCTGCAGCCTGTTGAAGCAAACACCTCATTAGCAAGGATTATCGGCCCGTTCGACATAGACGTGAAGAGTCCGAGTGTCCTCATTGTGCTCGCTCACTGATCCTGTCTACCTGACTTTGACTTCACTTCGTAGCGAGCACAGAAAAAGGAATGAAGAAGAGGTTGGGAAATGGAACGAGCTGAAAAGCTAAGCCTTTCCCGTTCTTAACTCTTGCTTGGAAAGGGGTTTGTGTTCGGACTTGAGAGCTGCGCATGCGCTTCGACTGGAAACAGAGAAAGAGAAACAGAAACACAGAATGACAGCAAATAAAAGTTTATGGTGCATCGTAAATGAGTGAGGGAAACCTTTCACCTTTTCCCTGGCCCTGCGCGCTTCCTGGCAGCAAAGGATTATTTCCGAATCTGCCTAATCCTCGAGCTGTGTTTATGTTGTCTCTCTCTTACACCCACAACCTTTCTCTCTCCCTCTCTTTGGCTTTGTAGTGCTCGCTAAATCCTTTCGCAACCCAGCGATTTCGTCTCTTGGAACTGAAATTCGCATTCGAATTCGCGCAGTTTATTTTGGGACAATCCACAGCTCATTTAGGAGGCTTGTCTGCCGCCAGAACCCTGTAAATATTTTGAGGTTTTGCGCTTCTTATGCCTCAGGCACCGCCTGATATACCTGACACCGTCTTTACGAGTCTATAAAATGCAAAATACGATTATAATTGGACCATGATCAGGGGCAGCATTGCAACAGGTACAACAGACTCGACTTACGGCAAAAGTCATTTATAATAATGGCTAAACAAAAAGGCAGATATTTGATAGAGACACGACTGATGTGGCTTATCGAACATTTAATACACTAACAAGAAATTCAAATATGGAAACTATTTTTTGGCAATAACATATGTAGTAGAAACTGCCATTTTTTTTTGAAGACTAAAATGTTTTAAATGAATGTAAGAAGTTAATTTGTTAATGAGATTTAATAAAACAAAAACAAATTAAAATAACTTTTTTAAATTTCAATATTAAAAACTGAATTTATCTAAAAAAAATATTTAAATAGTGTTTGTTTATTTTGATGTATAAACTATTCAGAAAAGTTATTAACGGACCATTTCCTTGTAAACACTAAATTCATCGAAACAAATTGTCCATATCATACAACCTTTCTGAAAATTCTAGAAAAAATATTGTGTTTCAAAATAAAACTCAAAAAAAAATTAACTTGATTAATGATTTTAATTGTTGAAGACCACTAATTTTATTGTTTTATTATTCAATTTTTAAAATTAAAAACTAAATTAGAATGAATATATAATTACAAAAGAATAAAAAGTTAACTCATTTAAATAAATTAAACTAAAAGCGTTTTTTTTTTAATCTTTCTTAAATTAAAATATTTTGGAATTGGAAGAATTGTATTTTCTAACTTCCTTAAAAAAGCGTCATATAATCTTGGCTCATATTGACCAAACTCGAATTGTCTGTTAGGGTATATAAAATTAAATTAAATCTGTGGCTCATCTGCTGCTGTGGTTGTTGCTGTCGCTGTTGCTGTGGTTGCTGCTGTGGCAGCTACTCATATGTTAAATTACAATTTTCGTAGCTTTGTCGGTTCAACACATTGTCGGTTCATTAATCAAGACGGTGAAGCAAGTAGCCTCCGCCCATGATCTGCTCTTGCTGCTGCTGCTGCAGCTGGACAAGATTGGGGTACAAATAGAGCGGCTACAAAAAGTTCATTAGTCTGACAAAGTAAAGGTTCAAGTCCAAGAAATACTTGTAACACAGTCAAAGCAAAGACTTGAGTTGTAATTCTTTATCGCTACCGAAAATTAATGCGTAATATTTTGGATTTGTGGCATTTACAAAAACATTTGTCGAGCGGAGCTTTCTCAGCTACCGTGCTTCTCTAGGGTCGAATGGGGATCGGAGTTGGGATCGGGGTTGATGAATCAAATTTTAATTAAAGTTTATTGAGTTTATTGCATTATTAGCTTGGCTGGAGCCAAAGCCCAGTGAAATCGTTGGGTGCTATTAAATTGGCATTAGACAAGCTTCAAAATTGGGCTAACCTAAAACGAACGAAAGAAAAGTCCAACTATTTAGCCATGAGATAGCAAGAAACTCAACAACAAGGTAAAAATACAATTTCATCGAATGGAAGAAAAATAACAAAACTGCCAAGAGATTGATAGAAATCTTTAGTACCAAATGAGATTCGGTTGTCGCAATTTGCAGTCGGATTTTTGGCAAACAATTTTTGCACTCTACCTGGAACTGCGATCCTAAGTCGATTTCAAAGTCAATATTTACTTTTGGTCTGCACAAATATTGTAGGAAAAACTAGATTAAAATAATAACACAGAGATACAAACAGAAAACTGAGAGGATCAAGGACCAAGGGATTGTCTGGGGATGAGCGATGTCTGTTGAAGTATGACTTCATTAATTGCCACTTGTTGCACACGTAGAAAAGATTTAGATTTTGGGTTCAGAGCAGAACAGAGCGGAGAGCAGAGCAGAGCGGAGAGAGAGAGGTGTGAATTTGAGGTAAATGCTTAGGGGCAATTACTCAATTCGATAGAATTGATGGGCAATTAACACCTTGGTTGGAGTTTGAGCCACTTTTAATGATGACGACTGCAACTAGAGTTCTCATTTAGAGCCAAATGTATTGCCAACTTCCGCAATGGAAGATTTCTATTTCTCAGTTTTATTTTTGTGTTTTTAGTTTTTGGAGTTTTGCTTACTCACAGCATGGCGTCCTCGAGTCCTTATGTCCCGTTGAGTTTGTTGAAATCTTGTGCCAAAACTCGGAACACGAAATGCGGAATGCGGGATGCGTTCGCTACTTAAGGTCTCTAATGGCTCGCAACGAGATTTTCCGGAATCCTGCTGGCAACAGAAGCGTGTCAAGGTCCTGCAAGGCTACTGAATGAGCACAGCATGTCCTGGCAGTTCCAGGAGCTGGATAGAAGCGTCTGCTCTTCCAGTATAAATTAGCATATATTTAGTTGTAACTTTCAAGAAACTAAATAGAGTTTTATACGAATTGCAGTTGAGTTAAATGAATTGCTATAAATTGGGATATATACTTATAGATGATGTCCTGGCAAATTCAGAAATCTATCTTTATATAGACTTTTATTTATATAAATTATCATTGTATTTATTTTCAACTTAAAGATACATTCTTGAAGGTAGAAAGATCAATCCACTTTTTTCTTTCTTCATAAATTAATACCTTAAAGATACAACTTAAAGATACATTCGTGAAGGTTGATCAATCCACCTTTTCTTTCTTCATAAATTAACATTTCTGCAGATGTATATATAAATTATAATATATTTATTTGCAACTTATAGACACTATATACAGATGTACTCTCCAAAGTAGTACTCAGGAATAGGCTAAATGCTCTTACAACTAAGGATATAACTACATATAGCTTGTAGAACCACTCGAGACTTGGTGCTAGCATAGTGTAACATGATTCTTTGGCGAGATTAGAGAGGTGATATTCCGGCGTTGTCTAGTACCAGGAGTGATAGAACGGCTGTGGCGGCATCGCTGTGTAATTCATCTTCGAGGGCGAGGAGAAAGCGGCGGCTGCGGCGGCGGCTGCATTGAAGTTCTGCGGCATGAAGTGCGACGAGCTGGTGGCAGGATAATGCGGTGTGGCATACTGCGCATGTGCATGCGGATGCGGGGCATGCGGATGATGGGGATGCGGAGCATGGGGATGCGTTGACGATGGTGCATATGGGGCATATTGACCCGCTGGATGCTGATAGGCATGATGGAACATCTGGTGAGCGGCAGTTGCTGCCGAGCTGGGAACTGTCACCTCCAGTGCATTGCTCGTCGAGCTGGTCGAATTGAGGGAATCCTCAGGTGATAGTGGGGCATTGGGACGCAGACTAGCGCTCCAGTTGGTGTAGAGCTGCGACTGCGATTGGGCCACCAGATCAGCTGTCTCCACTTTGAGAGCAGCCGAGAGATCATCGCTGTCGTTGACCAGCGAGGAGGAGGAAGTGGCTGCTTCGTTGCCACTTGAGGCACCCACGACGACAGCGGACAAGCTGTTGGGGGTGGGCGGCAGCTGGCCGAAGCCGGTGGAGCAGATGGACTCGTTGGGACTCTCGTTACGTGGCATTGTCTGATGCGGCTCAGATGCAGTGCTGTAGACGGCGCCCAATTGCGAGGCATCGTAGTGCTCGGGAGCGACGGCGGAATTGCTCGCCGAGCTGGGCATGATGTAGCTGGCGGTGGTGCTGGCAGCGGGATTGTAGAACTGATGATGATGATGCGACGGTGGCGGCGAGAGATTGCTGCTGCTGCTGCCTGCGACGGGAGCTGGATTGCTGTAGAAGTCGTACTGATGATGCTGGTACACTGCATCGATGCTGGGCATCATGGCCAGCGGGGTCAACTGATGTGAGCTGGCCACACTGCTGTGATTGAGGCTGTGACTGCTCTGGCTGCCTCCCACAGTTGGTGCCGCAGCTGCCACGACGCTGCTGCCCGCCACTGAGGTGTGTTGCTTGCGGAGACGAGCGCGACGATTGCTAAACCACACCTGGATGCGGGCCTCGGTGAGATTGGTGCGTTGAGCCAGCTCCTCGCGCGTAAAGATGTCCGGGTATTGGGTGCGCTCAAAGGCGCGTTCCAGCTCCTCCAGTTGTGTGGCGGAGAAGGTGGTGCGGCAGCGACGTTGCTTGCGCTTGAGAGCGATGCCCGGCTCGGATTCGCAGTCGGAAATATCCTCATCGGAGGGTTTGTGTTGGTTGTGTGCGGAATTGGAGCTGCACGAGCTGGATGATAGTTTGCCGCCGGTATTATCATGATCATTGTCATTGCTATCGCTGCTGCCGTTCGCATCACGGCCACGCACCAGGCGCGAGATGGCGGACACCGAAGGCACCATGCTGCGATCACAGATGCCCTCCCTGATCAGTTTGTCGCGTATCTCCCAGGAGAACATGCCCGGATTGCTGCGCTTGTACTCCTCAATTCGACTCTCGATCTCGGGCGTGGCAATGCGTGGCTTGGAGCCACCAATCACTCCAGGGCGTATGGAGCCCGTCTCCTGATAGCGATTGAGGATCTTGGAGACACAGCCATGGGAGACGCGCAACTGACGCGAGATGACGCAAGGACGAATGCCATCGGCGGCCATTTCGACGATCTTCAGTCGAATGTTGTTTGGCAGTGGACGACCGTTGATGAAGACGCCGCCCAGCTGATTTACGCGTCCTTGGCCGCTGTTCATATCTAGCAAAGGAGAGAATAGGAAAAAGAAAGTTAGCAAGGAACTAGAAGCGAAGCGTGTGCCACTTGATTTACGACACCTCGCACAATTGACTTCCCGGGAAGAGGAAACGTCGATCGTCGTGTCGAAGGTCGCACACTAATTGCTCAGGTTGTTGTTGTTGTTGTTGTTGTTAACCTTGTCTTGTCGACACTTACCTTGCATTGCTGTGTATCCATTGAAGAAGGGTCTGTGCATGGCGGCGGCAAAGGCGGTTACAGTCATAGTTCACACGGCCTTCCCCAAATCCAAATTAAATGTGGCGACAACTCACTTCACTCGCTATCGCTACCGCTATCGGTATCGTTATCGATAGCCAAATCGAATTGCGAAATGTATTTTGTTACAGTTTCATAAGCCAACGAAACAACGGTTATTTTATTTGTTTTTCTTCTTATTTTTCGCAATCAATTCGTTGTAGTTGCAGAGCGCGACGAAAACGTAGGCGACGTAAAAATGTGAACAAAGTTGTAGACGAGACGTAGACGTTAACGGAGGCCACGAAGTTGTATGTCTGACTCGTTGCGCAGTCTGTGTCTAACTAACTTCATCAGTGCAGCAGCGTCCAAGATCGTTGCCTTTCTGTGAAGCAGCGACGTCGACAGCGAGAGCAGCGACGACAGCAAGTCAAGATGTCAGCCATTGCGGCAGGTAAACAACCACGCGGACCAATCGCAGCACTTGCCATAGTTGCCTCTCGTTCGCACTTGTGCGCGATCATAGCGCTTGGCAGTCGCTTGGGCAGTGCCGACTTCTCTCACTAGGGGGCGGCATTTTGACGAGCGCCATCAGTGGGCCAATGGCAGCAGCGTAGGGCTCCAAATAACCTTGACTGTGGAGTTTGCAGCTCGAGTCCTTGTCCCTTTGACCCAATTCTGCAGCTGCTTAATCGAATTGGACATTAGATGCAAGTCATAATGCAATCGAGTACGCATTAATTGTTTTACAAGCGTATTAGATCCTTTATTGATACCTCATTAGTACTAAATTATCAATCAGTAGGAGAGTCAAAGAATAAGTTGTAGTGTACTTCGATATGGACAGTGCAGTTGTCCCGTTACCATAGGCCCAGGCGCAGATCGAAAGTTATACTTTATTATGTGGTATGTTTTAGCAATTTAATTTATTTATTAAGCTTTATCGCTAGTTATACTCTTTTATGTTATTCCGCATCCCTCGATATTAATGAATTCTTAAATCAATTGTCGTTTTATAATAATTCGGCTTTATTATAGAACTTCTGCTGCAGTTTAACAAAATATCTATTTTAAACTTAAAATAATCTTCTTATTGTTTTGTATTTAATTAAGTAATTTAATTTATTTCGACTAGAATATTACACTAACATTTATTTGATTGCATTTCTATGTTTCCAACATTAAAAACTCACTTCGATTTACCAATATATACATACATTTTTAAGAATATTTATTTTGTTATTATTTTTAAAAGTAATATTCTTTTAGAATTTTATTATCATCAACCAGGAGAAATTTTGTCAATTTAAAATTTATACTTTCAAAAATATGTCCGTTTTTTTAATTAGAAATATTTACTTTTATTAAATTTTTAATCATTATAAAATATCCACTTCTATCTATTATATAAATATATTGTAATTAAACAAGCCGAAGATCTTCCACCTTTAACTTCAAGAATATTTTCAAATTTATCATTTTAAATTGCTGATATTCTTCGGTTCACTTCATTTTTTTCCTAAGTAAATTTTAAAAAATGTAAAATTTTAAACTTGGGTAAGAAATTTGACTTGAATTTATTAATTTAATTTCAAATGCCTTCTGTTATTTTCAAACGCTCTACTTTCATTATCCCCTTTTCTTGTGGGCATATCATATCCTTGTCACGCTTAAGCATTTGATGTGACGCTGCTGTCGCGGTCATCTCATGGTGGTGGAGTTGGAATTGAAGTGGAAGGTGGAGTCAGAGTCGTAGACGGAGACGGAGTCGGAGTTGTGTGTCGGGTCAGCGAGCGTGTGAGTTTGATTAATTGCCGAATTTCACGCAACGAAAACAAAGAGCCGCCAAGAGGCAAGAAGGGGAAATATGTGTGGAAAAGAAAGCCAATCTATATGAGTAGAAAGCACCCACTGTGAGCGCCAAGAGGTTGGAATTAATGATGCCGCTGCAAACATTAAACGCCAGCGCGGAAATTGCTATCGAAGATCAGGAGTTCGTGACGAAATGCTGCATCCTGACTAAGCAAGGACAACGGAGGCCGCAGGCCAACAAAGGACTTGGGTTTCTACTGCTCGGTGCGGCTGCCCGTTGGCATTTTGGTAAAGCAAACCCAACGGGAGTTGGGAGTACCAAAGAACTAAAACAGCAATATTTGCGCCTAGCGGGACAACAGCGTTGACCTTGAGATTAGAGATGACCTTGGCAGCAGATTGAGAAGAATCGGTATCGAAATCAATCGAAATCGCGATGTCTTTGATCTCGCCTTATAACCAATAAGGCGACAAATGAAGTGCAACTTCAATCGCGTTGATTTCTCGATTTGCGCGAACAATGCGGAGTGAAAAGGCAATGCCATATAACGCTAATTTCGCGCTATCAATGCGCTGGCAACGATGGCAGGCATCAAAGTCCGGCAAACAGTGCAATTGAAATCTCTATAGACTGAACACAGTAGGAGACAGCGAAGCCATAAACGGTGACGATGACGGTGACGCTGACGGTGACGGTGCAACAACGTCGTCACAATTTCCACGAAGAGCCAAGCCCCGGATGAATAAAGAGTGCTAAAAGACTTTTTATGATGCCACCTACGGCGCTATGAATGAATATCAACTCTCTTGCAAGTTTCTGCTGCTTCCTACCTGCCACAGAATGTTGCATGCCACCTCGCTGTCTTAGTCGAGGCGTGCGTCTTCATTCTGCGCAAACAAATAGTCCTTTAATCGATTGCATTGGAGTCTCTACTCACTCCCTCTTTCCCTCTCTCACTCTCTACCTCCCTCTCTCTCTCTTTTCCTCTACCTTCCACAGCTTTACCTTCTCCACCTGACACCTGTTTATGTTGCATCCTTAATCAAGTTAGTCGTGGTTACATCACGCTTTGCTTTCCACAAATTCACAATCATAGTTGCCATCACAGTCTTCTCTTTCCTTCTCTCTCTCTCTCTCCATCTACCGCTCTCTTTCACTCCCGTGCAATCGATTCGATTTGGGCCAACGTAATGTTGTCGTCTCTATGGAATGGCCTTGATTGCATCGCTACCCAACCTTACCCCTGCTCCTTTTCTTGACCTCTCCTAATGTCTTTATCAGTCGCTCTGTACATCGACTATTGTTTTTCGTTCACGCTGATCTTTGCTGCCGTGTAACAAATTTCCATATAATCCACACAACAAGCTGAGTCTCCAGTGATTGCACCACATGTGGAGCAAACACTGATCATACATTGCGAATTCATATGAAGAGATAGAAACAAGGCAATTCAAATCAAATAATGAAATACTGAAATCTTCACATTTGAGTGCAATAAAATTATTTCAAAATTTAGTTTATTGAAAAAATAAAATGATTGAAACAAAGTAAAAGCTGATGAACTACTGTTTAATTTAATTTATTTTTTAGTTTATTGGTAGCATTGAAATAAAATAAGAAATAGTTTGAAATTAATTTAAAATTAAAGTGATCTATATAATTTAGTAATTTTATTTAGTATGAAATATATCGATAGACTCCATAACCATGAAAATAATTTAGCCATTATTCTAGTAGACAACAATTTTACAGTAAGAAGACTGAAAAAATCTTTTATATGGAGGAAAATAAATCACACATAAAAAAAGTTTCATAACAGAAAATAATTCGAATTTTACGGACTCAGCTAAAATGAATAATATGACCAATTATTGTGAAAACTTTTAGACTTTTAAATATTCTTGACATTTTTTTAAATTGTAAAATTAAATGGAGATTACAAAACAGTAACGGTATTAAATACATTTATATAATAATAGAAAACCTACATATTTGATTAAGATTGGTTGATCTCATAATATTGTAGATGTATATTGTTCTTGAAAATATTAACATATATTTCTTCAAAATATATACATAAATTACATGCGTAAAAATTCAAAAATATGTTAAAAGTATTGGAGTATTTTACTTGAAAATATTAACATATATTTCTTCATTAATTAAGTCCCTAAAAACTCGAATAAATGTAATATAATAAAAGTAGTGATTCAAAATAAATGTATTTATTCAAAATATGTTAAAACTTATTTAAATTCCGTACAGCAATAAATAAAGTAGTTTTAAAAAGATCACACACTCTGCACTGTTAGCGGGCGTAGATTGACTTCTGGTCTAATCCGCAGTTAGTTTTGGTAAATACGAGAGGCAGTATGCAAAATCAGTTGCTGCCCCCCGGGCAGCGGACAGTTGGCAACTTAAAGTAGCAACAGTTGCAGTTGCAGGCGAGTCTGTCCTTTTTCCCAGCAATGCTGACAAGGAGCAAAGCAGGAGACTTAAGGGGCGATCGTAAAACGAAATCCTTGCTAAAGCATGCAAACAAATAGAAACAAACGACGAGATTAGAGGGAAATGTCGAACAGCTTAGCGAGTGATCCTCGCGAAGATCGCCAGTTGACTTTTTCAAATATTTTGGGCAAAACTTTGAGCAGAAGTTGAGCTGAGCTACAACAACGTCGTGGGCACGATTATAGCGGCTAATCGCATTACAGTCCAACGTTTTATTGATCAACATTTGTAAACGATTTTGCATGGCCGCCGAGCTCAACGAGTTAAACCTGGCTGGCGTCTCAGGTAGCCAAGTCGTCGACTTCTAGATGCTCAGATGCGGCTTAACGCAGCTAACGCCCCTCGAGATCCGTGAGGGCTTTCCCGATCCCTGGCGAAGTGGCAGCCTCCTGTGAACACCTCCTCTTCCTCATCGTGCTGCGATCAGCAGCAAGGCGAATCGCGATTAACCCTTGCCTTTGCCTTTTGGCATGTGTTTAGTTCGGCTAATTGAAGGCATTAGTTGTTTGTGGGTCACGATCTGGCTTCCTCGGAACTCCATTGTCCGCAAATTAGCATATTTTATATTTCGATTGAAAGGCCAGATCTCTACCCACACAATGTCAAATGCATAATCCAACGGTTTGCCGCAAAAACTCCGAGTGTCGGTTAGTGGAACTATGGCCACGTTTCGACACGCCCAGTCAACCAGACCAGACCAGACCCGATGACTACCAAGTCAAAGTCGACGCTTTGTCTGGCGAAATTGCTGTTCATTTGCACATTTTTCATTTGCACAAAAAACAAGTAAGCTACAGTCGAGTATGCACGACTTAAAGTAACACACTACCAAAATATTAGTTTAAGCAAAGTAACTGCAGCATTAAATAAGAACCACTTCAAAATGTTTTTTTTTTTTCAATTAAATTACTAGGTAAAGAAATAACCTCTAAGTTCTTGTTAGTTCCACCTACAATTCTTCTTTTTTCCTTTTAAGAAACAATTCTTGCTTAAGACTATTGAGTAATCGTAAAGAAGTACTCAGACATTTTATCTTAAATATTCATTTCTATTATAATTTGTAACTAAACTTCAAATGGTTTTTTAAATAACTCACAAATTTTTCTTTTATATACCCTTTATTTTAATTTAAAAATAGTGCATGATCGAGATTAGTAAGCGATCGTTATGAAACTGTCAGATTGCTTTTATAATATGCTTATTTTAAAATTGTACTCAAAGAATCGGAAACAAAATTATAAAATACAATTATGAGTAGTAGAATTATCAGCATTTTATAGTCTAAGTTTCCATACTTACTAAAATTTAGTTATTTATATACAGGGAAAATCGAAAATTAATACAAATTTTATACATATGTTGGCCTACAAAATTGATGCTTAGAGTTATTATATTGTTTATATAGAAAGTCAACTTAACACAAAAATTATAATACACTTCTACCATATGAAATGTATTGAGGAGCAAAAGAGAGTTAGGGAGGCAGGAGACAGGAGACAGGCAGCAGGAGGCAGAAGGAGCTGCTGCCACATACACCCACTTTTACAAAAGTCATTAGCTGAAGATGGCAATCGAGTGGAGTGGTGACTGCTAAGCGTAAGCGCTGTCGGTACGATCAGAGGCCAACAAATTGATCATTAAACAGAAGGCGCAAGGTAGGCGCAAACGGGTCCACAATGCAACAACAGCCACAGTCACAGCAACAGCCACAGTCACAGCCAAAGCGGCAGCAACAAGAGCAACAACATCAGGGCGAAATCAAACATCTGGAGAGGGAACGTCACAGGTCGTTCACGCTTCACCCCGCAGGGCAGGGAGCATCATCAAACATGCTGCAAGCCAAATGGAAAAGTGCCAGTGGAAAGGGGCTGCTGCCAAGTGAGCAAGTGAGGCAAAAGAGCAAGCGAGCGACCAACGATCTTTTCTGTCAGTGGCAACAAGATTAATTTGTTTTCCTGAGACTGCCAAACAACAAACAAGCAGCACAACCTGTTGCCCCTTCGCTTGTATATATTGTAGTATGATTTGTAATTGCTATTGCTCTGATCGACCGATCAACAGCTATTCATCATCAACAACAGGCACAGCCATAACCACAACCTCACCATCAGCTTGACTCTATTGATGTACTGGACAACGACTTTGTCCAAGAGCAGCTCAGATCAAAAAGTAGGTGGCGTTTTTCTCACATTCACGGGAAAGAGAAAGAGAGGAGAAGGGGCGCTTAGGTCAATCTTTGCCGGCGTTTTAACATTAGCAACGCTTCGTATCGGATGTATGCGAATTTAAATAATATTATTCAATCACCTTCATTAATCAAAGCCGTGTGGCTGCGTTTTGAAGATGCATTACGAATGCTCAAATGATATCGATACTCAATTAACGTCAAGCGTAGTGAAGCTTACGTTATGCGTTACGTGATGGCGACTGTGTTATCGATGGCGCAAGTGTAATCGCAGCTTGCGTTCGATATCGATTTGAACTTATTGCATTGCACTACGAAAATGTCTCAGAATAAATGGCTGCCGCAATTGAAAGTACAACATTGACAATTCAAATTGATAGCCTGACAAAAAGCCCAGCCCACAAGCATTAAAAAGAAGTTACCGTAACCAATTGGACGGCTGCAAATAATGCAAACACACACATACACTTAATTTCCGCTTAATCATTCAGAACATTGCGACGTCGGCGACCCACATTATGAGAGGGGGAATGGAGGATGCAACAGCAGCATGCTGTCTGGAATTGGGAACTTAGAACTGAGAACCCTCCCAACTCTGAGACAGACGCAAGGCCTCATTTGCATGCGTTGACGTTGCGTTGAGCGTTAAGCGCAAAGCGCTTTGATGGCGTGAAAAACTCACAAGGCGTTGCTTCATCGCCATCAGGGAGTTGGAGATGGAGATGGGGATGGTGATTGGGGAGGGGCAACAGTTGGTTGATTTCAAAAGAAAACTACTGTCGCTGTTTTCCAGGAAATGCTGCAATCGCAAGTGTTTTAATCGCAATTGACACGGCCGCCTATCAAAGGAGATTGCAGGCACGATCCTTACCAGGCACAAATTATAAATAATATTAAAAAAAATAAAAATATTATTTGATTCTACAAGTATTTAAATAAAATAGGAAATAGAAAAATAAACTAAGCTGCAGCCACCAAAACAATAGAATTAGATTATAATAAAAATGAAGTATTGACAATTTCTCAAAACTCAATTAAGAATTTTTAATACATATGTATTTGTTTTTTTTAGCTATAAAAACTAAGGTTATCAATTACTACTTATTGTAAGCTATAACATTTAATGAAAACTATGAACCCGGAAGTTATTTTTTCTGAAAACTGGACTTTATTTTACGGTTCCGATTCAGAATTAAAAAATAATAAAATACAAAACAAAATCTTGCTTCAGTTTTGGATTTGGAATTTGTAATACTTATTTTCACATGTGAAAGAAAGTTAATATTGATGATAATTTTATAAAATAAAGAATTAATGGAAGTTTTAATAAGTATTTAGTCAATGTTTATATCATTTATTAAGGAAAGTGAATGCTTTATCAATTTCAGTTTTTTGATTTAATTAACTCGAAAATGAGGAATTTATTAATTTATTTAATTCGAAGAGTAATTTCTGAGTTTTTAAAGAAAGCAAAGTGAATAGTTCACCAATTTTAGTATTTGATTTAAAAAATTAATACGAAAGTAAGAATTTTATGAATTTACGTATCTTTTTAAAGAGTAATTTCTAAATTTTTAAATCATATTTATTTGAAAGAAAGCAATCCCTACACTTGGCACACGCAGTAATTTGGACTTGTATGGCTTGAATGGTGGGCCTATAAAACCACAATCATTGCACATTCGCGGGGAACAATCGCTAGTCCATTATGGAACTGATCGATAGCGCGAAGGCTGTAAAAATGAGCTGTCCTCTTCCGCTTCGCTGGAAGGATGTATACATAACGTGGTTGATCATCGCTGAAAAGGGCCTTTCGAAAAAGTTGTTCGGGACGATCAGTGACCGTGAAATCGCAGTATTCTCATCCCAATGATATATGGATGGATGGCAATGTTCCACAACAAAGTTTCCCAAAAACACACAACACACACAGTACAGCACAGCACAGCGAAGAGAAGAGAAGAGAGAAACGCCAGTGAGGATGAGCTAGAATTTTATGACGTCCTGGCAGAGAGACTCTGTGGGTTCTCTTGCCTGCACATGGTTCTGTTCCGTTCTGTTTTATGCTTCTCAAGAAAATTTGCGTGCGCTATGCTGGTCCAGGTATGTTTTGCTTTTCTACAATAAATTTCACTTCTCGCAGCCGATTATATCAAAATAAACTGTTTATGACAAGGACTCGAGTTCATTTAAAAATTGTGTCAAAAAAGAGCGAGTTCTATTTATACGAACAAACATTGTTTGGCAAAAGGGTTTTTACGTTTTCGACTTTTTGTTTTGACTTCTTGACTTGGCCCGTTTAAGTTCCTTGAAAAGCGAACACTTTGATTTTTGACTTAGTCAAAGAAAATATTTTTATTGGTTGAGAGAAAATCAACCAAGAAAAACTGTAACACATTGACAAATTTTCTGTGAGTTTCTCAGGAATTAGTTTTCATATTAAATGAGCACTTTGGATATTTACTACCACTTATAATATAGTCATAAATTTTTTAAACAAAAATGTAGTAAGGTAAGTTAAATAGTGACTTCCTAAATTATTATTATTAAATTTACCTCTTAGACTTTCATTTAAAATTTAAGGGGATCAAAAATTAAAAAAAAACCTAATAAAGCAAAAAACCGAAAATAAAAGTAATAAATGTAGATAATCCTTGCATAGAATGTGGAACAAAAAAATTATGCAAATAGCTAATAATCACAACTTGTATGTCTATTTAAATGATTTTAATCTAAGTTGTATTATTTTATTTTTTTAATTCTGTTTTCTTGACAATATTCAAATTTGTATGCGAACCACATTTACAGTTGAAGTCACATTAACAAATAAAGGAGAACAGCTAATACAGTAAATTACGCATTATTTCCAGCAAGACTCCGCCCACGCAGCAGTATATTCATAGAATATAGCACTATACATCCACCCTGAAAGAGAACGCCCCCAAAAACTTACCACAAACACGGCGTGCCGAATGAGAAGTCGAGAATTTGAATTCGTCTTGCTCTCTGGTAAATGGTAAACGGTGCGGTTAAAGCAGAAAACGTCCAAATAACCAAAAACCAACCATATGAGATTGCGTTAAGGACTTGAAAAACATCGCAGGGTTCCTCTTCTCTATATCAATGTTGACCTTGAGAGGCGGCAATCTTAGTTGCAGTTGCAGTTGCAAAAGACTCCCTACCGAAATCCATGTGTAGAGTACTTGGGTGTATCGTTCTGGTTTCGGAATTTGTCTCGCATCTATCGACAGCCCCTCACAGCTAACAGCTATATCTTCGCCGTAGTATGTGCGGTTTAAGTTTTGGTCGCAGTTTTGGTCGCCGATCTTCATGTCGGCACAGCAAGGTGCATGACCTTAGCGCGATTTGGTGTGGTGTGGTGTAGTGTTTGTGTTTCGCAGAATAACCATAAATATTTTGGGTGATTATTTTAGATAATCTTCGCCTAATGTCCTTGGATTGTTTCAATTTTCATCACCTCTGATTTTCTACAATTGACTGCATAGTTTTCTGAAAGGCAATTAAACTAAATAAATACATTTCCTTTAATTTACTATTAGGGGAAGTATCATTTTATTATACCGATTTAATATTAAGAATTATTTTATAATAATTTATTAATATAACTTCTATATTAAATATTTATTTTTTCTAACCCTTAACATTAACGATTCTAAAATTTCTTCTTTTTAAGATAAGAGTGAACATTTAGCATTCGATTATTTTTTACATGTATCTTTTGAAGCAGAAATCAAGAGAAGATTTGAGCATCAGAAACTAAATATTTTAAATAATTTCGAAAAACACAACAAAACAAAACACAACAGAACAAAAATTTTTAACTACAAGTCAAGCTAGTGAAGATTTTTAACATTTTAAGTATTCTGATTCATGCAGTAGCTATTTTTTTATATATGAATAAGCAACATTTAGGATTAAAATGCTCTTCAACTATAGATTTTTTTAATTCGCTCAACATATTTTAAAAACACATACAAACTAACTAACTAAAAACTATCATTCATATTGGTCCAATTCATCTTGTATTGGAACACTTTCGAAGAAATATATGGATAAAAATACGGAGCATCTATGAACCTGTCGTATTAATATTAGTATATTTCCAAAATGCATTAAAAAATCGAGTAATTATATTAACATTTTCTATTCTGATCAGACTACTATTATAATAACGACACGACAAATTGCATATTCATATTTTCTTTTAGCAGTATTTTAATACCAACAAACATATACTCCCCTGCAGATTACGGTCTCACTGCTGCGATGTACTAAAACTAGTATATCAACTCGGCACGCACATACACAGCCCCACTCATTCAGTTTCAATAAAGAGCAGGAGGTGTTACATAGTTTTTGCTGTAATTAAATCATTTCATTTATAAATTTTAAACAAAATGTCTGAGAAAAAGCCGAACGGAGACGCCGATGATCTCAACGATTTGCTAGACAGTGAGTAACACCTAATTAGCATAACGTTGCGCCACCGAAACTTATATAATAAAAGAAATACACTCGTGCTGTGTGTTGCAGGTGCTCTGCAGGATTTCGACAAAACAAAGAGTGGGGACAAGGGACCTTCCTCGACGACAGATGCCGCCACTGCAGGTGAAGTGACCGATGGCGCCCCAGATCCAGATGCATTTTTCGTGTAAGCAATCATTGTTACATTACATCGATTTTTGCTTGCACTATTTTATCACTTTGAACTTTGGAACTTTTGTTAAACAGTGAACAAGCGAAAATCTTGGCGGAGCGTATGAACACATTGTTCGGTGGCCCAGACACGCCCAGCGGTGATATACCACCACTGCCACAAGATCCCGATCAATTCATGGCCGGATTCAAGAAAATGGCCGAAGCAGCTGCGATGACATTGAGCGGGGAGAACTCTGCGAATGATGAAGAGGTGTCTAAGTATTCAGACAGCATTTCGCAGGCGCTGAAGGGTCTGCAAGAGGGCACTGAGAATCTGGAGGCGCCGGCTGGTGAAAACGACATTGCCAGCATGTTCAGTTCCTTGAATTTGGATGGCGTGAGTAGCTTAGCAAAGTTCAACTATTTGAAATGAAATAACATTCAAAATTTGGTTGTAGGCTGCTGATGCGGATGGCAATTCATTCTTGCCATTCATGGAGGGCATGATGCAGAGCCTTCTCTCGGCGGAGATCCTGCTGCCCAGCATTAAGGAGTTACTGGAGAAGTATCCCAAGTATTTGGAGGAGAACGACGCCACACTCTCAGCAGAGGACAAAGAAAGGTGTGTAAAATATGCAGAAAGACCTCGCCCCATTTGTCGCGTCTCACCTTACACCACATTTGTTTACATTAACTTTTTCATTCAAACTGCAGATACCAGAAACAACTGGAACTTTACAAGGTGATTGAGGGACACTTGCAGAGCGAAAAACCCGACGATTCGCCTACAGTGAAGCGCGAGAAATTCCGTGTGGTGCTCGATGACATGCGCAAACTGCAAGACTACGGCCAGCCACCAGCTGAGATTCTGGCTGAAACTGGGGGCGATTTGCCCTTTGGAGATCCAACAGCAGCTGCTGGTCTGCCGGCAAGTCCTCAGTGTCCCACTATGTAAATTGGTCAAACGTCGTTCCTAGTGGGAGTGCCAAAATGTCCCGTCGTGTCCCTCGTTGTATGTTGCACATTTAGCATAAGTCAATTTGAATAATTTACTACGTAAACATTTATGATTTCGACATCAAGTGGTGGATATGCTACAAGTGAAAGGTTCTAAACAAACGAGTTGTTTTTATTATACTTATTATTTCTTTTTATTTATATGATCTACGCAATAAAATTATATTGAAACACATTTCAACAGAGAAAGTCATTCGTTTGTAGAATGGAGAAAGAATTTCTGGATACCAATTCAATTATATGTGACAATCACATGAAATGTTGCTTTTTTTATTACTTTTTTTTAATTAAATTTTATTCATAAACGAAAGACATTCGTTTCTGAAACTTGTAAACTAAATAATGAAGTGAAGACTTCGACACAAACTTGTGGATGCCACCAATTCAATTATGCGTAGCAAGCGAAGGTTGTAAGCAACAAGAGTTGTTTCTATTACCCTTTTTTTATTTACATGTTATTAAATAAAACATATGAAACACATTTCAACATTGAAAGGCATTCTTTCCTTATGCTTTAAACTAGAAGAAGGAGCTACGATTCTATTGATGCCGTAAAATTAGCTTCCATGCTGAAGGAATAAACAATCTGGTTACAACAAGTTGTATGGTAAAGTACTTTAAACAAAAAAAAACAATATATTTTTTTTACCCTTATTTTATTTTATTTATATGCTCTAGGAAATAAAATATATCAAACACATTTCAATAATGAAAGGCATTCGTTTCTTAATTTTTTAAACTAGAGGAAGAAGCGACGTCTCGACTCCATGGCATGTCGCTTGTTGCTAATGATCCAAGTGTAGTCGCCAGTCTTGCTATCAAATGTACCCTCCTGCAGCGAGCGCAACTTAAGCGTGAATCGCGGTCCCAGTTCGCGGAGCTTCACTCGTTTACCCTCCTTGTTAAACTCATAGCGATGATGGCGAAAGAAGATGTAATCTCTCTGATTGTGAAAGGTGACCGCACGACGCCCACGAAACTCTGGATCGTGATGGAACAACGCGCCCATCATGCGTCCCACAGTGAGGCCCAAGCGTGTCGTAAAGTTCGTGAGTATCACCTCGGGGCGATGCTTAGTTATCTCCTTGTGATCACGCTTAATGTCCGTTGTCAACTTGACGTTGGATAGTTTGAAATGCGCCGTGGGTCCATTGGGCAAATGTATGACCAACAATCCATTGGGTTTACGTCGATCCTCATTGATAATGACCACATCTGTGAACTTTTCCCGCTCAGCACTCTTGCAAATGCGTTTCACCGACGCTTTGTTGCGAATCTTCACTAGCGCATTGGGAAAAATACGTGACAATTCCAGCCCAAATTTACGCGTCTTAGTCACAGGATTGTCGGCGAATGTGATGAGCACCTTTGGCTCATAGACGCGTTCAAAATATGTGCTGAAATCGTCGATTTCCAACTCCTTTTGCAGCTCCTCATTATCCGAATCGTTCAGATTGTTGACGTCTGTTTGATCCTTTTCACGTAAGCTTTCAATGGTGTGACCTGGATTAGCAGGCAAACCAGCCTTGCGGCGAGCCCGGCGTTCCTGCATCTTTTTCTTGTGCTTCTCCTTTTTCATTTTGCGGAAAAGCGCCATGCGCTGCTCTTTGTTCTTCATCAGGCTTAAAGGATTCAGCACAGGTAAGCGGGCTTTCTTCTTGTCATCTTCTCCATCACCGTCCTCGTCATCGTCGTCATCATCATCGTCTTCCTCGTCGTCGTCAACTTCTTCATCATCCTCGGCAGCATCATCATCATCACCTGAAGCATCAGCATCTGCAGTTGTGTCGCTTGACTTTTTCTTAGGCTCCGTTTCCAAGTCACTGTCATCGCTGCTATCTGTGACAGGTCCCACCTCCTTTTCGCTCAGCTCCTCCTCTGCGAAACTGGAGTCGCTGTCTGAGTCCTCCTCCACAGGTACCGGTTGCGCTTTTCGCTTAATTTTTCCCATTTTTTTACAAATATGAAGTAAAAACTGTGTAACACAACTCAAAGTAAGCGGCACGTGTTGACGTGCTTCTTCTTGTCTAAAAGTTGACAGTCACACACGACCATTCTCTGAGAATGGCAAAACAGCTGATAAATGTGCTTTTTTGCATTTGAAATAAGATAAGCTAAATTTAAATGAAAACAACAGTAATGGAATTTCGCGTATTTTTATTGTGTAGTGACATTGATAAGAAGAAAGAAATTAAATTTAATTGTTACTTAAGTTAAAATGTAAGTAGTCATTCAAAGACGCGCGGAGATTCACTGCGAATGGCAACACAGCTGTAAGCAAGTGTGCTGTCCACTTGTTTTGCATTGAATAGCGAGGTAAACAAAAATTGAAAGTTACTGTAATGGAATTTCGTGTATTGGAACTTTTCAGTGGCATTGGCGGCATGCATTATGCCTTTAAATGTAAGACCATAAAAAAACAGCACCGACCAAGCCATATAATATTTAACTTCACAGATGCACAGCTAAAAGGCGACGTAGTCGCCGCTCTGGATGTAAACACAGTCGCCAATGCGGTCTACGCGCATAATTATAAGGAAACGAACGTAAAGACACGCAATATACAGAGCTTAAGTGTAAAGGAAGTCACCAAGCTGCAGGCTAACATGCTGCTAATGTCACCGCCCTGTCAACCGCATACTCGCCAAGGCTTACAACGAGATGTGGAGGACAAACGATCATGTGCTTTATCTCACCTCTGTTCCTTGATACCACAGTGTGAAACGCTGCGTTATGTTCTCATGGAGAATGTGAAAGGCTTTGAAGTGTCCCAAGCGAGGGAACAATTTATCGAGGCACTTGAGAAAGGAGGTTTCCATTGGCGAGAGTTTATACTGACGCCTACACAGTTTAATGTGCCCAACACACGACATCGCTACTATTGCATAGCACGACGAGATCAGGATTTTCCCTTTGAATCGGGGAAGATCTGGGAGAAAATGCCATCAGAAATAGTCGACCCAGATCAACAGCAAATTGCCATGATATCCAGTATTGTGGAGTCCAGTGCCTCAAGTGACTATTTGGTGCCCGATGACGTGCTAATGAAGCGAGTTTTAGTCATGGACATTATCCATCCAGCGCAGAGCAGATCCATGTGCTTCACCAAGGGTTATACCCACTATACTGAAGGCACGGGTTCAGCTTTTACTCCACTCTCTGAAGAAGAATCGCATCGAATTTTTAAGGCAGTTCAAGAAATTGACATGGATCCGAACAACAGTGGCTGTGACCCAGAGACACAACAAAAGCGCCTTGAGCTGTTACGTCAAGTTAAATTGCGATATTTTACACCACGAGAAGTCGCCAGGCTGATGAGTTTTCCCGAAGATTTTCAATTTCCAGCGGAGACAACGAATCGCCAAAAATACCGGTTGCTTGGCAATAGCATTAATGTTTGTGTTGTAGGCGAACTACTAAAATTGTTGACAAATTCGTAATCGTTGCATTTACAAAATTACTTTGCTTAGCATAAAATAAACATATTTTTGTTAAAATGAAAGCAAGCAATTTCATACATACAGGTTGATAACTTTACAGAAAAAAACCAAGTTGGCATCAATGACCGACATCAATCGAATGAAGCAAAGTGGTTATGTGCATGTAGTGCGATTATTAGCTATCGTATGCACTTAAAGTATCGATGGGCGTGCGATTGCTTTCAATAGAAATATCGATATGTATATGTTATCGTATAATAGTCAATAATTAATCACAAATCTCGAGTCGGACTAGCAAATAATAATAATTTAGTGGATATAGCAATTAATTCAGCAGCTATCATCAAGATGATACCGAAAAAAAATGCCGGTGAAGGATGCGCACATCGTGAAAATCGCTGTGGAGCGGGAGAATCATATGGCACAACTTATAAATCTGGATCAACGACATCCACTTGCAAGTGAGTATGCTTGTGTGCGTGTGTGGGAATAAATTGTGTGTTTCCTCTCATTATAAAGTGCAATAAGCAATATTTATGGATGTGTCATAGAGGGAGATTAGCTGCAAGGGCAGGCACATAACTTACTCTTTATTGTTTTATAATAGTTGTGCTAGTTTTAATATGAACGCAAGTGCAGTGCCAACGCCCTTTGTTGTGATGTCAGCAGAGTGCTCATTAAAATGAGGGGACACAACAGGAAGTTGAAATGGAAGTGGAAATGGATGTTATTTGCGGGGTCTATGACCGCAAACATCACGCTTATTTATTTACTAGACAGCTTTGTCCGCAAAGTGGTACATTTATATATAAATATGTATGTATATATAGATGCGCCTTTTTATAGGCACTTGTTAAAATATCTGCATGCTTGGGTTTGTGTTAACTTAACTTCACGAAGAAATAGTCTTATTACGCGATTAACTTGTTATTAGAAATAAAAATTTCGTAGAAAATTTATATATAACTCATTATCTATGCCATTTTATTAAACTAATGCACATTTTCCAGGCAAAATACAAGAAATATGCAATGGTTGGTCCATTAGCGATCATCAGAATTATGCGCTGCAGTTCTGCGAACCCAACAATATGAAGTATGTGACGGAAAAGAATAGGAATGAGATTAAAAATGGCTCTGTGCTGTGTCTACAGTACTCACCTTCGAAGACGGCCAGCGATGCATTAGATGTCTTGATCAATGGTACCCCTGACGACAAGGCGCAACGTCTCAAGGAGTTGACATCATTGAGCACCGATCACACATTTGCTTTGGAATTTATCAAGGAGAAAGGCTTGGATATATTGATTAAAATGATTGTGGATGTCAGTCAAAAGAATGAGGATATACTCAATTACAGTCTGGCCAGCTTTGTGGAGCTTATGGAGCACGGCACCGTATCCTGGGAGGTGCCTGAAAACTCCTTTGTCGCACGCAACATTGAAATCGTGCGCAATTTCCAAAAATATCCAACCAAATGTGGCGAGAGTGCGCTTTCGAATCTCGAGAACATTGTGCAAAGCAGTAGCAAATATGTGCTGGTAGCCGAAGACATTAAACTGCAGGATCTGCTGCGTCTACTACAGGAGGTCAACTCACCGGTGATGCGTCAGAATGCTATTGCGCTGCTCAATGCACTCTTCATGAAGGCGGATGAACAACGCAAACGTGTCATTGCCAACACCATCAGTGCCAAGCAATATCGCTTGGCTTTAATTGGCAACGGACTGAGCACGGAGATGACACATCAGCTGTATGTACTGCAGACACTCACGATTGGTCTATTGGAGAAGCGTATGCGTATGAAGATGAATGCGCAGGATCAGGATGCACATGAGAAAATCAAAGAATTGCGGCGCATTGCTTTCGATGATTATGCGGGCAATCTCAGCTTGAATGATGAGCACATTCGACGTGGTGGCGGTGGTAGTGGAGGAGGCGGCGGCGGCTCTGGTGGTGGCAATGTCAACTTCTCACAGTACTACAAGAAACTGGGCTTCAAGTGCGATATCAATCCCGCACAGGACTTCATAGAAACGCCACCAGGTAAAAGATAATTTCACTTCCATATTGTAGTATTTGTGTTTAACTTGTTTATCTATTTCGTAGGCATCTTGGCGCTGGACTGCATGGTTTACTTTGCTCGCAACTACACGCAGCAGTACACGAAGATTGTTCACGAGAACTCCTGTCGCGCCGACGAACACGAATGTCCCTTTGGACGCACTTCCATTGAGCTGGTTAAGTTGCTCTGCGACATTTTACGCATAGGCGAACCACCCGCAGAGCAATCGGGGGACTTTCAGCCCATGTTCTTTACTCACGATCAGCCTTTTGAAGAGTTCTTTTGCATTTGCGTCATTACGTTGAATCGCACCTGGAAGGATATGCGTGCCACAGCCGAGGACTTCCAAAAGGTGTTTAGCGTAGTGCGCGAACAAATTCAACGCACTTTGAAACTTCGCCCCGAGAACTTGGAGGATTTTCGCAGCAAGATTGCACTGCTCACATATCAGCAGATAACCACGCTGCGGCAACAGGAGCGCACCTCGAAGGAGGAATGTGATTCGACGGCTTCGGCCATTGTGAAGCTCAAAGAGAAAATCTCGCCACAAATCGAGGAGCTGATCAAACAGCAGCGACTATCGTATCTAGTGGAAGGTGAGAAATAGTTTAGTAATTTCTGCTGCCAACTTACATCGTTAATTATCATTACAGGTACTCGCTTTTCTAAGTATCTGCGCGGCACACGCACAAAGGACAAGTTCTGGTATGCACGCTTATCACCTAACCACAAGGTGATACACTATGGCGACAGCGATGAGAAGAACATTCCCACGCTGGAAGAGTTGCCCAAGAAGCTGCCCATCATTGATATCAAGCAGCTGTTGGAGGGCAAGGAGTGTCCGCACATGAAGGAGACCCGTTCTCGCAAACCAGCCGTCAGCTTGGCCTTCTCTATCACATTCGAGAGCATGGATCACTCGACCCTCGATTTTATGGCACCGGATGAGAGCGTGTTCAATTATTGGACAGATGGCATCAATGCGTTGCTTGGCCAGGAGATGTGCAGCAAGCAGAAGAAGGAGGACTTTGACACGCTGCTCTCTATGGAGATCAAGTTGCGGTTGCTGGACACCGAGGGCGTGGACATTAGCAAGGATCCGCCGCCAATTCCCGAGGATCCGGAGAACTATGACTTTTGTTTCGAGAGCTAAACAAACTAAAGTATTGCAATAATCATTCGTTTGCAAATCAAATCAGAATTTCGATTAATTCCACACACGCCCAAGATACATACCAAAGTGTACCCATTATAGAAAGAGAGATTATCTTTCAGTCCGATCTGAGTTTTAGTATTAACTGTGCAATTTCTAAACGAATGAACAAATGGAGCGACGAACACTTGCGTTCCCTCTACATATTAGCCATTTAGTCATCATTTACATACACATACACACACATTTTGATTAATTATTATATTAAGTATATAGTATATATATAATATAGAGATTCATTAAATACAACGTTTTATACATGTAACAATTTTGTACAAAAAAAAATTAACAAGAGAAGCGTATTCTTATTTAGTATGCTAGAAAAGAAGCATTCTTCGAAGCTGCCGAAGCTCGAAATATCCTTACAGCAGAGTATTCTGTTCTTTGTCGAGATCATGATATATGTGGAAACTATAACTATTGGAAATTTGTCAACTAACTAATTGATTTATTATGCTAACTAGTTGAAAGTTTCTCGCTGGCAATCTTCTAGAACCAAACCCCTCTGCAAGGATAAATTGCAATTGTTTTGATAAAAATTGATAAACGAACAAATTGTGGATGTGATTGAACTATGCAAGAAGGATTGTTGATATTCTCGAAAATATTGTGGTGGCAGATTCATCATTTCTATATTAATTTAATTAGTTGTCATCACATTTTTTGTATAATGGCCTTTTCAATGCGTTTTATTTCTATTGGAATCTAAATTTTAACTTTGTTCTTCAAATATAGCCAAATATATCACTTATTTGATAATATTGACTTACAACAATAGCCACTTTCGATAATGCTTGCATATCAACATCCCCAACTTGATAGTATCGAGTAAGCATAAAGCCTGGAGCAAAAATTAAAGCACAGCTGTCGCCATTTGCTCCTTCGTGGAGCGTTGACTGATTGACTATTATCCACGCACTGGAACCTTGCGCCGGCAAGGAGCTTGGGCGCGCTCCTAGCTTCTTAATCAAATGTTATCCTCAAGCAGCAGATCGGTGTCATCGCCTCGATCGGGCAGACAGACAAAGAACTCTAGCAGATTAAGGATGGGACCGCGAGAGAACGGATTCTGATAGCGTCCGCGCTTGTCTCGCAAATATGGATAGCGCTTGTAGTTGAACATTTCGTTTGTGGTGAGATTCATACAGGCATGAAGTATCTGAAAGATATAAATTGATATTAGTTGCAATTAAAGTGGTAACAAGAATAGAAAGTACACTTCTTTTTTAAAATCGATAGAGATTACCATAAAAATTAGCCTCAAATTTATAATTCTTAAAAACAATATAATAATTTTATTTAATTTGTGCTATCGAATAATCCCAAAGCATTAAATACATCACGAAACAATATCAAGGGATTTTATTTTGAAGAAATTTTAAATAAGTATTCATTCTATGACAAATTATAATTGTTATTTCAATTTTAAATTAATCAGTAATTCTTATAAAGCTCTAATGCATATTGACTGAATATTAATGATAGACCAATTAATAAAAACATTTCGATTTATTCATCAAAATAACTATGAAATTGGGGCACGAAATGAATTTCTATATACATAAACAATAATATTTTATATAGAAAATATCTAATAGATCTTTTATATCATGATATTTTATATTTATATAATGAAAATAAAGTAATCTGAACAAAATAACAAAAAAATAAAAACGTATTGCAAAAATTGATGTTTTATTCTTACCGAAGTGCAGGTGAGAATCCAGCCTAGACCGCAGAAGACAACTGCCTCGATGAGTCCCAACACGTAGAGCAGTGTGAATCCCTCGATCATGACGCAATAGCAAGCAAAATATATGGTGAACGAGCAATTGACTGCCACCGACAGCACAAAAAGGAAGAACCACATGCGATTCCTCAGCCCCACACAATTGTAGATGAAGGGACAATGATGATCGAAGTAGGAGACACAACGATTGCACACCCGACAATGCTTGGCCCGCAGCGGACGCAGACAACGGCAGCTGTGGCAGAGACGCGTCAACATCACATTGCGCTTCTTGAGCTTATCGAAGTACGGGATCTGCTTGATGGCCCGATAGTAGGCATCGGAGCTGAGCGGAATATAGCCGGGATCACGACGATTTGCAATGGCCCAGCTGACCCACATGACCACGTTCCAGTAGATGAAGCAATAATGCGAACGCCGCAATATGTTCCAGGTAATGGGAATAGCGCGTATCATGTACATGGGATAACCCCAGAGCAGCACCGAGAAGAGAAACAGAAAGAGCGGTCCCTTCGAGTCGCCTGCGCCGCCAAAGAGCCAGCCCCAACTCTCCGAGACGGAGGGCATCCAGCGTGACTTCTTTTTCACTTCGCCGTACAGCAGACGTACCACATCCTGATGCTGATGCGCCTGAGCCAACATAATGGGTGTCTTGCCATTCTTGTCACGCGGCTCCAGATCAAGCTGCGATTTCTCGCACAGCAGCCTCACACAATTTATATTCCCGGAGAGACAAGCGAGATGCAGCGGCGTCGAGCCAAAGTTATCCGTCTTCTGCAGCTCCACGCCCGAGTACATGAGCAGACGCATCAGATCGCCATGTCCCTTGTACGCAGCCCAATGCAGCGCCGTGTCACCATTGATGTCCGTCAAATTGTTCAAGGCACCCATGCCCAGCAGATAGGCGGCCGTTGCAGTGCGTCCATACATGCAGGCCAAGTGCAGCGGCGTCAGTCCCTTAAAGTCCGCTGCGTTGACGGCGACTCCCGCCTGCAGCAGCACCTGCACAACGGAAGCGTGTCCCTTGCGGCACGCCCAGTGGATGGGCCGCGGTCCCTGGGTGCCCAGGCAGGGGAGATCAATGGGAGCGGAGCGTTCAATGAGATAACGCATCAGTTGCACGTTGCCATTGAGCGCAATCCAATGGGCAGGCGTATAGCCGTGTCTATCCCGAGCCGACAAACATTCCATGCCAAACTTCTCCACCAGATTCTCCACTTCGCTGACCTCGCCGCTCTTGATGATATCGAAGATGTCATCGAGGTTAACGGTGGCCCCATCTAAGCCCTCGAACAGAAGCATATTGCTGTCGTGCTCGCTGCCATCACCATTGGAGGCGCCACCATTGGCGCCAGTTGGTGAATGGGGTCGATGATGATCAATGTCGATATCGATGTCTCCATGCGCGTGTCCATCTTCCTCCATGTTGCATGATGAGGAGGCCGTCAGGGGCAGCGCCCAGACACTGCGCGCTGCCCCCGGACTCGGGTGTACTTTGCTGGAGGCCACGTTGTAGAAATCGAATTCTACGCCAAGTCGATCCGCTGTGCCACCCGATAGCGGTGGTTGGTGGTGCAACGGATTTTCCAGTAAGTGTGCAATTTTGTACGTTTTTCAAGTCACTCCGGGGTTAAGATAGACACTTTAGTCACGATAAATAAACTCAACTCTCTCACTGCAATTATGTCAGCAGGTTAAAAATCAATAACTAATTCGAATGTAGGACATTCGAAGTCGAATTGGCGCCAATTAGTAAACAACTGCAATCGCTCCAGTAGCTATCGACGAAGTAGCCTGTTATCGCGTCGTCTCGATAAATTGTTTGGTTTATGTGTTATCGACAAGTTCCCTTTGAATTGAGCGGGGCAAAAAAATATTTTTTTTGTATATGTATGTATATACTTTATTATACATTCTTAATTAAAACGATTATTTACAATTGTTGTAAAAACTGCATTTTATAAATGTTATTATATTTCTGTAAAACCATAGTTCAGAATTCGGTGAAAAGTTCATTGAGCTGGCTCTATTTTTGTTATGAAAAGTCACAAACAAAAACAAAACTAGAGTGCAGCTGTTTTTGTTTTTATTCAAAAAATTTGAGACTCCTTAACATACATATATGTTTTAATAATATATGGAAAGCATTGAGTATAAAAAAGCTATTGCACTTTTAACTTAAAGTATTTTTATAACTATTAAACTAATCAATTATAAAATAAGTTAAATACCTATTTCTTTATACATTAACTATTCAAAAATCTAGTAATTATTGACGTATTTAATAATATTGTAATCTCGCATACTTTGACACCGTTGTTCATAATTCAAGAGTGTCTCTTCCAATTTGTTGAACTCAGCATTCAATAGTTTATTGTTCTTCTTTATCTGCGCCATAAATGTATCCACAGCTGACACAGGCACTGCAACTAAAAAGAACAATTATAATGATTTATTTAATCTAATGGAGATCAGTATTGTTTACCTTTTGGCTTCACTTTTCGCTCAGCAGGTTGCTGTTGAGGGCTAGATACCATTTTACTACCATTTTCAACAAATTGTGCTATTACATTGCGAAACTTCTCCGGTATTAAAAATAAGCGATCTACGTTCCCCTTTTTATAGCAAAGATATGCGGACTTCATCTGAAACCATTTTCGACGCACTTGCGTCGGTGACTTGTTGGGAAATCCATGTTTTTTCATTTTGCTAGCAATCTGAGTGAAGGTGTGATGCGTCGTGGTACTCGGTGCGGATCCTTGTTCCAATTTTACCTCCTTAATTAGATTTAGCATGCATTCTATTTCGGCAGTGAGCCAAAAATTTCGTTTCAATTTGGTAGATTTCATCTTTCACAACAAATGTTTTTTACTATTGTGAACAGTGTGACCACAGATTGAATTAGGAAAAATAATTGTTTTGTTTTACATATTTAGGTATTTTCAAAATGTTCACACCTTCGGCTATGCCAGTATATGTGACTTCGATTTTAAATCGATATTTTTTAGCGGTAACTTTCAAATATTAAAACATCTTTGTAAAACTTATCGTGTAGCCTTTAGTGTTATTTTTAATCCAACCAGTTTTTAAGTTGAGCGCACTGAAACCATATGTTTAAAACTAAATGTTATGTATTTTTGTACAATTCTTTAATGAAAACAAGCCTTCAATTTCTGTTTTTAAGAAAAAAGTAATATATTTATGATACATTTTAAACGTTAAAAATTTTTGATGAAGCAGACGATGAATCAGATTGGTCAAAATCAATTTTTGCATATGAGTTTCGATTATCAAAGGAAACTGCTACTGGCGGAGATTCACACGATGCGTTGTTTTTAAGACATTTTGAAGTGATTTGTCCGCTGCTCTGAGGAAGATCTAAACTTGCGTAATACAATGCATGCTGCTCGTAGGGTCCTGTTGACGTTGCTGATTCATTCTCATCTTTATTTAAAAGAGGCTCCGCCTTGGATTCCTTTAAATCTGTCGCCGCTATCAATTTGTTATTTAACGAAGGTGCATTTGGGGGGTGCGCAATTGGCTTCAGAACCTTTTCATCTGCACTATTGACACCCTCGAGTAGAAACTGTCGACCACATTGTGGCTTATATATTGGCCTTTGATTTTTCTTTTTTGAAATTAGGGAACTATCACTTTTGATCTGTAGTATTTGGTACCCAACATCTTTACTGTCACCCGCCTCTTGTGGTTTATTCATGTTTTTTGAATAGTCCTCGTTACTTATTGAATGTATCAACTTTCTTCCGACTGTGGCAGCAAAATTTGATATTGTATTCTCACATTTGTTTTCCAATTTGGTATTTTCATCGAGCTGTTGTTGTTGCTGTTGCGGCTGCTGCTGATGTGGATGCTGGGGACTCTTCAACTTTTCATTAGTCGGCGACAAAAGTGCAGGTTTTGATAATTCTGTACTAGTATCTGGTGGCCTATTCTCTATCTTTCTATCCATCATAAATGATCGAATGTTGTTTTTGAGAGGACTTGTTGAACCTTGAGTGGGACTTTTTTCATTTGAATTCAAAGTGTCCATTGGCTTGCTCGACGGCACTGGCATGGCGGAAGAGTTTTGCAGCCTCAACCTTAATATCTGATCTTCAAGACAATAGCTGTTAGGTTTGGAATTTGAGGGTGTTATGCCAACCGGCTTCATTTCCAAATATCCATTATCAGTAGGAGTCTCCGCACACTTTGTTGGGATTGGATAGGGTAAGGTAGGATATGCTGGCTCTTCTTGCCTTTGCAATTCCATTTGTTTGATATTTCCAGAGGACATTGAATAAGGATTAGGAGGAATATTTGTTGTTTGAGTTAGATTTGCTATTTGGAAGTTTTTTGTAGAGGACTTTTGCGGTTGCGACAACAATGTGTTGGAGGAAGGTGTGCTGACTGGATTGGAGAAATCGATTTCCATTAAATCACTCATTCGATCCGTGTTAATATATTGTTTTGGATTCAATAGTGGAGCGCTTGTTGACTTAATTTCCCTTGGTGTGTTGAATCCAACATCGTTGTATGCCTGCATATCGACAGATACATTAAAATGACTGCCCTTATGTCCCTTTTTGCCTTTGGAAAAGAGCACACCTCGCTGAATATCGCAACGAGGTATTTTTGACTTTGATCCAACCGAATAAGCTCGAACTCGCGTTGAGCTATTATCCACTTCATTCAGGTTGCCTAAAACCTTGTTCAACTTCGTATGCTCCACTTTATTGCCAATCGAATACGCACGCATTGGACGTTCATACCTAAAAAATTAAAATTTAGTTTAAGGCCATTCATTGAATAATTTCCAGGACTATCAAATAAACTTACTGATTGTCCACTTCCGCGTCTTTTGCCAGCTTCTCGGGAGAGTGCTCAGGAAAAGCGAAATTCAAGTCTTCGTCGGCAACACCAATCATGGCGTTTGATCCTATGCAATGGTTCACATGATTGGCATTGATGTTTTCATACGTCGTTTTGATTGGGGTCATAGAAATATAGTTTTCAAAGTTTTCTATGAATGACAAAAAGAATGTGAATTAAAAGCAATTTCCTCAATATTACCTTGACATTGGACACTACCATTGATTCGTGACATTTTGCTATTGTCGACAACAACCAAGTCGTCGTCAAGATTTTCCTCGGGTATGATGCCCTTTGAACTCCTTGAACTGCAAGGAAATATTGACGAGAATTTAATATATGTATATTTATTTTTAAAGCACTAGCGAACTTACTTTATTCGATACGGGTCAAACATGTCTTTATCGTCAGCTTCATCAATGCTAACTGAGGATTCTTCACTTTCCGAGCATTTCATTGGTGTAGTCATTGGAGGGCTATCACTGTGTCTTTGTGCTGCATGTGGCCGGGAACCCGATATTGTGTTGCATCGATGGCCGTGCTTTAATGCGCTATAGGTTTGATTGCTGCATTCGCTCAGCGTTCTATTTCGCGTTGGCAAGCTGTCACACCTTTCTCGTCCATAGCCTAAAAAGCAAATTGCGAATATGTTATTCGATTTCTGAGGTCTTCAAACTAAAGTAAAACTATTAAAATATTCTAAATTTGGTGGTGCTCTGCCTGCATACATCTATCACTCATGACTGAGATTCAAACCCATCTACAAATCAACGTTGACTTTTCCTTAAGATTCTTTTTAATTAACCACGTCCTATTTACCCACTCTATTTCAAATGATCTATACATACTACCATCTCAAATATGGTATTATTATCCTATTAATGTTAGTATTCAAAGGTACGCAGTGCAGCATTAATTTATATGGATTACAATGCAATATATGAATGTTTCTCCCTCTACTTTCGGCTTCCATGACATTTCAATTAAATGAAAAAACAAAATACGGTTTGTATACATGTATATAGCACATCTATTACTTAGAAAGTACAACTTAGATCAACAAAGGAATGCTTGTATTTGACTTACTGTTATACTGTGGCGAAAAACTGTTTCTAATTTCAATAGGATTTTGTCGTTTATGCAAAACATTAATGGGCTTGGACGACTCTGTTGCTGATGATGAACGTTTCCTCATTGGCTCGTTGGATAAATCCGTTTTTCCTTTGTAAACGTTTAGCAAGTTCATGTTAGACTCGGTTTTGGCTGACATTGCTCTGCAAAAGAAATTCAATTAATTACTTGTACTTGGAAATATTAATTATTTCATTACAAAAACATACTAAAGTCAACTAAAGAATTGAAGTTCTCATTTAACAAGAACTTCTACTTACTGTAATATAGTATCGTGCATTTTCTTTGCAATTGTAGCATCTTCTGTCTCCATCCACAGTTCTCCAGAACCCAATGCACTTTGACGTCCCAATTCCATAAAGAAAATGCACTGAGGCGACGCGTGACCACAACTGCAAGCGAAATATAAATTGGGATTAACTAAAGATTTCTTGGATATTCTTGTGTCTTGTGTAGACTTGCCGTCTTATTGTGGTCAAAAGGATTTCGGCATTATCGAGACGATCCTCGCCATTAGGTAACTTTTCCGATCCCATGCATTTGAAGGTAAGCGACGTTGCTCTCAGGCAACAATGATAGCTGCCTGTGATCCTAGCACTCTCCGACATTCCTTTCCTTTGCACCACGACTTGCCAAACATACTCTAAAAGAGAAATAAATGCTTTTAATCTGACCCAATTCTTTAAAGACCGTTACTCACCATATGGTATGAAGGCTTGATCGGATCGAAAGGCGTGATCTCGTTGTATGGATAAGAGGTTATCCAACCACTTCTTTAAATCATTCTCAGAATTTAAAACAATCCCAAAGCCGCCTTCTCTCGACGACAGACCCAAGACAAATTGATGTTTTGTATCAGTGCGTCGATTAATGTTAAAGCAGCTCTTTAAATAAATAACTCGTTTGGGTTCGGCACATTGAATAAACTTCTTTTCCGTATCATAGTATTCCAATCGTGCTGCATTATTTGTGGTATCTTTATACAAAACGAAAAACTTCTTTTTCATAGTTTTCAGTTTCTTTTGGTAACCACTTAGAACTAATCCGTTGTCCGACATGGAAGCCATCATGAATGATCCACTATCCTATGTTAACTGAAAATAGCAACGAAAATTGTAATGCATATTAATAACAATTATATATTCACATACATATGTATGTAGACCTATCCGAACTAGCAACGATAAGAATTGGGAGGCTGAAACTTGTACGTAGATTAAATCACATTAATTAAAATCTAACTGGTAGAATATTAAACTGGGTATCATCTCTGAATCAGGATTTGATATAAATCTATTGTTATTCTAACTGTAACTTTATCTATTCACAGCCAGTACTTTGATGATTAATTAGCAAATGTAGTTGTCTAATGCGCATTATGTATTTGTTATATGTATGTAAACATACACCAACCATATGAATAAAGATTTCGTGGGAAATGTGTGACGGAAATATTTCCGGGTATTTCCAAGGGGAGTTTTGTTTTCATACATTCGAGTTACACATGTGTGTATGTATGTGTAAGTGCAAATGTATATACAGTTATGTATTATCTATATATTCGCATAGTTCCAAAGGTAAACTCAACATTAATTTGCAATCTGTTATCGATAATTTTGATACACTACTATCACAAATTGCGTATAAATAAACATAATAAATACGCATCAATTGAATTGCAATTGAAGACAGCACATTTTTTATTTGCACATGCTTCAAACAGCAAAATACAAAATACACATGTTCGCGCTAATTAATTAATGTACAACGGACAACCACACACAAACAACAATGTCAAACATTGAGGAAAAAACACACAGCGACCAAATTGTGGTGAATGTCGTGTAAAATATGCTCACGAAGGACTTACTACGTTGTTACTATAATCACTATATAGACAATGTGTGCATACATACATACACATTATAAACACACATACAAAACACAAACACGCATGTACATACATATGTATGCATTCCGTTACATACATGTGCACATATAAAATATGTATAAGCATATGTACACACTACACATACGGCCGAGAATATTTCTTCGATATTGTACGTATTCCTTGCTCACGCGTTCAAATGTTCGTGCTTGTGTTATGTAAAGACAGTTATGTTTTGTATTTAGCTATAAATAAATACAAGTATACATACTCTGTATTCAATTGGCGTATATATATTTATGCATGTATTTATTAATTTATAATCTAATGATTTTTTTTAAATTTAGTGGTGACACTAGAATGAAATCGAACTTTTCATAGAACGCCCAATAACGAGTAAGGGTTGCAATTCTCTATATCGATAAATTGATCAACATGGTCCTTATGAACTGCACCGCAATTATTTCGATTTTTTCGGACTTTCCACGTTCTGATTCACGCCATTCTTAAAGTTAATTTCAAGTAAAAAAGTAAATTCCTAAAATTTAAAAATTATTAGAAAATCGAATTATGTTGCCAATTTTGAGCATGAGTCAACAATTTAATTAATATTCTTAAATACTCTTTTAATTTAAATTTAGTACATTTTTAATATTGTTATTTAATTTAAAATTAGAAAAACGTATTTTGTATTGAATTACGTATCTGATTTATTGAAAACTTAAATAATAATCAATTGACTATTTTTATTTGTATGTGGCTTAGTTAATGTTAATGAAAAGTAATTAATCTTTTTTAAGATGTAATATTATTTGGAAAAATTATTATTATTTTTTCTTTACATAAATGCTAGAACATATATTCAAAATTTGTAAAATTTATTATAATTCTAATCACGAAGTCGATATCACTCGCACGTTTAGTTTATCGATGTGCAGGTGGTGTGATCAGCTCGTAAATTGTACACTCATCATTGTCGGACATTCACTTGATGTGCAAAAAAGAGAACGACTAGTTCGCGATATTATCGCAGTCGAAGAACCAGTGAATTGAATTATTTTCAGTGAGCTGAATGTGGATTGTAAAACAATGAAAAAGTGACAAATAGTGTTTACATTTGTTTTCTAATTTGTTTTAAAGTTATAATTTTCAAATATAACAAAGAATCAAAAAGTGTGCGTCAGATTGCTTGCGAGTGAAAACAAATACAAATAACACAAATAATTATGTATAATGTACCACATAAGTATCGTCAAGTTTGTCGATTGTGCCTCACATTGGTTAATGAGTGCGATATCCCAGATCTACAAATTTATAATCCAAGTAGTTGTACAAGTGAGACGTCGACAACAGGCCTACAAGAGCCTGAAAATGAAACAGTTGGCACTAGCCAATTGAATGCCACTAATCCGTGCAATATTAATGCGGCCAACAAATGTGTCTGCAATAATGCTCTGGACCCAAATAATACATGTTGCTGTGATGGTGATGATAACGAGTTATCAGCAGCAGAAAAAAGCAGCAGCAGCAGCAATACCAATAATTCTCTACATATAAAAAAACAATTACAACACACCGAGTGTGCCTTCTTCTTCTTCATCATCGTCGTCTGCTGCTAACCCGCCATGCACAACAACAACAAATGACAACAACAATATTAACTACGCTCGTCGCATGCTGCAAACTCCGTCGTCAACTTCTCCACCAACAACATCAGCATTAAAATTTCCAACAACAACAGCAGCAACACAACATCCGCAACAAGAAGTGAGAAATAGTGAAACAACAAATAATCCAATTGGCGACCAGGAGAAGGAGCAACACTTCAAAGTTAAGCAGCAACAGCAGCAGCATGTTGGACTATTTCATGATATCGGCGAAAATACGTCAAGCAACGAAAATTACAATCAAGAGCATAAAGATGATTCATCACCGCACATTACAATTCAGATATTCAACTGTCTCTCTATTAAGGTAAGGCAAAGTTGTTTTTAATTCAACTCAACACACAAACCCACACACACACGCACACACATGGTACGTATGCGGGGCATGTGTATGGATATATCGATGTGTATATGTATTGCATGCTTGCGTGCATTTGTATATGTGTGCTCACGATGTTTGTATGCACATTCATACATACATGTGCTTGTGTTGGTGATGGTGATTTGGTGATTGTGTGTGATTACGCTACCATCACTTTAAAAAATAAAAGAAATGTCTGCTCTGCTTTGCTTCACTCTGCGATTACTTTTCCATGCAACTTTACGACTTTTTCACTGAATGCATTAATTATCTAAATGTAAAATAATCCACGCAAAATTCAACAAACATATATTTGTACTTTTAATAATTTATTATCAAAGCCATTCTCTTGTCACACGAATATTTTGTATACACACACATAAATATGTATGTATGTGCATACATATGTACATATATTTATTTATTTATTTATTTGCTTCTTTAATGCTGGAATTACGTTCATACACCTTACTTTTACAACACTCATTATCTTTCGTTGAACTGATAAGTGTGAGCGAGACAAATTGTTTTATTATTTGTTGCTATTGACAACATATCTCTTTTTAATTAGCTAAGGTTTTATCAGCGATACAAAAATATATAAGAATTAGATAAAGGAAAAGGATTTTTGGTTTTTTCGGCATGCCGAAGCCTAAATACCCTTGCTGAGTTCACTGCAAATAAAGTCACCCCTCCAATTGGACACATTGGATAGCATGTGTTGAGTATTTGCCCTGTGGTGAATTTCATTTGATAGCGCAACAAAGTGAAGTACTTGATTTCCACCGTGCGCTTGCTATGTTTGGGCTTTAAATTAATAAATAAAAATTTAAAAAATTAAAAATAAATAATTATTATTATTATTATACTTATGATCTAAATTTTTATTTTGTTATGTTTATTAAATAAAGCTATTTTTAAAGTAAATTTAAAAGGTATTAAATAATTACCTATCTAATTTTAAGTTTTACCTATTAAAAACATTATTTTGAAGCGGTCGATAAATTGGTTTAATATACCTTGCCAAACTTTTGACTCCTTCTAGATATTTTAAAATAGTTTCTGGAACGATCGATGATTATGTATTTATCAAACTCTTTGTTTTCCCCCAACCATTTCAGCCATTGCCCAACGATGGATTTCCGTCAATCGTGTGCCTTGAGTGCCGCATTAAACTCGAATCATTTTGGAAGTTCCGCAACATGGCGCTTAATTCGCATATGGCCTTAAGAGAATTCCTGGCAATATCGGACTCTGAGCATCTTGTAAGTATATACTTGATTAGTAGGAATTTAATGCGAAACTTTATTTGTACAAATAAAAACAAAACATTTTATATTTTGTTTAGGACACAAATGAACTGGAAATGAAACTTGATGAAATTTTAAAATCTACATCGGAGGCAATAGCGGCAACGGCGCTGACTGAACTGAGCAAATCGTCAAAAACAAGATATAGCCAACGGCAACCGAAACTTGATGGCGTTACCCTTGTAAATGCAAAGGAAATTATCGAGCGCCAAATTGAAAGCAACATCAGAGATATGCAACAAGCTCCATTATTGTATTCAAACCTATTTGAGAGTCCATCCCTTTCATCACAAACAACATCATCGTCGAGCAATGCTATTATTGAGCATCGTGAGCCGATATTGAATCCCGATACCAATAAGATAATGACACCGCGAACAGCAATTAAAACGGAGAAATATTTTGAATTAGATAATGGGACGGCGATACAATCAAAAGATGCAAAAGAAGTTGAGCAATATAAGAACTTGCAACAGCAACTAGAGACTGCCGCAGTGCTTATGGATATAAGTAAAAAAATTGTCATTTCACCACCATGCTCGAATCCCCAATCTCCTTGTCTCTCTGCACTCTCTGCGGAAACAAGTATTAAAAGTTCTGTGATAAAATCAAAACGTCCATCAATCGATAACGAGATGCTGCACGACACTGTTGAAATCGATTTGTCCGTGAAAAAGGAAAAGAATGATTATGAATTTGCTGCAACCTCAACATCAACGTCACGTAACTTTGGCCAGCAACCGCCACCGCCACCACCACCACCAATACTTGATGTCCATGTGAATGCTCCTCTAAGGGGCTCTTGCGATGGCGATCTTAAGAATTATAGTATTACGATCAACGATGTTGGCGGCTCATCTATTTACCAATTGAACACAAAAACACCACAACAACAACAAACTAAACTAAATACCGAAAGTATTGCGACTTGTCTATCGGACTCTGAGGACAGCTCTGATTCGAATAAACTAGAAATGGATATTGCATCGGCAATGAATGATCGCAAGACGCCCGAGAGCGTCAATTCGGATCATGCAACAGATGCGGCGACGACACAACTGTGGCAAGCATTGGCACGTTCCGCTGGTGAGTTGATTTTAAATCTAAATCTATTTTATTTATCAAAATAATTGTCTGAAATAATAGTAGACCATGATACTTAACGGTGTTTTCTCTTTTTTCAGCCAAAAACAAAGACGAAAGTCGAGCTACGCAACTAATACGCAGCATGATGACTAACACTTTTGTATTTCCTGCGCCGTCGGCAATCGCATTGACAAAAGTACCTGAAGAACCACTACCACTTTTAAAGGTAATTAAGACTCATTTTCACCTACGCAATTGATACGAAAACACAACTATTTTTGTTGTTTTTTGTGGTATATAGGATATGTCTGAATCTCAATCAAGTGTTGTCAAAATATGTAGGCGTAAGCAAAGTTTTCCAACCAAAACCGATTGCATTGAGTCTCCAGATATTAAGGTAACAGATACATACGTTCGCTCAGAAGGTGTATCAAACACATTGACAGAGGGAATCAAAGACAAAAAGGCATGTATTTGATTGATTAATGTAATTAACTAATTCCAATGATTCCAATTCCCTCACAATTTCAGAGCATCAAATGCAACAGTAGCAGTAACAGCGGCAGCAGCAGCAGTAGCAGCAATGCTTTATCGACAACGTCGCAAAAGGATATGTCGTGCTCGAATTGTGGTACCCTGACAACAACCATTTGGAGACGCAGTGTGCGAGGCGAGATGGTTTGCAACGCTTGCGGATTGTACTTTAAGCTGCATGGCGTGAATCGACCGCATTCAATGAGACGTGACACCATTCACACTCGGCGTAGGCGGCCCAAAGAGTGCGAGAAATCCAAGAAAAGTGAGCTAACAATTTGAATTTACAATTCCATCTACTTACTAATTGTACTATCTTTAAATAATCTCTAGGAAATCGACAATTACCCTGCAACTCGGCGGCAGACTTTGAGACGCATAACATGAATAGTTTCATAGATCACAAAAAGCTGGATTTGTCGATAAGTCAGGAAACACTCAGTATTTCAGATCAAGTATTTAACGTGAGTATAATTACTTGATTATTAACTATTCCACTTAGGTATATGGATTTTGCTGGCCAAAAAAATCATAGAAATGTGGCAGTGGAATCCAACTGTCATTGTTAGCATTTTAAATTATGTTGGATGAAAATCATTATTTATTTGAACATCATCATAATTTTCTAGAAATACAAAACGGATTTATCTGAAACAGGAGGGGGAGCGGCAGCAACACTGAAAGATGTTATTTTGAAACGGAAAAAATCACAATCTTTGCCTGAGTTTAATGATACCTGCGAAGGCGAGGAACTATCTGTACCTCTTAACCTTGTTTCCAGTGAAAATAATGCAAAGTTAACATACAACGCCAAATAAAACAATTCAAGTAATTCAAGCCTTCAAGCGCACACAATTTTATTTATGAACTCAAACAAAAACAAATACAAAAATACAAATCAAATGCAGAAGATAACAAGAAGAGAAAACAATAATATAAAATCGAAAGAAAGTAATTGCAATATGTGTTAGACATATATATGAATATATACAGATTTATGTATATGTTTACACATATATAGAATTATATATACATACATATAATGCACGTAGAGTGTCACACACGATATATACTTACATATGTATATACATACATATATACTCATACTCATATTAATTTGTATTCTTAGAAACTAATACCAAAATACTAAAACAAGAAAAAACTCGGTTCAAAGTTTTAATTTTATGGTGTGAAATAAATTAACTTAAGCACGGACAGAATTACTTAATGCTTTTTATAAATAAAATACAATTTTAAGCAATTAAAGAGATATTGATATTTATTGAAATACATGCTTCAGTATTTTTAACATTTAATGACACCACTTAAGTAGCTTGGCATTATAAAACGACACCATCGACAAAAACAATATTATCACAAAACCAAATGCACTCATTCTACCACAAGCATTATTACACAAAATTCAAAAGTTTTTAACAATTGAAACTGATCAAACATCAATACACTAAATTATGGGATACTCCAAACTAAAACTTCCTTTTCGACATCTTTCTTTCCCACTCGGACATATCTATAATCAACATAATCGCAATATAAAAAAGGAATGCAAGTTTTCGACATTAATAGATATTTTCCTAACTATGTAATACATTAAAAATTGACCAAGTTTTGGGTATCCCTTAATTCGATTTTACTAATTAGGTATTTCGGTTTACTAATCAAATCAGTCTCTAACTTATATAGTCTAGGAACTTGTGCATTGATTTTTATAGAAATGAATTTACCCAAAAACAATTGATTTATACATATAAAATTAGTATTCATTTCTATAAAAATCAGTATGTATTAAAAACAAAAACAAAATTTTCAAAATGATTAAAAAATGCTCGACAATAAGTGATAAAAAGTTTATAGTTTATATTGTCGTTGCCAGATTTAGCCTGTAAAACAAGTATTTATAACCATTGTAGGCTTTGAAGCTAATATGTATATTTTTTTTAAAATCAACTGCTTCAAAAGAATATTTTTTGTAAACAAAAATTAAAAAATTATTGTCAGTTTTTGTAGTTCGAAACTCATTTAATTTTAATTCTGCAAACTTGTAAAATTTGGTTGTCAAAAACAAAACAACAAAAAAAAGATAATATAAATATATCACAAGAAAAATGTGCTATTAAGCTAATCGAATTTGTAATTTCAATTACGTTTTGAATTAAATTCCTGTCTTTCAAATTTGTATAAAAAATCTTGAGTATTGTGTTGCTTAATTCATGAAAAGCATTTTGCAAAATTATTGTTTAGTATACTATTTAAATTATATAATACAGTATGTTTGGCAAATACATATATTTTGATCCAAACAATGTTTAAAACACAAACAAAAAAAAAAAAACAAAACAAAAACAACAAAATGAACATTTTATTGTTTAATCAGCAGATTTATATAGCTAGAAAACATTTGTAAAATCTCTTGCCTGTAAATGAAAATAATGTGATAATAAAATAATCTCCACAATTTTTAAATAGTTAAACTATGCAATTTAAAGCAATATTCATAATACCATGCTAAAGTTTCAAGCAAAATATTGAACAAATATTTATATTTCTAATAAGAGATTCTTAATATCAAAAGCAAATGCAGTTTTCGATCTTATTAATGTAATTATAAATAAAATCATTAAGCTAAGACAAAGTTACACATTTATTTTTTCGAATTTAATAATCTCAAAAATCTTCTAACGGTTATAATAAATTTATTAATTGAATTAAATATGGGCTTTGACTGACAATTGGTTGTGCTTGGCATTTGCTCAGCGGCGCTGTCTTTGAATAGTGGAATCGTTGGCAAAGAGATAATGACTCATTCTGAGTTTGATTCCAAGAACAAGAATCACCGGAAACTTAAGCTGGTGGCTGATTACTATTTCGTCTTTGAAAGGTGGAATATGTAAATAGTTAATAATTATGCTAACAAAAAAGCTGCACAAAATGTTTTAATTCATATTAATAAATATAATATTTTATCCAAGATCTTTTCTAGTTTTACTATTTGAAAATAAATTCGATATTTCAAATCGGAATAATCGATAATATCCGTTGCACCTAAATAGTGTTAACAATTTATCGATAGTATCGATAAGGTAAGTTGGCCAGCTCTATTGATGTGGAATGAACAACTCATCAGAATAATGTATGTTTATTTTTATCTGGTGAATAAAAGTTGTTTGCTTTAATTTGGAAAGAAAACTAAGTAATACTCTGCAGAATAAGACATATAATAAAACTCAACATGACAGAGGTAAATTGATTGTTTGCAGTAGACTTTGTGTATTAATTGTACTTATCTGCAAATTCTTTTGTCTACACAGAGACAAGTTTCGCCCGCATTAAAGAAAATCTTAGAGCAAGATGTGAAGCTGACGGATCGCTTTGTTGCCTACCTGCTGCAGTTCTCATCCTTCAAGTCCCTGAAGATACACTGCAAAATGCTGGAGGTCTCATGCGATGGCATCGCTTGGCTTGCAACATGGGTCGCCTTCATCTGGTTGCTCAACTCCAGCGATCTGCATCAGATGCAAGTGAATATGCTGATTGGATTGTTGCTGGACATCGTTGTGGTGGCACTTCTCAAAGCATTTGTGCGCAGACGGCGACCAATGCCGGCCACAGACATGCTGACAATTGGACCTGATAAATTCAGCTTTCCATCGGGTCACGCATCGCGAGCTTTCTATATCCTCGTCTTCTTCACCCATCTGTATTCCCTGCCCATCATTTTCTGGATGCCTTTGACAGCTTGGGCTGTCAGCGTCGTGCTCTCCAGACTGATATTGAAACGCCATTATATTTTGGATGTTTGCGCTGGAGCATTGATTGGAGTTGTGGAAGCCTTGTTCCTTGGTCTGATTTGGCTTAGCGCTGATTCGGCTGCTTGGTTCGTTGGTTTTCTATCTGAAGACAAAGTGTTCAGTGAACCCAATTAAATACTTTATAGGAAACTCGTCATTTTTGCTTATTACTTTGTATATAATCGCAATGCCAAAGCAGCAGTTGGTAAAGTTAATTTGTTGAATTTGTTACCTTTTTGAAAGGTCTGGAAAAAATATGAAATAAAGCCTCGAAAGACATAGGTTTTATATTGCTCGTTGTTCTTTCAATTATAACTACACTAAGATTGTCGTACGATCCAAAGCACAATTGTAATTTTAATGTAAAACCTTAATCAGTAATACTTTATTAATAAATAACACATTGATGATTCGACAAACACGCATAATTATTCGCTTATTGAATCATTTCAAGAAGTTTATGGTTATAAATCTTTGACGATCTGCGCTCTAAAACTTCGATGTCAGACCTTTGCTCCATAGATTGCATAGATTGTTTAACGGTTTGAACTTTAATCGTTGTAAGAATCCAAAACGTTGATCATAAATCAGCTGGAAAACGCTTCACTACATAGGTATGTATAAATATGCATTAGGAGTGTCGATTGCTCATTTATAAAGTATTTGTAAAACAATTATCAGAATATCGTCAGATCTGACGACATCGATATATTTACATTCCGCAACTATCGTCCAATCATCGAATTCGAAAATGTTTCAAATCATAAGAGAAATGTTCAAGTTGAGATGGGAAAGAAAAGTTGAAATTGCCTTTAAAAAAAAATTTAAAATGAGGAAAGTTTAAAGAGCGAAGAGTACCAGATAATCTAAAAAATATAATACGATAGGTTGACGATCAGAAAAAATAGTAAAGTTGAAGAAACTGAAATTGTTTAAAATCTAATTTATTATTGTTTGTAAACTATAAATGTAAAGTAAGTACCTTGTATTTATATATTTACAATAAAATTACGTTTATAATTATTTAATAATCTTATACATGTGCAAAAACCATTATAAAAACTAGCGCATTTAAACTAAGCCCGACAAACGAGTTGGCTCCTTGAACCGCGGCCGGGTGGTCTCCTAAAAAATATGAATTTAATAAATATTTAATATTTTTAAAAGCTTAAATTTAAGAAGAATATATACCATTTAAAATGTGGACATTAACCGATTTGGCATTTGCATTCGATGGCATGCAGGAATATCTGCCAGAATCGGATATTTGGGCGCGTTGTATTAAAAGATATGATGTGGTTATATCACCCTTCTCGGTAATAACTGATACTCCACCTCGAGGTGAATCGTAGTTGATCTCCTGCAAAGATATTCACATTTATATTGTAGTATATAGTAGAAGTATATGGTATTTGTACTCGCCTGATTATTGTGGGTCCAATGCACCATTAGCGGTGGATCCGGAAGATGCTTCACAATACAAGTCAGGTTAACTGTGGAGCCCAAATCAATGTATAGCTCGGGACCTCCCGGAATACTTGTGATGGGCTCTGCAAGTAGATGTATAACATAAGTTTCGTATTTACATAATACATTAAAAATAATGCTAATAATACCACTAAATTTGTTCGTAGCTTAAATGTATATAGAATATTTCAAAATGCACATACCAACAACTGAAAATATCATTGTATAGCCAACAGGAGGTGTCGTTGAAACTTGACACTCGTAAACTCCCGAATCTCTTAATTGGGGAAATTTGATCTGCAAAAAATAAATACAAATTTAAATCAATCAATAATAATAAATTAGTTGAAGTAACTTCTTAAATTTGTAAAGAATAAAACAGAAAGCGCCAGAAAATTTGGGCTAGGTTATGAAATGATTTATATGAATAAATTAATAACTTCTTAAGTAAAGTAAGCATTAGAAGACATTTATGTTGGATTGATACATGTAAGCTGAAAATCAGTTACTATTAGTTATATGTCATAAGTTCGATTATTAAAGTTAAAGAAATAATTGCTTAATGAAAGTAAGGATTAGACTTTTATTTTAGTGGGATGAATATAAACTAGAAATTGTTTAATATTAGTATGAACTAATAATTTTTTTTTTTATTTCTTGATAAAATGATGCGTTGGATAATATTATATTTATGAAATAATTTCAGTAAAGCTGAAATAGTTTCTTAATATAATTTTGCTTTAGGTTTAAAGGTTTAGAATACATAAATAAATGATGGTTTTATAGCAAAAAGTCAAAGCTTTAAACAATTTTTAATAATACTTGAAAAACTAAAAAACTATAATTACAAAATGATAGTTATTATGGTTACTAATGTAGTGGAATCATTTTAGTATTTACCTGCAAAGACCAATCGCCAGTTTGCTTATTGTAGATTGAAGTGAATCTTTGGTCCGATGTGTACGTGCTCTCAGCCACAGTCAAAAGATGAAGGTCCCTGTGCCGTATCCAGGATACCTACAAATGGTAATTAGCACGTGAATGTGAATGTTAATGATGTTTGCTGTATGTATTCACAGATACAACTTGAAAGCCAGTCAGCCTGAAATACGAACCGTTTTATTGCCCAGATTCCTGACACGACAGTTGAGATGCCCCGTTTTGCCCACCAATGATGTCACATTCTTGGTGGCTGATGTATCGAAGTAGGGCCCCCTGTCGAGAGGCTTGATGAACTTTACAATTTGGTCGTCGTTCATATTGAAGCCATTATTGACATCGTCGCCCATCATAAACATCTCTGTGATGTTTATTTTCGGATCGAAATAACTCCGCTGACAAAGCGTGGCTCGAAAAAACACTGCAAAACATAATCGAAATGTGGATTTTATGTACTCATATGTTATCACTTTCTCTCCTCGAGGTACAAAACAAATCACATTAACTAGCGGCAGTTAGCCCAGATAATATCTCACACTTCAGTGTGTCGTAATATCCTTTTGCACAACTTACAAAAATAAAGTAAAATCCGACATATTCGTGACCCATTCATCATGTGATTTGTGGTCTGCAAATTGTTTTTTAATCACACATCAAAAACACTTCAATTAGTTTAGTCGCTGTAGCTATGTAATTTTTCAGCAAAAATGCTTATCCTTTTTGCCTTTTGCCCCGATCCCTTCCCGCCGCGTTTCCCTCCACTTCTCTAGGCACACTTCATTAATATTCGCCATGCGCATTGGGGGCAAAAATTCAAAAAGATGAGCAAGTGTTTACACAACAACTTTTCCAGTAATTATTTGAAAAAATACCAAAAGTATTCCCATCTGTATGTACACACAAGCGAGTCCTGCAAACACTCGCATTCGACGAGGATGCTTAAGTCGCGAATGCCCCTCCAGTGTGTAGGGTATTATTAGCCCAGATGCCCAGGGCAAACACATCTTATATGCAAGCACATTTAAATAGATTTCGGCGCACGCAAAGCCGTTATACAACCGCCAGGTGGCGCCACTTTCTATCCATCTTCGACCTTGTTTGAAAACTATTGAGAAACGACTTTTATTCAAAACTGTTAAGTTAGGTTTTACACTTTGTATGATTTAGGACTTCGAATCTTTGCAATTGACATTTTTAAAAATATTGGATTTCTGAGAAAGTTTTGATTTTTCACGTATAATATTGAATCTTACATTATAATGCCAACATTTTCTTATTTCATAGAATGCTTTTTTGAAATTAAATTAGAGTTTAAACCTATAATGTTTTTATGAATTACAGATAATGTATTTTGAGATTATAAATTTTTGGCATTTCACATTATATTTTTGTTCTTTAGGAAGTTTTTTCATATAACAAATCCTTCAGAAATTGTTTTTAAAATATCTATTTGAAGTATGAAATGAAGTGAAGAAGAAATCAATTTCGAACTTTTATTATATTTCTTTGAATGATATCTAATGCTAGATTTTCTGTATATTATTAATTAAACACAACTTAAGAAGATCTATCATTTAAGAAACAATAAAGTAATTTCAGATATATTACTCAAAAATTGTGATGAAGAAATGACGTAGTAAGAAATAAGGTTCAGCAGAAAGAAAGAAACAAAAGCCTATGTGCATGCAAATACTACATAATATAGACAGAAATATTATCCAATGCTAGGTGCTAGCCAATATTGAAAAAGAAATGCAAATTTACGCAATACTATATAGAAGAAAATAGAAAATATAGTAAGAAAATGTCCCCCAAACAGGCAACAGCACCAAACAGCACCAAATAGGGGTAACAAAAATGTCAAGTGCGCAGTGAGCATGCTCCGTGTGGTGGGCTGGAGATGGAGGAGAATGGAATTCCAACCCTTGAGAGTAGATTTTTCGCATGTGAAGAAATCGATTTAAGGAATATTTCGGAAGTTCTTTAGTTAAATGTGTTTCACAAAAATAATGTAAAATATCCATAAATCCACTTGTGAAACTTGCAAAAAAATGTGTGTAATCTGCAAAGCTATAAACTAAATCTTAGAAATAAATGCAATTAACGAAATTTGTATATTCAATTGGACAACTACTAGTAAAACAACATAGGAAATAACGAAAGAAAAATTCAATCAATTGAGTTGATACTAAATCACGAATTTAGGTACGTGATTTATAACAAAATTCCATAGGATCGCAATGCGAATAAAATAAGTAACGAAAAGTAGTAAAACAATTAAAAAAAAAAAAGAGAAGGAACAAGAAAAAAAGTAAATATAAATAATATGTATACAAAAGTGAAGTCTGGATGTGGATGGATGTGTGTCTTAACTAATCAATAACTTGGAATACATTAAATACGAAAAAGAAAAACAGAGAGAGATATTCAATTGCAGAGTTTAATAACAATAAATACAATTGTACTTATATAATTGCAGTCAACATGGGCACGGTGCTGAGTTTTAATCCAAGGGATAGACATCCCATCTATTCGTCACAGCCCAATTTTCCATACAATCAATCCGCTGACTTGCAGGCGGAGAAACTCAACGAGTCTGCGGGCTCCATCGATTCGCATTTGAATAACTTCTCGTATGAGCAGCTGAACAATGCCAAGAACCGCGAGAATAAATCGGGCAAATCCGGAATATCGTCGCATCAAATATCGCGACATGGCTCCGGACACAATCAGAACAGCTGTGGGGCAAGCATGCAATATAATTCAATGCACACGCAAATCAATTCGCACAACAACTTCAATAATCTGACAGTGTCGTCGAAGGACACGATCAACAATGATTTGGACTCGCATAATGAGAACTCGATTGTCATCTCGGAGAAGAGTTCGATTGAGAAGAGCTTGAAGAAGCACTCGCTGTTCATCAATGCGCTCTCATGGAAGAAGCTATCGACTTCGCATAACAAAAAGAAGGTCGACAACAAGAACAAATGCGCCAATATGCCGTCGGCCTGCTTTAAGGCTCAACTCCTGGAGGCATCGTACTCCACATCGGGGGCGGTGAATGCGACAGCCACAGCTGATAAGAATAAGAATATCCAGCTGCATTGCAATCACATCGAGGAGCATCAGCATCAGCAACAGCATCACTGCAATCAAAATCAGGTCATCAGGGATTTGCCATTCTTCCCCACGGCCGCCAAAACACAGAAGCCATCCACGGCCAAGGAGCTGGGACGTGTCAACAATACCAACTCGATAACCAATCACAACAAACTGATCCAGAAGCAGCCTTTAACGTTGACACTGCCCCAGCAGTTGCAGGCTTCGTCGATACAGATCAAGAACACTAATCAAAATCACATTCCACGCAAAACTGTCATACAGGTAATTCGGTATAGTCTGAGAACAGTCTTCGAACTGGGAACAGTTTCGATTCTAATTGGAAACAGTTGCTAATGTTACACATTCATTTTCAACTCTTCTCCTACAATAAATAGGCTTCTACTTCGGAACTACTCAAATGCCTGGGCATGTTCTTGCACTATCGTTGCCATCGGTTAAACAACTTTGATCCTGGCGACGCCGTCATGTGGCTCAGGGCTGTCGATCGTAGCCTCCTCTTGCAGGGCTGGCAGGTAAATAAAGTCTCAATTCCCTTACAATCAATTGCTCAAACATTTTGACAGTTACCATAATTCACTTTTAAAGTCTTAAATTTAATAATGCGTTGGCAAACTATTTTTTGATATATATTTAGATACAGCACTAATATTGTCCCCAAAGTTCATAAGTTTAAGCCAGGGACTTTAAACATTATATTTAAAAAATATATAATTAATTGCTTTAATTTCCTTAAACTAAAGGAAATTCCTATTTAAATAAATAACAGTCAGATTGTGAAATATTTCGTTATTTTCGATTAAATTATACAATAAATTTCAAATAATTTTCAATGGACTTTTTGTATTGTAAATAATAATTTCAAAATTATAAATAATATTATTTTGCTGCATTACAAAATATTTAATATGTTTGAAAAGGATTTTAAGTTCCCCTTAGCGAATAAAAATATCCCAATTCTTATTAGACTCTCAATACAGCAGCTACAACACAGAAAGTTTTATTTAGACCCCGAAAATAATTTAAAGCGTACTTTTTTGACTTACAGGATGTGGCATTTATCAATCCAGCAAATGTTGTATTCGTCTATATGTTAGTTCGTGAACTGGTCAACGGAGAGGAAACAAAGGAATCTGATCTTCAGGCATCTGTGCTCACTTGTTTGTATTTGTCGTATTCATACATGGGAAACGAAATAAGTTATCCTCTTAAGCCATTTTTGGTCGAGGACTCCAAAGAGAACTTTTGGGACAGGTAAGTGAAAAAGCGCAATATTAGCATAGCATTAAAATTTGATTGCACTTTTCTTGATTTGCTTTTAAAGATGCCTGGTGATCGTGAACAGATTAAGCAATAAGATGCTTAAGATCAATGCAGAGCCAGCATTCTTTACCGAAGTATTCACTGAATTAAAATCATGCGGTCAATTTCAAACCAACTCGAATCGAAGATCATCTTGCGGAGGCGCCTGACGGAAAGATAACCGACAGGTTGTGGTCCGACTTTCATTGTCTACACATCAGCAGACTTTTCCAGATAAAATAAAACCAACAAAATAGTGCTAAACAATGAAAAAGAAACAAAATACAAAACAAAACAAAACCAAAACCAAACATAAACACTTCGTAAATCATTAGAAAATTTCTTTATGTCACCATCACACTTGTTCAAAATAAAAATGTAAAGATATTAAAAGACATTGTGCAAATTCGGATAAAAACAAAAAAAAAAACAAAACTAAAACTAAACTAACAATTATGAAGTGTAACGGCGTTGTGTTCTCTATTTAAATGGAATGCAATAATGTTCAATAAACTGAATAAAATCTTAATCTTAATGGTTTTCCATTGCTCCATTTCTAGCGAACATTTTTTAGGAATAAAATGCAAACAGAATTTCAGAATTATTATTTTTAATCACTAGATTTTATTATAGTACATTTTATGATCACACTGTTTTTATGATTGTTACTCGATTTTATTATATAGCTTACGATCGCACTGCATAAACTGTTTCACATATCCCCAAACCAAAAATAAGAAAATATGTGCACAGCTTACAACGGAAATAATTAAGGGCCAAATGTCTGGATATCTAGCAGAGGGCTTTATAGCTAAGGACCCAACTAAAATTGACAGCATTAGAATCTCCGATATTGCAACGGTCGTATTTAAAAGTTTGTTTTCGAGCATCTGTTCCTTGTTGGGCTTGAAGTAATTGCATTTAAAAACTAAATGGAAAAGGACAGTTGCTGCCACACTTGGAATTAACAGATGATCACGCTTTAGAAGCGGAATCATGCTAAATACTGAGACTTCTAGGAACCATAGCATCTCATTTGGCCACCATTGAAATAAACAAATTGCTGGCAAAGCAACCAATAAAATTGACTTCTCGTGAACCTGCAGAATACATTCGATAGTTATAGTTGGCATTTAAATATATAGTAAACGTAATTTCTTACTTGAAATGAGAATAGGAAAAAGGCTGCTGAAGTATTGAATAGAGTTAACAAAAACATCGGTTTGCTGCGTCGCCAGAAGAGAATTATATTTGTTGGTAGTACAGTTAAGAGAGTGGTCCCCAAACAGATTAAAGCCATCTGATGATTTTGGAAATGTTTCCTGCAAAACCCAACAAATTAATTTCATAATTATTAGCTAGTTAATGATTTGCTTACCTTAGTTTAAAAATAACATTGATGCTGCACCAAACATTGGCCACTTTGTCCTCAAACACACCGCGTCCAAGTGGAAAAAGACGATGCAAAACCTGGGAAGCTGCTTCTATGGAATGCAACCATGGTAGCCATAGAATGGCAAAAACCATCAATACAATTGAGGCAATGGCTGTCAGCTCAATTGCAAAGGACTTAAAACTGAAAATTAAGGGAAAGAGTTTAGTGAATTAATAGTTTTTATGAGTAACAATACTCAATGGTAAAATTTGATTATAATATATATAAAAAAGTATAATAAAAACAATAACAAATTAATTAATGAAATCTATCAATTAAGAATCATCTGAATTCTTACAGAAATTTAAGTTTTATATAGAACCACAAATTATTAGTTTGTATATGTTTAATGTCTAGTAATTATAAAATGATTTCGTATAGTATAGAAATATCTATCTATCAAGTATCTATCTGGTCATATTTCTTCGGAATTTGTAGAGCAACTTAACGTTTATAGAGAATTATAAATTATGAAAGTAAACAGTGAATTCACCATAGAATAATTACAAGTGTTCAATAAAAGTTTTAGTAATATATATTCGAAAATCAAGAATATTAATTTCAAATGATTTTGTACACAACTTTAGCCGTAGGATCATATGTCAATGCTAAAGTTTAACAACTAAATATATATTCCGTTAAATCATTTGAGCAACTGTTGAGCTTTTCAAAACCAATTTACCAATCTCAACTATTGTAATTTGACCCTGTATACAACAAATAATACAAATAAATGAATGCAATTATAAATATTATACCTTTTGTGAGACAAAGTGGTGCCAAGAAGATATGAAAAGAATGGAAGCGCATGGTACAATTCCATTTGTTTATAGTTCAGGGCCAATGTGAACGTAAACGCGGCTAAATAGTTTTTATTGCAGAGAATCGCGGCAATTGCCACAGCTGCCACTCCGAGCGATATGTTGTTGTATTGAAAGTGTCCATTGTCGATGAGCATTTGCCCCGGATATAGAGCGAGCAGTAGAAATAACAACTCCTTGATGTTGCTCTGAAAGGTTCGATCGATGGCAACACTTAAAATCCAAATTGCCGGCAAATAAATCAAAAGATCGGCAGCCAAAACCGTGAGACGCATAAAACTCTTGTGCTCCTTGCTTTCGATGCCGCGACTCGCGTGCAAGGACACAAAACTGGCATTCTGCGTTTTGGCGGCAAGACCCACCAGATAGCTATGATATGCTGTAAGAGGTGGATAATCTAAGCCCCAATATTGCAGGTCGTTGTGTGTGCCATTTGTATACCACGATTTGGCGTCTAAATTTACAGTCACTTCTTGCCAATGCCGTTGTGCCTCATAGTCGCCAAACATCGGCGGCTTGTTGTATCCAGAATATGCGTTAAGTGATATAATTGATCTCAGCGATAAGGCGAGAAACGCCGTGGCTGCCAACTCAGACAGCATTTTTACAATTGTTTGACGTTATCATTGCATTCCACTTTGCGATGGCACCGGCACTGCACTAGTGTATATCGATGTCGTATAGAACAAATATATCGATTTGAGCACGATGTATCGCTAATTAATTGTGGCAAGGCCTATCGATACGATGAAAATATCGATTTCTCATCATTCTTTCGATTTGTAAACCTTGTTTGCTTTGCAACATTTTTTAAAATTTTTTTTCGTGTTTCATACACACCTAGGCCTTTGTTAATAACAAATTAACAGTATTGGCTAATAATCAATTACTGAAAAGTTTAACTGGGATATTGTCCAACATAAACATACCACGCTTTTGCATAATTACAATATTTATTATTTAATAGGACACTCAGGGCGTATTTTACATGATGGGGATGTGGATTTGTATTTTATGCCTTCGCAGCAATGTCCAGAGCCTGGCTCAGATCATTGATTAAATCGTCGGCGTCCTCAAGACCAACAGACAAACGAACAAGACCGTCAGTAATGCCCAGAGTTTTGCGATCTTCAGCAGGTACAGAAGCATGTGTCATAACGGAACTATAAATAACATGAAAGTTAATTTAAAAAACAATCATATTAATCTATGTTGTAAAACTTACGGCAATTCAGCCAAGCTTTCATATCCACCAAGACTTTCAGCCAAAGTGAAAATCTTCAGAGCCTTCAAGAAAGCTGATGAATGCTTCAGGTCGCCCTTGATATAGAATGAGAATACGCCGCTGTATCCATAGGTCTGCTTAAGGGCAATCTCATGCTGTGGATGGGAAGGCAGAGCCGGATGTAGTACCTTCTCAACGAAAGCATGCGAATCCAGGAACTTGGCCACTTGCAGCGCGTTGCTCTGATGTTGTTGCATACGCAGAGACAAAGTCTTCAGACTGCGGTTCACTTGGTAGCAATCAAACGGCGATGGAACAATGCCAACAGCTGCAAGATAGAATATTGCTTAAAATCTATGTATATAGAGAGTGTCAGACATATTTACCATTTTGCAAAAACTTCAATCTGTTGTAAAGATCTTCAGAATCCATGGTTATACCTCCCATAACAACATCGGTGTGTCCATTCATGTATTTGGTCATGGAATAGCACACCAGATCAGCTCCCAGCTCAAGAGGACGTTGGAAATACGAAGTCAGGAAAGTGTTGTCCACGGCCACAATAATATTGCCAGCGTCATGGCTGATCTTGGCAATGGCAGCAATGTCAGCGACTTTAATCAAAGGATTTGTTGGAGACTCAATCCAAATAAGCTGGAAATAAATAAAATTATAGTATATTAGTGTAGCATATGTTTAAGAGATGTTCTATCGTAAAATACTTTAGTTTCAGGTTTAAATGCTGCTTTAATAGCATCCAAATTGGTGGGATCAACAAAAGTTGCATTTATTCCCAAACGAGAGGCCACTTGTCTGAAAATATGAATAATTAATTATCACTATAATAAAGTTTACAAAATTAAAAATATAGAATTGAAATATTGAAAAAAGGAATTTTATAAGAATAAGTATTAATCGTAAATAATAATAATTATGCAATACTAAAACTAAACATTACCTGATAAGTCTGTTGGTTCCACCATAGACGTCATCGCCCATAATAATGTGATCGCCACTGTTGAGCATAGTAAGAACAGCAGTTGTTGCACCCAGACCAGAAGAGAAGGTCAATCCATACTTGGCATTATCGAGAGCAGCGAAACATTTCTCCAGAACATTACGGGTTGGATTGCCACTCCTAGAGTACTCATAACCCTGGAATTAATGTATACAGAAATTAATATCGCACTATATCTGTTGTTTCGTTCAAATTTTAAAATCTTCGAGGGGGGTATTTTTAAATTAATTATATATAATGAGTTTGCTTTTTTTTTTGTTAATTTTAAATCTACAATGATTTGGCAAAATTGGTTTGGACAACAGGGCTCGGCTGTTTATTAAAGACACTTATCTGCGAAATAGTTCAAATCAGTTGAGACCTATGACTTTACATATTTTTCAAATTTTCTAAATATAAACCGTTTTTCCGTTGTCGACTGATGGTCAATAAACGTACAAGCAAAACATAATGCACTCCAATCAGAATTTATAACATACGATTAACGATATTTATTATTATTGTTTAATTATATTGATAAGCCAAAGTGAGCTGCATAATTAAACGATAATAATAAATATCACTATCTCAATAAATCTATGTAGATAACTAGAATTAGAATGTCAGATTAATGCTTTAAATTATCATTGTTTAACTATCATATGATTTATCATATACATAATTTAGTGTTTTTAGATAATTATTTATTTTTACAGGCTTAAATAAAAATTTAACCACGGTATAACACAATACAATCAAAATACACAATGTACACACACATTCATACAAATGTAAATTCTAAATGATGGAAAATTTATCTGCCGTTTACCGGCTTATCGATAGCACTGCTAATGCGTATCTACTTATACATACATATGTACATGAATTTCTGCATATTTACATAAATATGTGTAGATTGGCATTTATCAGTTGTGCCAACAAAGCGTTAAATATTTATTAATAGGAAAGACAATATTGCTGCGGTGGAAGATATAAATACACTTTTCTTTTGCACATGTTTGCATCATAAAATTTTATCTTACACGATGCTCTCCAGGGGCATCCTGTTTGAAGGTTGTGCTCAGTGAAATGGGAGGAATAACACTGGCACTCTTCCATTGCTCTGGATCCTGTCCAGCGTGAATGGATTTGGTGGCAAAACCTTTGGGTTGACTCTTGAAACTCATTTTACAACAGCTGAAAACGAACCACACGCGACAAACACTTGTTAATCACTGCTTCATCAACAACGATGGTTTTCTGTGATCGATAGGTCATTCACACTTGCTTAGAACCAGAATAGATAAGCGATTGGTTCGACTATCGCCAAATATTATCGATGGTCAAATTTCCATTTCAAATTTACCTTTTCCAACGGGCTTTCAAATACTGTAGTTTTCTAGACTTTCTATTTTAACTTATTTTATATTTTAAATATAAATAATAATAATATTTTACTTGTTTACATTTTATAACAATTTTGTTAAATACTTTAATGCAAGCATCTATTTTGGCTATAGATATAAATAAATACATTTTTAAATTGTCACCCTGACTATAGCTCTTGTTAAGTTTCTTTTCTTGAGATCACAGTATTTGAGGAAGTAAATAAATTCCCTTATTGACACTATTAATATATTAAACGATATAGTATATAAAGTTGCAATTTACAATTTTATTTTGTACACAACATTTTGGAAAATTAACAATTTAATTAACGTAACTAATAGCTATTTTTTCATCGCTCTCCCAAATACTATGACAACTGTCCACAACTAGCTGTGGAGGGGAAGACTTGTGTCTCATGAAGAACCCTTGAATTTGCGCTGGACTCACGGTGCGACCTGTGGCAACGATTCGTTGAGCGAACTCCGTCGATTTGGCAACTTCTTGCTCTCCGAAGAATTTTTTAAACATTTGCTCGAGCTGATGTTGAGTACAATAGCCAATGTATTCCTTTAAATCGATGCGACCAGGTCTAATTAAGGCGGGATCTAAACGATCGAGGTAATTGGTGGTCATAAAAACAATGCGAGCTTCTGTGGAAGCAACGCCATCGAGGCAGTTCAACAAGCCACTGAATGTGATGCGATTCAAGCCGTCATAAGCAGACTTCTGCTGTAAAGTCGCTTCTCTCGAAATAAATGCAGCATCAATATCTTCAAGTAGGATTATAGTTTGTTCTGGGGCCACGTTCATTAGATGATTTAGCCTATCATCGGTGAGTCCACGCTCCGACAAGTTTAGTAAACAAATGCCGTACTCCAATTCGCCTGCCAAGGCAGTTATAAAACTTGATTTGCCACATCCCGGAGGACCATATAACAAATAGCCTCTGCGGTATGGAATTCCTCGCTGTGTGTACCATAAGGAGTTTCCAATGAAATCCTTACAGTCCGCAATGATTCTACTCGAAATGCCCTCGTCTAAGACAACTGAACTGGCAGGTCTACGTCGCCGGGGATGTCCAAATGGTCGCCATTCCGAGCCCATTGCCGTGTACATAAGTGTTTTTCCCTCAGTCGCCTGCAAGGCCAATTGTCTTGCCTCCTCCAGGATATCAAAGTAGATTTGTTTGTTATTGCCAAACGCTGTCAACGTCACAGATTCCCATGGCACTCCCATGTGTAAATCTAACGTTTGTTGCTCCCTTGTGCGCTCCACTTGAATCCAATTTCTTTTGTATTGAAATAAATGTTTTCCAATGCTCGGTATAAAGTCGTAAGTGGTTCGAATTTTTCCGTTGTCATTCTGCAAGAATGTCGTCTCCACACTCAAATGTTGTGTCTTTCTCGCTCCCTTAATGGTGATCCATTTTAAAAGCCATTGGTACGATTTGTCTCTGCAGGGCACTTCCAGAGTGATCATCATATGCCGTCGAAATAGCACCACAGCACCCTGAAGACCTTTCCTCAGTATCGCTGCACTGGCTCCTACTCCGAACAGTCCGAAGCCAGCCCCAAAATATGGGTTAGACGATAAACTTGAGATAAGTTCGCCGATGGCCATCTTCACCTGTAAAAATATTGAAATGATATATGTAATCCGACAAAATATAGTATGAAATGTAGAAATCGTAAAAGCGTTTAATATTTTAAAGACTAAACTGGTATATTGGTACTTAAGGTGGCACTTTTGTACCAAAATACTTTTTACACACCTGGTACATTTCTACAAAAAAATTGCTTGCAGCAACGTACCAATTTAAAAAGGTACACTAATGAAAACTGTGTTGTGTCCTTATGATATGTATGTAGTTAATGTTTGTGAATTTATACAATATTTAAAATCATCACCTATCCAACAGCAATTTAACTGTTTAGATCTCTTATAAACCGGCAAAACTCTTGGTATGTCATTCTATCAATCTAATACTTTGACAATGTTTAATTATGTATATCTTACACATAAAATTGTATGTGCATGTGTATATATGTGAATTGAAATTTACTATGTAGTATCTAGCCACAAACAGTAAATAAATAAATACATAACAATGCATTTGTTGATTACTTTAGGCCTTCATAATTTAATCACGCACTCACTTGTTATGTTTGCACCCTTCTCTAATAAAAATACACGTTTAACAAATCCACAATCTCATATTGACAGTTTTAACATTCAATTGCTTCGTTTTAGACCAAATTTTATTCAGCTTTTACAATTTTTAATGTACTTACGCAAATATAAGCAACGACATAAACACGTTCATATAATACAAAACAGCTGACCCTTATCGATTGCACTATCGATAATAAATATCGACTCGGTTTGTATAAAAGAACAAATTGGACTATGAAATTTATGTTATCGAAAATAGACGTTCCTTTATATTTATATATTATCCTTTTAAAGAATTAATTTTCTGTCTGTTGTGAATTATTAACTTTTTCATTTTTTTAACGGAAATCTAATTTAAATGAGGCATTTCAAATATTTTTAAGATTTCCCGATTTCGTATTTTTATTTAATTTATGCCATTCCAGAATAGCAGTAGTAATGAAATTAATAGGGAAAAATTTACATGCAAATTCACTAACAAAAAATATTGAAAAATGCAATATTGATATTTAATGTTCTAGAAATAGGAAAACATTGTTATATATTTGTATTTACAAGAAAATATCTATGTCTATCACAAGAGTTAAAGAATGTTCCCATTAGTTAACAGTATCTACACCCTTTTGTTAATAGTTGTCAAATTTTAACTAGTCAAATTCATTAACAACATAATATAATTAAGAACGCAAGAACCGTATATAGTACAAATAGTTATGTGATTCCAGCGCTCATGTCGATTTGGGAATGTATTTCTTCTCAGCCTTTTCCCTCGGTACCATTTTTGCCTCCTCATCTTCCTGATTATTAATAGGTCGCAAAGCATTCCAAGGCTGTATTTCAGCGGTGGCAAAAAATTGGTAGAAAATATAAGTCGCAACAGCAATGATTCCTGAGATCACAAATATAATGCGCCACTGGCTGATTGATTTCTAAAAGGGGCGAAGATTATAATTACAAAATTATGAAAATATTGATTTCAAATAGAGTTTAATTAGACTTACTTCGTCCGTAACTATGTATCCAACGGTTAAAGGCGAGATGAATGATGCAGACATATGAATTGTTTGACAGAATGCTAAGACTGCTCCAGAGTGTCCATAATTCGGCGCGAGATCAATAATATTCGCCATTGCACCTGCATACGATGCTGTGATCAACATAACAGCAATAAACCAAAATGTCAGAAGAACTCCAATATTATCAATGTAACCAAGGGCAGCAATTAACAGTCCAGGAACAACTTGCGAGAGAGCCGTAAATACTTTTCTCACATTGGTTAAGGTCATAATCTTGTGCAACAGCAGCTTGTCAGCAATATAGCAAAAGAGCACGGCGGAAACGTAGGATCCGAGGAAAGGCAGTCCAGACACAATACCATTAGTCGAAACCTTGAATTTGAGAATGGAATCCATAAATGTGGGTCCACTCGTTATGAACACGTAATGCACAAATATTCGACCGAAGGTTGTTATTCCAATCGCCCAGACCGGTAGGGACAAAAAGATTTGCCTCCATGGCACTTTCATGGTAACTGAATTTAATACTTCCTCGCCCACATTCAACTCAATATAGTTGAGTTCTTCCTTCGTTATGCGAGGATGCTCCCTGGGCGTGTTGAAGGCCAATGTATACCATAGAAGGCACCAACTGACACCCAATAAACCAGTTGTATAGAACACAGGTGGCCATCCGAACTTTGTAATGATAAATCCGCACAGCGGATACGTTAATCCTATTCCAATACTGAATCCTTGAAAGCTTGACATGAAACGCGAACGCTCCGCCAGTGGTATCCAGTATCCAACAATGGCGTACATGGCAGGCCACGTCAATCCAGAAGCAAAGCCCTGAATTGAACGAAGAGCTATCACGACCGCATAATGCACTTCGGCGGCCAAAGGCATTAGCAGACTACATAACGCAGTTGCAAGTTGTGACCATCCAAATACAGATTTCGTTCCCAGAGCTTCAGTAGCAATGCCCCCCACGACTTGGGAGAGCACATAACACCAAAAGAATGAACCTATGATCCAAGACTTAATTCCAGATATTTGATCGTCACTTGCGCCACCCTAAAAGGAAACATCAATGTTAGATTAAATACAGTTCAAGAACGAGATCGAAAAGTTCAGCATTACCAAGTTCAACTTGGGAGTATGCTCATTGTTCAACGATTCTGTCGCATTGCTATTGGAAATCATTGCAACCAGCGCAATGTTCATGTCATTGCGCATCATGAAGGACACCAGGAACCCAGACCATGATAGGAAATACAAAACCAAACGCGCTGGAATTTTATCTATAATATAAATTGAAAAATAAAAAACGATGTTACAAATTGCGATTGAATGTAAGTTGGTTGCTACAAATCTTACCTCTAAAACTTGTCCGATTCTTAATCGGATGAGGTTGTTTAGTGGGAGCAGAATACATTATTTTGTCGTTAAGGAATTCTAAAATCGCAAAGATAAATAGAATGGATTGAAATTAAATGCATGAAGTTTTTATACATTAATATTTTATAAGATAAAATTTATTAAAGCTTCAATCTTCCTATTAATCTAAAATATTGCAAGCCATCTGAATATAAGCTGAAAGTAATAAACCGAATAATTGCAGACATTTCTATTATTTTCAATATTGTGTGTGGAGGTTAGTCGATATAAAAATTTGCTTTTTATTTTGCCTTTGCTTGATTTATATAGAAGAAAGCAACCCAACTAGAGGGTTCCCAAAATTATCAATATACGTATGTACATATATTTTGTCGTTGCCAACTTAAAAGGAAAATTAACATTCACACATCCTTCAAGGAAGTTAATAATAAACTGCGGTTGAGACTTATCGGATAAACAATTAGCTCCATAACCTGGAGCACAACAATTAGTTCACCAGTTAGCTTGTGGTAAGGTTTTATTCCAATAAATGCATGATTGTGTTGATTACACGTCACTTAGTGCATCTAGTGCTAAATTTCGTATCAATAAATCGAATTTGCATGTTTATCGAAAGGACTCATCAAAGATTTTATCGTTTCATGAAATGATTTGGAATTGAAATAGGCTATTTATTTCACTGCACATAAATTTGCTCCTAATAACATACATATATATAAATAAATTATATTAATATGTTAATAATCAATTATAAATATGTACACGCAATCACAGCATTATTAAATGTGACAAATCACCAAAGTCAGTTAGACCAGAAGCATTTGTAAAAACACATGTGACTATTTATATACATGTACGTATGTATGTATGTGTGAATGTACATACTATATGTTTTGATTGAACAAAAACACACACACGTACTCACTTCTGCCGTGTTGTTTTATTTACTCAGAGACTGTTGTCAAAATGGTTTAGCAGATTACAACTCCGTGTAGTTATACCTTTTTATTATAGTTATATCCATTCATTGGCACACACATACGCATACGTAGGCAATGTTCTTTTGTAGTTATTCAAATTGTTTTGAATTTATTTGTGAGTTATTTCACCACTCGCTTCGCTCGTTTCAATTTGTCTATGTAAGTACATTCAATGGATGTTCGTCGTAAACTACTCGTCGTATAAGCTTTTCTTGCCATTTCGATAAATGTGGAGCAATCAATCAATAGCTGATTTATTATGGAGTATTCACACATGCACTTTTAGTTCATACAACTTAGCATAAGATCGCAACTTAATTACTTGCTTAGCAGTGAGTTTTCACTAATCATAGAACATTGTTAAACACGGAAGTCTCGCTTTATTTGTGATTTTCTTTCATTTCCTCTTTAAATATCTAATTTGAATAATTCAAATTATGCGTAAAAGTTGCATACAACTTTTATTATTTTTGATTTATTAACAAAGTTGCCAACTGTTAAATGGTCACTGATTGGAATATTAATCAATATAGAAAACTGTCGTAAGCAGTGGTATTTTGTTTTAAGAAAAGTTTGTTTAATTTATGCTTGATCCGTCTCAAACCCCCCAAACTACATTAAGTGTTTATCGATAATTTTATATGCGAAACCAACCCCCACATATAAATAATCGATGGAAACGGTGGGTAATGTTTTGATCCGTTTCGAGTTCATTTTCTTTTGAATGAATTCAAAAATTCGTATTGAATTTTATTTATTAGCATAGCAATAATTTATGATAACATTATTTTTAATTTTTTTGTTTATGTATAAAATAATTTAAGTATATAATAATAAATTTAGTAGATACCTTACAAGAAACATAATAGGGCCGCTCCAAATATAAAACCAATTAAAGGTAACCCAAAAACACAATTTAAATCGTTTTGCACTCATCCATCATTATAAATTAACACCAAACACGCTTCCCACACTATTAACAAAAATGGTACATTTAAAATACGTTGGCAACTCCACACTAGTTAGTACACGCATATGTACGTTTGCAAGTTCGTACTTTTCTTTATTGTACAATACCAACATTATGTAGAATGGTACAATTAAATGGTAATCATCATTTGGGACAAAGTTAAATTTTATGTTTGTAAAATAAAAACAAATAGTTACCCACAATATTATATATGTCGTGTTTTCATTTTAATTATAAAAGTAAGAATAATATTTCATACACCTTTATTAGATGACTATTAAATATTAAACATCGGATAGTATGTGTTACAATTAAGGATTTTCCATGGTGGCCACAGCAACTTGTGGATCACGAGCAGTCGAAGGTGCTGGTTCCTCGCTATCTCCTGGCGATGGCTTGTCATCGTCGTCGTCGTCCTTTGAGACGATTATTGAGCCGCCGCGCTTTTTGGCCATTTCCAAATAGTGCAGATTTTCTTCATCGGATAAGATTTTGAACGGCTGATCCTTGCCAACAATTGCCACAGTAATGTTCTGTTATATGGTAAATCAGTTAACAATGTTAACAATAATAAATAATACTGAATAATACCAATTGAGATCCGCCATCGTCTTTGGAGACGAGTTCATCGTTGGGCAATGAGCTGCGAATAGCGTGAATGCCATGGCAAATAATGTCATCCTTAGAGCTGGCATTGAATGTGGACAAATGACGTTCCAAATAGGTGCGAGCGCTTTGAGATCTCGAGCCAATGGTCATTGCCTTGCAATTGAAGAAATTTGCGGATGGTTCCACCTTATAGATATGAGGACCCTTCTCATCGTAACCAGCGATGAGCAAACCCACTCCGTAGGGACGACGATCATAACGTTGCGTTGTTGTCTGCATTTTGTTGCCCAAATTGGTTATCAAGCGCGACACTGGATATGTCGAGCCATACGAATGCTTATAACTTAAGCACTCCGAGCGCAAATACTTGCTGAGAACTCGTGCATCGGCCGTAATGCCAGCTATAGAGATGCCCAGATGATCATCAATGGGAATGATTTTACGCTGCGAAGCGGAGAGCTCTGAAGCCGGCTTGCAGAGAGCAACAAGAACGGCGTAGTCACGATTTTTGAGGCCAACAGTTGCGGTACCGAGTTTTACAGCCGCCATTGCGTACTCTACTTGATGGAGGCGCCCTTGGGGGCTCCACACTGTGACATCGCTGTCGTACTGATTGCGAAACTGCAATTATAATATAGTTAATTTTTCATTGTTACTACTGCAACTTAATAATGTGTACTTGCCATTTTCTATTTAAAAATTGTCGGTCAGGCCAAGTTGTTGAATGCTGAATATTGAATGATGACAATCCAAATGTGTTAGTGATGGGCAACTCGAGAAGTTCACAGCACATATTGCACGAGCCATTTTGAAATTGTATCGATATATTCACTGATTAACGATAGTGCATTTATTGTACTTATCATGTTTAAAAATAAAACTTAAGAAAATAAAAATTAATTTTGTAGTTGGTTTTTAATAACAGTAGCTAAAAAATAAATAAATATATTAACAAAAGACATGAAGTGAATTAGCATAATAATTTCAAATTTCTTGCATATATCGCAGTGTATTTGAAACAAGTTTTTAATTTAAATGCGAAGAATTTACTTAAATTATTCATTAAAAATAATCATATTAAATTTTATTTTTAAGAATTCAAAAGATTTTTCTTGAGCTGTAGATGAAAAATTTTTTTTTTCAACTTGCAAGCTCAGCTTGACCTGCATACTAAGTTCACAATAGAACTTACCTTTGGAGAATTTCCCATATCTAAATCAAGTTTTAATTGTTGCGCTCGATTTTATTATTTTAAATATGTAAGAATCAGATTAACTAAACGAAAACTAAAAAGCGTTGAAAGAGAATGTTTCTATACACAGATGTAGCCTGATATACTCCAACAAAATGGGTATTGTGGTATCCCATAGGAGCTTGAGTTTGTTTTGGATTTGCGAGCTTTGCTGCACAGCTGGAATCCTGTGTAGTGCTGCACTGGAGGATTATTGTGCGGAACTGTCACCAAAGTCGCTGAGCATGATTCTGGGACAAGCGTATAACCCACGGTATATGAGCATTGAACCTCCTTCGGGTCGAAATGGCCCCAAAGAAGACCCCACTAAAATCGGAGCGAAGAGGTCATCGATTGATGTACCATTCTATGCGGATGATGACGTGCTTTCATTGGGCAGCTTTCCAGCCTGGGAGACAAATCATTTCACTTATCACGAAAAAAAGGAAGAAGACTCATTGAAGAGGAAAACCATAAACGTAAGAAATGTATTCGAGGGAGGCGGGCCCGGAAAACATGAAATGTTTAAAACTCGGCCTTGGGAATGCTCTTCAATCATCAACTGGATTGATTTGGGTTTAAATTATTTTCCGCGCTATATTCGATCGATCGAATGTATTGCAAAAAAATGTTGGTACGGTCATTTCAAGTGCAAACCTAAATCATTTACCATCAAAGTGCTGCGTCGAAAGCCGGGATCATGTATTCACGTGAGTGATAAATTAATTTTGATCACTTCGGATGAGTTCATCAACGATTATACCCAATTGTGGATCTGGGAGGAGATCGCCGTCAATTTTTGCTGTGAATGTGTGATGTTATATTAGCTATTTATGCGTGTATGTCCCTCCAATTAATAATTATACAATCATTACTAGAAAATTTCAACAAAACACTTTAATTGCATTGGGGACAATGGACACTTTGATGGGTCGTGGTTCGTATTCCTCGCCGTCAATAGAATAGAATATATTTGGTGTATTCGCCGATGGATAAAGCTTGATCGTTCTGCTCTTAACAATAAAATTAGGCTCTATTGTCTTATTCGTAATGTTGGGAATATTCTTGATGAATTCCCATCCTGGTTGTAACGAATTAATAAATTTGCTTTCCAGCTCGTCAAAGTTTTCGCTATTCTGATTGAGCGAAATATTAATTTGGTTCGATGTAATAGATCCCTCCTGATTTGAAGAGCACTTCTCATTCACCACTAGTTTATACGATGCATCCACCTTTCCATTTTGAGGGGACACAAGTTTCTTTGTAAAGAAACCTTTATTGGGCGGCGTTTTGTCCCTTTGCACACGACAATTGCTGCAGCCACTGCATGGAGGTGTGTAGACATAATCTGTATCCAATTGCCAATCGACGTTGCCGGAAAATGATCTGAGAAATGCAGCAATATGGTGCTTAAGGGGTCCCAGATACCAATATTTATCCTTCTTGTTGTCTAGCTCTTTCAGCAGACCCCACGAGAAACCATTTTGTCCAAAAATGGGTTTCAATTGGGCAGCACCTTCCTCACTAGCAGCATCGTTAAGAACATCATATTGAATAACGCTCTCGTATTTGGACTGATTCTTCAACAGTGGCACCAAGGAATTACACAATTGTATCACATAGTCTAGCTCATGCTGTTTGCTCAAGCTGAAGAATGACGACTTCGGCTGTTTGTCGCGACCCAGAGGAATAAATGAAATGGGACAGGAGCTGCCCTGACGACGCAAGAGACCGGTTATAACCTCAGATTTTGTGCCATCGCCACCGGCAACAACAATCACATCGGGCAACTTATTTAGCTCCTCTACATAGGCCTTGGCATGGCCTATATAATTGGTGCGCAGTACTTCAACCGAATAGCCAGCTAAATGCAGTATGGGTTCACAATACTTTTTAAACTAAAAACCAAAAATGATGAATGAAAAAGTAATTATAAGCAATAATGCTATTTACCAAATTTTCGGCCTTTTTATTGTTGGCAATAGGATTCATCACAACCAGAACATTTTGTGGGGTTCCTTGCGTATTTTGCCCAACATGCATAACATCATTGGAGAATTCATTCATATATTGTTTAATTCTGCAAAATAGTTGGTGTTAATAAACAAACACATGGGTGAATTTTTATACTTATACTATCTATTGCATACTCGATGTTTGTCTTTAATGTGGATATGCCATATCCTAAAAGTCCTGAGAAGAATACACTTTTTTTCCAATTGTTTCGAATAGTTCGTAGCACATTCATCTTTCCAGTCTGTTTATATAAACTATCTAACTACAAAAACAATCTTTATTTTTGTACTCTGGCCACCAACAATTTAAATCGATTAAATAGCGTCAATATTGGAAGCCTACGGAAAGAAACGTAAAAGTTCGATATTAAAACAAACTCGATAAGACTACACAAATGTAATCGAAATGAAATAAAGGCAATCGAAAAGAATTTTAATAAATTTTAAGAAATACCAATTTATCAAACTACGCACATGTTTAATAAATATAATTAATAATAATTGTGCAATTTGAGTAGGATAAATAATCTTACAGTCTATGCGATTTATCATATGTTTTTTCCGCGATTATCGATACCCACTGCAGTGACTGACCACCATCGAATTATTTTCTGTTCTGATTTCACAGTTCCGATTGCAGAACGATTTGAGGTAAAAAAAATATTAAGAAAAACAACTCATATTGATGGTGTAAAACATGTAATTAGTTTTGTAATTTTTAAACCAGAAGCGACATTCAATTACGCTTTTAAATACGTTTTTTTAAACGATTTGTCATATATGACAACGTTGACTGTGTTTGCAAATGAGAAACTAAATAATGTGTGAATACATGCATATGTATGTATATATGCTGGCACAATTGTGTCTGGATAAACTAAATATAATTTGATAAAAAGCTGCCACCACTAAATTAAAACATTCAATCCACAATTTGCTCAGTGCTGTCATAAAGTTCTAAATACGTGATTAAAAACATATATGTGTACGTATAGCATTAATGTAATCTCAATTTATGTATATGGACAAATTAATTCTTGTGTGTATAAGTATGTGTGTGCTGGGCACAACGTTCCCATGCCTAAGCATAAAATATTCGATTTGATTATCAAGTAAAAATGGGCAACAACTTCATGTTAATGTACCCCTATATATATATGTACATATATAAAAATATACAACAGCATATTCTAATGTATACTATGTATTTTATTTTGACCACATATTTACTTCTGTATGTATTTATGTATATATTCTTCAAGCAACATGCGGATTTTGGAGAGTAATCGCATTTGTTATCTTCCTTCCCACAAAAAAAAAACAACAATTCTAATGGACAGTAAAATATTAACATTTTCTTTGAAAGTTCGCTTGGGATTTGTGGCAGTGTGCTTGGAAAGCTCTCGTTCCCATCACCTTTCCAAGGCAACTTTCCAATAGTGTGTTCTTGTCTCTTAAATGTAGTGATATCAATATAGAAATCTGCTCAGGGAAAATGGTTCCTTTTCGCTCTCACACATATACATACATATGTACATCCTTTTATATAACAATTTTGTTGCAAAATTTCTCGTATTCTATGAGGTTTCCTTAAATTTCCTAAGGAAATTAATAAATCGAAATGTCCTTTCCTCAAATTGATCGATAGCATGCATGTATTAATCGACTTCATCAAAAGATCGCATCTCATCATTAAAGTCGCACCTGAAGAGCCTCAGCTAAACTATTCGCGTACCCCTTAAAATAGAAGTTGCGCGTGAAAGGTGCGCGAAGTGACCAACTTTCCCCCAGAACAATTATACCCCTACCAACTCACATTAATACATGCAAGCAAAACGCACACTATAGCAATGCTGCCTGTGAGCATTGTACAGTGTGCGCGTTAGCGTCTGCGCTGCTTCTTCCCTCGTTCTCTATGCTGAGCTTCCCGCCGCTCAAATACACTAAATGTATTTTCTATTTATTCGATCGTTAAAAAGATTTTGCGGAGTGATAAAAGGTAATCAACATTATTTCAAGATCGCGGAACTTTCGCATATACATACATATTTATATTTGGGAATATAGCACGACTCGATGTCGTGTCTTGAATGAGAAAACAGAGTATATATAGTAAGTTACGTAACTGACAACTTCCCACTGTATAAGCATAATTTTTAAGAGCCCCTGGCGTATAGAGTAAATTTTATTTGAATTGTCGATTTTCGAGGGATTTACGATTAAGTGGGCACGCAAATTAAAGTTGGTGCAGCGAACTTAAAGAAATAACTTAAATAAATTTTGTAAATGTGTGTACATAGTCGCTGCTGATGAATTTCTACCTAGACCCGTTCACTTTTGAAAATAGTCTATTTTAGGCTACCTACCCAAACGTGAGTCTCAGGTAAAAGGATATAAGAACTTCGGACTTTTTTGAAGAACAATAAAAGTCTCAAAACTCGCTACCGGAGAGAGAGATGAGAGACGAGTTTTAAAACCCAGAATTTATGGCGTCTAAGCAATAGGAGCACTAAGAGAAAGTGCGCGCCCACTGATGTAACCTCCTTTTCATACCCGCAACCCATTGGGTAGAGACTATAAGAGATAGGGCTATAATTTTTTCGACAGCATTTGTTATTTTTGCACGCAGATCAAGTTTGTTTCAAAATTTTGCCACGCCCACTTCTGCCCCCGCAAATCAATTAAATCGAATAACAAGCGTAATTTTCAAGCTACAGCTGCGAATTTTGGTGTATACAATAATAACTATAGTATTTATGATTTCTGAAAATTTGATTGCGATCAGATTGTGGAAGTTATAAAAGAAATACTTTTGTATGGGCAAAAACGCCGAAAAATACCGAAATATTTTACTTTTATTCAAAATGGGTAGCGGGTATCTCACTCGTCTGTAACTTTCTTACTTGTTTATGTTCAGAAGCGGATCAATGGATAATCAATCAAATAAATGGTTTGCATAAGCTGGGTTAAATCACTCTCTGATCGACTTGGCTTATACGTAAGAGCTAGGACAAAGAAATGTTTTATCCATAATCTTCTGCAACTCCAGCGAAAAAAAATCAAGGAAATTCAAGCTCACTTGTAATCACTGTTTATGATTGGGTAATTGCGGTCCTAAAGATTTAAATTAAAGGACGAGCATGAGTTCCTGAGCGATACAAATGAAAGCAATTAAAGATAAAGCACAACGATCCTTCACAGACACGTAACACATGTTCATGTTATACATACCCAAAACGCCATTTTCAATTTTCAGCGAAATACACTAGCAAAGCGGAACCGAAAAAATAGTTCCAGTATGTAGCTGAGAGAGAGAGAACAAAGAGTGAAATGTGACTATTCGCACCCTCTCGTCATCTGTTTAAACTCTAACCATTGCTCTGAATGTGTTTCGTTTGAGCTTTGACTGAATCAGACCATAGATTTCCTAACTGTATGTAGTGTGGAACAGAAAATTATTAAGATGTCGAGGTTACGTTCTGTTAAGTTGTAACTGAAGCCGATCGAAGAATCCTTTTTCTACTTGCAATCTTTTTATTACATTTACTGCCGCTTTTATGATAACTTTAATATGCATACCATATTTGACAAATGCAAACCTTCGTATATTTACCTCTGAGTTGTTTTCGCTTATTTTGCGGTTCGGGTACTTGACACCGCAGCCACCCGAACAGAATATAGGATTAGCCACCATCTTACGAAAATTGGTGTGGTAGGTAGGACAATATAAAAACATCTTCGCGAACGCGAAGGTGACACACAGTCTGCTCAGACGTTTGATCGTGCACGGTACATTTTCGGAAGACTTACTTTTATAACTTCAGTTTTTTGCAAATATCATGTTTGATTTAAAGTTGGGTAAGTGTAGTATGGTAGAGAATGGAGACGAGATCGTTATACAAATAATATTAAACATTATAATTTATACTATACATTTAATAATGTCAGGGAATTTTTTTCTGCAAAACATATTTAGAAAAGTAGGCACTTAGTGGTTTTTTTCAACCTCATCGATGAATCAGTATTTATTGATTCAGTTTAAGATACGCTATATTTTGTTTTAGTGTAGGGTCCATAGAAACCTGTGTTTGATATGTAGAAACGATGGGAATTGGAACACATCGATAACAATAGGGCGGAAAATTGACGCAACTTTTCTTAAATTTAACACAATATTAAACTACAGGATTAAAAAAGGATTGTTCTGCAGATTCTTTAAGACTTTTTCTTATCCGCGATGAAGGCTTTCCCTTGCTGCTCTTTTACCTGGTCATAAAGTTAAAATTTAACTCACGAAAATTGGATAATTCCGTTTTATGAGGACCATATGTTGGTCATCATCTTTCATCAGCATAGATAAACAAAGAGATCACATCCTCCCAAATTTTTGCTTTTGCAAGATGCAAAATAATAAATAATTGAACAATAACAAAAACTCCCTTTTCCTTTTCAGTTGCAATGGACGACACGGACAAATCGCAACAAAATATGATATCGAACCTACCTCTTTTGTTTGCAAATGGGTATCCAACTTCCTTAGACAAGATCACCGAGTCTCAGTTGGAAAATTTCATACCATTTATGGTTCAATGCTCTTTGGGACATATTAATTTACCGAAGAAAATAGACTGCAGCGAGCCGGAATGGTGGCCAGAAAATGCGCCGTTTGGAATACCACTCAAAAAGCCGAAAAACTTTTACGGGGTAAGTTTTTAATTGTTATCTTTAAAGTTTTTCATAATAAATAATATTATTCGCAGAATTGGATAGAAAAAATGAAGGAAATTGTTGTGATTTGTTATCAGTTTCACAAAAGCCTCTTTTTATTACGTTTCTGTAATGATTTGGCTGCGTACGAGCATGCCAGCTTGAGGTTCATTAACAACTACAACTCAACTACATCGCTTTATGATAGACGCAATAATAAACTGCTCGTAACGTTTCGCAATGAAAACATGGTAAGGCAAATATATAACAAATTATATTTTCAGATTTATTGAATTCGTTTTTATTTCCATCCAGTCTTATGATCGAATGCTAAAGGGTAGAAAATGCTTATTACTCCATAAAAGTAAAAACGATACTCATGATGACAACACACAATACATGATGGTCGAACCGGCTCCGTTCGATATTTATCTATGCGATAACTGTGATGCTGAACTATACTCCAAGGAAGCTATTCTGGTAAGATGAATATTAATTTAATAATTATTGAAGTTCATGCATATATGCAAGATTTAAAAATATCATCTTATTCAGGCATGCTCCCCAATAGTGAATACCGGAGCATTCGTTTTGAAAACGAAAACGAAAAAATTGGTGCTCCCGTTTTCACTTTCACAAGATTCTTTCGAATTGCCAAACGAGAAAATTTGTCTTGCCGAAATGAAAAGTAAATGCCTTTTTCTATATTAAATGGGATCTAATTTGCAAAAGGAAAAAAAAGTAGTCGACTCATTGGTTTATTGTCTTTCTTTTAAGACCGCTAAAAGATCAATTAGGCTTGTAATTATTTGTAAAACGACTAATTTCTGACCCCACCTCAAATTTGGAAATAAAATTTTGTCGTCGGCAACAACAATTTTCGTTTTGGTGAGCGACCGATAAGTCACACACCATGAGTTATCGCCTAAGCTGCCATACTTTTGATGGAATGAAAAAGCGAGTTAAAATTACTTGTATATTCAAACGGATGAAATTTGGTGAAGTTGGGTAAAATTTGTTTTTTTAAAAATTAATTTATTTAATTTAATTACTTATGTGCTAAAATTGTATAAAAAAATGATTGAAATCACCGCAATGACATCCATTAAAAAAGTGGCATGCCCTTTTTTGTAGGAAATAGCTGATTGCCGTTCAACTGTTTTTTTTTTGTAAAGAAAGTTTCAAATCTTTCTTATCAAAAAACACAAAACGCAAATATATTTCATTCAGGGGAAGCATAAATCAACTATGCACGATAAAAATATCCTTATGTGAGTTCTTTCCACGCAGGAAATTGGACATACAAAATACATTTTTTCGCGTTGTTTACTTTTGACCAAAGCACAAGTCAGCTGTTTCAGCAGTAAATAATGAAACGTTCCGAAACGATGACCAAAAACTTGTGAAAACCGGAGCACCTAAAAACGAAAATCTCGGTTTTGGTCCCAAAACGGAAACGAAAACCAAAAGTGAATACCGTAGCATGCCAGTTAGCCTTTAATTGTTTATTACTTTATCATCAATCATTATAATTTTATTTTACTCGTGAAAAATGATCGATTATCGAGTGACCATAATTAATGCAAATTGAATAACATGTGTTTTCTTGCAGGAACATGAAAAAATCTGTAATATAGAGGACGATGTCATATTATGTGACTCTCCGGAACCAGAAAGAAAACTTGAAAGTAAAAATGAGAATACAGAATTAAGGAATGCATTTCTGCTTAATTTTGCTCTTCAATCAAAAGAATCCGATCATAATTTTGTAAAACAAAAACAAGGAGGAGGAGCAAGCTCATGCAATGAAGAAATGGTTGTGGTTACAACAAGTAAAAATAAACGCATATCAGCACGAAGGAATCGAGCTGTGCCTTCCCTCAATCGATGTGCATTTATCCCAATATCGTCTCCAGCTGGACAAAAATTACTGAAGACAATGAAACAGACAATATCGCTAGAGTATGTGTCTGAGCGGCAAGAGCGTTTGGATCGTTTTTGCTACACGCCGTTAGTTGTAAATAATAAGAATAACTGCAAGTATGGGAAACCATTTGAGAAGAAGCCAACGCCAAGTAATGTGCACATTACATTCAAGAAATTGCATGAGAATAGCGCGCACATTTATGCATTTCCTCGTCGACAGTTTCAGCAACGGCGAGATACTACGCAAAACTTCTTGTTTCTCAATTCGCCGCTGATCAAGCAGTGCCGTCCAATCTCGGTTCGATTAAAAAAGTTGGGCGAGAACATTGGTGAGCAATTACTACCTGGAACTGTAACGAACACAAAACTTAATATTAGATTAACACGCGATACTTCACTGAATTCCCAATGGCGAATTTCGCCAACAAGCGAAGTTCTTGTCGATACGATTGACTTGTGTTCCTCGGACGATGATGATCAATGCGATCAAATGGCACCACCCAAAATCCTCAATTCGTATGCAATAATTTCTGTGTCGCATAAGAAAGATATCGCTGCCAGCCAACATCATAATCATCAATTGGTGGAAAACGCTGAATGCGCAACCCTATCCAGTTATGCGCAAACAATAGATGACAACTCGCTGAAACCGCTGCAACAATCGGTCTACATATTCTCAAATTATAAGACTAATTCTGTATTGAACAGATTTAGTCTTGAACCGAAACAAAATGGTTCGGATAAAATTAATCAAACATCAAACACATTTGCGCAATCCCAAAACCAGGAGAATTGCAATTTGCCCAAGAAAGTGGTGGCCGTTTCGGACTGGTGTGCCGCCCATCCAACGAGTACTGAGAAAAAAGACATCAATCAAATAATTTCCATTGATTTAACAACATAATTGATATAACCGGCTAGCATTGATTAATTAATTAAAATAAACTATTGTTATTTTTTACAATAAACTTCTTAATTTATATTGTGTACAATTATTTGAATTGTTGAAGACTATTTTAATAAGCATCAATTTCAATAAGGGATGCGATTTAGTTTAAGCGTGAACTAGCTTATTGGTTGAGGATTGTTAAAATTCACAAATATACTCGGCTAGATTACTTTTAGTAAAAATACATGAAATCAACTCATAATTTTCAAGTTGTTTTATTGTAATCAAAATTTGGATCAGTACATAGTATTACGAAAATCTGTTTTTTTTCTTGTTGTGTTTATCATTAAATGCACATCGAATGTATGTATAATAATCAGAACTCAAAATATTGTTAAAGTGCATTTTTATTTGCTTTTCGATACAATGAAAAGTTACACACATTATTGTAATTAAGGAATTACTAATCTTTATGGGAATGAGATGTAATCGACAAATCTAATCGCAAGAAAACAATGGTGAATAAAAAGATGATGTAAATGAAGCCAATAACTAACAAGGGCTCTTGCAGCAAGGATACCTTTGAGAATGAGTACTTCAGAGTGAAATCAGAAATGTGATTTTCCACCAAATTTTGTTTCGAAAATGAGATAACAGGACGTCCGACGGTATCCAAATAGGTGTACATCAGATCATTTTGGTGACGTTTTACGCTGTATGGCGTTATGAGCTCAATATTTGTGGATCCCTCGGGTAGAATGATGTTGACAACAGCTTCATCGATCAACATATTGTCATGGATATGATCGATGAGATGCATCTTCAGCATATATTTGTTGCCTGAACTGTACAGGTACTCATAGGAGGGCACATTATAGCCAAGAGTATACTGTGTTTTCCAGCCACCGAACAATGGGAATCTTGGACGAAGATCAAGATCAACAAAGTCGCGCATAAGATTCATGTTAGAGGTAGAAATGTTGCCATTTGTATCGCGATAGTAAACACCATTGGCCGATGCTGGCAAATAGGTTTTGTAAGACTTAACAGCAGATTGTCCTGAGCGGCCGTCCTTTTGGAAATCGTAGCGAGAGAACGAACCCTTCAGTTTAGCTCCAGAATGCGTCAATTGAATATCTTCCTTAACAGCAATATTGCCCCAGTGTGATACTTCGATTGTGCGTTCCAAAGTATTGACTGTGAGGAAAGGCGTTTGATTTTCATAGTGCAGCACCAGTTCATCTTCCGATTGTGCTATACCAATAAAGAATTATAGTTAGGCATTGTTAGTATATACCATGAGTAACTAATTACCTCCAATATTTTCATAGGGTCCAAAGAAGACTTTATTGGACGATACTGAGAACGGTTTGACCTGAGTATGCGACAGTATGTTGGACGAACTAAGAATAACGTTGGTCTTCTGGGTACTTGTCGAATATTTCGAGTAGAGATAAAGCTTGCCAACAAACTTCACCAATTGTTTATCGTTTTGTTTAATTTCCGATGGATGTGGCAGTATATTTTTGGTGGAGACTGTTTCGATGACAATGCTTTGCTTCGAAGAGGGTGAGCTGAATGTTAGTTTGTAGGAAAACACATCGCTTGCACCACCTTCTTGTATCTTTTGTACTTCAACTTTTTTGTTCAATCCATCCTTTGCCGAAATATACGACAGATTTGGCTCGGTGACAATAAACACATACTCCTTTATGGGTTTGCCGGTAGTCTCCTCGGCGGTGATTTTATATGTCGTCTTGACGAGTTGGGACGACAAATCGAGGACTCGTTCTACATTCTTATTAATAATTTCAGCATTCGCTGCACTAAAACATAAATATGTTAATGCTACACAATAAATTATCCGACTTAATTCCATTTTCTTCATTCTTTTCGACACGTATTGCTAAATGTGAGAGATTATTTGGTTGCCAACAAGGTTGTAAATCATTCGATTAATCGATTAATATCTCTGGGTTGTTCGAGCTTATCTTCGACTCGTTTATTTCCTCTAATAAATTCAGAATTAAAACTTTTGTACGATAAAGAAAATGCAAACTATTTTTAATTTAAAAATGTAATTTATTTATATGTCGATAATTTTAAATATTTTCTTCGATAAGCATATTAATCTAGAATTCCAGCACATAACTAATGCGATTATTGTAGCTGTGATGTGGCATTAAATATCGATATTCCTTCACATTTTCAAGAAGTGCAACAAGCACCGATATACTTATTCTTGGTGCCGAACGTCTGTGGAGCGGTGTTTTTATATCTCTTTTTTATATATTTTGAAAGATGCGCGTGGAAGCTTTGGAAAAATTCTGGGTGGATAAGGCCCGCTACGATAATGCAGAAAAACTGTACTATGAAAAGTTATCCGACGTAAGTTCTGTGAATTTAGTTTACAAAATTTTCGCACACGTACACATGTTTGTATGTATGTAATTGTGGATTATAAGCATAGATGTATGTATGTATGTACATTCGGCAGTATCTCTGCGAGCACGTTTTCTGTTACCAAGGGTTACAATACCACAATATATAATAAGAAAATTAACCCGGGTTCTGCAAAAGATTGCGATCAATTTGTTTAAAGGTTAAATAACAAGCAACAATATTACGCAAATAACAAAAAATATAGTTTGTTTATATTGAATGAATGTACTCATTGTTTATAACAAGTAGCTAATTTTTTAATTTTCCAAAAATAAAAATGTCCAATAATCCTTACCAACTTTGTAAAAAAAACTAAAATAGCGGCTCAAAGCGATTTCGGCTTTATTTTATTGGGTCATCAAAATTAGAAGTCTTGAAAAATACATATGTATGTACATGTATGTTATACAAAATGTTGTCAAAATAATATATACGCTTACAAATAAATATATGCACCTTCCTTCACTTGCATTGAAATGAAAATAATCTATTTATAAATATTATTTGTTGTAATTTGAAGGTCGCGAAGCCAAATAGCTGCAGTTTAGTAACAGAAATTGCAAAAGCCAGGGAGCACTTACAAAATACTTTGGAAAAGGTGAGATACTCCAACTTATTGTGCTGTAGTTTTTTCTTTGAAATTGTCGGGTCGTATTTTATTTTAGAAAATATTGCTGTTTTTTGTATTCCCAAAACCGAATTGTTCACGTACAATGTAATGTAAAGTTATTTTGCTTTTGCAGATTGATGGCATCAAAGTCGAACCATGCGCGAACACTGAAGTTTTGAGCCGACTTGCAGCTCTGGAAGCGACTACCAAGGAATATCAGGGAATATTCCAGACCATCTTAAGTCGTGTCTCCCAATTAGAGAATCAACTGTCAAGTAACAAAGTCAACTCTACCGCCCCCGTCTCTAATGCTGATGCCAATGCTAAAGTCAGTGCAAAGGCTGATGACGATGATGATGATGTAGACTTGTTCGGCTCAGATAGCGATGAAGAAGATGAAGAGCATGCTCGAATTCGCGAAGAACGCTTGACCAAATATGCCGAGAAGAAGGCAACTAAAACCGCAATTATTGCCAAGTCAAGCATACTGCTAGATGTAAAGCCATGGGACGATGAAATCGATCTAAAGGTTATGGAAGCCGAGATTCGCAAAATTACTCTAGATGGCTTGCTTTGGGGAGCCTCGAAATTTGTGCCGGTTGCCTTTGGTATTCAAAAGGTAGTCATCTCATGCGTTGTGGAGGATGAGAAGGTTTCCATTGATTGGCTTACCGAAGAAATTGAGAAAATTGAAGAGTTAGTGCAGAGCGTTGATATTGCTGCATTTAACAAAATCTAATTTTTAGTTTCAAATGATTTTCAAATTTACGAATGGAGTGTACTAGAATGTGTAAAATAATGCCCAACACGAAAAAATAAAAGGGTTCTTTTTTATATGCGATTGCACGAAAATAATGGTGATTTCCTTTCCTTTTTAGTTTGTTTAAGTTAAATGGTGACTGCATGGATTTAAACAATACAAATATATTTTAAGTTTTGGGTCGAAACCATCGAAATTTACCGCGCAGCCAATATTTTAGTGTTTCAATGTAATCGATAGATTTTCCGATATATTTGATAAATTATATAATCTGTTTTTCTAAAGTGTAGACTTTTTATTTTGGTTCGGTTTGAATGTAATCAAAGAACATGTGATTAGCATCCTTTTTATAATATATAATTCGCGAAGCGGCTGACCTTCCAATTAGGTGGCTCTGATTGGAAACTGCGTGTCCAACTATCGATATATAGTAACACCATTTTACCAACTAGTTTTTAGTATATTTTATAATTGTGGTATTTAAGACAACAAAAGTCCTACTTTTTCTCTTTCTTATGATAAATATCGATTCTTACTCCCAATCTTAGAGGTGGAGAAACATCGAACTTTGTATACAAAGCTTAATACTTTGTTTAAATTTCATTCTAAATAAGAATTATTCAATAAAAATTAATTCATTATAATAATTATAAATTATATGTCTCCAAATTATCTTATTTGTTGCCATAAAAATCGATTTTTACCACATCGATAGTGCCATCGATGTTTTTCCACCTCTAATCCAAATCTTTCGCAACGATTGTGCATACATACAGTTATTTATTATTGATGAACTAAACATATGTACATACATATGTAAAATTGTGTTTTAAATTTATTTTTTTACTGATAATATGCGTAAGTTAACAAAAAATTATATAAATCGCTTTGCATTAAAGTAAACGCATGCCTGAAAAAGTGTATATATTATGCATGTGTTTAACGAGTGTTCGTATATATTTTGTGCGACATTCTTATGTTTGATTCTAATAGACTAAAATATAAAAGTAGAAAAGTATCTACATACATCTGCGCATAAAAAGTGTACGAAATAAAATGATTTGTTAAAGAAAAGATACACACCGACATTTGTGCAGCCTGACAAAAAGTAACCCCGCAAAGTAGAAATTACTTTATCGACATTTGGACACACACATTCAGAGAATGTACATACCGACATTTGTATAGATGTGTGTGGACAATATATTATCTACTAATGTTTAAACAATTTCGGTGATTTTAAATAAATATTTATGTTAATAGGCATGTAATTCCTCTTACATATCAGTTGTAAAATGGATCAATACAATTGAAATGTATGTATGCTATCAGAATATCGATCCACTTTCTGAAACATTTTGATGTACGTGCATTTGCATAGTACAAGTGTGGGTGTGTGTGTTATACAGTAAATTTTTACTAGTTTGTTTGGTGGTCATAAAAATACATATATTAAGTTATGGACTTAAATTATATTTTTGATGAATAAGCATTTATTTGTTAACATTTTGATAAAGTGTAGAAAATGGCAAAAATCAGAAACTTGTTATAAAACTGGTTATTTTCTTGCCAACCACATTTTATCGATTAAAAATTATTCGGCATTTTGCTGCCTTGGGGCCGAGTCCTTTCTTTCTGTCCACCGGCAAAAGTGCCGTATTATGGTCATGCGTCATACCACCAACGAGGGAAGTTTCTTTAGTTCGAAGAAAGATAATTGTTTGTTTACATAATCATGATAATAATACTTTTTGTATGGAACAAAGTTTTAAAGAAATAAAAAAAAATTTAATGAAGAATAAATGTATAAATAAATATAATGTTCTTTTATAAAAAGTAAAGAAAATATAAAATACCAGTAACTGAAATTATAATTAGAAAATTTTGACAAATAACAGCACTAATTAAAAAAAAAATTTAAGATATGTTTTAATTTATATTTGTAATCATGAAACATTTTCTTTTTTGATTTCAGGACGAAATGGTCAATAATTGTCTTTAACGGAAATAAGAATTAAACACTTTAATATGGCCACCCAGCATCATTATACCGTTGAAGTCGGTGATACCAATTTCACAATCCTCAGTCGGTACATTAAGTTAAGGCCAATTGGATCTGGAGCCCAAGGAATCGTTTGGTAAGTCAACATTTCTTATTATCTTTTATAAACATATGAAATTGGGATACAATCATAATTTCTTATTGATTTTTCAAACCCAGCTTTATTTTTGGATTCTTTGAAATATTATATTTCGATTTTAAAACTAGAAATTTAGTAAAATAAAAACTTGTTCAAATTGTCGTTTAGATTAAATTTTAATTTCGTTTAAGAAAAGAGTACAATTTTTAAAATAATTTATTTTGGATTACTAAAATGTATGTACAATCGCACTATATTGATTATAGGAGACGCTGTTGTAATTTTGCAAGTTATAACAAACGTGGTAGAAGTATATAATATAAACATTCATAATTAGGGCATCCAAATAGGTCGATATTGGCATGTCCGTCAGTCCGTAGTCAACTAATTTGCTTCACCATGAACGAATATTTAATTTTCACCGAGTCTAAAATAGTTTTGTTTGTCTTGTTATATTTATCTTATCTTGGTTGTACAATCGATAACATGGCGTTCTGAGGGAGGGTCTTTAAAGAGTCTTATCTAATGATTTTGTTACGAATCAATATATTAATATAAATTGTCACCAAGAAGAAGAATAACTTGGAAAGATTTTGTTTGCAAACACTAGAAAGATTAAAGAATGAGAACAATGATGAGACAGGTTCAATGGACTTTGGGAAGAACTAAATGAATGATTCATGAATGTCTTTGACTACCAAATTTCTGATTTTCTCTAACTCGTTTTCGTTTCAGTGCTGCTTACGATACGATTACTGAACAACACGTCGCAATTAAAAAGTTATCTCGACCATTCCAAAATGTGACGCATGCTAAAAGAGCTTATAGAGAGTTCAAGCTAATGAAACTTGTGAATCACAAGAATGTATGTAACTGATCATATAAGGATGCAAGTTGCATGCAATATCATTGCTATATTTTCCTATTCCAGATTATCGGTTTGCTTAATGCGTTCACGCCTCAGCGCAATTTAGAGGAATTCCAAGATGTTTATCTTGTAATGGAGCTGATGGATGCTAATCTATGCCAAGTGATTCAAATGGATTTGGATCATGATCGAATGTCGTATTTGCTTTATCAAATGCTATGCGGAATCAAGCATTTGCATTCCGCTGGAATTATACATAGAGTAAACTATCAATTTTCTCAAAAGGTTCCAATTTCCCTTAATTGTAATAACACATTATTATTCGTTGTAGGATTTAAAACCTTCCAATATAGTTGTTAAGGCCGACTGTACTCTAAAGATTCTTGATTTTGGACTTGCGCGCACAGCGGGTACAACATTTATGATGACTCCTTACGTGGTTACCAGATACTACAGAGCTCCAGAGGTTATCTTGGGAATGGGCTATACCGAGAATGTGGACATTTGGTCTGTTGGTTGCATTATGGGTGAAATGATTCGCGGTGGTGTACTCTTCCCTGGTACTGATCATATTGATCAGTGGAATAAGATAATTGGTAAATTGAAACAAATCAGTTTAAATTGCGAATCTGAATCACTTATGCTTCATTTGCTTTGCAGAGCAACTGGGTACACCATCGCCAAACTTTATGCAGAGGCTGCAGCCAACTGTACGCAATTATGTTGAAAATCGTCCAAGATACACTGGATATTCGTTCGATAGGCTATTTCCTGATGGCCTGTTTCCTACTGATAATAATCAAAACAGTCGAAGGAAGGCAGCTGAGGCCAGGGATCTACTTAGTAAGATGCTAGTCATTGATCCAGAGCTGCGAATATCCGTGGACAAAGCTTTAAAGCATGAGTACATTAATGTGTGGTACGATGCTGAAGAGGTTGATGCTGTAAGTAAAGCGCAAATCACTTTTCTGAACTACTTTGAACTCTAACAAATACTTTAAATACCTTTTACAATAAGTATAACAATTTAGAACTTCTATGTATATTCGAATAATGTTGATGGAATTCAAATTGTCAGTCCGTTTGGCTTCTAATCAATTCCTGTTTCATTCTTGAATTAGTTACTTACTTAGTTACTTAGTTTGAAAAGGACTCGGTAAAAGGAACCTAAAGGTTCTTTAGTTTATTTTCTAAGGTGTTCGATTACGACCATAATCTCTAATATAAATTCCATGCTTCTCTTTCAACAGCCTGCTCCAGAGCCATATGATCATAGCGTTGATGAAAGGGAGCACACAGTCGAGCAATGGAAGGAGTTAATTTATGAGGAAGTAATGGACTATGAAGCACACAATACAAGTAATATTACCCGGTAGGACAAGAAGTATTCCTTAATAAGTCAATAGCTTATCAACAATACAACAATTTTATTAAAAAATATATAGTAATCACAACTACAAATAATAATAAACATAAAGTTTAATGTATCAAATGCTTTATTACTCAACATGGATCTGTCTCCTCTTTATATCAGTCATTTAAATAGGGCAAATATCACGTTAACTGGCGTTAAAGTGTTTTTATTTGTTTATTATTCAAACGCAACAATACATTTACATTAAGTTTGTTAGAAATGTTACACATTTTTAAGGTATTGGGTTTCAGCTTTCAACATAACAACGCCAGACGGATTCACCTTCACCTTGATTTTAGTATGCGGATATAATATTCCATAGTCAACGTTTTCGTATAGATCCTGAAATGATAAGAGTAGAAGTAAATATAATATTTTGTTTATATAAATAAAAAAATGCAAGCAACATTAATATCGTATTTATGACTTGCTATTAAATCAAAAAGTTTTAGTAAGGTAAATATGTGATTAAGTATTATCAAAAACAAATGTCCTGGCATTAATAAAATACTCTAATAAAGTAAGTATGTGAGTAAGTATTATAAAAAACAAATGTTCTGGCTAAATATACCGATCTGCGTCAAAAATAACATAAGGTCATCTAAGAACCAAAAACTTGTAATTTTTTGGTCAGAAGAAGTTGAAATTCACAAATTTCATTCTAACTTTAGAACTTCAAGGACGATTTGGATGTCCTTTGGCAGGATGATAGTACTCACCAGGAAGTTTTATTCGACACATGATTTGCAAGGATCAGACAGGATATGCTCGAGATATTCGTTATTTTCGGTATATAAAAAAGTCCTTGTAACTTTGCTGTTTGCAGGACGTTCGTCCTTTTTAATATGCCAATCAGTTTGTATTGATTAGACCTATCCTTGTATAAAAGGACATTCCGATTGTCCTTGAAATGACCGAGATACGGCCGATCTCGGTCAATTTTAACAATTTTTCTTTAAAAAATTGAGTTTAATTTTTTAAGAATATCTCGCGAATTCTTGAATGCCAATTGATAATGTTAATCTTTGTGATTACAAAAATGTATATCCTTGCCATATCCTTCAAGATTTGACCAAGCTATGGCCAAAACACGAATGTCCTTTTTCGAAAATAAGTTATATTTTAACCATATTGTATCGCATTTTCAAGGGACAAATGTTGCTAAGATCACAAGGATCAACTCTATTGATCGACATCAAGCATGCTTTATATACTACATATATTATTCCTTTTTATTGTAACTTACCTCAACTCTGTATCCCGAAGAGTTTATCAATCCCAACTCCTTCAATGTCACAGAGATATCGGAAGGAGTTCCATCCGTTCTCCGATTGATGAATGCAATTGCATAGGAGTAATATATTTGATAAACTGGACTGATGGGCTTTGACCAAATTTCGATGCCTTTGTGCTTGTAGATTCTGCGTCCTTGAATTCCCAATGGATCTTGATCGACAGCAATTATTTTTCGATTCAGCAAAATATCCTTAAATTCAGGACGAATTGTTCTCAGATCGACAGACATTAAAAGCGGCGCTGCGAGAATTGCCCACACAGCAAATTGGGTTTTTGCCTGTTCGTAGCTGAGCCCAAAATTTCCAATTATCAACTGTAATAAAGCAAGGATATAAAAATCCAAAGTCATCATTTATCGAAGATACTCATACCATATCAGGATCGTTCCAGTGACCAGGACCCGCATTAGGCGCAATTATATCCTGATTATTGCCATAGTAGTCGATAATATTCTCAACCGACGCCCAAGAGTCCTGAATGTCATCATAGTTCCTCCATAGATTGCAGTGACTTTGAATGGCTGAGAAGTTGGGCTGAATACCCGCATAGATCTGATAAACAGGCCAGCTGCAGGAATAAACCATGGGTTTCCCTGTGCTATTCAGATACCGGCCGAATTCCGAATAACCCCGATCCATATCATAGGGTTGAGCATAGCATCCATCCAACTTTACATAGTCGACATTCCAAGCAGCGAACTGATGTGCATCCGATTCCTCGTAGCCAATAATTCCTGGATAACCTGCACACGTATAGTTACCGTAATCCTCGTATATTCCGAACTTTAGTCCACGGGCATGTATCTAAAGATAATGCAAGGATGACTAAGGATTATAACTGATTCATTCCTATTGCTTACATAATCGGACAGCGCCTTCATGCCGTTCGGAAATCGTTTGTGATCAGACAGCAACTGTCCTGCAGGACCTCGATGCTTTTCCAGCCAACAATCATCGATATTAACATATTCATAGCCAGCCGAAGCGTATCCTTCGGAAACCAGCAAATCAGCCATGACTTGAAAGAGCCTTTCACTATGCCAAATATGATGATTTAATAAATGATGAACTTTAATTTAATCGATATACCTTATACAATTGTAGGGATCATTTGTGCAGTCGGTGTTGCAGCGAAAACGCTCCCAGGACAACCAGCCCATGGGAGGAGTCCTTGCCAAGCCATTTTCTAGGCAGTAACAAACTGCACTAAGGCTGCTTATAAGATAGATATATATAATCTGATTCAACATCTGTAAAAAGCAAACACAATCATGAAAACATCTAGTACTCTGGTAAGATACTCTTAAGATACTCTTAATAAATTTGTTTACCAGATCGTCTACTTTAAGCTTTACTCACTACATACTTACCTCTGAGTTTATTGCATGCATTATCTTTGAAATATCCTCTGATACTTGTTAATGGGTTTAATTAACAACATGGTTGCAGCATGCGAAATGAATAGCTAAACATACTCACTGCAATCAGAAGAAAGCACTTTGTCTTAATAAATAATTAGCACAGTTTGTTAGTAGAGAAAATCACTATAATTAGTTGGGAAGTTAGTCAACCATATTTCGAAAATGATTACATAACTTAAACACACACGAATTGCATAACCAAATATAATAAACCACTTTCCAGTTAGCTGAAGTTGTTTTTGAAGCTTTTCTTGAAAAATAATATTAGATCTTATCTATTTATAATAGTTTAAGCATTATATAAATCGAATAACATTAATTTTATATAATTTTCTTTGTTGCATGCACAAAGCATACACACACACACACATGCAAACATTTGTATAATTTTTCTGCCTTTAATTTCCGCATTATTCTTGGATTTTCACTTTCATTCTTGGTTATATTCTCATTAGGGGTCTTAGATCCCTTTTTATTCTCACCTGAAATACCAAAAATTGTCGAGTTTTATAAGCAATTCGTTAGGATCGCATTTGCACAAAATGTTAATTGGATTATGTGGAGTGTAATGTACTGTACAAATAAGAGATTTATTTGGTCTAATTATAAGAGTGCACGTCACAATCTAAGTAAATACCAAACAAATGCTCCACCTCAGCAATCACAACTCTACACAATTTGTTTAATTTATTCAAGACCAAGAAATGCTAATTCTAAATGGGTCTGCGTGACTGCGAGATACCCTATAATTTTTTTTTAAATCTGAGATATGTAAATTTATAAGATTGACTCTTTATTAAATTCATCACTAATTTTAAATTGAAATATCGTTTGGCATTGTTTAATTTACAACTAAAATTATAGGCTTTGAAAGTCTTACAACAATAATCCGAAAAGATCCATTACCAAGCTTAACATAAAACCCAAGTGGATAGTTTATGGTAAGTAAGCTTATTCGCTTCAAGGCCGAAAAGGGAAAAACAGGTCTTCGAATTTAATGTGAAAGGTCCGACGGTGTCAAAGACCTGAAACTTTAATGACCAGCTCTACAAGTTTCTCATACGTCAAAATATTCATAAATTTGGGCAAAAGTTCAAAAGAATGAAACGCTTTCATTCATCGCTGTAATAAAAAGGCAAATAAAAAATAAACGATTGGAGTTGAACTTACCAGGTTTTAACAACTTCATAGCAATAAGACTCGTATTACTCTTAATTCATTAATATTTTATTTAGTCTTTTTCCATTTCTCATTTTCATTTTCATATTCATGTTGAATTTTCTTGTTGTTTCAGTTTGCAATCGTTTTAAGTGTGAGTGTTGTTTCTGTTGCTCTTGTGGTTGCTGTTAATGTAATGTTAATGTTACTGTTACTGTTACTGTTAATGTTGTGTATTGTATTTCATTGTATATTTAATTTATAATTAATTAATAAATTTAATTATTCATAGATTTGTAAGTATACAAACATAAACATAGCCGTACATCGTTTTAAACATATTCTTTTTTTTGTTTTGTCTTGTTTTGTTTCATGTAAATTCAATTGAAGGTGCTTTTTCTTACATTTTACATTTACACATTGTACATACATTTTATTTGAAATATATAAGTGAGAACACTCGACTGTGAGATACCCTGTACCCAGTTCTGAGATACCCTATACCCTCTCATTCCCTATGCTTTCCATTGATTAAAATAACTTTTAAAATGCCTTTACCTATCTCTTCAAATTGTACTTGAATTTTGATTTAATCTTTTTCGATTAGCGTAGGTTAAGCAAGGGAAATATCTTCAGCATCCATAGAAGAGGAGAATTCAGATTACTATGATACCCTTGCAGCTACGATGGGCACAGGGTATTCGATTAGTTATTTAATTAATTACTTATACACATTTTGTTGGTGTAAACAAATGTGTCGTAATTCAAGTGATTACTTGTGTTTGGTATAATTGTTCTCTCCCTCTCCGATTACATTGAGTGTGAATGAGTGCGTTAGGGTGTCTGTGATAGAGAGGGGGTGTGTCTCCCATACATAAAAATACAATACATAGCAAAACGGGTAGACTTACACAAAACATGTCTCAAATATGCACAATATTATTATTATTTAATTCGTATTCCGAACAGTGAGTGGACAACAACACAATATAACATTTATTTTGTAACATTGTACGAGTAAGGTTTAACCATATTTTTCATCGACTCCTCCAACCCGAAAATAACAAAGGACAAACAATATTAAATAATAATAATGATGTGTTTGACAAATAACTTAAAAAGTCTGTTAGTACTTAGAGAATATGAGTAATTGTATTTGAACTGATCTTACTTCCGTCGAAAACTAACCTATCGAGACTCAGTTAACTAGGCGTTATCTGAACGCGTCTAACTACATTACGCTTATTACATACTTTATCCTCGAAAACCCCATTAAACTCGACTGTTCGCATTATCAATTTTTCATTGTTCATTTCGTCGTACCTCATCTTTTTCTTTGTCTTTTTTTTAACACAGCCAATCAACAAGACTTTCTATCCATCCAGCTTTTTCCATGTAAGAGACAATATACAGGATCGCCTAAAATGAACTACAACTGAAATAAGAAATACTACAAAAGTGACCGATTCGAAATTAACGTTCATTTCGATCGCAAAATACTTAAAACTTTTATCGGTTATTTCGATATATTTTGGAACTTGGAACTAAAAAATACTGCAATGTGGATTTGCTCAGCAACGCAGAGAAACAAAATGGGAATGAAACAAATGAATGGAAAATTGTACAAATTGCAGTTCATAGCAGTCATCCTGTATATGTAAGTTCATATGTGTATGTGAGTGAAGAGTGGTGCCATACTTTTTGCAATAACTGTGAAATGGTTGCTAATATTAAGTGTTCCTGCCTGCACTAAGTATGATGTCTAACGGTTGCTTTGTATTGAAATTATGCAATGGTTATTAAGGATAATTTTATACAAAATTGTGCTATTTGTTTTGACTATTTGTTGTTTATAGCTAATTGTTTAGGCTGTTGGTTTTAGAATTTGTTATAACTTTATAAATGCTATTTAATATACATATACTTATTTCGTTTTAATTTATCGATTCGATTCGAATTTCGTATAAGTTTTTTTTTTTTGTATTATTTTTTGTTTGTTTTGTATTTTGGGCACTACTTATTACGATTCAGGGCATCTTTGTATTTGTAATTATTAGTAAATAGTATTTGTTGTTATACTTGTATTGTTTTTTTAACCATCTCTGGTTGGTTTGTTTCTTTTGTAGGCTTTATGCACGGGTACAGGGCGTTGCATTTGTTTTTGTCATTACTGTTTCATGATCTTATTTATTTTGGTACAAATTTATGGTACTAGGTTGCATTATAAGTAAGAGAGACAGAACGAGAGATAGACAGAGAGAAAACATACGTATATGTACAGTGGAAAGAGTTGGTAGAAAACTTAATAGAAATCGTTAAATAAATATTTGCTTATGTATTATATACAATCAATTGTAATTAACTTAAATGTAGATGTGCTTTTAACTTATTTCAATATATTTATCAAAATGGAATCTGTACTTTTTTCTTTTTTTCTTTTATTTTTTTTGCATTTCTCTTATTACTGTATAATTCATAGCTAGCTTCAATATCGTATTAAATGTATTCAATTAATTATTATGCATATGAAAGTGATTTCATTTTTTTTTTGTAAATATTTTTTTTGTTAAATATATATATATTCGTATATATATATAAGGGCGTGTATAACTATATAATTTTGTATGCTTATAAATTAATTAATTTCATTAAATGCTTAAATTCATTAATGCACTTTATATGTACTTTTTGTGTTGCTGTGTGTCTGTGAAATTTACTATAACCTTTAGCCAAGTCACTTAATTATATACTATATATGAATATATACTCGTACTTGATAATCTTTGAATAATTTGGGGATTATTCAAACCTATTCTAAATGCAGTATACGTGTGTATATCATTTACTTTTTCGTTTTTCGCCATTCGGTTGAGGTTTTATTCAGTATAAACAAATATTATCTATGTGAGAACCGAGAGTGAAGCTGAAATCATTTTCCAACTTCCAAAATTCCCTTAAAATAGACCCCACTACTGACACCATGTCAAAAATCTTGTAATTCATACAATCGTTGTGGAGTCCGAGGGGGATTTCGAGTACTGCAGGTTGTTTATCTTTTTTTATTTAATTGCATTAAATGTAGCCTCTTAAAAACTGAAATTTAACTAGCAGCGTCTTAAAAAAAATGTAATGATCTTAATTCTTATTGAATTATTCAAATATTTATATGAAACTTTCAATTTGCAATTAGCATTGAAATATATACAAATTCATATTATTAGAATACGAATGCGAATACGAAATGCTATTCAATATTCTAATTTTAATCTATTATGTTTAGTAATCCTTAATTTGGTTTTCATGAGTTAATATATATGTATGTATGTATATAAATTTGTATTTGTATTTTTTAATTATAGGTTTTTTGAACTTAACGAGAGGTATTTCTATTTTCCCAAGTGTTAATATCTTCACTTTACACATTAATTAAATATTTTTATTTGTTTTCGTTTTTTTTTTTGTATTTTTTTTGCAAATTTTATAATAATTATCGTTGTTGAATTTGTTGATTTTTTTCAGCATCATAATAAATAAAACTTAATTGGTTTTTATATATTGTATATAAATTTTTATTTACGTTTTTCTCGTATTTAAAACATATTTAATAAAATTAAAAAACTATATTTAAAATAGATATTTATATAATATGTATATAATAATATTTGTATAGCATTTTTAAAATAATAATAATAATAATAATATTTATAACGATTGAACCCAACTACATATTATAGTTTATAGATGCTTTTTGCGTAAACAAAGCAAAAAATGAATAATAATAAGAATAATAATAAAAATAACTACACATAAATAAGAGAAACATTTCCCACATTTTATTTTTTATTTTTTGTTGTCGCCTTTGTCTGTTGCAAACAAATTGTGATTTCATTTGTTGCTGTTTGTTCTCGTCAAACGTTGCATTTAAATTTGAATTGAATTGTAATATCCTACATAATGTACTGTGTGTGTGTGTGTATAATGTGTATAAAAGAAGTATTAATATTATCTCAATAAAACTGTGTTACTAATTAGTTTAAACAAAAACCTGTAAAATAGCCTTCACATAGACACTGACATGACTGCTCAGTGTTTGCTTTTCATGTTGCTTGTTATATGTTAGAACATAAACATTATCAAATAATTACGTGTAGAGCATTAACTAAATTATCAATTACAATTTCGAAACGGAAATAGAATTTAGAAAGAGTATAGGCATGTGTGTGCTAAAAGATTTGTATATGTATATGTGTATGTACAAATATATATATATATAAATATATATATAGTTACAACGTTACAGAGCGGCATAACAAATAGTAATTATTATTGTACAATATATATTGTTTTCAACTAATTGAGTTCATCGATTGTTTGGTTGTTTTTGTGATTTAGCAATTTGCATTCGCATTAAAATCATATATAGTAGTAAAAAGAAATTGAAACTTTTGGAAATCATATTATGTATGGGGGTAAGGACACGCTCAAGAGCAACAAATAATATAAAATTTAACAAATTATCACACTGAAAAAAATTCAACACTAAATTGTAGTTATGCGTACATATATTTAATATATGCTATGTATTTTTGTTTAATGTGGGTGTGGGTGGTGTGGTATGTGTTTGTGTGAGTGTACGTGTACGTGTATGTGTGTGTCTGTGTGTGTGTGTGTGTTACATTTTATAGTTCGTTCAAATTGTATACATTTTGTTATTTTTGTTGTAATTAAAACTAATTAAATTTAAAGCCTATCAAACTGCTGTCATTCTCATGTCTATATATAAATATATATAGAGTTTTACTTTTGTTAGTTATACAAATATCAATATATTAAACAACAGCTTGAAACGTCATACATATATGTATATGCATAAAGATATACATACGTGTACGTGTGTGATTTTGTATATATATATTTATATACTATATATATAGCATCTTAGCCTATGCTTTATACGTAATAAATATGTTTGCTTTGCTTTGTTTTGTTTTACTTTTGTTGTATAATGTTTAGCAGCATTTCAAAATATTTAACTATAGCGTGTCTGTTATTTAATATTTATCTCGTTTTGTTTTTTCTCTTCTTTTATGTATGCATTACAATTAATATTTGCTAGTGTTAATAATAAATATATTTACGCATATATATATATATTTTTGTTATATATATAAATTTATATTAATTGTATTAACGTTTTGGCTTATTGAAAGGTGCTGCTATTTATCGGTTTGAATTTTACATTTATATTTTACGCATTTCTAGGCGTTCGCTTCTCATTTTTTTTTTGTTTATTTTTTCATATTTTTTTTTGTTAATTACTTAATGTTTTTTTTTTTACGCCTGCGTGGCTGTGTGTGTTGAACGAAAGTGTGGCAAAATTGTTGATTGGTATTCATCTTTTTTAGAAAAAGAGAAACTTGGGCGAGCCAACGTTATAAATGCGTTTTGAAGAAGATATCGAAATGATCTATTTGCTGTAGCAGTTTGTCGTAGTAGTTGTAATGTTGTTTGCCATTGCTGTTGTTCTTCCTGGATTCCCGGATCGCTTGATGAGTATCTGGACACGCCTTAGGGTCACCTGGAGGCGCTGCTGGTGTAGAAGTCCGCTGTAAATGAATGTGAATTCATATATTAGTAATAAATTAAATGAAAGTAGATTAAAAGTTATATATACTCACGCGTCTCGAAGCTAAATCCCATTATCTCATCTGGCGGCAAGTGAAGATTGCCGGCATTAACGCTGCCACCGGGCGTGGCATTGCCCATCGCATTTGTACTATTGCCGCCACCGATCATTGGTCCCTGCTGCAACGGACTCTGCGGCGTCTGGCCGCGTTGCGCCACATTTCCTCCACTCACGCCTCCTCCCGTGGCCGCCGCCGCCGCTTGCTGGGCACGCACACTGACCACAGCTCGCAATTCCTGCTTGACAAACTCCGAATTGGCATTGCCACCAGCTCCGCCAACGCCAACATTATTGCCAGCTGTAAGAACGAGAGAGAATTTCCAAAGCATTAGTAACATTATTTAGAGCAAGTCTAAAGCAAGTCACCCAAAAAATAATTAAATTATTAATTAAACGGAGAGTGGAGATTTTTAGTCACAATATATGGTTCTAACATTTAACATAAATATAATTACACAAAAGACAAACAAGTGTACCAGCATACAAACAATAAACATAAACTTAATTATACATAATTCTTTTCATCGATTGCTCTTCATAAACATAAATATATAATATAAATAGTTTTTGGATAATTGTGGGGTTCCCTTTTACAATGAATAAATATTTATCATTTTATATGACAGATTCACAGCCAAAAGATTTGCATTTCGTATTTTCGCATCCCAATCAAAGTGTTTCCACTTGTTTCTATTTATCGAATTTTCGCTAGGGTTAATATTACAGCGTAGGGGTCGGGTTGGGGGTTGGTCGGGAGGGTGCTGCACCTAAGACTATGAATATATTATATACAGATGGAGAGTCCTAGCTACTTAGATCTATGGGTTATATACACAAGATCGATTACATATACATATATAGCATATATTATATTACACTTTTACAATTAAAACACGCAAATGTGGTTAGGCTTGAGATGTGTGTGTGTGTTGTATACTGGTGTGTGTGTGTGTTAACCCAAGGGGTGTGGTGTGTGTGTGTGGATATCGCAACTGGATTATGTACACAATGATTAGCTTGAATTTTGGTTTTTTATATACACAGCGTTTTTATCGCATATCGTTTATCGAATATCGTATATCGGGCATGACAAGTGTGTTTGTTGTACAACGAGCGCATGAGAGAGCGAGAGCAAGAGCATGAGCGAGAGGGGAAGAGTATTCAAGAGAGAGAGAGAGAGTATTCAAGTGTGAGGACACACTCGGCTTACCGGTCTGCACTCGACCATAGAAATCATTCGCCGCCGCCGCTGCTTGGCCGTAGGCAGCTAAGGCCGCATAGCCACCGCCTCCGCCTACGCCTCCACCACCGCCACCGCCCAGCCCTATGATGCCATTGCCGCCGCCACTGCCCATTCCTCCTACACCCATCATGGCCGGATGGGGCGACATGCTCATGCCGTTCATCAGCTGTTGCTGCTGCTGTTGTTGTTGTTGCTGGTGTTGTTGCTGCTGCTGATGTTGCTGCTGTTGATTGGCGGCGGCGGAATTCTCATTGTGGCTGTTGTGGTTGTTGTTGCCGCTGCTGTTGCCGTTGTTGTTGTTGTTATTGCCCGGCGATAAACCGAAGCGCGTTGAGCCTGTTTCGGTTAAGCGTTTGATTTGTTTGTTGGCATTGGTTAAAATCTAGTTCAAATATTAACAAATGTCTGTGTGTGTGTGTGTGTGTGTGTGTGAATGTATGTGTGTGTGTGTAAAGCTGTTTATGTATTGTTGATATATAACAGTAAGTTGAGCCAAGCTGCATTGCGCTAAAACCGAATCTAGTTCGTCAAAACGTTCTTGGAACTAGTTCATTTGTTCAGCTTAACCATTTCAGCCCTCTGTCATTTAAGGAATTTTCTCAATTTGGTAACTAGTTGGCCATTCACATTTCTTTATCTAGTTTATAATGCATTACTATTTCTAATTCATCCATTTATCTAATTTATTTTCAAATTCGCGAACTAGTTGCGCCTAATAAGAGCTCGTGAGCTAGTTCATATCAGGGTTGAACTGTTGTCTTTGGGGGAAGGTATCGCTAAGAACTAAGTCAAGGGTCGAGCTGCTCGCTAGGACAAACTCTCCCATCAAAGGGGAGATAACGTTTCTGGGTTTCTGCCTCATTCATTGTGCGACTCGACTCACCTGGTAAATGCTGTGTGGCCTGTGGCACGCTGCCCTGCCGCTGCAGACGCTGCAGTTGTTGCAGTTGCTGCTGCTGGAACGCATTCGTCGGAGCGCCGCCGTAGGGCGACTGAGGACCGCTGCCACCGAAGGGTCCGCCTCCCGGTCCGGAACTGCCATCGGGTGTTGTGGCTCCACCTTGCGCATGGAAGGAGTTCTGCCTCTGCAAGGCTGCTGCATTGTTACCCACGGGTCCCACAGCGCCGGGGGAGTTTAGGCCACGTCGCTGATTTTGCTGGTACTGCTGTCGGGCATTATTCTGCTTGGTTGGAAGGGCAGAAAGTTGGGAGGATGTTAGTTGTTGTTGCAGCTGATTTGGCAATGTGCCGACGTTGTTGTCGTTGATACTCACCTGCAGCTGCGCAATGAGCAAGGGGTTATTGTGCTGCTGCAGTGAGCGTCCCGCATTGCCTGACGGCAGCGGTCCACCTGGTCCACCGACAGCCACACCTGGTCCCCCAGGTCCACCGTTGCCACCGCCAACGCCCGCCGAGGGCCATTGCTGTGGACTGTTCTGCATGCCAGGCGATTGCAGTCCCGAGCCACTGGCAAATGGCGTATTAGAGCGCCCGCCATCGCCTGCTTGCTGCTGTTGCAGATAAGCCAACTGCTGCTGTTGCTGCTGCGGATTTTGCTGCTGCTGTTGCGGCGACAAACGCTGCGCAGTTTGCCCAAATTGCGGAGCATAGCCTGTTAATGAACAAAAGTAGTAGTATTTAAAGTAGAGGCTTAGCTTTCCTTTACTCACCTTGACTCGGCTGCGGACTGTAAGGCGCACTGCGTCCGGGGCTGAGCTGTTGCTGCATCAGCGTTTGTGCAAAGTTCGGACTTAGCTGCGCATCCGCTGGCAGATTTGTGCGCGAGAGCGACACATTTGGCGCCACCGTCGTGTTCAGCAGCGAGCCAATGTTATTGATGCCCGCATTAATGCCAGCTGCAAAGGGGAAAAATGATTGGGAGTTAATTTTATTCTAGATATGTTATTCTAAATTAGTCCCCGAATGTCGTTTAAAAGTACAAGCCATAACATGTATTTCAACCAGTGCTTATTGAAGACACGAATCGGTTATAGCTTTAATTCATACTTCCGCTTTATTGCGGATCAAACTAAGTAGAAAATATGCATATAGTTTACGGCATTACTCACTGGCATTCTCGGGCACAAGCAGCTGCTGCTTCTGTTGCTGCTGCAGCAGTCGCTCCTTCTGCTGTGCTGCCAGCTGTTGTTGCTGCTGCTGCTGACGCATGTTGCGCATCTGCTGATTGGGCAACACAACGCCACCGCTGGCCGTGGCCACCGCATTCATAGGACCGCGTCCACGCACCGGATACATGGGCGGTGGACGTTGAAAGCCCTGATTACGCGTCGCCTCCAGTTGGCGCATTAAATGCTGTGGTAGCTGCTGATTCTGCTGTTGCTGTTGTTGATGCTGATGCAGATTGAGCATGCTGGGATAGGCTGGTGGCTGCAAGTGTTGCTGCCGTTGTTGTTGCTGCTGCTGCTGTTGTTGCTGCTGATGCTGTTGCACTTGTTGTTGCACCAGCAACTGCTGCTGCTGTTGCTGCTGTTGTTGTTGCTGCTGCTGCTGGGACATGAGCAAATGCGAGTTCATCACATGCCCAAAGCTGGCAGATTCAACATCCATCAGCGATTTCTGTATATCGCTGATTGCCGAAGCCTCTGAGGGTGCAGCATTCACAATGGGCGTATCATCCGTATAATATTCCATCACGCTGTCCAGCAACTTGGACAACTCCGAGTCGGCAGCTGCTGCCGCTGCAGCTGCTGAGGTCGAGGCCGCTATGGTAATTGAGGTAGTTCCTGTGGTCGCCAGTTGATGTTGCTGCTGCTGCTGTTGTTGTTGGTGCTGCTGTTGTTGCTGCTGCTGCTGCTGTTGTTGTTGTTGCTGTTGCTGGTATGCCAGCTGCTGCTGACTGAGGTAGACATCGTTTTGCAGCTGCTGCTGCTGCTGAGCTGCAGTCGATTGCTGTTGCTGTTGCAATTGTTGTTGCTGCTGTTGTTGTTGTTGCTGCTGCTGTTGCTGCTGCAGTTTGCGTGCTCTATTCGAAGCTGCTGCTGCCGCCGCTTTGGGTCCTGTGCTGCCGGCACTAATCAGATTACCTGGCGCTGCCAGCGAGCTGCTCACACTGTTCACCGTTGAGCTGGTAATGTCCGGCAATGTTTTCACCTTCAACAGTTGCTCGGGGTTTGGTGCCTTGGGCAACTTGGGTGGATTCTGCAACAGTTTCGCCAACATTTTGTTCTGTGAGCACAGTTTGCTGGGCTTATCCTCGGAACGCTTGGCGGAAATATCATCATCGGGCTCGTTGAGTGAACGCTTGCGACTCATCGCTGGGTCACTTTGTATTTTCAGCATGCGCTTGAGATCCTCGTTGCTCATGTTGCCCCCTCCTCCACCAGGGCCACCGCCACCGCTTCCACCGCCCATCATGCCATGTCCAGGACCATGATTGCCGCCATCGTCCTTCTGCAGTTGACGCATTAGCTCACTCTGTCGTGCATTCGTAACGACACCGCCCGGTCCTCCTCCAGTGCCGGCTCCACCGCTGCCATCGTCGTCCTCACTCTTCTCGTTAAGCAGCTGTAAATGTGAAATGGAATCAAATGAGTATCAGCGATAAATGCACTTCCTAGGCTAAGCAAAATTATTCACCTTGAGCAGCATGGGATTCTGTGAGTTGCCCGCCTTCTGCAATAGCGCATTGGCATTTGTTGCGCCCCCGCGTCCGAGTTGCCCAAACATTCCCATCGGACCCGGTTGGCCGCCCATTTTGAAGCTGCTGCTTGCTGGAGCCCCAGCTCCGCCGCTACCGACTGGTCCCATTTTCAGTTTTTCATCCTCGTTGCATTCCTGCTTGAAGTACTACAATACAAAAGAGCAAAAAAAGAACCGCATTACTTTAGTGCACTACCAGACAGGGAGACAGAGAGGAAGCTACCCAAACGAACAGACGGACAATAGATCAACTCTACTTGATAGTATCGGAAAGAGCTCTTAACACGCTTTAGTCCCTGTGTAAGGGAACGATCTCTTACCTTTTCCTCCTCGCCCAAACCGCTGCCGCCTTGTCCGCTTGCTAGGCTCTGCGTCTTAGTGAGCAGATGGCGTAGTCTCTCCGACGATTCCTGTTGCGGTGGCGTCTGCTGTTGCTGACCCATCAGCAGTCCGCCCATGCCGCCACCAACTCCGACTCCGACGCCATTTGGCAGACTGCCACCCATCAAAGCATTGTTGTTGTTGCTGTTGGCATTGTTTCCCACCTGTTGCTGCTGCTGTAGTTGCTCCTTGTCGGGTTTGCTGTCCGCCGGGTCGTAGGATTGAAAGTTGAAACCATAGTTACCGCCAGCGCCGGCGCTGGCATTTGACTGTGGCGAGGGCAAACTGGCCGCCGACTGTGAGGACAGCTGATACGGCGTCGCTGGCGAAGCGCAAACAGCCGGACTAAAACCGTGTCCCGACGGCGGACGCGGCGTGCTGACCGGTGTGGCAACGGATGCCCGCGAATTGGGACGCGAATCGGTCCAGGCGCCGACGCCACCGCCGCTGGGATCCATGTCGAACGAGGAATGTGCAATATCAAACTCGAAGGCATCGCTGCCATAGAACGAGTGCTCCACATGAGCCGGCGATGCGGTGAAGGCATTAACCAATGTGGCAGCCGAGGAATTTGATGCCGAGGCCGAGCCACTGGCGTTGCCCAGGCGCTGTTGCATGCCGCTGCCATTGATGATCGCCGAACTCATCAGCGGACCACCGACATTGGTCGTTTGCGTGCTGTTGCTGCTGCCGCTTCCGCCATTATTGTTGCTGCTGTTGTTGTGTTGTCCGCCACCGACTAGGCCGCCAAGCAAATGGGTTGGCAGTAAGCTGGCACTAGCTGCGGATGTGGAACTGTGTCCCAGCGCCTCCATGGAGAGTGTGCTAACCAGTGAACTGGCCAACGAGGCACCCGGCGACATTGCGCATATTTGGCTTAAACCCAAACCACCTGAGCCCGTTCCTGAACCGGATCCGGTGTTGTTGCTGTTCATGTCGTTCTCCGAGTTAAGCAGCGTCTGCACGGACATGATGAAATCGCTCTCGCCGGGGTTTTGGTTGAGGAACAGTCTCGAATTGGCCTTCACATGCACATAGACATCGGGAGCGCCGAGACGCAAACGAAATGGACGTGATATAACATTCGATATGGGTGCATTGTGCACGGGACCGCCGCCCGAACTGCCAGGCGAATGGACCGAGGCCGACTCTTGAATGTCGCGGAGATGGGACTTGAGCATGGATAGATCGTGTGGATGACACAGATCCTGCCACAAGCGACCGATCCACGTCTGCAGATGTTGCTTGAACGGCTCACGCAGTGCAGTCGAGTCCAGGCTGAGTATTTTGCCGTGCATGTCCAGCTTGAATGTCATTTGCTCGATGGGCTGCTGCTGCACATGCTGCTGCATGTTGATCTCCAGCGGCGACTCGTCTTCGGGTCGCGTGATCAGACAGAGCACCGAGCTGCTCGCATCGGCATCATCTGTAGGGAAAGTAAATTACTGATTAGAGAAAGCCTTTTATCGATTAGACTGAAGCCATAAGAAGCGAGCAATATAATCTGCTTCCCTAACCCCAACCTGGGATGTTTTACTTACCTTTCACTGGCGCCGCGATCAAGACAACTTCTTCGTATTTATCCTGCTGTCCTGACGGACGCAACGGTTTTGTATCCATGCCATCGCAATTGGAGGAGGTCTGTGTCGCTGGCCGCGTATCCTTGACTAGCATGCGCACCTTGGTCGATATGCTGCGCTTCGATTTGCCTGCCCCACTACCACTGCCTCCTCCTCCACCACCGTTGCCGCCACTCGAGCTGGAATTGGAGCCTGCCGATTGCTGTGAGGCGTTGCCATTGTTCAGCTCATCGAGATCGCCCCAACTGCTTCCTCCAGCTCCAGCGCCCCCTGAACCACCTGCTCCTCCTCCACCAGGTCCTGCTCCTGATCCTCCACCGCCTCCTCCACTAGTGCTGTACATGTTGTTTATGATCGGCTCCAGTTTGGCGTGATCCCCCGAATACAGGTACATGTAGAGGGGCTGGTGGTACAGCTCCTGCTTCTCATAGCCAATCAGTTCGCGTATGTTCTGCGTACAGGATTCAATGATGCCGTTCGCGTTCACTTGAAGCAGGACCCAACCAACCGAGCTAATGTAGTGCTCGAGTGCCTCGAAATAGGCGGAAATCTCCGGCACTTGACCGTTGAGTAGCGAAGGTTCGGGCAGCGGTGGCTCTGTTGAAGATACTTCACCCTGTTGCACAGGGTGTATCGAACAGTTGTCTGTGGCGCAGCGAGAGCAGCGTGTTGAGGTTGCTTGTGGTTTGTTGCTTGTGTTGTTATTGTTGTTATTATTGTTGTTGTTATTGTTATTGTTGTTATTATTGTTGTTGGTCGTTGTCGTGGAGTTGTTGTTGGTTGATGTTGAGGATATATCACGGCTTTGGCCTTTGTCACAAATATCACGATACTGCAAGTAAATACGAATTCAGTCTATAAGTCTCGAAGTTGACCGATAAATAAATAAACAAAGACGTTATACGAGAAATAAAGTAAATTATAGGGAATCATATAGTCAGTCAATTACAACGTTCTGTCTGAGCTTTAAGATATCGTTATCGCTGCATAAAACTTTATTTGTGCATAAATTCCATAGGTTCTCTCTCATTCCACTTTCCACTTGTTCATCCCACAACTGGATCAAAATGGCGTCTCTACACAACGCACACATTAAAAATGCCTTTGCACACGCTCACACATTTATGTATATGTAAGTTTTAGTGCAAGGCTAAAACGAAATTGTTTGTGATGCGGAAGCAAACACACACGCACTCACATAAGAAATAGCAAGCCGCGTTTAACAGAACGCAACTCCAGTCATAGCAATTATTGTGATCAACGACATTGTCATCATCATCTTCGCACTTTGGTTTGCAAAAAAAAGCTTTTGCGCTAGTCGAAAATGACTCCCGACTCCCGAATGTCTGAGAGAGCGAGAGAAAAGCTTCGGCGATTCGTTTCACACTTTGTATGGGTGAATGAGTGAGGGAGTGAGAGTGTGTGAGTGTGTTTACACATGAAGTGCAATAAACCGCATTTCATCTTATTTCTACTGTGTGAGTTTTTATATTTTTACATCGCTAAGAAAAATTTTCGCGCGCGTTTGAGCTTTGAGTCATTGACATACAGGCAGCGCACTCACGCACACAAACACACACGTAATACTAGAGCTCGACGCACACAACGCATAAGCTTATTGAAAACTAGACGAAAAGGCATTTGAATGAAAGCTCAACACGCACACACACACACACAACTGCATGTAAGCTGGCATGTATATAGGTGTTACAATATTATCAATACTATGGTTTGATTGAATACTTGAAAGACGTAGTGCAGGCACAAATTTCACATTTCCCCCGCCCCATAACAACAACAATCTCAAGGTCAATCAACTTGAGGGCGCGTGTTCTGAGCGTGTCAATGGCTTTTTGCCATTCGATTTCATTGTTGTTGTTATTGTTATTGTTGTTGAGGATTGTACCGCATTAATTTTGACTTGTATTCACATATGAATGTGTTATTTACAACCATTTACATACATGTTATTTATCACAAAATTATGGTTAGTTTTCACAATGAGAATTAATCACGTTTAAAAAGAAATCGGCAAATCAAAATCAAATCACAGAAAACGTTGCGCACACTCAGCACTGTCACAAAGTTGCCGAAATACTAAACATACATTTTGATGCAATTGTATTATTGTATTAAAAAAAGCCCGAAAACACGGCAAATATACACACGAGTACAACAACAAAGACGGCACAACACAAGCTCATCATCACACAGGCGATGTTCTCTTTCTGGCGTTCACTCACTCGCACGCTCTCTTCGCACGCTGAGCGAACATGAGTGCGAATCCGAATGCTCACAGTCTGCTCTGGCTGCCGTTTTGTTTACCGGCTCACGTGTGGGTATGAGATGGTATTTTGGTATTTGTATACATTCCATATGCGACTTGTGTGTGTATGTGTGTTATCACCCATTTGAATGAGTGTATGAGTGAAGCGGGTGGCGCTGCTACTGCTATTGCTGTTCTCGGCTATTCCTGTTGCACACTCAAAGTAATAACAACAAAACATGAAATTAAGAAGTGCGACGTCATCGCCAAAAAGCGAACGCAGTTCGTTGATCTGCCCAGTGCAAGCAAAGCAAGAGCGCAGCAGCGAGTGGCAGAAAGAGAGCGAGCTTTTACTTCATTTTATTTTTGCTGTGTTTTGGAAGGAAGCTCCCCCATGTGTGTCAGTGAGTATGAGTGTAAAGCAGCTCTGCGTGAGTTTGTGTGTGTGAGTATTTACGCTAGCCAACCAGGAAAAGTTGCTTAAGCAACGGGCGTTCAAATTTTTGGGGTGAAGGCACTCCGAAAAATATCAGTCAAATGATAAAATAAACAACAACAGCAACAACACGAAGCAGAGCATGCAGTGACGAATGTGCGAGCACATACACTAAGCAGAAAAAGTCTGCGTACAAACTTAACGCGCAACTTTGATGTTAAATAAAAATAGTTGTATTGAAGATATTGGCTTCATTTTTTTTTTAAATTAACAACATATCTATTATGAAAAAATATAACCAGTCTTCATTTATTTCCATCAGCAACTTTTTTAATTAAAATCAAAAAACAAAAAATACACCAGTTTTCGAATCAGAAAAAGTCTGCGTACAAACTTAAATTAGTTTAAAAAAAAGCCATTTATTAATAAAATATTACAAAAATTAGTACGAGGTAGGATAAATAGGAAGGTTTATTGTGCCAATCAAGCGTTTTGGCATTGATTAAACCAATTTTTGGTGAATTCTGGTGGTATTTCGATCCACTCATCCAAAATTGCTCCCGAGGGAGGAAACCGTTCGTCAAACTGGACCAAAAAGGGAAATCTCAGCGGGAAATTGTCGAATTTGTTTTTAAAACGCATTCTATGATTAAAAAAGTCAAAAAAAATTGGAATCAAACCGGCACAGTTCAATCAAAGCCACATTCTGGTAGGCCTCCAAAGCTGACCGATCGAGAAGAGCGGGAGATTTTGATGTCGGTGAGGCGTAATCCTGGGTCAACTGCCGCAAAAATTGGTCAGGACATAAAGGAGAACTATAAGAAGGATTTACATGATAAAACAATCCGAAAAATTTCCGAAAAATTTCCAAAAAGTAGGACTTTCATGCCTGTGTTGCTCACGCTGCCACCACCGTACTTAACTGCTGGCGCAAGGTTATGCACATCAAGGGCTGTGCCAGGTTTGCGCCACTCAAATTTTCGCCCTTTTATGTCAAATTGCTCCAATAATTGAAAATAACTTTGTTCCAAAAGGCTAAAGGCTATTGGATGTATTTTTTGTAAAATCAAAGCGCTTCGCTTTACTGACGGGTGATATGAGAATCTTCTTCCGCGCAACACTGGCATGAAAGTCCTACTTTTTGGAAATTTTTCGGAAATTTTTCGGATTGTTTTATCATGTAAATCCTTCTTATAGTTCTCCTTTATGTCCTGACCAATTTTTGCGGCAGTTGACCCAGGATTACGCCTCACCGACATCAAAATCTCCCGCTCTTCTCGATCGGTCAGCTTTGGAGGCCTACCAGAATGTGGCTTTGATTGAACTGTGCCGGTTTGATTCCAATTTTTTTTGACTTTTTTAATCATAGAATGCGTTTTAAAAACAAATTCGACAATTTCCCGCTGAGATTTCCCTTTTTGGTCCAGTTTGACGAACGGTTTCCTCCCTCGGGAGCAATTTTGGATGAGTGGATCGAAATACCACCAGAATTCACCAAAAATTGGTTTAATCAATGCCAAAACGCTTGATTGGCACAATAAACCTTTCTATTTATCCTACCTCGTACTAATTTTTGTAATATTTTATTAATAAATGGTTTTTTTTTAAACTAATTTAAGTTTGTACGCAGACTTTTTCTGATTCGAAAACTGGTGTATTTTTTGGTTTTTGATTTTAATTAAAAAAGTTGCTGATGGAAATAAATGAAGACTGGTTATATTTTTTCATAATAGATATGTTGTTAATTTAAAAAAAAAAATGAAGCCAATATCTTCAATACAACTATTTTTATTTAACATCAAAGTTGCGCGTTAAGTTTGTACGCAGACTTTTTCTGCTTAGTGTACATACATTCATATGTATTCACATGCATACAATTTACATTCGTATGTCTAAAACGTGTCTGGGCTTTTTGTTCTAAATGTTTATGTGTGCGTGTGTTTCATGTCTTTTTAATTTTTTGCGAGTTTTGTTCTGCTTCTGTTTGGGCTTCAATTGATCGCATCAGGTAATGTGCGAATTTTTAAAGCTTCCAAAAAAACGCAGATGCGAAGCTATGCAGAGCAGACAACTACAAAAGCTGCACAATATCCAAAAAAAAAAAGGGTAAGTATCACCTCACCAGACAACAAGAATATTCGGCTAGAGAAGGAGGGAAAGAGAGGCATGGTGTGCCACAGAGACAGCGATTTAGGTGGATGAAGTGCAATTGAGAAATTAATTATCTCACTTCTATCCTTTAAATGTTTTTTGTTAGTTCTAAAGAATGTATTATATTTACTTCTTGGTCTTTCGGAATCGGGTATTATAAGTATTATAAGTGAATTGTATAAAAATATATTACTTAATATTGTTTCAATTACATTTACTTCATAATAACTTGTAGCAAATATAATATTATATTAACTTATTTCGTTATATGATAGAAAAAACCCCTTTTTATTTTACAATACATCTTCACTAATTTATTCCCTAATATCATTTAAATTTTATATGACATTAATTTCAGGTTCTGCAAGAGTCTAGAGTCTAGACTATAGAAATATTTGAATGATGACATCAAGTTTAAGCTTTTGAAATTATGGTTTTCTAAAATCGCCACATTATACACTTTATTATTTTATAATTTATTTAATTAGCTGTGTTGTCTAGCCTGTGATTAATCATATAAAGTACGACAATATAAGAATTTTATATGATGGTTTTGCTGTGGTCAAAATTTGATTTTAGGCTGGAAATTCCAGCCTGGAATGAACGCTCATTGTCCATAAATAAACTATCGTCATCGCCATCGCCATCTGCATTTAATTTCATTTATTCATTATTTATGCGAGCAGCTGGCTTTAATTACATTAACTAGTGTTTAGTTTAAATCAAATGTTGATGTACTTTGTTTTTGTTTGTCGTTGTCGTTGTCGTTGTCGTTGTCGCTATAGCGTTTGCGTTTGCTTTTGTTGTTGTTGAGCTTGGATTATGTTGTTTGCGCTGCTGCCGCATTTCATTTAAATTTGTTTTTTGAAGTTCGGCAAAGCGTGGCGCTTATAATTTGCATAATAAAGTGCTTAGGCTACCTGAAACTGATGCTCACAGTATACGACTAACAGAATACTCTGTAAACATCACATATAATAATCATGAGTGACATGAGGAAGAATAAAAATAATAATATAATAAAAATTATTCCTCACAATACATTTTAAGAGAATAAAAATATAATTTAATAAAAATTCTTTCCAATTGATAACAATAAAGAATGAACAATATTCTATATATCTTGAACAAAAACTAACTTTCTTTGGAATTTGACTCAGATTTAAAATTTTTTTTTTTGCTTATTACGAAACAAGTCGCGCATACCCTCAGCTCTTTTTACAGGGTATTGCTGCTAGCCACTCGCCCTGGTGTCATTGAAACATAAATAAATTTATGTAAATTAAATAAAAATATTAATTAAATTCAGGCATTGCGTCAGCGAGAAAAGACGAAATATCCCCGCGCCTCCATCGAACTCTTTTCCTTTTCCCCAAATTTCCTTTATTATTTTTAGCCCCATTCGATCTGATTTGAATTTGAACATAATTGGTTTTTAATTGAGAAGCACGTGTCACCAAATAGCAAAAGGAAAAAAGGAAAAGCGAGAGCAGAAAACTGCAGGAAAATTACATTGGGGACTTGTGTCATTGCTAAGTACAAAGTTCCCTCTGGATGCTGTGCAAAACTTGTTTTCGCTTATTAGTTTGATGAGTTTTTGATTAAAGTGTGTCGACACGCATTTTGTTTTCTTTTCTCATTGCCTTTGTCTTTTAGATGGGGATTTTTTTCGAAGGGATTTACTCACCGTTCGAACCACTTGATTTAATATTGCCGCCTTATCCGGTTTCGTTGATGTCATATCCCCACGTTTGTTGAGCTGCAGAAACTCCGAGAGCTGCTCGATGTAATTATTTTCCATTTCCCGACGTCGCTTCTCATTGTTGCATTTGTTGATCTGTGATTGCGGCTGTTAAAAGAAATACAAATTATTAGCACTTATAAATAATAACTAGATCAATTGCATTTATTGAAGCAAGAAAGTATTACATAAATCCTGAGGTGAAATTTCTACCAGATTGTTGTCAAGCAAAATTTCGCTCACTAATTTATCAAGTTTATTGACAACATGTCAGTCTTAAAATGATAAATTAATTAATCATTAGACTTTTGGAATGTCAAATTAGGGATTTTAAGTGCTGTATTTTGTCGACTAATTATTGATATAATTGATAAAGGTTGAAGGCATCTTGTCGACACGTCGATATAACATGATATTTTAAGAGTTTCTTTTTTTAAATTCTATTTAGCAGTTAATATATTCCTTGTTTTACTAATTTAATACTCGATTTTTTAGATTTCGAATTAGCAAATAATAAATTCCTTGTTTTGCTAATTCAATACTTATCTTTTCACCGAAAATGTATGCAAAGCTGTTTTAAGTTATTCGCTTTTGGGTATTTAAGAATTTTATAGCCACACTATTTTTAACAATCTTTATTTGTTGTTGATATGATTTGTCAGTTTAAGAAAAAGTTTACTGTATGGTAATCTTTAAATATTTACCATGATTTAAAACAGTTTGAGAAAAAAAAACGGTCTGGTTAATTTTAGATCCTGTCTAGCAAACTACTAAAATAAAAATTAATACAATAGAAATTTAAAATGAGAAACTTTCAGTATAACTTTTCTAGTATTTTATTTCAGGGATCGTAATTATAATATTATTTTTTTTTTAATACCGAGATATAAGAAATTTAATTCGTTGATTCTATTCCTCACTTCTTTTTCAAATTTTCAGTCTGTATCGTAATTATTGCAATTGCAAAATAACAATACATAAGAAAAGCTTTATTTAATTCTATGACAATATTCTTCACTTCTTTTTCTACTGTTCAGTCTGTGTTGGTGGCAGGTGTGACCGCACTAACCAGCTGACACAAGGTCACACGCACAATATACCAACTTTGTCGCTATCGATAACAGTTCGATATGTGGTCCTTTAGGATCGATAAATTGCAATTCACTCACCAAATTCACTTTCGTGTCCGTCTTGCGGCGAATTTTGCGAGCCGAAGTCGCCGCGTTCGCTGGAATCGGCGAAGCGACCGCATTCATGATGGCGGCCGAGCGCTGCAGCGCAGCTGCAATGTGCGCTGTCGCAGCAGCTGCAGCCGCTGCTTTGCTCTGATGCGAATGATGCGAGCCGAGCTGCTGCTGCTGATGTTGCTGATGTTGTTGGTGTTGTTGCTGTTGTTGTTGGTAGAGCAGTTGTTGTTGCTGTTGCTGTTGCAGCGTGAGCAGATTGTTGGCAGCTGCTGCTGCGGCGGCGGCGGCGGCAACTGCTGCTGGCGTTGGTGTTGCCGCCGTTCGTTGCTGCGGCGTATTGGGCGTCAGACCGTGATGCAGTTGCGCTCCTCCTCCCGCTCCCGCTCCCTGTCCGCTTACCACGCTACCGCCAGCGGCCGGGATTGTAACTGCTGCGGTCGCAGCGGCCGGCGACGAGCGCGGCAGATTGCAACCAGAGTTGCCGCTGTTGTTGATGTTGTTGTTGCTGCTGCTGTTGCTGCTGCTGCTGTGCTTGCTACTTGAGGCTGTTGCTGCTCCGTTTGTTGTTGCTGTACCTGAGGCCCAATGATCTGGTAAGTCACCTGGGCTAAGCCTGCAATAGTTGAGAGAAAACAGATGCGAAAGTTTATTAAGGGAAACACTTTTAAGAAAAGTTTAAGACTACAGATTAAGATTTTACACACAAATAAGATAATATTTACATACTATGATTAAAAGATATTGAAAAATTTCAATTACTATTAAATTCAAATAAATAATAAATAATATTATTGAATAAAATAATATTGTATAAAATTCATTGGTAGTAAATCATCAAATGTAATAAGTGTAATATAAAGAAACATTTTTTTTTGTATTCGCCATTAATCTTTTTTGTTATTTATGTTGAATTTTGAAGACTAATTATTGATAAAACATCAGAGTTGTAAAGCGCCAAATAGATACATCAAAATAATATGATTCTTTGCCAATTTAATTCTAGACTTTTTAAAACACGCATTAGCGAATAATAAATTCTTTGTTAAGTACTGAGATGTTCATATGAATTGAAAAAATTTAAAGTTCAATAAAGAAAAGTATATGAAACCAAAAAGAAAAATATGTTAAAGAAATTGGTTTGAATTTGCATTCCGTATTTAAGAAAGAAAAGTATTTTTGTAAGATAAGTTTTTATAACCTTTGTAGTCAATCAATGTATTTGGACTTGTTGGCGAAATAATAAAATAGATCTGGTATTATTTGCATGAAGAATTAATTAGGAATTGTATTATATACTTTTCAGAAAATATAATCTATAAAAATAATAAAATAATCAGGCATTTAAAACACCTAAAAGTATGCAGTAGATTTTTCTATTTATTTACTCATTAAGGATATAGATTTAATAGAACTGTCTGTCCGCTGACTTCAGCATCTATAGCTCTAAAACCATTAGAGTTATAGCTACCAAATTTTTTGACAACATTCTAACAAATTATACGCAAAGTTTAGTTGTGCGCTCGTGAAAATAAAAAAATACATTTATGAAGTCTGATTAAAATTTCTGAAAGTCATGGCTGCTTTTGCTTTGTGCATTGCATTTTTGATAGCGCGTATCTCAGAGTCTAGCAGGCTCGTCTGTAGCTTTATTAGCTACCTTCAATTGTATTTGATTTCTTTGCTTAGCGGCCTTGAGCATTGTCTCTAACCCCACGCGCCTTAAGTGAAATGTAAATGCGAAAATGATTTGCAAATACGTTTCTTCCCCTTTTCTTATTCACTGTCTCTCTTTCTCTTTAGTCTATCTGCACACTTTCTATTTGTGATAATGTGCTGCCTCGATTACAAACTTTATAGTATAGTGTATAGTACTTCTTTCCTTTTTGTTTTTATCTAATTCATTTGCATTTGTCAATCGCATGCAAAGCAAAAAGAGGAAAACAAAAGGCCTACAAAATTTTCCATTATACAAAGTTGATTTTAATATTATTTTAAGTTTAATTTGAAGGGTATATTCTATAAAGTATTTATAGTTTAGGGATCACTCACAATTTTAACGAAAAATAAAACTAAAATTAAAAAAAAAAAAAACTGTGCGGAAAATTGTTGATTAGCAACTTATATGTACTTCAAATTTGAATGACATTAAATGGAACAACAAATAAACTTACACTTTATACAGAAATGATTTTTCAACATGTTTTTGTTAAACTCACATTCGAATTTGGCTTAAAAATATACTCTACATTTTATATTTGTTAAAGTTGTAATTCTAACTTTAAGTTTTAATTGTATATTAAATTGTTCTTAAATTGGAATTCATAATTTAAACTATCTCTTCGTTTAAGTTCAATTTCTAATTATGTTATTTAATTTATTTAATTCACTTAAATTCTGCTCTTTAATAGAATTTACTTCTAAACTGAAAAATAAAACGTAATTTGTATAATTGAAAATATCATAATTGATCTCCCTTTTCTTAATGTTTATATTTAAAATGATTTTTTGATGCATCAAAAATATTTTACATGTATCCCTTGTTTGATTATGAATTGAGACTCTCTTGGCAGCACTTTAAGGAACAAATCTATATGCGATACAAACCAGCAATTAAATGATTCATTATGCGCTTCGAGGCGTTTCTCTGTCTACCCAAAAAACCAAAAACAAAACAAAACAAATAAACAAAGGCTCGTAAACGAAACGTTTCCATATTGTCAGCATATTGTCAAAGCTGAGGCGAAAGTTGTTAATCAAATGAGCGAGAGAGAGAGCGAGAGAGGAGATAAAAGAGGGGTGGGGGGAAAGTGCGAAAGAGAGGTGTGTGGAAATCTCTTCGAACGCAGTTCGAGCTCAATGATTGATAAGTTGCGAAATTAGCCTTGTGAGCAAGTGCGATAACTGCAGATTATTCGAGTTTATTCGAACAAGTGTTTGTAAATATAGACTGGAAATATATAATGTTGATAAGCAATGCAACACGAACAAGGGAACAAAAGTAAAAGAAGAAGAAGAAGCAGGCAAACAAAGGGTAACTGCATCATTTGTAATTTAATTAATTAAAAGTGCACTCGCTGTCTTCCTTAATTGGGCACGTCAATCGTCAATCATACGCCCAGTGTGCCAGCAGCTAACTGTAAACTACAACTTCATAATGAACCGCTGCAACTTAATCATCATCTTCATCATCATCATCATCATTGGGGTGGCTTATTAATGTGTCACGCTGTTCAAAAAAAAAAAAAATAACTCAGAAGTCCGAATCTGCGCAATTATTGCGCCTGTCAAGGGAAACTACAACAAAAAAAAACGAAGAGGGGAAGGTGTGAGAGCAGGCAACGGGGGAGGGAGCGGGGGCGGTTCCCTGGCTGCCCCCTTTGTGATTATACGTCACTCATTTTCGCGCTCATAGCGCAGCCTTTTTTCCTCCTTTATTTCTTCTTTTTTTGGTTTTTGGTCAGCTGCCCGTCAGCTCCACCTTTGCTCTCATGTCCGTCTGCTTAGCGGATACCCTACACAATTTATATTATTGGGTGTCTACAACTATTTTGTAAATTATTTCAGATTTTTTGAATTTTGTATCCTTATATCTTGAGTCCCATTAAACGTATATCTTTTGATAACTATCTACAACTATTTTGTAAATTATTTAAAATTATTTCAGATTTTTTAGAATTTGAATTTTTAAATCTTTAGTCTCAATATATTTACATCTTTTGATAATAGTGAATTGAAAAATACCCTGCACAATTTACAGCATTGGGTGTCTACAACTATGTGAAAATTACTCAATATAAAATAAGATTTCTTTGAATTTTTATATTTGATATTCCGATTTTTATATATCTTGTTTTAATATTGAATATAGAAAACTATTAAATTCTAATATGCTGAATAATACCCAATGGGGGTTACACAAATGGGTGTCTATAACCACAAAATTTAATGAGTCTTTATTTTTCAGCATTGAGTATGAAAAACTATTCCCTTTGCTGGCAAATACCCTGCCTCATTCTTGATATTGGGTAGCTCCAACTATTTTGTAACTTAAACCCAACTAAGTGTAATTTCCCCATCGTTTTTTTGTGAACTCGAATCGATAATTATGTATAATCTATAATTAATGTTGCTATGTTAATTGCACTTTTTCTTTTTATTAAAACTTCTTCTATTCTATAATATTTGGTGCTGATTGTTTCCACATAACATTATTTTAACTTCATTTTGTAATATTTATGTAGCAAATAATACTTTTCAGTTTTGTGTTTTGACCAATCAGACCTTCCAATTCTTCACTGTTCTATAAAGAAGATTCTGTTCTGATCATAGTCTTAATTAGATTATCCTATTTAATTTTGCTTTATATTAGAAATGTATTTTAATTGAATTTTCTATTTCTGTCTTTCATCTATCTTAAAAACTTCTCTGTCCTATTACAGGGTACTCTCAAATGAAGCTACTCTATAGCTCTGCTAGCATTCAGTTGATATTCTTTTGATTTAGTTCACGCTGTTTCTCTCCGTTCTCCATTCTCCATCTTCCATTCTTGGTTCTGTTTTACGCTGATTACATCGTTGACTCGGGGCGTTCAGTGTCTGTAATTATTTTTGCCTGCAATTCGCAATTCGCATTCTCTTTGGGACGCAGTCGAGGCCTTCATTATGCACATAATGTAATTAAAAAAAATAAGAGTACAACAAGCTCACAGTCCTCAACACTGGACACTGGTCATTACCAAGTTCCTTAGTGTGTGGTCGCTTTTGCTTTTGCTTTTCCAGGTAAATTACAGTTTGTAAATGAATGAATAAAATATTCTCATATTAAACATAAATTCGAAATATCTTTAGTTACTCATAATTTACATTTATTTGAAATTTCTTTACCCTTTCTACCCAAAGAAATATTTTCAAAGTTTAAAATAAAACCTAAACTGATTTATTCATTAAATTGCTACAAAATTGAAATATATTATTTTCTTATTTCCTTTACAATTGTCTAAGTTTGGTTTTATTTGAAATTTAAATACCTAAAGAAATATTTTCAAAGTTTAAAAGAACCTAAACTGATTTATTCATTAAATTGCCAGATCCCAAAAAGCAAAAGCAAAATAATATCCATTAATATTTTCAATGCTTGAGGGCAATTTGTGAGCAAATCAACAACTGCGACCTGCGATATTGTTTTAGGCATTCCTAAAGCTTTGCTTTGGCCTACGTGCTGCTGGACAGCTGAGCAGCCAGCTCCCCAAAGATATTATCTAATCTGATTCTGAATGAAGCTATACAGAATATTTAAGAGCTGACCTTTGTTGAAAGCATGATGAAATTCTTGAATAGTTGAGAATGTGAGTAACACATTTAAACATTTTTAGACGCTTCACTTTAAATAATTTCCAGTGTTTTTTCTACAATGCACACTTTAAGCTCTCTTGTGGGAAAGCGCATTAATTTCACTTGACAAATTTTAATTTGAGAGTTGCAACAACGATTCACTTTGATGCAGCAGACAGCAGCCAATTTGCCACACGAAAACAAACATGTTGTCCATGTTGTCAGTCGCAATTAATTGCCAACGAGTGCGACCAACAACAGCAACAACAGTAACAACAACAACATCAGCAAACTAAGTGACAGCGATGGGAGAGACAACAACATGCAGTCAACAAACAACAACAAACTAGCAACATTGTTCACATAGTAGTTGTAATGGCATCCCAAAAATGGAAGTGGACAAAGTGCAATAGAAACAGCAGCAACAACAACAACAACAACAACGATAACGACTATTAGTTTCCCTAAAGTAGCACACTACGCGTATACGTAATTTCCAGCATTAGAACCAGTTGCCAAACTTCAGCACACTAGATGGCGCTTCAAAGTGTTTCAATGCCATCTATCGGGTATAGCAAAGAATATAAGAGCATGTTAAAAGCCTCTTATGACAAATTAATTAATGTTAATAATAAATATTTAATATTAAATTATTTTTTAAATTAAATCATCTCAATTTAGTTATATTAATTACATAAAATCAATCAATTAATATTATTTGCCAAGCTTTATTGAACAAACGATTTCTAGTCTCTATTGAAATTCTATATGCTGCAAATTCTTGGAATTCTTCAGTTCGATTTCGTCAGCTGTTGACTCACTACTGTAATATATATGTTATGCAGATACGATCCACTGATAATAAATAACTATTGCAGGTACTTTTTTTATAATTTAAATTTATCGCAATGGATGAGTAATTGTAGTAAGTAGGTGATTAGGTTAATGGCAAAGATTCGTTTGAACTGCTTGTGGCATACTCGAGTATAACAGTATAACAGTGTGGAGTTATCTATTGTATTTATACCTGTGTGCAAGTATTGCTCTTAACCTCCAACCGTAAATCATTTTGTACATAATTTAGTTGTTTTGCGGCTTTTCGAGTGTTTTTCAGTTTGTCTGTCGCTGTCGCTGTCTCTGTCTCTGTCTCTCTGTCAGACTGACTGACATTCATAATCACACTCAAAGCATACACACGCATGCATGAAGAGGCGGCACTTGTCGCTGGCCCCTAACTAAAAACTCAGCTAACTAAGCCGCCGTTTGCCGCCTGCCGCCCGCCATTTGCAATTCGCTTCTCTCTGACTGAGCTGCGCTCTTCGCCAACTGCACTTCCCCCCTCTCCCCCACGTACTTGAGTCTGTCTATCCGACTGCGTCTGAGTGTGTGTGTGTGTGTGTGTGTGTGAGAGAGTGCTGTGTCTCAGCTCATTTACTCAGCTGTGCCGACAGTTGTGCAGTTAGTTGTACAGTTGTTGTAGGCTTGCATTTTAGCAACTAATTGTCTGAATATAAAACATATGCTTAAACTGCTCAGCGCTCGCTCTCTTTGTGTCTCTCTGTCTTTCTCGTTCGCTCTCGCGTGCGCTCAATCATTGCTACAAATAATAAAGTGGGTCATGGATGAAAGAAAAAGCGTTTTATAAAGTGGGTCATGAATTTTGTTTCACTCACGTTCAAGTGTATTTCGATTGCTGTTCGTTGCTGTTGTTGTTGTTGTCGCTGTCGTTTATGTTGAATTTTTTTATATTTTTATTTTCGCAAAACACAAAAAAAAAACATAAAAATATATTTATAAGTGTGATATGTCCAATGATTCAGTTATTTGCCTTTGTTGTCGGGTGCGGTATTTGAAGCGGGGCATACCCTTGACGATATGCTAAAGTGGGTGTGTCGTTAGTCATAAAGCAAAGAGCAGATCGTTCCATGATCGCTTTGAAATGGTACGAAAATAAAGATTAAAATTAAACTAAATTGATTGATAAATTAATATTTCTACATAGATATTGCAAAAGATATATACATTACAATATTTCTATTTTTATTTAAATAAAAAAAAAAAATTCAAATCATAAAATGCCTATAAAATCTATAACCACCTCAAAAAATGTTGCTTGACTTTGGGCTAGGTACTAATTTATCGATATTATACGATACGATATGTAATATCGATGTATTATGATTTTCTAGCTCTTCTTTTAGCTTTTTCGCTTTCCTGTTTTAGCAATATTAGCAATAAGCTTTTAATTATTAAACTATAATTCTGTAAAGTACACATTTTAATTGAAGTGATATATAACTAATTTATTTTATTACTGCTTTTAGTCTGACTATTGTTATTATCAGTTTCTCTAAAGCAAATCAAACTGAGGTCGAATGCATGCGAATGCAACTAGAATAATGTAGTAGGCACTAGACAGGGTCGTTCTCTTTCTCTTTCCGGCATCTTACAAGTAGTCTCTCTCTTTTTCTCTCTCTCTCTATCTATCATTCTCTACGTCAATCTGTCTGTCTTAGTGTGTGCAAACATATAGACTATTATATAGTACATATTCAATGTAACATTGTATAACCGGCCTCAGCAATCCACCTGCTGATAAACTGCACTGTGTTTAGATTCTGTTCTTGTTGTTGTTGTTGTCTGAGTGCTTGCAGTTGTTTTTATTGTTATTGTTGTTGTTGCTGTTGTCGTCGTCGTCATCGTTGCTATAGCGAAATAATGTCAGTGGGTCAGAGTCGATTTAGCATTTTGCGGCAGTTTGTTTGTGTTTGTTGTTTCTGTTTCTGTTTCTGTTTTTGCTTTAGCTTTAGCTTTAGACACTTTAGCTAAGGTTAGACGCGCGTGAAAAAAAAACAGCTGTTTTGCGTGTTCAACGGCGACTGCAGCTAAATACGGTCACACTCCAAACTGAGCTGACTTGAAAACTGATAGTTGCTAAATTGAGCAGCTGACTAAGACTTATTGTCGAGGTAGAGTCTTATTCAATTGTGAGGCGATGCAAATCGCATATAAACATTGAAAGTTATTGAATTAAGTAATAAATTTAAAATTTTAATTATTTAACAATAGGAAGGAACTAAAAAATCTCGTATACTTAAAAGAAACATAAAATTTACTTATTGTCAATTAGATAGAAAAGAAACAGAATAAAAAAAAATATTTAAAAGAAAAGAAACATAAATAATAAAGTAAAGTTGATGAAAAGACTACTTTAAATCTTTGTATAAATACTCTTCTGTTATATTTTATAAATATATAATTTGTATTAAATTCAAAAATACTGAAAACTTAATGAAAGTTGTAAACTATTATGTGCATTTAGTATTCTTTTGCATAGTTTGCATATTTATGCTTTAAGTTTTGTTTAATGTTAGTAGCCTTAATTCATTCCTCTTGTACTCTTCATGGGGACAATTAAAAAGAAGTCCAAAATTATTTATTACTATAAGGTATTTTTCATGTTGAAGATTGTTTTGCAGTTTGTGCACAATTAAATTTATATATTTCCTTCAAGTTTGTGTTTCTCCGTCTCGCAAACTGCAAAAGTTTTAATTGATGAGCAAATAAAAATAAAATTATAAGCTAACCTTCAAAATTCCGCTGTTGTTTTTGGATTTTTTGCATGTTGTTTACATTTCAAAAAGCTGACAACGATTTTATACTCGTATGTTTTTTTTTTTTGATAATATACGAATTGACGAGCTTTTCCTTGGAAAGTTCATTGCGTTACTCACCTGCAAAGAAAGAACAGAGAGAAATGTTGATTAATACACGATCATCATTGATCATCAAAGATAAATGAATCTACATACATACATATATATTATTATTGTTCATAATATTGCGGAAATATACACCATTGAAAATGATGTTGATTTATAGAGTAGAAAGATGAAAAGTCTGATGCGTAAATGAAAATAATGTTGTTTTTTAAGTTTTTTTTTAATTGATTTATTAAGTAAAAAGATAAATAATCTGATGCATATTTTTATACCCGCTACCCATAGGGTAGCTGTGTCTATGTGACTGTCCGTCTGTCCGTATGAAACACTGGATCTTTGAGACTATAAGAGATAGAGCTATAATTTTTAGACAATAACAAATATAGCAATTGTCATCCCCGAAAATTTGGTTGCATGTTGTATGTATGTATGTCGTATGTTGTATGTATTGTATGTATGCGTATACGTAATACGTATTGCGTATATACATACATGCTCGCCTATAGCGGCTGTGATATATAGCTGTGATAGCTCTGGTGGTAAAGTTCAAGACCAACATGTTGAGGTGTCCGGGTTCGAGTTCCGGTCGGGAATACAAACATTTTTTTTAATGGTTTATATTTTTTTATTCCCTTTCAAGCTGACAGAAGTAAGAACTAAGCGCGCATTGATTTTGATGATTATCTTATATGGCTAGAGTTAAATAGCAACTGCATAATGGCTGTGTTAGATTTAGTGAAAGGTTGCAAGCCCGACATGTTATGGTGCTCGGATTCAAATCCCGATCGAGAATACATGCACATTTTTTTTTTAATATTTTGAGATTATTACCGCAATATGTTGCTTGTATTCGACTGTAGCTTTCTAACTTGTTATTATTTGGAATTTAAAAAAATCGCAGACAATCATCCGACATTGAAATCTCTTATGCCGACAGAGATTCTAGTCCGAGACTCTAGGTTATCATTACTTGACCTCTCCCGTTCAGATCTATTGAGCAGAGTCCACATCCGCTTCATATTTTCAATGACTTTAACGAAATAACTAAATTCAGTTCCAAATTCATTTTGTTTGCGGGCAGTCGAAACATTTAAAATGGGCAGAATAACATTTAACGGAGTTTTGTTACTGATGATCCTTCAAATATTCTTGGTGGCTACAACAACTGGAGATGAAGTGAGATCAAAGACATAATACTAAGAAGAATAAAGAGTGACAAAAGTGTATACTTTTTCTTCCTATCAGACTTGTGAAACAGACCGAAAAATGGAAGAACGGTGCCGGCTACATAACTACAAGACTGTTAAACCTTTACTCGACTATTTCAGGCAGGTTAGAAATGAGTTAGAACAAAGTGAAACTAAGGAAAAGCAGATAAGTGAATTAAATTCCGATCTTATGGAAAAATATCATGAAATTGTAAGAATTCATGAAACATTCAAGAAGGAGGCGGATCTATTAAATGCGTACAAAAACAAAGTAATCAAAGGGGAACACGATTTACTATTGTGTCAAAATAAAGTTGATAAATCTGAATCTATAATTAATTCACAACAAAATACTATTCTTAAATTTGAAAACCAACTATCAGATAAATCCACCAACTTAGAAAACTGTCAAGTTCAATTAAAATCTGTTAATTCTAGATTAATTGAAAAAGATGAAAATATAAAGAGATTGAATGAGATTATTAAAAATAACACAGAACATCAGAAAACACTTGAGTTGGAATTAGAGAAGAGTAAATCTATATTAGTAAAGCATGAAAAAGATATTCAGTTATGTCGTTCAGAAAACAACAAATTAAATAGGACATCAGAGAACATTAGAGAAGAACAGAAAAATATTCAATTGAAATTAAAAGATGCTGAAACTAAGCTAATAGATAAAGTAAAGGAAAATCAGTTATGTCAATCTGCACTTCATAAATTAAGTCCAACAACATGTCTCCCTTTCGGAGATTATTCAGGAGTTCATCAACTCAATGTCTCTGGCATAGGTTTATTCAATGTTTTGTGCGATAGTCAGTTAGCTGGACCTGGATGGATTGTAATACAACAACGAGTTGGGGGAAATGAGAATTTCAATAGGGATTGGGCAACGTATCGCAAAGGTTTCGGTTCTTTTGAAAGTGATTTCTTTCTTGGCTTAGAGAAATTACATCGTATCACGAGCTTGCAGCGTTTCGAACTTTACATACATTTGGTTACTCGGTATGGAAGTGCTTACAACGCTCGTTATGACGACTTCAAAATATCTGATGAAGATAATGGATATTCACTGAGTTTGGGTAAATGCAATGGAACTATTCTTGAGGATGCATTGAGAGACAGTGAAAACATGAAATTCACAACATTCGATCACGACAACGACAAAGCTTTTTATGGTAATTGCGCAGTCTGGAATGAAGGTGGCTGGTGGTACAATTCTTGTTCTGCTTGGTAAATATTGAAAATTTTTATTTACGAAGGAATACACATATTTATAGATTTTTGTTGTTTCTTCTGCAGTCCTTTAAATGCACCATATGAGCGATATCTAAGTTGGCGGGTCAATGGGTATATTTTACTTGAAGAAGTTAAGATGCTAATTCGCCCCAAAGAATAGATGAAGAAGTGATAAACTGAAAAGCTGAAATTCCCATATTTGACTCAATTATGTAATCATTTATATATAATTGGTGCATTAAGAAATTGCGTTCTGAAAAATAAAATGATCGACTATTTAATGCAGCGATTTATTTTTTGAATGGTAATATTTCAGTTTTTATTGCATTTATTGTATCTTTTGATTTAGCAAATTTAAAATCTCTAGACACTTTCAATAGAGGTGCAAATACTTAAAAATCAGTAAATCAGTTTTGATTATCCTGTAAATATCTTTTCAGTCGAACCTTGAATATTAATGTAATTTAAGAAATGATCTTTATATATTCGTTTCTTATCTAAACATAAATGATGCAGTTCTTTCTTAATTCGTTCTATTCCCTTGCCTTCCCTTTCCTGCCACGCAATTCAATTCAATATTGAATTACAAGATAAGCTCTTGGTATGTTCGTTTAGTAGGCTTTGCTTTGCTGAGCTCGTTTCGTTCTCCTCTGCGCTTCTCTTCTTCCATTATGTGAGGTTAGGTTCGCTTCGTTTCGCTGCTATGCTGTATGTTTTTTTTTGTTAGGTTAGGTTTGCTTCGCTTCGTTGTGTTGCTGCTGTTGTGTTCAGTTCTGTTCTGTGATTTTTCTACCGGATTACAATTGTTTACATACACGACTGCACATTGTGACAGTTTCCACAGTTTCCATCGTTTTGCCGCGGCATTTGCAATTGTTGTCTGGGGCGGCTCCGCAACTTCCCTTACTCCCCCTCCCCTCCCCATCCCCCTTATTCGCATACACCTAAACAGCAGCCTGTCATGTCCTTTTAATCCCCTTTCACATACAGATGTAATTGTGCGTCTTCATGTGTGTGAGCGTTCTATTGACTGCCTTCATTTTTATACTCGCTACCCCAACGCTTAAGAGGGTGTAATAATCCGCTGGCAATGTTAGAGCTTTAAGTGAAAATTGTTGATTTCTTTTTAAATAGATAGATCTTAGGGATTACAAGTTCTGAATCTGTACAAATTTTGTGAGAACATAACAAGAAATTATTTGTTGATTTTCTAACAGTTTTGTAGAGTAATGTTGATACAACTCATAATTTTTATATTATACTAGAGTTCCAGATTCCATTTTAATATTATTTTTCAGTCTAATATTGATTTGATTTTATATTTTATTACTTTTACTGATTATTTTTAAAGAATTTGAGTCTAGTTTAAATTGATTTCAATATATTTTGTATATTTTCTTTACTGCTAGCGAGTGCTTTACAGTCGAGTTAGCTTAGTTTGCAGCCTTGTCACTTGTTTTTTGTCGTGTGTGTTTGCCAAAGGTATAAGTTTACAACAAGCTTGTAAATCCTCATCTAGCATGTGTGTGTGTGATTGTGTGTGGCTGCCACAATGTCTAACATTTCACTCGCTGCTCGTATTTCCATCTGCTGTTGCTGCCCCACTTTGAGCCCTTTTTCCCCGCCTTCCCTCCCTCTGCTGCTACTCCTTTGGTTTCCACATTTGCCAGTCGCAGTTTTCGCTTTATTTTCCACATGTATTTTTCCTCGAGTTTCTTTTTTTTTTTACAATTTTCCGCTCTCATGGATATGTTGAGGGATTTCCCCATTATCAGTTGCACCGCAATAACTATTTAACTTTGCTTTTTTATTACTTTTCTACAGAGTTTTCGACAGTTGAACGGCAGTTGCAATGGACAAACAATGTGGCTAAATCGATAGGCTGCAGATATAGCTTAAAAAGCATACAAGAACACATTCAATTATGCCCTGTAAATTTACTTTAAATTTAAAGTGGCGCCATCTAGCGAAACGTAGTTTGTGAAGCAGTGAAATCATTACATTATTAAATTTAAACTAGTTGTAGGACATTTAAGGTGTCATTTTTATACTCGCAACCCATAGGGTAGAAGGGTATTATAACTTTGTGCCGGCAGGAAATGTGTATAACAGGTAGAACGAGGCATCTCCGACCCTATAAAGTATATATATTCTTGATGAGCGTCAACAGCCGAGACGATCTAGCCATGTCTGTCTGTCCGTCTGTTCGTATGAACACCTAGATCTCAGAGACTATAAGAGATAGAGCTATAATTTTTTTCACAGCATTTGATATGTTTGAACCCAGATCAAGTTTGTTTAAAATTTTTGCCACACCCACTTCCGCCCCCGCAAATCAATAAAATCTAATAACAAGCGTAATATTCAAGCTACAGCTGCGAATTTTGGTGGTTACAATAATAATAATATAATAATATAATAATAATAAAGTATTTTATTTGATTGCGATCAGATAAAAATTGTGGAAGTTATTAAAGAAATACTTTTGTATGGGCAAAAACGCCTACTTACTAGAGGTCTTAGAGGTTTTTTGACTGACAATCTGGTATATTGTGCCGTCTATGGTATATTTTGAACGTGTGTGTACTATCTTGATATACTAAACATATATTTCGGTATATTTTTAGTATTTTCGCAGTATTTTTTGGTATATTTTGAGAATAATACCGCAATATTTAGCTTTTATTCAAAATGGGTAGCGGGTATCTCACAGTCGAGCACACTCGACTGTAACTTTCTAACTTGTTATTTTTTGGAATTTAAAAAAAATCGCAGACAATCATCCGACATTGAAATCTCTTCTTCCGACAGAGAATCTAGGCCGAGACTCTAGGTTATCATTACTTGACCTCTCTCGTTCAGATCTATTGAGCGGAGTCCACATCCGCTTCATATTTTCAATGACTTTAACGAAATAACTAAATTCAGTTCCAAATTCATTTTGTTTGCGGGCAGTCGAAACATTTAAAATGTGCAGAATAAAATTTAACGGAGTTTTCTTACTGATGGTCCTTCAAATATTCTTGGTGGCTACAACAACTGGAGATGAAGTGAGATCAAAGACATAATACTAAGAAGAATAAAGAGTGATTAAAGTGTATACCTTTTCTTCTTATCAGACGTATGAATCAGACCAAAAAACTGTAAAGCCTTTGCTTGATATTATTAGACAGGTCAGAAATGAGTTAGAACAAAGTGAAACTAAGGAAAAGCAGATAAGTGAATTAAATGCTGATCTTATGGAAAAATGGAGGCAAATCTATTAAATGAGTACAAAAACAAAGTAATCAAAGGGGAAAACGATTTGCAATTGTGTCAAAATAAAGTTGATAAATCTGATTTTGAAATTAATTCACAACATAATATTATTCTTAAATTAAAAGAACAACTAACAGATAAATCCACATACTTAGAAAATTGTCAAGTTCAATTAAAATCTCTTAATTCTAAATTAATTGAAAAAGATGAAAATATAAAGAGATTGAGTGAGAATATTAAAAATAACACAGAACATCAGAAAACACTTGAATTGGAATTAGAGAAGAGTAAATCTATAGTAATAAAGCATGAACATGATATTCAGTTATGTCGTTCAGAAATCAACAAATTAAATAGGACATCAGAGAACATTAGAGAAGAACAGAAAAATATTCAATTGAAATTAAAAGATGCTGAAACTAAGCTAATAGATAAAGTAAAGGAAAATCAGTTATGTCAATCTGCACTTCATAAATTAAGTCCCACAACATGTCTCCCTTTCGGAGATTATTCAGGAGTTAATCAACTCAACGTCTCTGGCATAGGTTTATTCGATGTTTTGTGCGATAGTCAGTTAGCTGGACCTGGATGGATTGTAATACAACAACGAGTTGGGGGAAATGAGAATTTCAATAGGGATTGGGCAACGTATCGCAAAGGTTTCGGTTCTTTTGAAAGTGATTTCTTTCTTGGATTAGAGAAATTACATCGTATCACGAGCTTGCAGCATTTCGAACTTTACATACATTTGGTTGATGAGAATGACAATACCTTCAATGCTCGTTATGACGGCTTCAAAATATCTGATGAAGATAATGGATATGCACTGAGTTTGGGAAATTTAATTTCAACTCCTTTTGGGGATGGCATGAGAAACACTGAAAACATGAAATTCTCAACATTCGATCACGACAACGACAACGATGATGATGATAATTGTGCAATCATATATGAAAGTGGCTGGTGGTACAATTATTGTAATACTTGGTAAATATTGCAAATTTTTATTTTCGAAGGAATGCACATAATTATAGATTTTTGTTGTTTCTTATGCAGTCATTTAAATGCACAATATGGGCCAGATCTATGTTGGTGGGACGATTATAACAATTATATTTTATTTAAAGAAGTTAAGATGCTAATTCGTCCCAAAGAAGATGAAGAAGTGATAAACTGAAAAGCTGAAATTCCCATATTTGACTCAATTATATAATCATTTATATACTTGTATAATTGGTGCATTAAGAAATTGCGTTCTGAAAAATAAAACGATCGACTATTTCATGCAGCTATTTATTTATTGAATGGAAATATTTCAGCTTTTATTACATTTACGTATTATTAATATGCAAACAGCAAATTTTATAGAAATTTAAAGTACAAATGATTTATAAAAGTAATTATACCCGCTACCCATAGGGTAAAAGGGTATTATAACTTTGTGACGGCAGGAAATGTATGCAACAGGTAGAACGAGGCATCTCCGACCCTATAAAGTATATATATTCTTGATCAGCGTCAACAGCCGAGACGATCTAGTCCGTCTGTCCGTATGAACACCTAGATCTCAGAGACTTTAAGAGATAGACCTATTATTTTCTTCGACAGCATTTGTTATGTTTGCACGCAGATCAAGTTTGTTTCAAATTTTTGCCACGCCCACTTCCGCCCCCGCATATCAAAAAAATCGAATGACAAGTGTAATTTGAAAGCTAGAGCTACAAATTTTGGTGTATACTATAATTACTATAGCAGTTGGGATTCCTGAAAATTTGGTTGCGATCAGGTAAAAATTGTGGAAGTTATTAAAGAAATGCATTTGTATGGGCAAAAACGCCTACTTACTAGGGGTCTTAGATGCTTTGGCTGACAATCTGGCACATTGTGCCGTTTATGGTATATTTTGAATGGTGTACTATATCGATATACCAAACATACCATTTGGTATATTTTTTAGTACTTTTGTAGTATTTTCGGTATATTTTGAAAATAATACCAGAATATTTTGCTTTTACTCAAAATAGGTAGCGGGTATCTCACTCTTACTTGTTGATAATTGTTCTTATACTAGCATATACATCTCTCTTTCAATTTAAATGCACAACTTGTTTTTCGCAATTTTATTTTTCAGCATCACATTTTCCCAACAAACAGTTTGACAAGCACTGCAGTTGCGTGGCTCCCTCTCTTTCTCATTCTTTCATTCACTTTGCTGCCGTTGTTGTTGCATTATTTTTATTTTCTATGCAAATTTAATTAAACGGACGTATTTGCCATTGCTAATGTTTAGTTTGTAAACCGAACTGCAGCATAAGCAAGAGCGAGACAAAAATATTGTGGAGCAGTGGCGAGTTAATTAAGTTGAGCCAAAGCTGCGTACGTTGTAGAGGAGGAGGTGTGGAGAAGAGAAGAGGGGCAACAGAAAAAAAGGCAAAAGGGTTAACCAGCTGAACTCAAACAGTTGTTAGCTTTGCATTAAATTGAATTATGATGGCAAGTGCAGAGCACCCTGTATGTATGTCTCTTTAGCTTGGACTCTCTGCACGTCTGTTCCTCTCGCTCTTCCTCTTCATCTCTGTCTGCCGCTCTGTCAATGGTAAAGTAAGGTAATTCGATATGATGCCGCTTTAAATATTCTCTTTGCGCTCTGTTGTAGCTGCCAAATTAATTACAGAGCGCTGCACCAAAACGGATGAACGGATTGATGGAGCTGCAAGCGGTTCCAGTGAAGAAAAGCGGAGAGATCTGCTTGCTGTCAGACAAAACCAACAAACGGAATGCTTGAGCTTTGCAAGAGCGGCGACTCAAGAGAGAGAGCGAGAGAGCGAGAGCAGCTACGCCCTTTGCTAGCCGGATTTCCACTTCAAATAAATCAAAGGCGATGCTCGACTTGCAGTTAAGCATTAAAAAATTCTACACTCTTTTCGCCTTGTTGATTCACCTGCTCTGCATTTACAGGGTATGCGAGCAGTTCATACTGTGCATTAGACGAGAAGCAAATGCGGAAAGTGGCTTTGGTTTCATCATTTAAACTTGATTTAGCAAGTTCTCGATCTGTTTTTTTGGGGTATAGAATCTTCTGATTTATCTGCTGACTGCTTTTTCTTCTACACACAGCTGCTGCCACATCCTTTGTCCGCTAAGCCTTTGTCTACGCTTTATATTTAACAAAAAAAATATATTGCCGATCAAAAAATGAGGCGTTGACAATGCAAACAATAAACACAAAAGACGTTCGCAGGCTGTGAGTCGACAAATAAAGAGGACAATTATTACAGCAATGAGTTATTAAGTTAAACAACTATTATAAGAAAAACAGTACTATACCCATGAAAATTGTGAAATTAAAATTTTATCAATTAAACTAAAAATTTAAAACGTCTTTGAAGAATTATAATCTAAAATACTAAAAATTCAAAGAAAAATATTGTATTTACTTTAATATAATTTAAGAAAAAAGAACTTTACATTAAAAAAGCATATGAAGCTGTTGCTTATCCTGAAATGCAATCCACAATGATCCACAATCCATAGCAAATCACAATCAAGTTTCTCTTCTCTTTAACTTCACACCTTTCCACAATGCGTTCTCATTAAAATAGTCGACCGCCATCATTCATTTACATACACACACGTATACACCCATACTACATGCATATGCATGTGTTTCGTTTTGTATTAAAGGCGTATCGAAAGCTCTCTTTTCGCGAAGCCGCGCTCAGTTATTTCGAGCTTGTTCTTTGCCGGTTTCTCTCGTTGTTGGGTTGTACTCGCTAGCAAGTATTTTCCAATTCTTGTGCAAAACGCAACTTGAAATTAAATGCGCAGTAAATTACGCAATTTTATGCTTCGTTAAGTTTTGCTTGATTGTTTTTTTTTTGTGTCTTTCAGATTTCCTTTCTTTGCCCTATCAAAAGAACTGCAAATGAAAGACAAACAACAACGACATTTTTGACAGGCATTGCATTAATTGCGCATAGAGGAGCTGCTCAATCATGCTCACAATAATAATCATGCTGCTTTCTACCCTGCAAGAGAAACAAAAACAACTTCAAAGCTTCGCTGCTGCACTTCTTTGCAGTCTCTCTATCTCTCTTTTTTGCTCTCGCTTTGTGGTCCTACCCCAATAATGTAACGGGCAACAACATTACCGCAGGGTAACAGAAGCTGCTGCTGCTGCAGTTGCACTCGGAGACCAAAAAGACTTGCATAACAAATTCTTAATTGTGCAACAGACTCGCAATGCTCTCCGTCTCTCGCTCTCACTCACGCACACTGGCTCTCTCTCTTTCGCATGCAATCTCCGTTCACATTGAAAACTTGTCCGTCGTTGTCGCCCTGCAGCTTTATTGCGGAAATATGTCAACGCTGTTGCTTGCTGTCGTTGTCGTTGTCGTTGTCGTTGTAGTTATAGCTCTTGTTCTTTGTTTTGAAGTTGAAGTTTGCTGGCTGCGGTTGGTTTAGGAGAGCTTCACATACACACACACACACGTGCACAGCGACATAAAAGCATGTCACGCATAGCGTAATTTCATGTGACGTAAATACGTAAATGCAAAAATATGTTAAAACTGACGTAGATGAAAACAACAAGCACAACAACAACGTGTACAGTTGCTGTTGCGCTCGCTTTGACTGCAGGGTGGAGGATGCTAACGATATGGGAACTCTTCTAAGCAGTGCAAAGCAGCGCTAGAAAAGTGTAATGCAAGAAAGGATAAGCAGTTGGGATTGTCATTTAATTGAAATATTCAATGGAGCATTGGATAATTATTAAAATACTATTCATTAGTAAAATTAGTGAAGAGAAGGAACATTTGACCCATTTTAAAGCAAAAGCATAATCACATATCATACAATTACAGAACAATAAAACTAATTATGTACATACAGTAAACCAAGTAAGCACACAAAAAAAGGTATGCAAAAATTACCTATCAGCAAATGGGCAGCACTGGAGGTATAATCAAACCACAACACCCATTATGCAGATTGGCAACATGTGAATCACGCATGCAATACTTATCGCTGTCAACCTACAACGGTTTACGGTATAATAAACTGGAGTAGCGACAACACAGCAGAATAACAACAATAGCAATTGTAACTTAGCGTGAGAACTTTGCAGGCAGCCAAGAAGCAGTTTTCTGCGTTAAGCAGTGCGACTGAAACAGGAATAGTCAAATTTCTATGGGCTGCACTGCAGGAAAAGCTACTGGGCAGCACTGTAGCCAAGCAGTTTAGCTGATCTAGGCTGGCCAGTGGCCACTTGTGAGAAATACTGCCAGTCATCATAATGGCACTGCTTTACACATGTAATCGTATACTCAATATGCATGCAAAGAGTTTGTTGACAAATCGCACACGCTGCTTTGCCTCCCTTCTACTCCCTTGCCACACCGTTTAGCTATCCAAGCAAGTACAGTTACCATAATGACGAAATATGAGCATAAAACGAGGCAGTAAACAACACAATGCGAAGAAGGCAACAAAAGAAAACCAATTGAAAACTTGGTATAATTTCCGACATGTCACATTGCTGCCAACTTCAACTTAACGGCAATTCTCCGCACACAAACAAAAAAAAATTATTATTATTGCCGAGTTGTAAAGTAAACACAGTAAGTTGTTCAATTAAGTTGAATGGCGGCGCACAAGAAATAACCGAATAAAAGGGAGTGATGGAGAGGGGGAAAGAGGGGATTTGAAGGAGCATCTATTGAGACAGTGTTAAGAGAGAGAGAGAGAGAAAGAAGGAGAGATTTAAGATTGTTTTGTATTTTATTTCTTATTAAATATTACAGTCATTTAAGCTTTAAAGTGAATTGAATATAATTACAAAATTAAAAGATATCAAATGAATAAAGATATTTGAGTAGAAGAATATAAGAGAAAATGAGAAAATTTCTTAAAGATGATATTAATTTCAGTCTATACTTTTGCTTAGATAAGTTGAACTTTATAAGAATGCAACAAAATATGCAAGTTTACATTTTAATCGTTTTTATTATATTCATTTTACATTTTAAATAAATAAAGAGCAAATACATTAAAATTGAATAGTATTTTTTGTAATATATTTTCTTTTTGTTTTTATATAATTCCATGATCGATTAAAATAAAATATATTAAATAAATGATTTCACTTTACAGGTGAATCGAAAAAAACACTCAAATAGCATTGCATAAGGTGTAAAATAAATTTGTTGAATCGCATATAAAATGATTGCGACTCAATTGAGGGAGGTGCGACAAGAGAGAGAAAGAGAGAGAGGAGAGTAACTGAGCGGATAGAGAGGGGGAGGGGCAGGAAGCTTTAAGTCTTATCAAAGCAATGCGGGGCCAAAAAGTTGAGGAGTCAAGCAAAGGTCTCAGCTATTTTTAAAGCGCCGTTAAAACAAAACAAAAGCAACAAAGCCACAAAACGAAGACGAAGAAGAAGAAGAGAACAACAAATGGAGCACGCAAATATTGAATGAAGAAAGAATGAAATAAAAAAAAAAGTGCACAAGTTTTGGAAATACAATATATATAAAATATTTATAACGTACATAGATACAAACATACATACTACTTCATATATAGTATAGTATTTTCATAGGATGCGTCACTTTCTTTTCGGTTGGGGTCAACGAACCCAATATAAACGGACTTCACGACTCCAAAACTCGTAGTTGACTCTATGAGTAATAAACGGGGCCGCAAATACTGAACGACTAAAAAGCGCCTCATTGGCAAATATTTGCATTCATTTCGAGGCGGACGCACGCCGCTAACAACAACAACAACAACAAGAACACGAGCAACAACAAAAATAATAACAATAACACACACACACAAAAAAAGAACATAAACAAGAACCTTAAGTTATGGGCAGCGAAGTCGAGCATTTGATTCACTTACCAAAGTGACAAATGAAGGTATTGGAATATGAATAAAAAAAATTAATTTGTGAAAAATTAATTTCAAAATTCTTAAGAGATTAAGAAATGTAAAAATAAATAAATATTTTAATTGAAGAAAATAAATAATGAAAACATTTTAAAAATTAATACAAAAAAAAAATAAAAAATATATATATATATTTATATGTATATATATGGAATATGAAAATATTAGAAAAAAAAATAAATTTGAGAAAATTTAATTTCAAAATTCTTAAAAACAATGTTCTAGAAATGTAAAATTAAAAAATATTTTAATTGAAGAAAATAAATAATGAAAACATTTTAAAAATGAATACAAAAACAAATATATGTATCGAATATGAAAATATTGCTCAAAAAAATAAATTTGAGAAAAATTCATTGCAAAATTCTTAAGAAAAAATGTTCAAGAAATGTAAAAATAAATAAAACCTTTTGAATAGAAAAACTATATATGTCGAATTGTAAAATAAAAAATATATATAAATCTAAATTAAGCGCAATTATATAAAACTACACATCTGAATATTGAGATCTTTTAAAAATAAAATTAAAAATGAATAAATAATGAAGAAACTTTAACATTTCTATTTAGGAAATAGTTTAGCAATTTCTCTGATTTTTACAACAATTAATACTCTAATGGCTTAACATATTTCGTCACTACAGTATAATACCCTTAGGACATAGAGTATGCGCAAATTTGAAAATGCAATAAGGAAATGCGCTTTGGGTTCGGCAACTGGACATGTTTATGTTATGTTATGTGGAGGCCTCTCTCGATTTGTGCCAAATAAGCAGAAACAAAAACACACACAAAATACGCTGATAAATTGCTCATTCTTAACTTCTGCTTAACAAGTGCGTGTGTGGGCTGCAAAAGGGGTGGCAACGAATACGAGATACCCTACAGATATGTAATAGAGCAAGAGGTAAGCAAACTTTTAAAAATTATTATAATCTTCAATATAATAATTAACAAGTTGCATAACTTTTGTATTTATCCTACGATTGTGCTGAAATTTTCGTATATTTTTACTATGTAATCTTTAATTTAATAAACTTGTAAAGTTGCATAACTTTTTTACTTGTGTAACGATTGTGCGGAAATTTTCAGAATATCTCGAATAGAGCATTTACAATGTCGTGTTGTTTCCTAAACATTTCTCAAATAAACTCCGATGTGATATCAACACTTCTGCGGGCCTCGTTAAGATTTTTACAGGAATTGTTAGTGGTCGAGACTTTTGGCTATAAAGAAGAAGAAGCAAACAAGATCTAGCACAACAGCAATTGCCTGCATTAAAGTGTTGAATGCTTTCTCAGAATGCGCGTCTGCAGTTGGTCATTCTACTTCTTCTTCTTCTTCTTCGTCTAGTACTTCTTCTTCATTTTATTCTGCTGTGGAAATGGGGCAATTACGTTTTTTGTGGCTCGTAAACAGAATGTATGCCAGAATTTGGTATTTTGAAACAAGCATTGCAAGTTTGTCCGAATTGCCTGTCCTTAGAAATGGACAACGACAATAAAAGTAAGAAAGGAAGATAGGCAGAGAGAGAGAGACGGAGAGACAGCTAGAAAGAGAAAGAGAGCTAGACGCGCCCAGCAAATACCTCAATAAAAATGAAATGTGCCTGATGAAAGTGCTGGGAAATTAAATGGAATTGCATTAGGTGATTAAATGCGATTAACTGCACACACTCGTCACTCTTCACTCTCTATCTCTCCTTCTCTTTCTCTCGCATTGCGATGCTAAAAATGCACAGCGAATGAAAGTAAGTGAAAGTGAAGGGTTAATCAAACAGTTGCAGAGATTTGTTCGATGGGAAATAAGCCATCAAATTATAGTCTGCCTTGAATTATATGCATTCAAAAAATATTATTTCCTTTAACAGTGATTTCTACTTTTGTCTTCTTCAATAAATTGAAAAGTGCAACTCTTTGGCGTAAGTCATTGGATTATAATAAGATATATGTGTAGATAAAGATCTTTTTAAATCTTTAAATAATAGCTAAAAATAATTCATTTCATAATTTCAACAATTAGCTGTTGAAAGTGATATATTTCAACTACCTCTAAGCTATAATACTTATGTATTTATAAATATTTGCAGCTTTCCATCTTAAGCAGATAGATATGAGCTAATCGTAGGAGATAAATAAATGAATTGGTACAGATAGAAATAAAAAAAAACAATTGGTTGAAAAAGGAGTGAGCTTAATTAGTTGACTATTAAAGTAGCTCACATCAGATTTGCATTTCTAAATATTTTGTTCACTCCTGTTTTTTTTTTTTGATTAATAAAGAAACTTTGTTTTTCTTTATAAATATTTGACTAAATTGTAGATTTGATTGTAGTTTTCTGTTTAAATAAAATGAGTTTTTCTACCGGAAAACTCTTTGGCTTTAGTCAATACTATTGCAGATAAACAAACAAGTAAAAAGTTATACTCGAGTGTGCTCGACCATAAAGTACCCGCTAATCATTTTGAATAAAAACAAATAAGAGCGGTATTTTTCTTAAAATATACCAAATTAATATGTTACAAAAATACTGAAATATACCAAAGGTTATATACAGTATATTGATATATTACTAAAGTGAGGTATTATTCTTAAAATATACCAAATTAATATGCTACAAAAATACTAAAAGACTATACATAGTATATTGATATATTACTAAAGTGCGGAATTATACTTAAAATGTACAATATTGATATACAACAAAAATACTAAAATATACTAAAGTTATTTTTAGTATATTGATATATCACTAAATTCAAAATATACCAGAATGTCAGTCAAAGCAACTAAATCCCATAAAAAGAAACAGATTTTCCCATACAAAAGAATTTCTTCAATAACTTCTACAATTGTGCTCTGAAAAAGTCGAAATTAGTATACATAAAAGTTGTATAAAAAGTTCAGCTAAATTTAGGGAATATTTCGTAATTTACAACTATTGTTTTCCAGCAGTTCTTTCCGCTCTTCTATAATGGAATAGTTTAACATAAAATTGGGACCATCTAATTTGCAGATAAAGTAGTGAATAAATAAATACAGTAAATAGCAATAGCTGTACATTAATTAACCATTGGTGACTGTTGACAAGAGTTTTGTGGCTAAAGCCGAGATGCGATTACAATTCCAATTCCAAAGCAAACTCTTCGCCCTTGTCAGTTGGATTGTCACAGAAAAAGAGATTAATCTGCTGTGTAAATATGCCGCACGTATTTTAGCACCCACAGATTTTTGGCAGTTGACCCCTCGAACCCTCGATCCCTTGACCGTCGACAACTGTGACCAAAAGTCAGCTTAGAGAACAGTAGAGAACAGAACAGTAAACGAAGTGAAGAGAGCAATTTCTTAATGTTTGTCCGTTGGTGACCGCAATTAATTTTCATTACAAGGCAATAAGCAAAATTAAACACGAATCAAGTAGTAGATAAAAGTGAGGGAGGGAGAGAGAATAACAGAGAAAACTGTCAGTTGTGGAATCGCAGAACGTGTTGACATTAACAATTTATATTGCGAGCGAGTTCTTTGCTCTGATTCTGCAACTTACGCTCATATTAATCATACGACATGGAGGCTGTCCGCAAGACAAATGCGTAAACGTTTAAGGCTGCTTACCTGTAATGAAAGAGAGAAATAAAAAGACAATTAGTTTGCTGTTTTAGTGCGTTTTAATTACAATTATATTAGAAGCAAGTCAAATACAATTAAAGTTAAGTAAGGTAGAAAAATTGTATGGGAAAAACTATTTAAAAATTGTATTCGCAATTAAGAAATAAATTAGCCATTTTAATGAATAAATCGAAGCGTAAATAGGAACTACCTTACTCTTAGAGACACTCGCTACACACAAAAACATACTTAACCCTGAAAGTCAAACAAAAATAATATAAATAAAGCACACAAAACATTCACAAACAAGCAAATAGCATAAACTGAATGTCTATTTTTAAACTGTTTGAAATCAAATTGAGTGATTTGAATGGTCTCTCTCCCTCTCCCTCTCTCTTTCGTTTATTCAAGAAATTAGTCATACTCATTTTGAGTATATTCATGAATGTGTACTGAGTATGTTTTTATTTCTCTGCTTGATTGCCAAAAATAAATCATTGAATTTAAATATAACTGCGTGAACTTGAACAAATCTCCAGTTGGCTCATGGACAAACTATTTTCTTGTGATTGCGCTGTGATTGATAGCGGCAAAGGGTGTGCTCAATCAACTTGATTGAAATTGATTGTCAAGCATATAAAAAGGAGTTGAATTTGCAACGAGATTGAGAATATAATGGTTTGAATTTTATCGATTGAAATTTGATTTAATTGATTGACTTGTCTGTCATCAATCAGCATGATTGAACGCTATTAGTTTAATTTGGTAATTATATTAGTTTATGGATGTAAAGAAATTGATCTAAAACCTTAAATTAACTTAATTTTCCTAAATGAAAAGTATTCAATCATGTTAATTGACAGCAGAAAAGCAGAAAATACAAATAAAACCACGATAAAGTTTGTTGAAAGAAGTATTGACAAGCTTAATGAGTAATTTCAATGACTCCATACAAGATATTAGACATATTAGTGATCGATTATCGATTTAAGATCAAGCTGAAGTTTTATGAAAACATGAAAAAGTTGTGCTCAATCAACATGATTGAATGATGTCAAGCAAATTAAATATGGGTTGAATTTATCAGACTTTTGACCTTGAGAAGCATATGATTGTGATAAAAGCCTGTTGATTGACTTGCCGGCTGTCAATCATCATGATTGAAAGCTGTTAACCTAGAAGATGTGGAAGTTTAATACATTAATTTGTAATACGTCAAATAATTTACTTGATTTCCGTAAATTTTATTCTTGGCTTATGTCAATCAACATGATTGAACGCTATTAACTTAGTATTTCAAATATATTAAATCAATCAAGTGGCATTCCAACACGTAATAATTATAATAAAATAAACTTAAGAAAGGAAAGTAAAGATAAGCTGATTGATCAATCAATCAACATGAGTGAATGATATGAATTTAAAAGCTATTGATGAACAACTTAAGAGCAAGCTGAAGTTTAGTGAATAAACTAAAGAGAAACTGTTAAAGTAATCTTGTGAAAATCAGCTTAATTGATGGCTTGAAAGGTTAAGAATGAATTGAGCTGCGTATTAGCTTAGAATTCATCATCAGCAACTGATTGCTTTGAGTTCAATCAAGTTACTGCTGCTGCTTGTCGTAACATTAAGTGAACTGTCGATTGACCGATTGACTTCCTTGTTTATTATATTGCCAATATCGGTCAATGGCAAAAGTGTCAATGCCATTGAACTGCAGATTGATAAAGACAACTGAAGAGAGAGAGGAGAGAGAAAGAGTGAGTGAGCATTGCTTGATTAGATACAGTTGACACACGCATTTTTGTTGGCCAAGTTCGAGCAAGTTGGCCAAGAGTTATCGCAGTTCATGTCCTGACAAGTTCAATGAACCGCATTGCGAAAGCAACGACAACTCAATTCATTGAATTTAGTTTCGCGGTTCTAAAAGCTACTTAACCGCACAATATTTTGACTGCCTGAATGAATGACTGACTAACTGACTGCTTGACTGTTTTGTTCCCTCTCAAAAAACAACGAAAAACATGCTTCACTTTTTCCTTCTTTTTCGCCTTCGGAAATAGTTATATTTTTATGCGTTGACGTCATCTCAAGTACACGACGACAACGACAACTACGAAGCTGAAGCTAAAGCTGGAAACTAGTAAAACTGAAACCGAAAGACCTTCTGTCCGCCTTTCTGTCCGTCCGTCCGTCCGTCTGTCCGTCCGTCCGTCGCTCTTGGACTGGTTTACTTTACTTTGGGCCGTTGCTTCGCTTCAATTCGCTTAACTATTCGGTCCGCTATTACCAACTGCCTACTACTGTATATATTTTATATGTTATGTATTTTACTCTTTGCTCCTCTCTTGTTTTTCCTAGTTTTCGTTTTTTTTTTCGTTTGCTGGTCTCACGTCAATGGCTTATTGCTTTGTGGCAGCAATTTCTTGAGTTCCTGTTCGATTGCTTTAATTGCGGCCACGTCATTTTTTCGGTTAACACTCTCGCTTGTGTGAGTGTGAGTGTGTGTGTGTGTGTGTTGCCCACCTACTCAACTGTCAGTCAGAATCAATACAAGTGGGCCCAAAAGTACGAGGAGGTGATAAGAGGAGACGCGACCCTTTAATGATAATTGGGAATTGTCGTGAAATTATTTGTGGCCCTTCTCGAAGCAAGCTACGTAACTTTAATAATCTGTAATTTTATTGTGTGACTGATTGATTACCTGATTGACTGATTGACAGAGAGCAGTTAATAATCATAATAATGTTTTCAATTATTCATTATAGTAAATACATTAATTTAATAGTTAGTCTGCTTCAATTTTATACTTTTTTTACGGTTTCTATATTTTAAATTAAAATTACAATAATTGAATTCATATTAATAACTTTAATGCGAAAATAAAAAGTTTTTATTTTATCATATTTATATAAAATATTAATGACTAAAATCAAAGAAAATTGTAACTATTTATATCAAATTGTAAAATACATAATATAAATATGATAAAAAAATGATTAAAATCAGAAAACACTTCAACTTTTCATATTTTTAATCAATATTAAATTTATTAATTGAGTGTATCACACAATTAATTAATAGTTTTCTTTTTATTCAATTGTATTCGAAACAAATTATTCCAAGGAATAAATTTATTCACATTAAAGTTGATTTTATTTCTTATTTTAATAAGTATTCTAAAATAACTTAAGAATGTGTGGGTATTAAAATTGAATTTTATGTAATATCAAATTTTATAATAATATAACAGTTATTATATAATTTTAATCTAGAGTTAACTTCAAACAAATAAGTTTGCTGATAATATGATAAAACATATCAACTTTTCTGTTTCAACCTTTGTGATTTTTTACTGCTGCAATATTTAAAATGAAATCAAATTTGCTGAGAACTTAAGTAAATTTATTATTATTAATTATTATTTTTTTTTTATTAAAAATTACTGCAAATTCAGTATTATTAATGTATTATTAATATCTCTTTTTTTTTTAAATATAATTATAGTATTTTTGTTATTATGAAAATATAATGATTATTTTTTAATTATAATCGAGAGTTTTTTAGAGTGAGGTTTATGTAGAGTTCGATTATTTCTCCTTATTATTTTTTCCTTATTATTTTTTTTGCTTATCATTTTATGGACATATTTTAGCGCCTCTAATTCTGTGTCACTAAGGATAACAATATGAAGTAAATTTTGGAAAAATGCATATTTATTTTGAATATCTATTCATTAGCGAACACAGTGGCTGTTTAATTTGCTCATCACAGTGAGTTTGGAGGGAATCCCTGCGTTGGCAGCTGTGGGCAAACTCATTTGTCCCCATTTATAGCACTTTTCTCTGGCGATAAATCAACGCTGGACACACACACACACACAAACACACTGTAACCCTCTCCTCCCCCTTTATCTTGTTTGCCTACCAAACACGCATGTGATGAGCAGAGAGAGAGAGGGTAATAGAAGAGGGAGGAGAAGGAGAGGAGAGTGAGCTCATTGGGAGGTCCTTTTTGCTTTATTTCTATTCGGCTGGCGTTGTGGTAATTTAATAAATTGTTCATTTATCACTGACATGAGAGGGTTTTATTGGAGCATGTCCTTGCTGCCTTGTCCTCCCCCCTCTCTCTCTCTCTATAGAGTACCGCTAGTCTATTATCCTGTCTCAGTGGAAATGTTCTCTGTGATTGCTCTGCCTTTATTTTTTTGGTTGTTATTTGTCGACATTCTGCAATTAATTTCATATTTTGTTTGTTCAAAGTTCCGTTCGTTTCTTTATTGCGTGAAGCAGTTGCACGTGCCACAAACTTGCGGCCACTTTAATTGCGGCAAGTGAACGATTAGCCGTCTAATGACACAACACTGAGTATCCCAACTTCTTATCGGTCACATAACGACCTCAAATGGAGGGTAAACTTTTACAGCATAATCAATATTTTCCATCATCAAAGTGAACTTTCTTTATTTAAGTTAAAACATATTGGATGGGTGTAGAAATTGCTTATTCAAAAAATACAGAGTACCCACAAAACTATCTAAGAATGGATGAGAATAGTTTAAAAAGTTTCAAGAACCAAATTGAATTCTTTAAATTATCAAGCATTAAATTTAAAAATTAAACAAAATTAAAAAAGTTTTGCTAAGCTTCTTAAGTTTATAATTTAAGTTTCTTAATTTTTATAATATATAATTCAAGCTTTTTACATTAAAATTAATAAATGAAAAAATACGATTAATTTATTACTTTCTTAAAAGTTGCCTTATATCAAAATTTAATACTTTATGGAAAAGTAATTTATATTTAAAAACTAAGTGTTTGGAATATTTATTATAAAAACTGATTGAACTGATACTGAATTTAGTATATTTATATTAAAGTAATTTTTTTTTTTAATTTACAATTATCTACTTTCTTTAAAAAAAATGATAAGCAGGTAAAAATAAAAATAAAAATATAATACATATATACAATGCATTAAATGGATGACCTAAACTGTATCCTCCCTCTCGTTCACACACAGACAGTCAGCAGACAAAACGCTAAACCAAGGCTTATAAATAAAAGCACCAAAAAAGACCAAAAAGAATATTGCGGTATAAAAAGCTGACCACTATTTGCTGTTGGTGTGTGTGGTTGTGTGCGTGTGAGTGTGTGCGTGAGTATGTGCGGTTTAGGCCTTTGAAAGTAGCATACATTTATGCGAATGGCAATTTCCATAAATGTTTAGTGCTATTAGAGAGCATGTAAATGGCAGAAGCGAGGCAGCAGCAGCAGCAGCAACCGCAATAGCAACAGCAACGATAGCAGCAGCATCGGCCAATGCACTCTTGTCCTTCGATGTCTTCCTTTTCGAGTGTTTTGCCCCGTTGTTCAGTTCAACTCGACTCAACTTGGTTCAGTTGAGTTCGGTTGGGTTATTGTTGTTCTTGTTCTTGTTCTTGTTGTTGTTGTATTCATATTAACCCACTTCAGCCTCGCATACGCATTTTATTTGCATACATTTCAAACTCACAAACACACGCACACACACAGAGAGTGAGTGAGAGAGAGCGTGCGTTCTTTTCTACTATTGTATTTGAACTCCCTCTCAAGCTTAGCCACTCCACACACTGACACACTCTCCTGCAGCTCTCCCATACACACATACATTCACCCGCACATTGCGTCGCTGTCGCTCTCTACGCTCGTAAAAGTGCGCTGAAAGCTTTAGCGGCGTCGACGCGCGTATTGTTTACGTTGTTTTTGCATTTGTTTCATTTGTTCTTACAAAATTGTTTTTTTTTTTGTTGTTATTGTTGTTGTTTTTGCTTTGCTTGTCGTCGTCTTTGACTTTGCGTCGCATCATTGTCGCTGTCGCTGTCGCCGTTGCCGTCACTGTTGCTGTCGTCTTACGTATGCATTGCCTCTTGGCGCTCTGCTTGCTGTCTTTGCTCTCTTCTGTCGCTGGCGTTGGCGCTGTCGACGCTGACGTCGCTGTTTTTGTTGTATCTTGATTTTGGTTTCAACGGTGAATGAACTCAGGACCTGCGTACGTTCAACCGTCCAAAAAGTGCTTGATTCTCTGCTTCTGCTTCTTCTTCATCATCATTCTTTCCATTTCGATTTGTGCTGCGACAGCATTTGTTATTGTTATTCGTACTATATTCCTTATATATGTTTAATAGTGCCTTGGATGCATAACACAGTTACAACTCTTCTCTCTCTCTCTCTCTCTCTCTCTTTCTGCTGCTGCTGCGACGCCAACTGCGACAACGGGACCTACGATTGCGACAGCAAACTGTCCAACAACAATAATAATTTCTTATTTATTATCATGTTTTTTTTTTCTTCTCTTCGTGGTCGCCTTCTAGGCATCAGCTTAAATCACAATTTCATTTATCTCGCTTAGAAATTAGCGCAATATTTTACAGTCATAAACAAGGCCATTAAAAGCCACGAACCGCTAGATGGCGCTAGTCAGGATGGCTCCTGTAATTAATTGGAATAACTGCTGAGTTTGCCAAGCGATTGTCCTGAAATTTGCTGGCGAGCTAAAGTTTTGCTTAAAGTGTGTGGAAAACAAACTATAAAGTCTTAAATAGCATATTGTGTTTTATATAGCGTTCAGAAGACATACATACAAACAATTGTAACAACTGTAATTGTTAGTAAGTATCCTAATTAAAAATTTAAACCGTTAAAAGGTATTATTTAACCTTTAGATAACGGAATTAAGAATGATGTTGATATACCATAATTTTGTTCTAGTCCTTTATTATTAAACTATTAAAATAAATAAAAATAAGTACAAAAAATTTTTTTAAAAGTATAAGAAAAATAAATGTAGAATATTTCAATTATATTGTAAATTTACTTGCAATTATCTATAGTAAATATAGAATAAATTGAAATATAAATATCAGCAAAACACGTTCAACCATCCCACCACCCACCTGAAAACCACCCAAGCCACCCATTTCACCCACATGACAATTACATTTTGGGTACAAGAAACTTGCCAGCAATAAAAATTCAAGTTCAACGAATTCCACTCGCTGGGTAAATAACCTCAACTCGGGCATCATAGTCGACGTCGACGTCAACGGCGACTGCGGCGTTGCGCTGGCGTCGGCGTTTGGCGGCAACACCCCAAAAAAAGCGGCTGTGACAACAACAACAAACGGCAAAGGCAAAGCCAAAGCCTTCACGATATCCTCGAAATATTCACGCCCGAAAATCGTTCACAGAGACAACGAAAGAGAGAGCGGGAGAGCGGGAGGCAGCCACTGAAAGAGAGTGTGTGCGAAGCTGAGAGTGAGAGAGCAGCAGCAGCAGCAGCAGAGATAACCTTGAACTTGAGGCTGCTGCCAAAAAGGAAAGGCGTAAAAAGAAATGTGCAAAGATTTCTTTTTTTTCCTATGTCGCCAGCTCCTCTTTTTCCTAAGCGCGACGCGTATTCAAAAATGTGTCGCAATGGCGAACGAAACAGACAGGGAAAGCGAGTGAGCAAAGAGAAGAGAGAGAAGAGCGAGAGGGGGCGCCATCCACTTACTTCAATTATTTTGTAATGGCGCAAAAAAATGAGTATAACACAACTGTTGTACAACTGTTGAGTGACATTTTATTCGATAGCTTAATACTCTTTTAACGCAGGTATTTGTGATGAAGGTTGAATTGACTTGTTAGTGAAAATGTTTGTTGCTTTTGGGAGGGAACTTTAAAGCCCATTTGAGAACTAAAATGATATTTTAAGAATTTTTGAATATTATAGTACTATTTTTAAAAATGTTTTCCTTTAAAAAATTATAAAATATACAATATAAAGAGTGTTAAAATATACTTTCGACGGTCGAGACATTTTTAAGGCTCAACTGCCAAAAAAAATTATTATGTATTCAAAATATACTTATATACTTAAAATATACTTATTAAAATACACAAGTTCAATTAATTAAGTCAAATTACAAATTCCGAAAGTCAACTTACAAATTTCAAAAGAATAACGAAAGAATTTTTGTAACTTTCGCTTAATAATTGAAAATTTTGTTATAATTTTTCTGGGAAAATTCATAATATTTTTATGGAAATACTTAAAAGACATTTTTAATTTCCTGATAATAGAGGTTTTAATATATTTATTTAAAACACAAAAGCTACATTTTCAATTTCCTAATATTAATAATTAAAATTTTAATATATTTGGTTACTCAGTATTCATAATTTTTAATATAGTATTCAGTATTTATCATTAAATATATATTTAATATATTCTTTATTACTCAGCATTTATCATTTTTTGATTACTCTAAGTTATCATACAAAATAGATTTCAGAGACCAAACTAAATTGTAAATTACTGAATTTGAAAATGAAATTCGATTTCTGCAAGAGTAGCACATAATAATACTATTTCATTAGCTCTGTCAACTAATTTTCCCAAGAAATTCAAAATAGATTTCAAAGACCAAATACTGAATTTAAAATTTGCAATTCCATTTTTGCAAGCGTATCAAATAGTCGTCTAATCTAAAGCAGAACTTCTTCAAATTGTATAGAGTAGTCTGCTTTTAGGCGCAGCTGCGTTTGAGTTTTACGATGCTTGTCTGAACACGTCGCTCGTCGGATATGGAAATGTTACATTTTAAATTGAGCAGGTTATATGATATACGTGAGGGTTTTTCATTTTCCTTAAGAACATTTTAAGCAGAGGTGGAAAGCTGAAGTAGAGTTAATAGTTACTATTAATGCCTTAGTAAGCGAGTTGCATTTGAATACACATAGTAGAGGTAAAGTGTGTGGCGGATATGATTTCCGGGAGTGTCGCAAAGCTGTTTTAAAATTAATACCACAAGCTGACACCAGAAGTAGAAGTAGATGAAGAGCTTAACGGTGCCCAACGGCAAATGGCAAATGGTGAACGGTGAACGGGAAAAGCAAGGCGACACCTCGACAATGTTGTTAATTTTGAGATTGTGGCAGATACAAGATACGAGATACAAGATACACAGCACGGCATAAGTGGCAGATACATGGCACACATTTGAGCAGCATTAATTAGTTTTGCTAATTACCACAGTAGCTCAGCGGATACAGCTAACTGGCAGTCAGATACTTGCCACTTGCTTGAGATACAGCTAGAGTTAATAACTATATTACAGCTGGGTGGGTTGGTTGGTATAACTACGAATGTATCTGCAACATTATTAAACTTGTCTCTATTGTCACCGCACTTTTAATGCCGACAATTATGATGATAATATTGCATGCCGATTGCGTCGCTTACAGTTACTTCACACACATTCTATTTAGATGCAAAGATACTTTTGTATCTTCAAACTGCTTGTCAAACTGTCCCTTAAGTCGATAGCTTTTGAGTGAGGCAAAACTGCAAATGATGCAAATCAACTATTCAATGTCTGAATTATGCGATGAATGGATTATGTTTAAGCAGCAGCATCTTTTGTGAAAATGCAAATTATTATAGAATATGTTCGGCTTTCAAAATGCTCATTTTTCATTTTACAATCTTTTAATATTTGCGACCTTCGATTTTATTCTTTCTTTTAATAATTCTTTTGAATTTGAACTGTGAATAACATTCCTTATATGTACTTCATTTTCTTTTTGACTATGAATAAGAGAAGTTACAAAGCAAAGAATGTTTTCTTTATTTTTAGTAAATACAATAAAAAATTGTAGAAAATTGAATAAGTGTGCAAAAAATTGAATTTTATGGATGTTTTGTAAAAATTTAAAAATAATTTGGAATTAAAAACTATAAAATAAACTATACCAGTATAAAATAATGTTGTAAGCAATACTTTTTATTGTCCTTATATTATTTAATAGTGTCTATAATGTATTCATTTTTTTATTTATAGAATTCGGAACCATTTTCCAAACTTCTTTGTCTAATTTATGATAGCACCAATGCAAATCTATGGTAGTATTTATTTTATATCAATTACAAATACCTAAAATTGTTGCTTTACAAGTAGAAAATATTGATTAAAGATTGAAAAAATGTATTCCACCTTTTGAGGATATAAAATGAAGAAATTTAAATCTTTTTAAATTAATCGCTGTTTTAATTTTACATTCTTCGATCTATAATATATAATTAGAACTCTAGTTTTTTTTAACCGAAATTAAAAAAAGAAAATATTTCTTTATGCCAATTTCTTTGAACTTTTAAGCATCAAATTGTAGGGCTATGAACCAAAAAAGAAACTACCACAAAAAAACTTTTATAGTTTATAAATTTATATTTATTTCACAACAATTTATATATATACACTTTAAAAGTTTTGATTCTGGTTTTGTAGAACGAAACTTTTCTCTCTCTGTGAATATATGAATTTAACCAATTTAGGCAAACTTTTACTAGCAACTTGCAACACAATTTTAGCTGTCAACGGTTAAAAGGATGTCTTGGAAAATTAATGTTGCAAGCAGCAAAAATGCCCATAAACAAGAAACGAGCAAACAAACAAATTGAAACAAAATGCGAATTTAATTTTATGACATGAGAGCAAAGTGTTAAGTCATTTGTCAGCCAAAGCTAATGTAAGAGCCTGGCCAACAAAATAACATAACACACTTGAAGAGAAAGAGAGAGAGAAAGAGTGGGAGAGAGAGAGAGGGAGAGATGCAGTATTAACGTGGCCAAGCGCACAACTTTAGTGGCTTCTAACGGTACGAGCCGAGAGAAAAATACCGTATGACAAGCCAAGCCAACAACAACAACAACAACAACAGTAACGGCAACAAAACGTGGCCAAGTTGCAGTTGCTAAGTGGGCGCGACAACAACAACTTTGTTGCATTCCTGACCTACTCTGGAAAAACTCAACGAGACAAGACCAAGCCAGAGCGAGAGAGGAAGAAAGAGCGAGAGAGTGAGATAGAGAGAGAGAGAGGGGGGACAAACTGGGCGTCATTGGCTAAAGGATATGGCAAAGGCAACAAACAACAACCATAAAAACAACTTTGGCCCGTTGCTAGCCTCCAAAAGTAGTTAAACTTCAAAGCCGACAAAACCGACAAGCAACAACTACAGTAACAACAACAACAACAACAACTCCCCAAAGAGAGACATGCAAAAAACGAGTTTTCACTACTTTTGCCTATTTCACACAGCAACAACAACAAATACAAGCAGAGGCCACGACGTCGAACGACGAACACAAAAAAAACGTGCCAAAAACAAAACAAAAGCAGCAAAGCAACAAAAATGCTGCCAAGGCAGACGAACGTCGAATCACAATTACAACAACAACAACAGCAGCAGCAGCCGAAATGCCTACACACACACACTCACACACATGAACATGCATGCCTGCTTGTGTATTTGTATTCGAATTTGTTGTTGTGGCTTCGACTCCAACTTGGGCTTTGGGCTGGGCTGCATTCTGCGGTCGCGATGACGTGCGCACAGTGGAACTGCACTATGCAATTACTGCAGCAATTTACTCCTTGCATTTACGACTTATCATGCTAATTGACAAGAGTTATGCCACGCACTGCCTTGAATCAAAATAATCAGTAATAATGTAAAAATAAATAATATATGTAAAATAGCATATAATTAGTCATAATACTTATTAAGCTGATTAATGTCATTTTTATTAGTTGTTCACTATTTTGTAGTATTTAAATTATTTAATTTTAATATAAAAATTTAAATTGAAAACTGTAATGCCAGCTTCTAAATCAATTGAAAATAATCAGTAAAAATGTAAAAATAAATAATATATGTAAAATTTCATATTGTTAGTCAAAATTCTTATTAAGCTGATTAAAGCTCGAAAGTAAATATGTAATTTTTATTTTGCAGTATTTATATTATTTAATTTGAATATCAAAATATAAATCAAAAAGCTATAATGCCAGCTTTTAAGTATTAAAATCAATTGAAAATAATCAGTAATAAAGTAAAAATCAATAATATTATATATGTAAAATTGTAAAATTATTAGTCATGATATTTATTAAGCCTATTAAAATTCAATAGATGAGTGAAATGTAATTTTCTTTGGCTGTTAACTATTTTGTAGTATTTATATTATTTAAATTAAACATTAAAATTTAAATTGGAAACTATAATGCTAGCTTCTAATCGTTCAAATCTATTTTTTTAATTTATTTGTTAAAGTGTGTTTCTTGCTTTTAAAATATTATATAAATTGACATTTCAAATTTAAACTCAAGAAAAATATTTTTGTTTTTCATCGCATTTCAACATTTTGATACAAAATTCGAATAACAATAGTAGACATCATTGTTAAAGTTTCTATTTTAAGTTGAGGTGTCACTGTAATTGGTTGGCATGAACAGTTATTGTTGTTGTTACGTGTAGTAGTTGTTTTTGCCGATGCGCGCAGGCCTATAATCCAGTTTTATTGCTCTCTCTGTCTATCTTTCGCTTTCTAACTATCACTTGGCTGGCTCTCGCTCTCCCTCTCTCTCATCTATGCATGCAACTTGAACAAGTTTACAGCTACAACATAGAAAAAAAAACATGTTACAAGTGCACGATGGTCACGTTGCAATGTTAGACATTCCTTCCCCTCCGCGACTTCATTTTTCAGCTCTCTCTATCTCTCTCTTTCTCGCTCTAGGCAACTTCTCGCGACTAAACCCATAATTTGTTTCACAACTCTTGTCTATTGCCGCACGCTTCGGTCCCACTGTAAAATTCACTAGGCTGCATTTGCCGTTAGAGGAAAGCTGCGCTGCTGTTTGTGTGTGTGTGTAACAATTTGTATATGTGTTTGTGTCTGTGTGCCAATGTCGTTTATAATGAAGTTTCCTGTCGATAAAGTTTTACTTTAAATGCTGCATAGTGTGCGACAGAGACAGAGACAGACTGAGGTTGAGGCCTGTTACGAGTGCGTGTTTTGGCCAAAGTTTAAGGTGGGCTTTAATGACTGTTTGGGCCAGTTACTGTTATTGCAGTTGTTGTTGTTTCAGCTTGTTTCTGCACTTGTCCAAAGTTGCTGTAGTTACTCGCATTTAGGCAGGAAATTACACACACATACACAGACACACACACACTTACATAATGTATATTTTATGTTTGAGTTCGCCTTGAGTTTGTGGCAGTTGCAAGTTGTATTGAAGTTGTAAACAACTTGCAAATATGCACATAAATAAATCATTTATTGGACAAATTCTACTCTTTGTGCATGCAAGTTATTTAATTACATTATGCATTGTTTATTATTTATGGTCTTATAAGCATTTTTCCCAAGTCTGTTTTCAAACGTTTGTTAAGTGAGGTTATGTTAAATTGCAAAGGTTTCTTCTGTTAACTTGGGTTATGTTAAATAACATTTCTAAATATAGCAATGTTAAGTAACATTTGCTGTTAAGTGAGCTCATGCTAGCTTCTTTATTGTCATCGCTGTAAAGATTGATGTTACGTTAAAATGCGTCTGCAATTAAATGCGTATACGCACTGTGTGTAATTCGCAGCTGTGGCCATGTTAGCAATTACGTTGAGATAACGTCTTAATACTTTACGTAATTAACGTTAATCTCGCCATTTATTAGGCGACATTTCGGCGCGCATTTTTGTTTGCAATTAATTTAAAGCTTACAACGCTGCCCATTACGTAACGTTAATCTTGGCATCTTCTTAATTGCATTACGTTATATTATACATAGTTGTGTTTCTATTACAAAACTGTCAATAAGCACATTACAAATTGAGAACCACGAAGAAGCGACAACGACAATTAGCGCAAACAAAACACACAACAACAACAAACAAAACAGCGAGCACGTGACGTAATAGGCTGTCAGCAAACAAGCGCGCAAACAACAAGAGAGCAACACACACACACACACATACATACGGTCACACAGCCGCAGCAGCCGCCCAGTAAAAGCAAAAGCAGCAGCAAATGCAAAACAAAAACAAAACAATGGGGAGAAAAAAACGAAGCAAAAACGAAAAAACAAGTCGCGCCTGCGTCAGACAAAACAAATTACACACATTTTCAAATTGTAACAAGATCAATACGGTCAGATAAGCAGAACAGAGGCAGCAGCAACCGGCAGCGACAGCGACAGCGCAGCAGCAGCATAAAATCCTGACACATTACATTTGCAGTTGTGTAAGGACAACACAAGCAGCAAGCAACAAACAGCAAACAGCAGCCGCCCAGCATTGAAAAAGCGTCACCAAAACTTCGCTGCTCCCCCTTAGCACTACGCTAAAGAGTAAGCAGCGACGCCAGCAGCACAGCGTAGAGTGAAACAGTGTGGCATTGGAACACAATGTCGACCCATTGCCATTTGTTTGTGTTTGCTTTGCTCCAATTAGCAAAGCATCTACGCTCAGAGAGCGCAACTGCAAAATTCGCTCTCTTTCACAGTCGCTTCTCTTGCTTGCTCTCTCTCTCTCAACGCTTTGTCGCGCTGTCGCTGTGTGTTTGCAAAAACACAAAGTGCGGCAAACGTTTGCTTTTGCGCCTGGGTGAAAGCTTTTGCAACAACAACAGAGTTGGGAACCCAAACAGCTGCTCGTCGAACGCTTTGTCGCCATGTCGCTGTCGCGTTGCGTCGCCTCGCGTGTGTTTCATTGTCAGCCGCCCCATTCATGACAACGCTGTTAAAACGCCGGTTGGGATAGGGTTCTAAACTTCTCCCCCCTTTCCCTTCTCTTTCCATCTCTTTCCATGATGCGCGACGCGTCAGCTCTTTATATTTTTTTCCATGTTGTTCAATTCTAGCAATTATTTCACCTTGTCGTCTCCCATTGTGCTATAATAATGCAAATTTTCTAACATCAATTTTACTCAATTTCTTTCTCTCTCTCTCTTTCACTCACTCACTCTCACTATGCATATATTTTAGATGGCGTATTTTTAGCTTGCTTTTCTTGTCTTAACTTGGTTATTATTATTTATTCTTCAAATGGGTGTGGCAAGAAATGTTCAATTTCTTTGTAAAATCGAGTAACGGGAAAGAAAAGGTGTGTGACCGCCAAAAATAATTTCAAGGAAATATCCTGTCAAACTTTGACGGAATGTAATTTGAACACGAATCGACGACTTGCATGCACATGAATCACAGTGTCTCACAAATATCTGTGAATGACCTCGAAATTTTGAATGAAATGCAATTTGATGAATTGAGTTTTATAATTTGCAATTGTTTTGTATGTAAAAACTATTAATTAAGAAACTGAAATAATAGTGAAGTAATAAATAATACATTTTTATCTCAAACAAAACTTCACATTTAAAAATGTAATATTATAAAACAGTGTTTTTTTTTCATTTTTGAAAAAAAATATTTAGTTCAGCATTTTATATTATTTTAAAGTTATGAAATCAGTTACAAGATTTGGAATTTACTATTATAACTGTAAACTATTTTAAATATTTCAATATTAGGGTGCAAAAAATATAGCAATACTCAAAGTAACTCATAAAAATGTAGCTAAATTTATTTATCTATTTCGTGTATAGTAAAACTGTAACATCAAAATGCTATTAAAATGTATCCATATAATTAAAAAGTACTCAACAAATCAGTTCATAAATCTTTCATAGACATTTTATTGATCTCCACAGATTTACGCTGCAATCATTTTTTCTAATAAAATTTGCATTGACAGCAGCTCAATTAAAAATGATTAATAAAAAAACCAAGTGTGAAAATTTGTAGTTTTTGTTTTTTGTATTTTTTGTATTTTTGCTTTCAGCTGAATCACAAGCAAAAGCAATTACTTTTATGGGCATTAAACATAATGTTTAGTTGGAATTATGATGATGACTTAGATGTTAGCTGTTGTTGTTGCTGTTTTTGTTGCTGTGGTGGTCACATGCTCCAAAGGTTAGGAACAAATCCCAGTTTTATGGTCGGGATTAGTTTCCAACACCAAATGTTCCAAATAAAACTGTCAACATTTGTTGTCAGAGTGAGAACAGAACATGTGAAGTGTGTGGCTAGAATGGGAGAGGTGGGGAAAGGGAGAGGAGGGAGGTAGATGGAGCGCGTTCCTCGCGCATTATCACAATTTTAATGAGCTTCACTAGCGAAACGTAAGAAGTCACAACGACAACAACAATAATTACAGTAGTGTAAATACACACATAAACACAACTGTCAGAGTGTATGCGTGTGTGTGTAGGAAGAAGCAGTGGCTAAAAGTTGTTTCTTTTCAACACGTTGTGTGCATAAAAACGTTCTGTGGCTCTCTTTGCCTCTGTGGTGACGGCAACTGCGACAGCGACAGCGTCAGCAACAGCAACAGCGACTGTGGCTACGTAGCTGGGACTGAAACGAGTGAACGAAAAATGCTAACGAAACGCAAACGCAAAATGTCAATGTCCTCCACTGTACAGTTCAGCGCCACAATTGCGTCGCAGTTTTCGTAGGCAGGCACAGCTCCAAAAGCGCCAACGAGAAACGTTTTCGTTCTCATTCTCATTCTGGTTCTGCTGTTCGCTTTGCTCGCGGAACGTTGTGGCAAATTGTGAAACAGACTCGCTTCGCTTCGTTATGTTCTGTTCTGTTCTTATAACGTAAGCTGAAGTGCCATTGGAGTATGTGAGGTGCTCAAGAGAGTGGGACAGCGTTACTTGTGTGCGTGTCTGTGTCTGTGTGTGTGTGTGTTTGCAGTACTAAACTACGTATAGTTTAAAAACGTTACTCACTGCTCTCCCCTTCCCTCCTCGCCTCCCTAGTTGCTATAAATCCACAGCAAATACAAATAATGTCGTTCGACATTTTCTGCTGCTGCTGCTTTTGTTGTTGTTGTTGCCATTGGCTTTGCAAGTTTTTTAATAAATGCCGTTATGGCCACGAATGAAAAAAAAGAAAAACTCGAGCTGACTTCTAGTTGACAATAATATAATGAAAAACGGAAATGCCACCATAATGGATTTATGACTTGATAACAAACCAAAACGAAGCAGTTAAAAGAACTTCGGAATGCGTGCAAAATATTTCATTATAACTTGTTAAACAACTATTTTATTTGCACGTTAAAGTTTGTTGTACATTGAATTTTGATTACTTTGCGTATTCAAAATCAAACTGACTTCATTTCGACTGCTTAACATTGTGGCAATGTTAAGTTCTTTCAATCAACAGCACTATTTTGGCAGCATCTGTTATTTAAATGTTAGCCTTTTAATAAGAACTGCAATGTTAAGTTCTGTTGATTAACATTAACGTTCAGTTCTGTTAATTAACAGCATTGTTTTAGCTGCATCTGTTATTTAAATAAGAGTTACAATGTTAAGTTCTATAAATTAACATCAATGATGAGTTCTGTTAATTAACAGCTCTGTTGGGGTGCAACTGTTAATGATATGTAACGATTTTAATAAGAGATTTGGAATAACCGAGTTAATAAACAACACTGTTAAAAAAAACCTAACGATTGCGTTTCATAATTTAACATAATTAATGCAAATTATTAAAGATTTCCCATAAAGATTTCCTCAGATTTCTTTTCCTTTAATTTTTCAATCAGCTGAAGTAGATAGAATATATCAAGTTTTCTCTTTTATGATATAAATTAGCAACCACTTGGCAAATATAAATATTTATATTTTATCATATTTATCATATATTCTTTATGATTTTACTTACTACTTATAATAATCAAAAAACCATTATATAGAGATTGGTACATACCTGGAAATAAAAGAAAAGATAAGAAATTAAAATTAGTTTTCGTAAATAATATTTTTTGTATTCCTAAAAAATATTCAGCAGGCTTAATAATGAAATTTAAACAATTAAATATTGATTTAGTTTGTCATTTTTCTAATAATTCATTATTAATTTTCCATAATTTGTGAAACGTTTATTAGAAAACTTGATAACTAACATTTAATACAGAAATTGCGTATACGCACTGTAGTATAGTATAAATATGCTATATATAGCGAGTTTTAATATGGTATTTTGAAAAGGAAGCCTTTGCTCTTAATATACAATTAAAAAAAAAAGAAAACTCTGTGAAGAAGTGATGAAAAAGAAACCAAGAAAATAGCGAGACCAATTGTTTGCCTCAGTTTGCTTCGCTTCGTGTTGTTGTTGCTGTTGCTGTTGATGTTTTGGTCTCAACACGTGTAATCAAACACAATAAGCCATAAAAAATTATCATGAAGCGCGACGTTGCATAAAAAGCTAATAGCGAACAACATTGCGTGGATGGGAAAAAGTGGAAAACTAAATACAAAAAAAAATAACAGTGACAATAAGTAAAAATGGCAAATGGCCACAACAACAACATCAACAGAAGCTGCGACAATTGAAACGACAACAACAACAACAACAACAAGGACAACAAGGCAAAAAGGTGAAACCCGAAAATCCTTTGCCACACACAGACGACAACAACAACGACAACGACGTCGACAACTGGCGACAGGCGACTGGAGACGTGCAACGTGCGACGTGGCAAGTGGCAAGTAGGAGGCAAAGGCAACAACGACGGCGACGGCGATGGAAAGTGGCATAAATTAAGGTTCAGGCTCAACATGTTGTATACCAAACCAATACACGCTCCCTCCCACACTCACACACACACACGCCTACAATCTACAAGTGTCGACACACACTGCACACTGGGACGTATGCGTAATATTATGAATAACAAACGAAATTATTCACAATACTATATTAATCGCATACTTAAAATAAATTACTTGTATTTTAAGAATTCTATTTTGATTTCTTATTCATATTTTTAGTATTTCATTTACTAAATCACATTCTGGTACAATCAAAATTAAGTTCTTAGAAGTAAGTGTTGATTATAAAGTTATTCTTGTATTTGATTTGAAGTGTAATATTATTTTTAAACTTCAAACAAAATGAGTTTGGTTTATTAATTGGAATTTAAGTGTTTTAATGTTTACATTTAAATACTTATAGAATAAAACAAACCACAATATAAAAATACTTAAAGCGTAGTAAATGACTTTTGTTTTATTCTTCACAACTTAAGTATTTTTATAAGTTAAAAAAGAAGAAGAAGAATAATACCAACTCATTTCCTACATTTAAAAAAAGTAAGCAAATAAATTGAAATGAAGCTGTTTTTAATTTACATCTTAGCAGAGATAAATCATTCTAAATGTTTTAGATGTTTTATTCAATTATTAGGTAAGTTCATATATTCAAAGAAATAAAATAAAATAAGCAAATTTGAAATTTAGCAGTCATTATAATTGTAACTTTTGTTTGATTTTATGCGCAATATAATATTATTGTAAAGCAAATAAATTTAAACTTTATTGTCTTTATTTTAAGTAAATATATTTTAATTTTTTATCTCTCGTTGGATTTTATATGCTATATTATTTTAATATTTCAAGGTAGATATATTTTAATTGTATGATTAATTCAAACGAAATTTTTTTTAAAGATTATTAAATCTAATTTTAATTTATTATCAATAAAAAGTTATTTTTGTGTCTTCTATTTGATTTAATAATATAATAATTGATATAAATAGTTATAATACAATGATATGTTATTAATGCTATGGAAGTACTCAGACACAAATATTAATAATAATTATGATATTATATTATGGTACTATTATATAGATTATAGTATTAATTCTATTATGGTATATATTATAGATATATATTTAATATGATTATTAATATTTGTGTCTGAACAATTCTATAGCATTAATAATTCATTTGCAATATTATACAAATTTCAATAGCTCTTGCTCCACTGTGACTGTCGCTGTGTCAATTTGATGATGTCCTTGCTTGGCTTCACACTCCTGCATCGTTCTCTTTCCCACCTCCGCATCGCACTTGTTTGTCCTTCACTGTTGCCAGGAGATCGTGTCCCTCCCAATTCCCCCCTCTCTCTCTCCTCTTCTACAATTTTCTCGCTGCCGTGTCAATACCAATAGAGAGAGAGAGTGAGGGAGAATAGCAAGAATCGAGGCAGCCTCCTTCTAGTTAACATATTTTACAGTGCGTGCCATTTGCAGTGAAACATGATGTTTTGCTAATGCGACAGATTTACACGCCGCTTTCCATTTAATTTGCTTTATTTCCAGCAAACTCGTGACCCGCCCCTCGCTTTCATCCTCTCTCTCCCTCTCTATCTCCTACTCTCCTTGGAGACTTGTCTCCTATATTTGCTGTCTGTGACAAATTGGTAATATCCTTGAAAAATGATATTGACGCTGACGGAGGCGACAGCATTGAACTGAACACTAACCCTAAAATTACTTGTTGATTACGATTTCGTGATAGGTTCTAGGTTCTAGGTGTAGATAAGATAGAAGAAGGTGCTGAACAGTGCCAAATTTAACTGGTTTCATTTGGTTACAACATTTGATTATAATTACCCAACAAAAAAACATTTTTTAATAGTTGTGAAAATAAAATGTAAAGTTTGTAATAAAGGGAAGTTAACCTTGATGTCGTGTGTCTATCAATGCGAATCTTTTTAGACAGTTGTCGACATTTCTTTAAAAAATTATCTTCTTATTAGATGAGGTTTATTTGAAAATAAATGCATTACTTCTTTATTAGACAGAATTTATTGATAGATCAATGCATAAACTCTTTCTTAGACTGAAATTTTTTTAAATTGATGTATAAACTTTCAAATGTCAGAATAAAGAATATTCACAAATTATTTATGCAGCTGAATTTGTTTCACAATAAATTCATATATTCTTGAATGGACCAAATATAACTAGTTTCATTTAGTTACAACATTTGATTATAATTACCCAAAAAAAACATTTTTTAATAGATTTAAAATGCAAAGTTTGGAATAGAAAGAAAGTAACTAACTAACTTTATGTTGTGTGTCTATCATTATGAATATGTTTAGCTTTTCTTTAATTAATAATCTCTTTATTAGGTTACAAATACTTTAAAATAAATGAATTCGTTTTATATTGGTTAGAATTTATTGAAATAAAAATACATTTCTTGGCAAAGCCAGAGCTAATACATTTACGCTTGGTTATAAATTCATTTGTAATCTATGCTTCAATAATAATAATAAAAGTAGCAATACAATTCATAAACTTAGACTGACATTTTTTTTAAAATACTGCATAAACATTCAAGGTCATTCGAAAATACTCGCAAACATTTTTTATTAGATTAAAAAAAAAATCATATTCATATTCTTTAATTCTTGTAGATATTCTTGAAGGAACCAAATTAATTTAAAACTAAATGCATGTGTTTATTATTAAACTGATTAACTTATTTTAAAATGAATACATCAACTTTTTAATGGAGAAAAAGAATGTTACAAATTGTTTCTTATTCTGAAATAAAAACATTCAAAAATTCTTTAAGTGACTGAATTTATTTCAAATTCTTTATATCGTCAAATTTATTAAAATGATTTTATTTTAAAATGAATGGATAATTTTTGAATACGATTGTATTTATTAAAGAACTGATCAGTAAATTCTTAATAAATTCTAAAAAAAAAAAAGAGTGAATAGTCTAGAATCTTTAAATTGAATTTTGTTTAAGGTTTTTGCTTACAATCCTTTATTTTGCTCAAAATATTTAAATAAAAATAAATGAGTGAGTTTCTTAAACCAAAAATATTTATATTGATTTGTTTACAAATTAAAAAGAATTTATACAAATTTCAAATCAAAAATTTCTATACAGAATTTGTCTAAAATTTTTGATGAATTTATCAATCCACACAATACATTAGAAAATCAATTAAAAAAAGGTTCATCGTCTGCAACAAGTTTATTGCACTTAATTAACCAAAAGAAGAAGAGCAAAACGAACAAAAGCCGAAAATAAATAAAGCAAATATTGCGAAGCGAATGTTGCCTGCATTCATCAGCTGCAAATAGAAAAAGAGATGGAAGGGAAAAGGATAGAGATGTATCTGGCAGATACTTTTGCAGTCGGGCCGTCTCTCAGTCTGGTTGGCAACACCTTATAGATGCATTGCGCCAGATAATGAATTATTAGCGAGGGCAAAAGTAGCCGGATATTAACAAAGAGAGGGGCGAAAAGGGGAACACAGAGGAGGAAGAAGCAGAAGCAGAAGCAAAGTGACAACATGTGTCGCGTCACGGAGTGGATCCTAAAACTCAACTCAACTCGATTCGACTCCCGAGAGTTCTTTTCCCAAGAAGTCGCCGAGTTCTCTGCACTGAATCACAGTTCGTTGGATGAGTGTGTGTTAGTATGTATGTGCGTTTGTGTGTGTGTGTGTGTGTTGTGCCCCCGCCTTTCAATTCATTTGTTGCTGGCTCTTAATGTTGCATGGCAAATTTAATTTCTAAATTGCAGCTGTTGTCGTCATCAGCTGAAACAGCAGCCAAAGTTAAAGCAGCAAAAAGGAGCAACATTTGCTCATTTCAGCGTATGTCGTAATCATTCCAATTGAATCATAAATCATATAAAAAGCCATTTCATCAAAAATGCTGTCAGCCAACAAAATGATGTGTGTAAAGTGTGTGTATAAAGTGTGTGTGTTTGCCAGTCAAGATGCGCTTCGATAGCTGATATAACCGAATATTCCAATGAAACTTATCAAAACAATGAATGTTACACTTTATAAATTCATCAAATTTGTATTTATAATACAATGTTTTGCTACTTTCTTTAACTATTCCCTAAAATATTTGCTTATCTAGAAATTAATTCTTAAAGATTTTAAGGAAATTCGATCTTAAAGGAAAATTATTGAAACAAGAGTTTTGGATTAAACAATTCTTAAATCAAGATTTTAATCTCAATCATAATTTTAAGATTAAGAATCTTTTTCATCATAGAAAAACTTTTAAATCATTGCTGGTAAATTTAAATCTGTATCATATAACCGTGATTTTTGGATAGAAATCTAAATTTTAAAGAATTATTTATCTACACATTTAGAAACAATGGTTTATAACTTTTTGCCGGCAGGAAATGTATATAACATAACCCTAGACGATCTATCCATAACCATCTGTCCGTCTGTCTGTCTGTCCGTATGAACACCTAGATCTCAGAGACTATAAGAGATAGAGCTATAATTTTTTTCAACAGCATTTGTTATATTTGCAGCCAGTTCAAGTTTGCTTAAAATTTTTGCCACGCCCACTCCCACTTTTGTATGAGCAAAAATGCCTACATACTATGGGCCTTAGTTGCTTTGGCTGACAATCTGGTATATTATGCCGCCTATGGTATATTTTGAATATGGTACTATATTGATATACCGAAAATACCGGTTAAATAATATATAAATGATTACATAATTGATTCAAATATGGGAATTTCAGCTTTTCAGTTTATAACTTCTTTATTGCTTCTTTGGGGCGAATTAGCATCTTAACTTCTTTAAGGTAAATACACTCAAAGTAGCACCAAACTAGATGTTTCCCATATGGTGCATTTAAAGGACTGCATAAGAAACAACAAAAATCTATAAATATGTGTATTCCTTCGTTAATAAAAATTTTCAATATTTACCAAGCAGAACAAGAATTGTACCACCAGCCACTTTCAAACAAGTCTGCGCAATTACCATAATCATCTTTGTCGTTGTCGCGATCGAATGTTGTGAATTTCATATTTTTAGCTATTCTCATGCCATCCTCAATAATAGTTCCAGTGAATTTACCCAAACTCAGTGCATATCCATTATCTTCATCAGATATTTTGAAGTCGTCATAACGAGCGTTGAGGGTTCTTCCATTCCGATGAACCAAATGTATGTAAAGTTCGAATCGCTGCAAGCTCGTGATACGATGGATTTTCTCTAAGCCAAGAAAGAAATCACTTTCAAAAGAACCAAAACCTTTGCGATACGTTGCCCAATCCCTAGTGAAATTCTCATTTCCCCCCACTCGTTGTTGTATTACAATCCATCCAGGTCCAGCTAACTGACTATCGCACAAAACATTGAATAAACCTATGCCAGAGACATTGAGTTGATGAACTCCTGGATTATCACCGAAAGGGATGCATGTTGTGGCATTTACTTTATCAAGTTCAGATTGATATAACTGATTTTCCTTTACTTTATCTATTAGCTTAGTTTCATTTTCTGTTAATTTCAATTGAATCTTTTTCTGTTTTTCTCTATTGTTCTCTGATGTCCTATTTAATTCGTTGATTTCTGATCGACATAACTGAATATCTTTTTCATGATTTACTAATATAGATTTACTCTTCTCTAATTCCAACTCAAGTGTTTTCTGATGTTCGGTGTTATTTTTAATATTCTCACTCAATCTCTTTATATTTTCATCTTTTTCAAATAATTTAGAATTAACAGATTTTAATTGAACTTGACAATTTTCTAAGTTGGTGGATTTATCTGCTAGTTGTTCTTTTAATTTAAGAATAATATTATGTTGTGAATTAATTTCAAAATCAGATTTATCAGCTTTATTTTGACACAATTGTAAATCGTGTTCCCCTTTGATTACTTTGTTTTTGTACTCATTTAACAGATCTGCCTCCTTCATGAATGTTTCATGAATTCTTACAATTTCATGATATTTTTCCATAAGATCGGAATTTAATTCACTTATCTGCTTTTCCTTAGTTTCACTTTGTTCTAACTCATTTCTAACCTGCCTGAAATAGTCGAGTAAAGGTTTAACAGTCTTGTAGTTATGAAGCCGGCACTGTTCTTCCATTATTCGGTCTGATTCACACGTCTGATAATAAGAAAAATTAAACACTTTAATCACTCTTTATTCTTCTTAGTATTATGTCTTTGATCTCACTTCATCTCCAGTTGTTGTAGCCACCAATAATATTTGAAGGACCATCAGTAAGAAAACTCTATTAAATTTTATTCTGCCCATTTTAAATGTTTCGACTGCCCGCAAACAAAATGAATTTGGAACTGAATTTTGTTATTTCGACAAAGTCATTGAAAATCTGAAGCGGATGTGGGCTCCGCGCAATAGATCTGAACGGGAGAGGTTAAGTCATGATAACCTAGAGTCTCGGCCTAGATTCTCTGTCGGCAGAAGAGATTTCAATGTCGGATGAGAAGACATTTTAATGTCGGATGATCGTCTGTAAATTTTTTTTAAATTCGAAAAAATAACAAGTTAGAAAGCTATAGTCGAGTGTGCTCGACTGTGAGATACCCGCTACCCATTTTAAATAAAAGCTAAATATTGCGGTATTTTTTTTAAATATACCAATTTGGTATATAGATATAGTACCACATTCAAAATATACCATAGGCGGCACAATATACCAGAATGTCAGCCAAAGCAACTAAGACTTCTAGTAACTAGTCATTTTTGCCTATACAAAGGTATTTCTTTAATAACTTCTACAATTTTTATCTGATCGCAACCAAATTTAGCTTTTATTTAAAATGCATTTAGCTTGAGAAAAGTACTTCATCAGAGCAGTAAAAAATATACATTTATAGATCTCATGAAAAACTTTAGATATTCCTCTTTTATGCACTCATTTGGTATCAAACATTCTCTGAATTTTATAAGATACACAGAATTTGCACATCAATAAACTAAGAGCATCAATGAAAATGCATCGCAGTAATAAAATCTTGAGATATTCTTATTTTATGCATTCATTAGGGATGTAAATTCCATATTAAAGAAAATACTTTCATATGCGGACTGCGAATGAAAGAAAGTAATAAATGAATTTGCATTGGGATTAAGCAGGACAATGGCAAATGTTAAGGACAAAGAAGCGTAATATTGGCTGACTCACATTTGTTTATAACGTATTCCACACACACCCTTACAATGTGTGTGTGTGTACTAATTACACATTATCCGAACGGAGGGGAATGCGTCGCATAGTTTATGGCTGGCCCCCAATTGCATGTTTAATTGCAATAAAAACAAGCAACAAAGGCCACGCCCACACAAGGAAAAGAAGACGAAATGAAAGACGACGAAGAAGAAGTAGAATCAGCTGAAAAAGAAGAAGAAGCAACAACATTTTCACGATGAAAATGAAAGACAGAAAACAGCTGCAAACGCAAACAGTGCAACTGGAAAAATTCAAACAAAATTCGCAGTGGTAAAACAAATAAACTTATTCAGTTGGCTAATTGGATGGCCAGCAAAAAGTATAAAGAAAATGGGTGGGAAAAATGGAAGAAGTTTTGGCAGATAAAATGGAGGAAAGCCATATGTTGTAAAGGGTAGTTGCTAGTCGGTGCTGTGATCAAAATAAGTCAAATAAATTGTAAATTTATCACATAAGATTTTTAGATTGTAAATAATTCTAAAAGTGGCAAGCAAAAAAGAAATCTACAGTTGAGTGGACTCGACTGAGAAATACCCCAAAAAATACAATAAAAAATATACTTAATGAATATACTAAAAATACTAAAATATACTGAGTGAACTCGACTGAGAAATACTCTAAAATAAAATAAAAATATACCAAATGAATATACTAAAATATACTAAGCGGGCCCGGCTGAAATATACCTTAAAATACAACAAAAAAAGTATATTTAATGAATATACTAAAAATACTAAAATATACTAAGTAGTCCCGACTGTGAAATACCATACAATAAAATAAAATATACTAAATGGATATACTAAAACGCTATTATATACTCAGCGGACTCGACTGAGAAATACCGTAAAACATAAAATATACTAAATGAATATACTGAAATACTAAAATATACTGAGCTCTCTATTTGATATAACGAAATAATGCTGCATCAGTACAAAATATACCATAGAACACAAAAAATATACTATATTGTCAGCCAAAGCAAATAAGTCCCCAAAACGAAGAGGAAAAAATTAAAAGTTAAGATAAAAAATTGACTTAATTTAAACTTAAAACCATAATAGATCAAAAATAAAAAATGCACAATCAACATTTAAGATAAAAGGCCTAACTTTATTTATAATTCTTCCTCTAATTGTCATTCTACTAAATACAAATACTTCATAATCCAAAATGTATTTCTATTCTTTTTCATATCCACAAATATTTCTCCCTTTACCAAATCACTAACCAACCCTTCCTCGTTTAATTTTACAGGGTACAAATTATGACAGCCGCAAGACAAGTTAAAGGCCAATAAATTATCCGGCTACTTTAATGCAATTTTAATTAGCCCAGCCAAACGTCGCTTTAGATATTAAATTTTTAAGTGCAAAAATTACTGCAATTAATAAAACAAAACAATAAAAAAAATGTAGCCATGGTTTTTACCAACAATTAACAATTGTATTAAATCCGCAATTGTTTTATTTCAATTTAATTTTTAATTAACAAACTAAACTCGACAGCAAATGTGAATCATTTGAGTTCCAATCGGATGAGTTTGATGATTTTGCCTTTTGTTTTACGAATCGATTTATGGTCTGTGCTATTGTTTAGTAAGGTCGTGTTAATTATAATTTATTTATTGTTGAAAGTGTAACGGAACTTATCGAGGGTCTGCATTTATTTGGAAGCCAAGTCCAAGTCGTAAAGTTTGCGCTTGAATAATTAAGAAATTGGAAAATGAAACACGCGATTTAACAGCAGTGAAATTTAAGTTTTAAAACCCAAATAGTCTGCGATTAACATTTAGTAGTTAAAGTAATCTGTATGGATTAAAACTTTTAGGGAAACGATTTAAATTTAAATCATTTTTAAATGTGAAGGCAGAAGAAAAAGTATATGAAATTTGATTGTAGAAATACTTTACAGAAGAAAAAGATTATAGAAATACTTTAAACTTATTTTACAATTCCAAAATAATTGGATAAGTGTTTTTTTTTTCTTATAATTGCTGCACGTTGTGATGGATTAAAATAAATAAGTTACTATGGATCAACATACTTCATCAATTATTTTGAAGCCAAAAACAAAAGTCCGAAATCAATGCAAAATAGCAATAAGATATATATTTTACTATGAAGAATTTCAACATAAAATATCAGTACTCTAAACTGTCAAATAAACAAAAAACTGTTAAAATATATTCCCAGTTTACTTAACACTTTAAAACATTGTATAAATGCGTTTAACAACTTGCGGTGAAAATTCTACACATTGTATTTAACGAATAATTTATGCAGCAATAAAATCAAATTGTTGTTGTAAATATGTTTGCATTTAATAAATGAGCCGTCGATAATTGTCACATTTTGTGCACAATTCGAATGCGAAAATGAGAGAAATATTGAGCAATTAAAATACAGGTGAAAGTTGAATGCAAATTAATAAAAGTTAATGCTTGACTATTAATGGTGAAAGATAAAAAATAATATATGTGAGATTGTTGCAATTGTTTTTAACTACTTGTGATATTAGCATAAAGATGCTGTCATAGCAGTCAGCAAATGGAGTAAGCTAAATGGCATAGTAGTCAGCAATTGAAGTAAGAAAACTGTCATAGCAGTCAACTAATGAAAGTAAGCAAGACGTCATAACAGCCAGCTATTGGAGTAAGGTAGTTCTTTTAGCAGTTACCAATTGGAGTACACTAAATTTCATAGCAGTTAGCTACTGAAGTAAGCAGATTTCATAGCAGTCAACTAATGGAATAAGCCAGATGCCATAGCAGTGAGCAATAGGAGTAAGCCAGCTGCCATAGCAGTGAGCAATAGGAGTAAGCCAGTTGCCATAGCAGTCAGCAATTGAAGTAAGGCCATAGCAGTCAGCAAATTGTGTGTAAACAGTTGAAAAGCCTCAGACACTGCTGAGCTTTTTATTACGCATGGAACTTCAACAAAAGAGGCAGACAAAGAGGAAGAACAAGAGTAGGAGAGCAAGGGAGAAGAGTAAGGGAAAGAGCAGACTCTCGCATGACCTACCCGAAGGCGAAACTTATTATTGTTATTACATATATCTCGTATGATTTTTATTATTTTCATTTTCATTTATATGCTTTTATTATTGTCGCTCGCTTGGCTGATTGGGGAGGCTGGCAAAACGCACACACACACACACATGCACACATTCACACAAAAAGAAACGGCATATTTGCCTTTGGCATACAGTAAAAATGTGAATGTATATTTTCTTCTCAGTTTCCTCTGCCATAAATGAGCTAAATGGCATTTAAAATAACAAAAATAAAAAAAAATGAAAAAGCAAACCAAGGCTGTCGAATGAACCTAAAAAAAATCATGTTGCACAAATGTTAATTAACATGCAATGTTAATGCTAGTTAACAGATTGAGTGCTATGAGAATTTATTGATATGGAAGTAGATTAAACTTAAATCTATTGCTAATTACAATAACTTTGAAGCACAGAAAAGAACACAACATTTTTGAAGATACCTCAAAATTATGTTGTGGAAATGTTGATTAACATTCAATCCTAATCTAAGTTAACAGCTGTTAAAATTTAATGGTACAAGAGTTAATTTTAATTTAATTTAAATCTTTTGAAATTTTAAAACAATAAAAAGAATAAAACAATATTGTCATATGAACCTAAAATTTGGGTTGTGTAAATGTTAATTAACATTCAAACTAAGTTAGCAGCTGTTAAAGCTGAATATTACGAGAATTGAACTACACATTTAATTTAATGCAATTTCAGTTCAAAGCAAATTAAAGTATATTTTACAATTAATCCCCAATTAAAAATTGCTGTTGTAAAAAACATTCAATTAACATTTAATAAAGCCAGTTAACAGCTGTTAAAGCTGTTTGCTATGGAAATTCATTGAAATTGAAAACGCATTTCAATTAAAGGAATTGTGAATTTCATTTAATTGTTAACTACAGCAATTTTTAAATAAATTAGCCTTATCTAAAGCGCATTTAAATTGCATTAATGCTGTTGGCTTTTAACATTTTTCAGCTTAAATCGAGCATCGAAATTGCAGTTGTATATAGTAGTAGAAAAAAGGCGAGTCGTAAATCACAATTATTTTAATGCCGTCACATACGAGTCTATCTATGAATTTATCAGGTAATCAGACCGTGTCTAATACCCCAAGCCAGCAATGATACTGCAAAAGCAACAACAACAACTCGAAAAGACAAATGCATTACATTACAGCAAACCAAAAAAAAAAGCAACTACCAACTAATGTTGCTAGTAGAGCAGGCTAAAAAGCAACTATCCGTTTATGTTTGGCCTATGTAGTTTGACTCAAACTTGATTTCAAAGTTAAGCCAACCTTAACCAACATTTATAGACATCAAACGTGGCTAAAACCAAAAACTGAAACTATGCAGCAGCGTCAAGAAGCGAAACGAACGAATTATAGCCCAAAACTCAAAACTAGAAAAAAAAAAGAGAAACAACAAAAAATCATTAACAAAAATTACAACGTTTTTCTCTCTCTCTATTTTTGGCAGTTTATTTTCAGTGCTCATACTCTTGCAGAAGGTATTTTCATTTATTTATGGAGCTTGCAACGCATTCAAAGTAAGGCGTGGCTCAATTTATTTGATTGTATTGACATTCAAACTAGACATTCAATTTTAATAATGTGTTTGCTGAAACTTGCGGCACTTTAAAAGTTTATTGAATATGACTGAATGAGAGAGTATGAAATTATTAAAGTTAATAGTAGAGAATATAAAATTATTTAACTTAGTAGTTTCACTATATTGAAAACATTTTGAAGAAGCAATTAAATTCCACTTTATATTCTATATCTGCACAAAAACCATTTGCTTAAAGTTTCAATCTTATGTTTGTATCATATGATAGCAATTATTTATTTTTAACCATAAATGTTAAAGGTTCTCTGCATGATTTAGAAATATAAAGCATACATTTATAACTATAAAACTTAAAAATGTATGCTTAATAAATCCCATTTTAGGATTGCTTTTAATCATTTTATTAATTTCTAATACAATTATTCATCTGTTATCATTATTACATTTTTAGAATACATTTGTAAGAAATAAACTCTTTGTATTCTTATTAATTTAGTTTCTATTCAATTATTCATCTTATTTTTTCATTATTATATTTTTAGAAAAAGAAATCAACTCTTTGTATTCTTATTTAGTTCTTTATTCAATTAACCAATTTTTGTTTAATAAATCCTTGTACTCAACAATTTGTTTGTATTCTATTTTAACTTTTAATTCAATTTAATAAATGGTTTGCTTAAAATTTTAGAATTTGTCTAAGAAATCCTTGAAGTCAACTTATCAATTTGTTAGCATTCTCTTTGAATGTTTAATTCAATTAACCAATTGCTTGTGTTATTATTTTTATTTAAAATTTGTTGCTAGAGCATCTGAGTTGTGTCTTTTCTCTCTCTTGTTGCTTGTTTGTGTTTTATGTATTTATCTTTTTCTTTGAGGCTTTTGGCGTTAAACTTGATTTGCAAAAATGTGCTTTGAAGGTGAAGTCAAAGTCTTGCTTTGCTATTGAGGTAGGCAACAAACAGCGGCAACGCTTGAGTACCTGAAGGTAAAAACGTAAAAAAACGTAAAATAAAAAACCAACAGATGAAACCGAAAGCAGTCGGATGATGAAATTAAGCTAGTCGGAGTCTTTTTCTTAGTCACAATTGAAGGGCAATTGTATTGTAGTTGACTTAAGGAGATTTTCAGTTTTTTTTTTAAGTGCTTATTTCAAATTCATTTGAAGAGCTTAACTTTCGTCAAATTCTTGAGCTGCTTTAAACGGTGTCTCTCCTTATATAATGTGGCAAGTCTGTTGAGATTTGGCCAGGTTGCCAGACTGTCTGATGATGATGCTTTGGCGAGGTAATTAGCGGTCGTCTGCTTAATGTCTGCGTCTAAAACAGCTGGACAGGTTCACATTACACGTCGAAAGTGCGACAGAGAGAGTGAGAAAGAGAGAGAGAGGGAGAGCGCGAAAAACTGCTTAGGTAAGCAGCATGTAATTAATATATGTTTTGACATGGACAACAAAACTCAATGAGCGGGGCTCCCTACGAAAATATAATAATCTGTATAATAACTTAGACGGATCATAATCGTATATCAAATTTTGTTTGTGATAAACAACAAGTATTTATTGCTGTTGCTTTTCTTCGATTTGTTGTCTTACTTTTTGTTCTTATTAGATATAAGGTGATTGACATGTTGGAACATGTGTTGGCAAAAGTTGTAGGCGCGATTAAGATAAGTCACAAACACACGCACACACACAAGTTGCACGCACACGCGTCACAAACTGTGCACGTGTGGGTGTCAAGCAGACAGCAGACGGCAGAAAAAACTGCTTGCTTACACACAACAATAACAACAACTTGGCAAATTGCACTGCTTATTGAATTGGAACAGTAATTGTAGAATACCAATATGGCAGTGTATGTGTGTGTGTGTGTGCGTGCAAATTATGTAAGCTTGATTGCTATTTTTTAATTATGTTTCATTTTCTACAAATCAATTATTCAACACATTTGATTTTCTCTCATAAATTATGTAATATTGTTTGTCATATTGCTGAATAATATAACTAAAAACTAAGTGCGCCACATGACTCATTTAGTTCCTGTCGATTTCATTTTTTTACCACTCACTGAGCACTAATGTCAATTGTATGTAGTACACTACAATACTGCGTTTCATTGGTGACGTATGCAAACAATTAGTCTGCTCAAAATGTCAAATGATCGGCTCATTAACGCAGCAGCAATGTCCACGTATTGAGCAGCGATCAGTCTAAAAACAAAAGAGCGCAAATACAAAGAGAGATAACAAGAGAGAGAGTGAGTGCTTTAGTCGCGTGACGTCATGTTTTAGGCGCTCTCTCTAATAGACTGCGCCGGCAAAAAAGTAAACTGCGTGAACAGCTTGCAGTGTGCGTGCGTTGAGTGTGTGTGTGTGTCGCTGTTTACCTATGCACTTACACGTAACAACGCTGTTAATTAACAGCGAAGAGAGCTGTGAGACTTTGTTACTTTAACAGACTGCAAAACTTTGTATTGGAATGCAGATGTAAAACTATTTTAAATAATTTATAAGCAAACTACGCTTCAATTTTGTGCAGCTTCAATGATGAGCGAGAGCGCATAATAAGAGCATATTCAAAGTAATTTGCAGCAGCAGACTGAATAAATGAAGTGTGTAATAACAGAACAGCAAATGCAGCTCTGCAATCGCGTTGTCTGCATACAAATTATGGCGATAGCACTTTTCCCCTCCCCCTCACACTGCCACTCCCTCTCGCCTTGCTGATAAGGATAAATATAAAATGCAATAACTTGTTTTCCCTTCATTTCTTTTTCTTTGCTTGTGCATTAGATTCGCCTCAACTGAATAGAGAAAGAGGGAGATGTATGAAAATGTAGATATACATATGTATGTATGTATACGTTGTGGTATGAGGTTTTCCCTCATTTTCCGCGTAACAAAGAAAAGTCATAAAAAAAACGCAGTTATTCGCTTCAATGTGGGCGTCGACGCGACGCCACATTGGAATTTTCATCAAAGTTCTGGCTACATTGGAAATTGGGCTAGCTAGATACAGTTACAACTACAGCTGCAGATTCATTTGCAAATACATTAAAAACGAGAAAAAAAAATTCTAATAAAGAAATCTGATTGATTGCTTGTTCCTCAACCACGCCCAAAGCCAATTAAGGCGTACTTAGCTTAAATTCTACTCGACAAAAAAAAATAAATAAGTAGAAACAAAAAAGTGGAAAAAAATAGAAACAATAAAAAATCAAATAACAAGCAAATATTCACAGCCACATTCATTGATTCATTCTTCTTATGTAAGCGGCTTATGAATCGCTCGCTTCTTCTTCTTCTTCCATCATCTTCTTCGACTGTTTTTTCCGAGTTTGGAAAAATGATTTCGTTTTGTTGTTGAGGCGTGTTTTTAGACAGCTATGTGGGCGTTTGCTTATTGTTGTTGTTGTCGTTGTTGTTGCTTTCAGAAATTATATGAAATTTGCTGCGTAGTTGTTGCCAAATGGAAAATTTGTGTTTTCAATGCCAGTTTCTTGGGTATTTAGTTTGTTGCTTGCAAACCATGAGAGTCTGCTGTAATCCTAAGTCGCACTCAAATGCTTTCGAATTTAATAATTTCTCCAAAACACAGTCTTAAAGGATTTTAATCTACATTTTAAAGTATACTAAGTTTGTGTGTTAAACTTATGAATATTTCATCGAAATTTCGTAGTGATAACTCTTATAGTTTATGAGTTATAGCTATCTTAATGAGTGGACAGACGGACAGCAGGATGCCAGAAGTACAGTTCTCAATCTTCAAGTAGAAAAACACTGCTTGCTTCAAAGTAAACACTGCTTGCCTTGGCAAATTTCTGTTTCGAATGTCAGTTTCTTGGGTATTTAGTTTCCCATGACAGTCTGCTGTAATCTTAAGTCGCACGCTTTTGAACTTAATAATTACCCCAAAACATAGTAATTAAAATGTTAAAGTATTCTTAGTATGTGTATTAAGCTCAATCATATCTAAGACAAATTTGGAGGTGATAGCTTTTATAGTTTAGCAGTTAGAGTTGCTTGAATCAGTGGACAGACAGGCAGCAGGACAGCAGAAGTACAGTTCACAATCTTAAAGTAAAACAGCACTGCTTGCTTTAAGATTCACACTGATTACTTTAAAAATACATTCATAAAGCTACTAACAGTTGAAAAGTTAAGTAATTCATCTATAAACTATTGTTTTCTTTTATCATTGTTGCTATGTCAGTTGTTGTTATTGTTGTTGATTTGCTGGCAATTAAATGACTTTTGCTATTTTGTTGTGTAGGCTCATTTCGAAGACGAGTGCAATTAAAATGAGAAACTTTGTACAATGCTTTATTGTTGTTGTCGTCACTAATTGCGATTGACAAAAGTGAAAGTGAGCGAGCAAAATGTGAAAACTAATAGATTTATATTTAGTTACTTGGTAAAAAAAAAAAGAGCTAAACATCTCACTCGCATGTGAGTATGAGAGTGAGTATTTGTGAGTGTATTCATATTACGTGGGCAGACAATGAATGTTTCTTTTTTCTCTGCTTGTTTTTTTTTCATTTTTTTCTTTTCCATTGATCAAGCCTACAATGCCGCAGCTCTGTCTACAGTTTGATGAGTAATTTTGTGGCATTTTTTCCTATGCAAGTTTGTTTTTTACTTTTATTTTTTAGGCGTTGCCTGAAATAGTTTTAGTTTCAGTTTCAAACTCGCCATGAAATATGAAACAACTTTATTTCATTGTCAGTCAGTCAGTCAGTTAGTCTCTCTCTCTCTCTCTATCTCTCTTTCTCTCTCGCTCTCTCTGTGTGTGTGTGTTGTGGCTTGGAAAAACCGGCTAGCCGAAAACTAGAAAAATGGAACGAAACCCAAACGAAACGAAAGTGAAAGTGGGCTAAACTCATCAGCGTGGCCGAGACTCAGTTCGGTTCAGTTTCAGTTTTCAGCTAGGCTCTAGCTTTTCAGCTTTTTGTGTGTTTCTAGGCCTAAACCCAAAAAATACAAAACACAAAAAACTACTTGTGCACTCGTAACTCTACCTTCAAAATGTTCGCCTCCCCCTTCTCTCTATCGCTCTCTTCATCAGGGGGAGACCTGCCTCATTTATTTCACTTTCGTTTTCGTTGCGGCATCAAAGAAAAGTGAAAATTATGCAGTGAAAATCTTCAATAGGCGTCGAGTTAATTTAGTCATTAAATGCACTGGGAAAGTAGCGTATCTTTCGAATGGATTTTCTACTACATAAAGTGATTGATGGATTGACCAAGTGATTGACAAAGAAACTGACGAGTTATTCACTAACTAGTTGACTTATTAATTGATATTTTGGCAGTTAGTAAAAAGAAATACTTATTCAACTTTTACTTGTAAGCGCAGAAATATTCAGTCAGTCAATCAATCAATCAAATTTATTCCATCCCATCAAATGGCATATGAAGAGACAAAGAATCATATCATCATTGATATTTTGGCAGTTTATAAAAAGAAATACTTAACACCATATTTAATTTTTTCTATTAGGAGGCGCAGAAATATTTAGTCAATCAATCAATCAAATATATTCCATCACTTCAAATAGAGACAAGGTATTAACATTGTTGTCATTTTAATAAATCATATTTATTTTTATTGTATTTCAAATTGTTGACATATCAATCAATCAATTATTTTGAACCCGGAACTAACTTTATTTATTAAAACTTATTTTAACAGCAATAAATTTGTGTCATAGTTCAGTTTGCATCTCTTAATAAAAGTTTCTTCATTAACTTAAAGTTCATCTGTTCCACTTGACGTTCGAAAGTAAATAAACAATGAAGTAAATAAATAATCAGAGAGGGAGAGAGAGAGACAACGAATGGACAGCACATTGAAGACGTTGTCATAACATCAATATGAACGACATCAATTCTAATTAAATATTCATAATTGAACCACTTTCGATGCAGTTTGGTAAAACTTTGTAGTTCTAATTAGGTCAGAGGGCAAAGCTTAAGCAAACAACAAGCATTAGGCCAGGTGAATATTAATAAACAAAATCATAATGACTGCAACTTGAGTTCCATAAATAATGCAAAGATTTTATGAGTATGAGAGTCGAAGGCTATTCGATTTTTATGTGTGATTACACACTTTTATCTTATTTATTTGTTGTTTGTTCAACTAACGTCATAAATTGCCATTCAAGTGGAGCGAAGCTTAGCATTTTATTTCGCTGCACACCTTCTTTTTTTTTTTTTGAGCTTCTCCCCCGCAAACAACACATACACACACATACACAATTTGACCCATAATAAAAAGCGCAGAGTCGCGCATTTGGGTGTAAATAAAACCATAAAATGCGCCACAAATTTCCACTTGGAACGCATCTGAACTTATAATATAAAAAAACCTAATAAAATCAATTTCAATCAAAAAAAAGCGAAACCAAAAAAAGACCGAAAGGAAATAGCAAAACAAAACTTGAGAAATTATGAGCAACGACGTCGACCACAAACAAAAAAACTCAACTGAAACAGAACATAAAAGTAATTGAAAGCTATAAATCAAAGACCGAAATATGCGCAAAAATATTTCAGAATAACATTTGAGACACAAAGAATGCTGAGAATCTCTCTCAATCACAAATCTCAATGTTTTTCCTCTCTTTAAAATTTTATTGTATTAGCTCAGCAAAGGTGTCGTACATCAAAACAATATTTGTATCTCAACTCGCATTTGTATCTGTGCGATACTTTTGAGAATGAGCCACAATTAATGAGTCAATGAGCTTGTTTTGGGCACAGACTGACAGAATATACACATATTAAGAGATTGAGTGACTATTTGAGTTTAAATACTGACAGTTTGATGGGGAGATTGGTTATATCAGTGATTGATGATTGATTGAAGAGCCTATTGATTAGATGAATGGCGAATTCAAAGAATTTAATTATGAAGCAGCTGCATAATTTAGACAGCTAAAAGCTATTCTATTGTATTAGAAGCTGTTTATTAATGGAATGATTGAGTGATTGAATAAGGTGGTTGATTGACAACTGGTTGAATTGAGGATGAACTGATTATATGTGTTAAGAATGTGGAAACCAGATTGACTGATTCGCTAAGAAATTAACTGAATGACTTCTTATACATTCAAATACTTAAATTTCATATCATCATCATACATCTGATACATTTAGTAAGTTTTTGATTGAAAGACTGATTGATGTGTTTGATAATAGTGTTAAAAAAGCTTATATTACTTTTAATAATCCTAATATATTTTAAATTATGTGGAATTTATGATAGATAGACTTTATTACTGACAATACCGAACAAATGGCTCATAGACTGACTGATTGATTGTTTGATTGAAATGCATGCAAATTTTATTTAATTAACGCACATATTTGTAGTGTTATTAATAATTATAAAGTTTATCAACAGATATTAACCGAAAGGTATAAAACCCATTTGTTGATTGAAATGGTGATTGACAAGCTTATTTTTTGTATTTAATGAATTTGTTCACTCTAGCTTGTATTTTAAGGGTTTTTAAAACCACGCTTTTGGCTGTAGGATCTAACCGAAAGCTATAAAACCCATTTGTTGAATGATCATATGATTGAAATGCTGATTGACAAGCTTATTTCTTGTAATTAACTGTAACTTGTGTCTTAAGCATTGTTAAAGCCACGCCTTGGGCTATAGAAGCTACTTGAAATGCTTTGTGCATGCCGAATGAGATTGAGATACATCTTAAATGTAGCTCTCTTGAGTTCGCTATAACGATAAAGAAGAAGAAGAAGAATAACTTACCCTGCATTTTCGGCTGCAGCAATTGACATCTGTTGTTGGGGCTCATCTGTTAGCTGCAGCGTTAGATGTGCCCGTTGTTGTTGTTGTTGTTGTTGTTGTAGCTGTTGATGATGCTGCTGCTCCTATTGTTGTAGTTGTTGTTGTTGTTGTTAATGTTGCTTGTCGTTGATTTGATGTCTAACTCGGGGGCTATACATAACAACTTGCTTCAAGACGTAAATGAAACACACACTGCAAAAAAAAAGAGAAAAAAGAGGCAAGATGAATACAACTTTTATTAACATTTTTCTACAATTCTGTTTCAGGCATTCTTTTCATTTTCTTTTTTCGGTTTTTGTTTTAGTTTTTTTTTTATTTTTCGTATTTTTTCTTATGAACAAAACAAGTTGAGGAAAATGCCCCAAGATGGTTGAATACAGCGGGAAAAATGTACAAAAACTGGCAAAAGCAAATGCCAGCTGGGCACTTGAAGACTCAAGTTACAAGAAACACTTAGGGTCGGGTCGAGCCGCCTTCGACCTACCCTACAACGACCCCCTGTCCCCCCTTTGTCCCCCTCTCTCTACCTTAAAAGCAAACTCAGCTAACTGTGTAAAAGGCGCCAAGTGTGAATCTTTCTCTTTTTGAAGGGGAGAAACATGTTGGGCTCTTTTTATATTTTGCCGCTGGCAAAGTGCAAGTTTGTCTTTTCGGCACACAAGGGTTAAGGCTGAAGAAAGATTATGAAATAACCAGTATGCACAGTAAAATACCATAAAAATATGTATTTTTCTGAATGTGGCGCATGTGAAAATAAAAGCAAAATAGTATGGAGATATATTATACGTATACAAATAAATGAAAAATAATATTGAGGTACACATATAAAAATAAATGAAAAATAATGTAGTTAGTAAATTAAGGACTCTTTACTTTAAAGTTTACCTAAATTAAAACAGTATATTAATTTTTTTTTTTTTTTTGTAATTCGTTTTATTATTTTAAAATAATTTTTTTAATTATGATATTGTTGCACTCGGTATAAAAGAGAATATATCTATACCAACAACTTTTATTCTTTTTCAAAAATTGTATTCTTTTTGTTCAAATGCTAAACATAAAGAATTTGTATGAAAATAAAACTAAATAAAAGACGCGCTTTTCTATTTGTGTTATTTTTTGTTGATACACATATGTGAATAATTTCGATTCTCTATAACGCTGTTGCACATTTCTCCAAGAAATAAATATCTGTCTATAAATATCTATGCTAAAAACTACCGATCGTATACATAGCAATACAAAAATATCTCATCTTTTTTAAGAAAAACAATTTTTATTTATAATCATTTATCATATTTTTCGCAACTTTAAATACTTTTCCTTCAGCAACATTTCCTGCTTAGAGCGATTTCCCAAGCCCATCTGCTTGGCCCCCTTTTCCCTTTTGTTCCGTTTCTTCCGTTATTCGCATCTTTGCTTGTTTGTCAATTTGAGAAGCTGCAGTTGAGGCTTTGGATTTGGCTTTAGCTTCAGTTTCAGCTCTCTCGCTCTCACTCTACCGCTCTCTCGCATAAGCTCATCAGCTGCATAATCCCAGAGAGTGTGTTTGTCTGTATGTGAGTGTGTTATTCTTTTTTCTTGTTTTTGTTTGTGTTTTTTTTGCAACGCGTTGCCAACGTGTCATATACTCGTACTCAATGCATTGCAGCCACCACCCAACTGAAAGCTTTTTGTATTTATTTTCTGCATTCTTGTTGCACACTTGCCAAAAGCGAGAGTCGCATGAATTGTTCATCAAGTATGCAACGCATTGAGAGCGTTGACTTGTCAGCAATGGCAAATAATAAATTTTAATGAAGTGAACACATTGCTTTTTACTGCCCCAACTGAGGTCGGAAGCAATAATTTCAATTGATGTCAACTTTTAATGCATTTTTATGGATTTCTGTTGACTACTGTGTTTTGTTATTCCTTTTTTGATTTATGAGATTTGTCAATGGATTTTTAATAGATGTCGAAATCATTTAAGACGATCTATTTTACATTTAGATATATCAATATTTTTTTTATCTATCTCAAAGTTTATCAGTTATACATTTTCTGTGATTTATGGATTTTAGTAATCTTGTTAGAGTAACTTTAATTCTGTTTGATGACTGCAGTTATTCTTTGTTGTTTTCGCATGGCAAGTGTGAGAGCGAGAGAGCGAGAGTATATGCTTTATTGTATTTGCTTTTAAAACATCAACAACAATGAGAGGCCAAAGAGCTGACAACGGGAGCGGGAAGTGGGAGCGAAAGAGAGCGCAACAAACACACGCACAACACAACAACTGCATTGCGTTATTTTGTTTCTCTTATTGTTTTTGCCTTTGGCTATGCTTCCTCCCAGTCGCAGTATTCCCCCCGGCCCCCTCTCTCTCACTGTGCTCCTCCTCTTGACACAGCAGAAACATGTTTTATATAATTTCCAGTACGCGTGGCACAAAAGCAGAAGCATAATCTGTCTTTTGCTATCGCCAGCTCGCTCACACTCTTGGGAGAGCTAAGCTTGATGTCATCCTATATGCGTCTCACTCGCCTGGTCATTGTTTTCTCATGTATTTTTGTGATATTAATAATAATGCATTTCATTGCCTTTGTTGTTGTTGTTGTTACTGTTGTTACTGTTGTTACTGCTGCTGTTCTCATTGTTTCTACACATATTCGTATTTATATATCTCTCATATCGTTTTGTTTGCCATATTTTTTCCTGCCCCGCCTTTTGATTGATTAAATGCAAGCCCAACAAGTGCTTTGTTTTCCTCTTCTTATCGTACAACTTCAGGCAACCAATCACAAAGCCCAAGAACTTTTCTTTTGAGCCCACAACTATCTAGATATTTAAGCTTGCCATTTGTGATGAGATTTAACACATTTCTTATCGTTCATAGTTAAGATATCTTTCATACAAAACTGAAAAATTAAAATTATTATTATTTTTAAAAATGTTTCAATTATCGTTTGTTTTCTACTATTCATACTTCCATCTTTGATACTCAAACATTCTTTTGAAATTCAAACATAAAAGAAAGATAATAACTGAAATTTTAATAGTTTTTCTTACTAAAAAAGTTACGTTATCATAATAGAAAACAATCTTAGCTAACTGTTGTCTTCATAGTTTTAAGCCCAGAAGTCTTTCTGGCTTCTGAAAATATAATTATAACCTAAGCACGTTATAATCATTATAATGATCGTATGTTATGTAAGTTTACCGACCTAAAAATTTCATTCTCTTCCATAATGCACAAAAGTTTCTCTCTTTTAGTGTTTGTGTCGACCCTTTGCTATAATTTCAGTTACAGGGTATAAATAATACCTATTGCCTGCAAGTTTTTCGACTCCCAGGCGTGCAATTGAGTGTAATTTTCAATTTAATTAAAATCTAAGCACGTCTGCGAAATATATAAATACTATGATTACGTTTTAGGTTTTACGTCGAAGAGAGTTCCGCTGAAATCGGTCAACTGAAGAACAGCTACAGCTACAGCAACCAACAACAGCAGCAACAACAACAACAAGCAGCCATTTTTATGTGCTGCTTTTTTCGCGTTGCGTTTCTAAACGGTGATTTAGCCATTAAGGTAACGGTAAACTGTGCAGAATCTTGCGGGCAGCCAAAGCAACAGCAAAAGCAACAACAACAAAAAGAATAACATCAGCAAAGAGAAGAAGTTCTGCCAGCGCAACCGGCTTCGACAGTCAAGCAGCCAAGCCGTGAGAGCCATAGAGATGACAGAGTGGGGTGTGGGGAGTAGGGAAGGGGGAAGCAAAGGTAGCCGTTGAATTTTTTTTTTACTTTATGTACGCTTTGTGCTGCTCTTCGTCGTTGCTGCTGCTGCTGCTGTAGTTATTGCTGTTGTTGTTGTTGTTGCTTTAGTCGTGGCTCTGCCGTTGCATAACTTACGTAGTCAGTTGCTGTGCTCTCGCTCTCTCTCTTACTCACTTGCTCTCTCGCAAGTTTAGTGCTGCTCGTTTACCTTAGAGTCGGACACACCGTTCACTCACTTGCAGATGTATTTCAACGCAACCGGCTAATATGTGTGTTTGTATGTATATTATGTAACTGCGCACAGAACAATAGCAGCGACTGAGGCAGAGGCAGCGACTGCGGCAGACCAAGATAAGGCAAGAGCAACGCAGCAAATGAATTTTCGGTACGAAATGCACATTTCAACAATTTCACTTAAGCCATAATCAAATAATTTGTCAATTCGTCATGCACTCCATTCACGGAAACACAAATAAACGCAGCCATAGTATTTATACACTATCTTAAAAAGGGTAAGCCACTTACGAGAGGCAATTGGAGACGTGTCTCGAGCAGTCATGTTAACTATCTTATTGTGCAATAGAGAAAAGAAAGTTGTACGTAATTGTTTCACTACTTAAATGGATAATAATAATAGACAATTATATGAATAAGTTGCATAATGAAATACAAATCTTTCTATTACAATTATAAGAAATTTTCAAGTTTGTAGAATGCACGTAAATTATCACAAAATTAAATTCATAATCGAACAAAATATATGTCTTAAGTTATAGTATAACTTACTAAACTTATAAGATATTTCAATTCAATTTCCAAGCAAAAAAAAAAAATATTCTTTCAAAAGTTGAATTAAAATTTGAAAATTTAACTATTATTATAAATAATATAATTGCTATTTTTGAGAAACTTGACTGAAATAATATTAATATGTTCTTTAGAATAATAGTTACATTTTTATATCAATTTTTAAAGAATATTTTTAATTTTGGTTAAGGAAGAAAAGAACTGAATACTTAGTCAAAATACCAAATTAAACATGTAAATTTTAATGTAATGTAAAATTTAACTTTAGAGAAAACCTTCCTGGTAATATGAGAGTGATTATTCTATTGCTCTGATGAAAAATAGAAAGAAAAAAGAAAACTTTAAGAGTATTAATATTTCGACAACCCAAAGAACAAGCGTTCTATCTTGGTTTTGCGGTTATTTGTTTATTCCCGAAATTTACACGCAATAAACAAATACAACGCACAGCCAGGAGACGAAGAAAGAGGGAAAGAGAAGGAGCATGTGTTTGAGTGAGTGAGACAGAGCGAAAAAGGGCAATGGGGAAACGATATGCGTTTTGTTTACGTTTCGTCTGCCACTCGATAACTCAATGCAGTTTTCGTCTGCTTCTTCCGGCTCGTCTTCAAGCGTTGATAAAAATAAAAAAAACACAGACACACACACAAACAACATTTGAAGCGACGACAACGATGACAATAAAATAAACAACTTCTAGACTTGTATATAGAAGTATCTCAAGGGCAAAAACCCAAAAATCCGAACCCAAAAGGAGAATCCCAAGAGAAAGACTGAGTGAGCAAGAAAGCAAGTGATTGAGTTACTTATGAGCTAACTATCTCTCTCATTCCTTCACTCTCTCTCACTGTTTCTCACTCAGACACGAGCGACGTTTTTAATTAACACGCCTTTGTGAAAATTTCGTGAATTTCATTTGATCAACGCTTGATGACGTGTTAATCAACAAAACACACAGCTCCAGATACAAATATAGAAACACATACAGATACAGATACAGTTTCGGATACAGATACAATTACAAATATATCTGTATACAGAAAAAGAAACAACTGAGGCTTAAAGACACGATTTGAGTCTTTGATAATTAAATGTGGATCAATTCGAAAACGTTAATTGAAATCTGTTTGTTTCATTTGCCAGACTAAATTAGATAATAATTTCAAATTTATAAAAGTTTCCCATAATATTTTAAATACTAATGAAGAGAGTATTTGGCGCCCTTGCTAAGATTATTATCATTTGATCACGAACCGAATCAAAAGAATTTTAGTTAACCATTTTTCTTTTGTTGCTATGCAAGTAATTAAATTGATTTCAAGTTTTGATATTGGTACAAATATGTGAGAAGAGATAAAAACTGTATAACTTATTTAAGAAATACTTTTGAAAAGGAAAAATTTGGCTGACAATCTGGTATATTTTGAATATACTACTATATCAATTCAATATATCAATTTGGTATATTATAAGTATCTCACAGTCGAGCCCACTCGACTGTAGCTTTGTTAATTGGTACATTTTGTACTCTATGATATATTTTGAATATAATACTATTAAAATATTCTAAATATTTCATTTGATACGTTTTAGTATTTTTGTGGTATATTAATTTGGTGTATTATACGTATCACACTCGATTGTAGCTTGGTATATTTTTAATAAAGTGCTAAATATACTAAATAAAGCCTTTGGTGCGTTTTAGCATTTTTGTGGTATATTAATTTAGTATATTATAAGTATCTCATAGTCGAGCCCACTCAACTGTAGCTTTCTCACTTGGTATATTTTGTAATCTATGGTATATTTTAAATATAGTACTGTATAAATATACTAAATAAAGCTTTTGACACGTTTTAGTATTTTTGTGGTATATTAATTTGGTATATTATAAGTATCTCACTGTCGAGCACACTCGACTGTCGCTTTCTTACTTGTTTCAAATAGGAAATATGCAAAAATTCATTAGATTTCAGCAGTAAGCTATTCAATCAGTCTTTACGCAGTGCTTTTAGCATAATTTCTATTTCAGTCATTCAGTCAGTCAATCTGTCCGCTTTTAAGATAATTTCTTCTCTATCCTTTTATTGTGAAAAACAACGTGATGAGAATTTTGTATGCTGGAGCAGCTTGCGAGATAGCATTTTAGCATTTCATGTGTTTATTTCGCTTATTTACATAGCATTATTAACAGCTCATCGCTATTGTTGTTGTTGTGGTTGTTGTTGTTGTGCCCCTTATTTGGGGCACACTTTGTGGCAAAAATATTTGTACGTTTTCTTGCGTACGCGACAATAAAACATTTCGGATTTTTTGGCTTTTAAATATTTTTTGCTTTTGCTGTTTTTATTGTTTATGTGCACAACAGCAACAACAATAACGCAAAGTAAATATATAAAAATTGAGTTTATGTATTTTAAACTGGCCTCATTACGAACACACACAAACACACACACACACACGAAAAACAACTCATAAAGTTGCAAATTTGCTTAGCAAACTGTAAAGTGGAATGAAGCAGCAAGTGCCGTGAGTAATTTCATTCCCAAATATTACAAAAGTAAAAACCTCGACTTGCCCTGATCCATCAGCGTTAAGTATTGTAAGTTGATAAGCACAAAATTCGAGGCACAAGTGGATCGAGCAACTGTTCTTATCGCCGACCATTATAAATGTACCTGATAGCAATTGTAAAACAAGTCAAAGTGTGCTCAACAGCAAGATACTACAACTTGTGGTATATACTAAAAGTATACTCTTAAAGTCAGATAACTTTCTTTCTTTCGCTTTGTCTCTTTCCTGCCTCTCCCTTTTCAAAATAGTAATTGTAAACCACGTTGAGTGTGCCCAACAGCAAGGTACTACAACTTACGCTATATACTGAAAATGTGGTATATACTCTAAACGGGAGGTAACTCCTTTCACTCTCATGTTGTCTCTTTTCTGCACATCCCTTGTTAAAATACTAAATGTAGAACAAGTTAAAGTGTGCTCAATAGCAAAATACTACAACTTATGGTATATACTAAAAGTATTGGTATATACTCTAAAAGTCAGGTAACTTTCATTCTTTCGTTTTGTCTTTTTCCCGCCTCTCTCTTTTTAAAATAGCAATTGTAAAGCAAGTCAAAGTGTACTCAACAGCAAGATACTTCAACTTATTGTATATACTAAATGTATGGTATATACTAAAAGTGTTGGTATATACTCTAAAAGTCAGGTAACTTTCATTCTCTCTCGTTTTACCTCTTTCCTGCCTCTCCCTTTTTAAAATTCTAGCACTTAATTTATAATTGTGTCATAACTCAATCTAAAAGCCAATTAATCAAGCGAATGCGCAAAATGGTTTAAATACAATTTACACATTATTTACGGTATTCGTCTTTTCCGCCTTGAGAATAACTTATATAAGTAATTGTTGATGATTTTCGGGTTAAATGTGTTTGATAAAAATGTCACGTATCATATTTTATTTCAACATTTTGGGTGGGTCGCTCAGGCAGCTCCCAAAAAAACTGATTATCAAATTTATTTGATGTACAAAAAATTAACAAAAATGTATTGTTAATTGTAATGTTAGTTTCTTTAAAGTAGTCTATTTATACTATAGCTCTTTTGCCACACAGGATATGCTTGTTGTTTGAGAGTTGTCTCCAAACCTAATGCACTTAAAAAGACATTAAAATTGCAGAAGACATTCTTGGCAACGACAACTTCACGATCATTTTATTGCTCATTACAACAGGCGCATAACAATTTTCCACAGCTGGAGTCAAACTCAAAGTCAACTTATCAGCTTCAACTTATTTCCGCATTGCGCTCAACGAAACAATCGTCAGTGAAGCGTTCTAGACAATAAGATACCTTGTAAATAGAAATCATTAGGTAAGCTAAAGCGGTTAATAATGTTTTTCAATTATATTGAGTATTCAAAAATGTTTGGTAATTCATGGAATAAATGATGAAATAAAAATAAATTGTGACTAACAACTTTTGATATTTTTTGTCTAAGACACAAAAAAAATTCTAAATAAAATATCCATACTAAAAAAAAATTAAAAATACAAAAATTTTGATATCAATAAATTTACTGTCAAATTATAAATGTAATGAATGGCAAGAAATATACTGAAAAAATACTAAAATATTGCAATAAAGTAATAGACCAATGCAATCAAATGCGAATATCCAATAACAATTTGAATAATTCAACAATAATTTAAAAATGGCAAAAAACATACTGAAAAAATACCGAAATATTTTAATAATCTAAAAATCTAATATAATAAAATACGAATTTAATTTAATAGCAATTTGAAGAATTCAGGAATAAATCGAAAATTAAACATACAAATAATGAATATAATAAAAATAAATTAAAATACATTTTAAAATCTATAGAAAGTAACTAAAAATATTTAGTTTAAAAATATAAACTGATCAAAGAATTAAAATAAATATTTAAGTGAATAGAAAGCAACTAAAAATAGTTGTATTCAAAATATAAAATGAATCAAAAATTAAAATAAATTTTAAAGTGCAACTAAAAATAATTGTATTAAAAACATAAAGTGATTTGAATTCCTTGCAACCCTTGCTCAAGGCCCAACTTTATAATACCCTTTAATAAATTCCAAGGGTATTGAAGCTATTAAAACGACAGACAAGAAGACAATAGCGTTCGTATGTTGTATTCGTCTAACTATCAAGCTGCGGGCAGAGACCGTGGAAAGAGTTAAAAGTGATAGAAAGAAAGACCTTCTCTCTGTCTCTCTCTCTCTCTCGCTCTGATCACCTCCCCACGCTCCGATTACTGCAGTTTATACGCATGTGTGTGTGTGTGTGCATAGGGGCAGGCAATGGGAGGTACATGCTTTGCATATCAGCTCCAACTTCAAGTCGGAATCGTATGTTGTATAGTTTTTGAAAATAGATACGAAAAACGCAGGCAATAAGTCTGGTTACATTACGAGGTAGCTTCGAGCTTCGTTGCTCGGGACGTGTCTGGAATACCTGACAAAATACAGATATGTCTATAATAAACAACAACAACAACCCGAAGAAGCAGAAGAAGAAGAAGAAGAAGAGATACACCACATGGCACTCGCATTCGTATTTGGATTTTGTTTTTCAACTGTTTGCAGTGCGTTTCACGACAGCTGTTTAAATTTTTCGTTACTGATAAGCCAAAAAACCAAAAAAGCGGAAAAAAGACGAACGACAAAAAAGTACGTTAAAAATGTGGTTTTAGTACTATTATCATTCGATGGCTGTTTCAAAAAAAAGAAACTGGCACACACACAACGCTCTTTTGTACTTGCGCAAATGAATTTTAGCATTTAAAAAAAAAACGAAAAACGGAAAAAATGTTGATCAAATACAAATGTTTGGAATTTCCAAACTGAAAAATAGGTTAGTTTGCACAAAAACACAAAGAAGCATTAAACAAATGGAAAACGATATAAAAATCGGCGTGGAAATCAAGTTAGAGCGCTGGAATAAACGACTAAAAGATACCCTGGGAAAATAAAAATGTTGATGAGAAAATATGTATTGTCAAAATAAAGCAAATCAGCAATAAAATATTTTATAATTTATTAATATTTTATTTAAACTTTTCTCAAACAAGAACTTTTTCAAATAATTTATTTGTATTATAGAAAATATCGAAAACATTATAAAGCAAAAAGATGTCATACATGAAAAGAAATGTTTATGAGAAAATATTTATAAAAACAAATTAGTAAACTAAAAAGCAAAAATATATTTTTTGATTTATTATTAAATAGAAATATTTCTTGAACTTTCTTTAATTTACTTCATTTTCATATTTATAACATTTAATTTAAACTTTTCTTAAGCAAGAAAATTTTCTTTAGGAAAAAACAATTTATTTGTATTATAGAAAACAATGATTTTTATAGATTTAAAAGATATTATATACAAATAGAAATGTTGTTCAATGTTGTTTTTTGATTTAATATAATTTCTCTTTAAACAAGAACTTTTTCTTTTCCGATTATTTCTTTTAATTTTTTTTTAAGAAGAAACCATTTTTGTATAGTATAAAACATATCGATTTTTATAGAGTATAATTACTTAATTTGAGGACTCTTAGATCTATATTGATAATCTTAACTGCAGTCTTAAATGTTATAAGCAACATTCTTTAACCCTTCTACTTTAATGTTCTTCTCCTGACCAATTTTGCATAATTACAGAGTATCTTAATGCTGCATCGCAACGAACTTCGTTCTTTATTATAGCTGAAGAACGCCAACGCAGCGGTTAACTGTCGATGAACATGCAAACTGAACCATTAGTAAGATACTTAATAGTATTAAATCAAAAAAATAGAAATGAATACACATAAATCTAGCAACATTTTGAAACAGTTTTTATTTACTCTCCAAGTGAGTTGAATATCTCCAACAAAATGATGTCACAATTGCCCGGAAGCAGTTGCTCAGGTAATCGTTCTTAGATGGTAGCTGAATAGCAAGTGTTTAGCTAATACATAACAATAAGTAGCCAAGAACAACAACAACAATAACAACATAACCTTAGGGTTCTGTTGTCGAATCGAATCATTAATCACATCCCAAGTTCTTCTTTCTCTCTCTCTCTCTTTTTCAGACACCGTTTTATCTGTCTTCTTCTGCTTCACTTGTGCCAAAAACTTGTTTATGTCGATTTTGAGTAATTAATCAAATTAGAAAGAGAGAGAGAGAGAGAGAGAGAGAGAAATGTTTGCTAGGAATTTTCCACACATAATTACAGCGAAATATTTGCTAATTTACTCGAAATAAATCTTATTTGAAAATGAGGTTGCATCGCATGCAATTTAATTCTTTGACTTTTATTTATTGACTTATTTCTTATAACGACCAAGTTAATTGCACCCAAACTCCAGCAGACGAAGCGACTTGGCTAAGCTGTTAAGCTTTGCCTTTGGGCTAAGAGACTTTTAATTGAATTAATCTCGTAATGAGTTTCCCCCAAAAATAGTACAAACGTTGTCAAGACAATCGCCAGCGACACTTGGCAACAAATTTAGCGTAATATAACACTTCCCTTGCACACCTCTCCCCCATCTCTCTCAACATCTATTTCATCTATTCACAGCACAAATATTTAATTAATAAAATTGACGAATATTTTCAAATAATTGAATACTTCAAATTCCACAATTTCACTTGCATTTTTCTGGTTATTTTTGAAATTCTAAATATAAAACAAAATTGAAAATTAAATTATGTTTCTCCTTAAAGGTTTCTTATATCCGATTGTCAAATATGATGTTTCAAATTACGTCACAACAATTTAATACTTTATTTATTGAGTATTCCACGAATTAATTTATAAAACCATATTTTTGCCAACGTAATATTTTTGGGAAGTAAATTAACTGAACAAAATAAAGTTGAAAACTAAAATTCAATCTTTAATGTGCAACTTTATTTTGGAAACTAAAATTCTGTCTTTAATTTTCAACTTTATGTAGTCAAATTGAATACAATATATGGAATATGCATTTTATTCTTAAAAATAATTTGCTGGCAAAAATAAAACTTTTGAACATTTTAGAATATAAATTCAATTCATACAGAAAAATTGAAATTTCATCTACATTTCATTTATTGTATATTCAAAACTAAATATGGATTAGAATGCAGTTGATATTCTAGGTTCCACTCGATCTAACAAAATAAAGTTAAATAAAATGAAAGACATATTAGATATAAATAAACATTAATTACAATGGAATTTATATTCTGGGTTTCATTAGATTAAATAAAATTAGAGATATTTTTTTAAGAATGGAAGTAATACTCCCTTTGGCAAATTGATAATGTAATATAAATGTTTCCAAGAGATTCCTTGGATATAATTTCATATTAAGTGATGAAATTTCCATCGTCTTCATATCAATTTGCATAGCTATGCAAAGAGGCAATCCAAAAGCGAAAACAAATAGAGTAGAGCACTAACATTTTCATTTGTTGTTGTCGCACTTCCATTTCCATAACAACAACAACAACAAGAGCGAAACAACAACAACAAACTATCGTCATCATTAGAGTCGACAATTGGCAAGTTATTTTGATATTGCGATTCGCTTTTTTTGGATGACTCTCTGGCCATTTTTGGCAGACCTCTTGAGTCGCCACAAGCCACAAGCCACACGCCACACGCCCTATAAAAGCCCAACAACAACAACATTTATGCAGGCCGCATTGGTTTCGATTCGTTTCGATTCGGTTTGATGGTATTTTTTTGGTATTGTATGTATTGTATTGAGATTGGATTGCATTTGAATTGCGCGTACGCAGCACAGAGCAGATTGTATAAAATATGCGTCGAATGGAATTTGCTGCCCCATTTGCAGTTCAGCTGATTTGCATGGTCGTTGTAAACAACATCCCAGATTTTACCAGACTGCCACACAGCACCATAAAAATAACACACACACACACGCATTCTTTACTCCCCCTCTCCCTCTCTCTCTGGCCCCATAAAACTCACGCCTCTCCCTCTCTCATTTGCTGTCTTTCTTCCTCTGTCCTCCTCTCATTAACTGCTTAAGATTTTGGCATCATTCAGACAGCTTGTCAATGAAGTCAGCATACGCGTATATGACTTACTTATTGTTATTATACCCTTATAGATATAGGGTACTTTAATATATTCATTCAACATTCGAAATTAAAGATACTCACATTAACAAATCTTTAGACTATTTCGCTAAAGTGAATTAAGGATTCTTTTTTATTTATTTTTATTCTAGTGGTAAAAAGTTTAGCTTCTCACATTCAGAAATCTTTAGACTATTTCGTTAATGTGAATTTTATATTATATTAAGTTTTCTTTTATACTTATTTTTATTCTAGTGGTAAAAAGTTTAGCTTCTTAATTTATGTACTTTCATAATTATTTTAATTCTGATTACATTTAATTCATTAATCTCTACTAGAAAACCTCAAAATAACCACAACTGTTAATTCTAAGCATTCCATTGAAATCAATTGTATAATATTATATGCCATAAATGAAAATTCGCATTGAATATTAATACAAAAACATACTCATTATATATAAAAAAAAGTATGTAAATAAAAAAAAAAAAATTGATCAATGTCTTTTGATCTCTCTCTATCTCTCTAAATAGATTCAAAAAGTTAATATGAAAAGAGAAAATGAAAATAACCATTTCAATATCATTTATCTGTCAAGATTTTTTAGTCATTTGAAAGTTTATTCAATTCTAAATTAAAATCTATAATCTTTACAAAATATCTTAAATAAAAATATCTTAATCCTTTCAAAGTTTCTTCAATTCTAAATTAAAATCTATAATTTTAAAGGATATATTAAATAAAGATATCAAAACCATTTGAAAGTTTCATCAATTCTACAATTTTAAAATAAAATCTATAATCTTTAAAACAAATTCTTAACTTATCTATACAATGAGTAACTTACTTATTAAGTTTCAAAATTTTAAATTAAATCTACATATATTTAAAATGAATCTTTTGCTATAAATAATACTGTTTATCTGTACAGATAGTAACTTAGTCATATATTCATGCATTCTATAAAGTCTATAATCATTCAAATATGATAAATTCCTTGCTATAAGGTCCGAAAGAATTGTTTTATTTTTCTTCTCTTAGTTTCAGCACAACAAAAAATTACGTTATTCTTTAGTTGCCAAAAAGAACCGCTGAGAATTCTTTGCGAATATTTTTAATATTTCGAAATCGATTAATTATCATGTGTATAGCAAGTATAAAAACGCTCTCTTTAGTGTGCTTAATCTTCGACATGCCAAAGACAGCGATTGTTTGCTTGTTATTTTGGTCATAATTACTCACAGCGCATATTACACAACTGAAAGTAAATCCATAACACAATATGAGATACACACACACACACGCACATATTGTTAAGTGTGAGTAGTCTCACACAGATACACACACATGCGTATTTATCTGTGGACTCGCTTATTTATTTGGCTTTTATGTAAATTCATTTCGATTTGCTTGAAAATTTTGCTAGCCATAAATAAAGCTGCGTAAATTTGACATTTAGCACTTGAAAGAGCCTTTTTTATGGAGGGCCTTAACAAGTTGTTTATGGGCCCTCATCGTACACCGATTGCAGAGGATGGAAAGGAGGGGAAAGGAGGGGAAAACCAAAAGCCAAAAGCCAAAAAAAAAAATGCAAATGGATTTTTTATGCCAGCACTCGAGGAAAAACTGATGTCAGACTATCGTGAGGAACCTGTGTTCTTGTTGTTCTTTAGTCTAAGGGAACACAAATAAAATTATCCAAGACATTATCAAGATATTGCGAATGAATTCAAGGTTTGAGTAATTAAAATTATGATAATTTATGTCGTTTTTCTAAGCGAAGCTTTAGATTTGAGATAAACTAACCAATATCATATATTGCTGTCTTTTGCAGGTGGCGCCTGCTTAAAAAAGTTATGATTAAAGTTTAGTCTTTTCTTTTTCTATTTAAATAAGTTTTCACTTTTAAGCATTCTTTAATTTCCGATTTATATAAATTATGATAATTAAGATTTCTGTTTTTTTTTCACGATGACGTTGCAAATTCTTTCGTGCTACTTTTTAAAATAAAAAATTGATTATAAAAAACGAATGCATTTTATTTCAGTCTTAGGTATGTGTTTTATAATTTCATAATTATCAAATTCCCTCAATGTTTGCTATAAATATTTCTTTATTTTGTTTTATCCTTCTGCATCCTTTGTTCTGCTGCAGAACAGGAAGAACAAAAGGTTGCAAAAAAAAAATGCTCAGCAAACTCACGTTTGTTTTCAATTGAAGAATGAAAGAATAAGATCGATGTAGACAAAGAAAGATAGAGAGAGAGAGGAATAAAGCAAGCGAGCATCTAAAAACAAAAACCGGCTCATTTCCAACAGCTGCAAACATCAGCACACAAACAAACCAAATCACAACATGAATTTTTTTATTGCAATGATCGAAAAATAAACATGAGAACATCGGACTTTGACGTAACGAATATATTAATACACTGCTCAAAGGATTAATGGTATTCAATTTAAATATTATTCAAAAACTGAAATTTAAATAAATTAATCAACTCTTCGACTGTTAATACACAAAACAAAAAAAATGTATTATTTTGCTAATATGTATAACAAAACAATATAAGAATCAAAGACGTCATAAAATGGAATGCTTGTTTTGATTTCAGCATTCTGGAATGTTTACCAGCCGCGCAATATGTTAGAGGAGCGCGAAAAGACGAACGAGAGGAACGACGACAAAGTCGCCAAAAACATTTCAAGTTCAACTCGAGAGCTTTTTTTTCGGCGCATAGTTTTCAATTAAATGCGCGGCTCGCTCTAATAATACTACGTAAAGCAAGAAGAGAGCGCGACAGCGTGAGAGAGAGCGACAGCAAAAGAGAGGCTCAAATTTAGTGCAAAGTAAAGTAAAGCAAGCCAAAGCACAGGCATCACTTCTTATATTACGAGCGTGTGTGTGTGTGTTTTTGTGTGTGCTCTTTGTCGATCTGTCGTCGGCTGCTGCTGCTGTTGTTGCTGTTAGAAGCGGCCAACAAGAAGCAGCAACTAAGCAGCGAGCGCTTTGCTTTTTTGGTTAGCTTGTCGTTTTTTCGTTGATGACCTTGAAAAAGCTGTATCTAAAAATCGAGTGCAATCAACTTTATAAACACTCACACACACACACACATAGTCGCATACAAATGCTGAGAGCCTTTTTGCCTCACACATGCTCATTAATATTTCCCCTACATTTCACACACATACAGACATATGAACGACAGCAACGCAATGCTCAGAACGTTAGGTAAAGTCTTGAAGCCCCAATATATCGCCAACTCTGTCACACTCGCATGCTGTGACGTGTGTGTGTGTCTCGCTCTTTGGTGCCGCTTTTTGATATGCCAATGAGAAGTTTTCGTGTGTGTGCGTGTTTCTGCCTGCGCTGCTCTTATGCTTGTTGTTGTTGTTGTTATTGTTGTGTAAAAACCGCATATAATAATTATTCTAGATTCTTTTCAGTGTTGTTGTGTGTATGTTTTGCTTCTTTAAAGGGTGGTCGCTCTGACGTTTGCTGGTAATATTCTTTTTTTTTTGGTTTTGGTTTTATCTTACGCTTTGCTTCTTAGCCTTTTGTATGCTTGCCTGGGATAATAATAGACTTTAGCGACGTTTAACCAAATCACAAGCAACAGCAGCAGCAACAACAACAAAAGCAGTGCTTAAATGTTGTTTTTAGGGGCAGCGCGCTCAGGCGGCAACAGGTAGCGCAACAGCGACGTCAAACCAAAAAGCAGTTCAACATTCTGACTCAAACTTTGGCAGTGTGCAGACAAATCACACACACACACACTAATACACCCAACAAAATGCTCGTTGATTGTCTCGCTCGCACTTTGAACTCGCACTCAGATCAGCGGCTTACGCTGCTAATAGAAGGAGAGCGAGAGAGACGCACTCTCGCATAGGGATCGATTGGCTCTCTTACGACATTTAACTGTCAACTTTGAAGCTTTGAGCAGCTCAACTAGAACGAAAAACATCAAAGCTTAGACGGAGAAGCTTTCAAGAGCATCATAATAGAAATTGATGCGTTAACTCGCATTTCGCAAGTTGGAGCAATAAAAGCGGCAATTGAAAAGTAATAACTATGCAATTAATATATTGACAATCAAAATAAGTATTGTAATTAATAACAATTTTATTATTACGTTATCAAATACTATAATTTATAAATGTATTTTATTTTCAGTAAATTCCCATCTCTAATTACTATCAAAATGTTACTCAAGTCAGCAGTCAAGCCCATTAAATTCATTTGTGATTCATTCTCAACGCATTCCTAGCGCTTAAAATTCAGATTTTAACAGCTTTTGACTTGATTATTTTGCGCAATGGTCACAACTGGAATTTCTATAACTAAGAGCCATGTTTTAAGCCCTGTTTTTAAACAAATTCGCAACAAAGAGCTGGCAAAAAACAGCAATAAAAATAACAACAACGTTGATTATTTAATTCAGCAGAAAAGAGATGAGCTAATCTTCTGCTCTTGTGGCTGTTTGTGGTTGTCTTGACTCTGGCCAACTTTGACTTGAGATTTTTAATTAAGATAATTGTAGTACGAAGAGTATAAGGCACAAGAAACCAGCCAAGAACACTAAGTACAGTCAATTCAAAAGGCTTGTAAGATTGCATATTGATCCAAAGATTAAGCCATAGATACCCCGTATTATCCATTCTTGTTCAAGATTTATTGTTCAAACATAATTAATTGCAATGAAGTTTACTTCTTATTTGCTCTACATTTTATTTACTTTAATGTATAAGTTTCCATCAAACCTCGAACTTTTATATTTTTACAGAGTATTGTTGAATGGAATAGTGCTGGAATACTGTTATATACCCTGCATTACCCATTCTTGTTCAAGATATTCAAACATAATTCAATGTAACGAAGTTTATTTCTTATTTGCTCTACATTTTATTTACTTTAATGTTTAAATTTCCATCAAACCTTAAACTTTTATATTTTTACAGGGTATTTACATGTGCCGTCTAGAATTTTACTGTTATGTGCCATTTGGAGATGAGTGGAAACATTTGTCTCGCATTTGGCGGCATGTCGAAAATGTCAATTTCCGAAAAACAACAAAAATCGCTGAAAATTGTGTCTTCAAGATAAACAAAGACGTCAATTAGTTAATACGCTGTCAAAGCCGAAATGTTTATTATTGTTATAGATATTACGAGCGTTGATATAATACAACACAGACTCGAATCAACAACAGAATATAAAGCCAGTGCTGACAAGAGAGCATTCTAATCGTGTTGGACTTCATTCTTTAGCTTTTTATAAAAGAATGAATATCACAACAAAATTCACTTAAAGAAGCTTTCACAACAACAACAAAAAAATCCACATGCATGCATACTATTTGAATAATATACATATTCAGAAATGTGGCATACGTAATATTATAAAAAAGAAATCACACCAACAACAACAACAGGAGCAGCGACAACAACAAAAAAAAACAAATTGGCATAAACTACGCCGAAAATAAATTGAAATCTAAAAATGAATTCAAATGCCGCAAAAGCAGCCAAAGCAGGCGGCAAACTCAAAAAGCAAAACAAAACAAATACAATGGATGTGTATGTGTGTGTGTGTGAGAGAGTGTGTGTGTGTGTAGGAAATAGTGAATCAACCACGACTCGAAATATTCGATATCAAGTCAAAGTCAGTTGCGTTGAAATTGTCATGAATATATAGCTTGATCAATTCGGAATAAATCTTTGAAACTTCATTCTCTGTTCAAAATCAAATTAAAAGTGAATTTAATAACAAAATTGCTTAAAAAATAAAAAAAAAAGATTAATATTATACGAATATATAGCCTGGTCTATGAGGAATAAATCTTTGAAGTTTCATTCTTGCTTCAAAATCAAATTAAAAGTGAATTTAGTAATAAATTTTAATTAAAATATAATAAAAAGATTAATATTTTCAAGCTTCTTTAAGATTAATTTCATATATTTTAGATAAACATACATTATTAGTTCATAATATTGAATATATTTGGATAAGCAAGAAAGTAGCTTCAATAATAAATTAAAGAATTTCTTTACAAAATAATAGCTAGTTTTCAAAAAATTAAAAATATCAAATAATGCACTTTTCTAATACCGAGTTGACATATTTTAGATTTATTTAATACTTATTAGTTCATTAAAATCGCATCGAAAGATAAATTTGAAGTTTGCACCTTTCTTTCTACTCCATTTATCAACGCAAATAGTTTCTCTTTAATCAACATTATTTTTGTCAAGTCATCGAGGGGCCTTCAACATTAGCAGATGCCACACTAGATGGTATTCCCTGTGCTGTTGCTTAAGGAAAACCTTGCCTTATATACACAAAACCGTATTTATTGTCTGCTTCAACAATTTTTGAAGACATTTCAAAAATTATTTAACTACAATTTAAATAGCAAAAAGCGGCAAGACCTTCAAAACATTTGCGAAGAACTTCAAAAAGAAATTAAAATTATAGCAAAACTCGTGGAGCAAACGAAATATACGAACAAAAAAAAAACAAAAAGAAACCAGTTTCGACTGGAAAACGACTGAAAAGAAGAAGCAAAAGATGACGACCAAGACGATGAAGAAGAAGAAGCAAAAATTGGTATGATATTGTACGTAAGCAGTAATTGAAGTTAACGTAATTATAAAAAAAAATGAGAAGAAAAAAATGAGAGGAAAAAATAAAATATGCCAATTTGAGCAAGAGGAGAATGTAACTAGAAGTTGGAATTGAAGACGAACTGCGCTTAATTTCCCAATTACGGAATCATTAAATTTTTCTTAATCTATAAATTCATTTTTCTCCAAGCTATAAAAGAAACTGCAAGACAAATGCAAGTCACAAAAAACGCCAGAAAAAGAAAAAGTACTGTTGCTTTTCCTCAATAACCCGAAAAAAAGAGCGACACTCAAGGTTTTGAGGACATTGACGCAAAGGTCAACGAAGCTTAAGCTTTTTTTTTTTAAGCAAAAGAAGCAACGACGACCGACGACAACAAGTTTTTAATGGCATTGCTTGCATTGCGTATACGTACAGTATACAGTATACCGCATATCGTATGTTGATATCTGCATACTTGTAGATACATTCTTACATATAGTATACTCATATTTATTACTTTATTTTCGACTTGTCTATGCACATTAAAAATCAAATTAGCTGTCTCTAATCTCAGCAAGTCTTTGAGTCAACAGATACTTTATTCTAGCCGCTCTCTTTTACTTTTTTGCTCATTTTAATGTTTCGAATTTTTTATAGTTTAAAATTTCTACAGATTTTAGCTACATTTGTAAAATACACATCGCTATGAAATGAAGCATTTCCTTCATATATCAGTCGGAATGTGAAATTCCATAAAGTTCATTCATATTTAGGTAATTCACAATATTTTGGTGTATTTCAAATTATAATTGTTATAAAATTTTCCTTCCTTCACCAAATACCTTAGCTATTAATACCAACGCATGCATTTCTGTCCAATCATCTTCATTAGGTAAATAATAAACTAACATAAAAATAACTTAGCAAAGATCCAAATCAATTTTCAGACGAATTCTTTGAGAAATCTTTTCTCTTTGCGTATCTAAATATCAGGTAGTTAGACTATTGCTTAAGTGTTTCATTTTGCGTTTGTTTTTATTTGCAATATTTATAAACAGATCTGCTTATTGAATATTTTATATAGTCTCAAAATATATCATATCACGTTCAGTCTGCCGCTCCCTAGCAATCGCTCTCTTCCTCTACTCAGTCTCTCTCTCTTTCTGTCTGCTTTCCTATCTTTTCCACGCATATTACCTTATCAGTCACTCTCATTCGTTTGCTCTCTCTCTCTCCCGCACTCTCTCTCTCTCTCTCTGATTTTGTCAGTTTCAAAACAAAGTCCATTTGTTATTGTTGGTCAATTTTTCAGCGTACAGTAGAGACAACATTTAAAATGCTATTATCTAATCGCTGCTGGGCCTGTCTACACAAGTGTATGTGTGTGTGCGTGTGTGTGTATTTATGTATCTGTGTGTGTGTGCGTACTTGCCTTGGCGATAAGCCTAAGCGCACTGTTTAGGCATACACATATTTATTAAATAATAAGCAGACAATTAAGTGCCGAGGGGGGCGAGCAAGAGAGCGAGAGAGAGAGAGAGCGCGAGCGAGAGAGAAGCAATTCAACCAAGCAACCAAAAAAAACACAAAAACTGAAACGAACACAAAACTATTTATAAAGAAATTTTTCGTTAGAGGCTTTTATATATATAAGTATTATTTTTTTTTTGCTTGGTCTCAAAACTGGTTTAACCTGTTCGCAAACACACAAAATTAACAACAATAAACTAATTAAATCAAACCGAAATACGTCGCAAAAGTACGCACACTAAGCAGGTGCGAAAGAGTGAGACAGCGACACTCAATAGACAGAGAGAGAGAGCGCGGGTTTGGAGAGCGAGAGCGAGAGGGAGACACGAAAATAGTCAAAAGGAAAATCTTCATTGAAACACGCGCGTATAAATAAAATGCTAATATATAAATATAAAGAAATATCTAAACTAAAATATTTTCATCTATTTCTATTTCAATATCATTTGCCAAATGCTTGACAGACTTTAAAGTAGCCGTGAGATACTTTATCTCCCAATTAGATATCGTTACAAGTAATTACAACTGACGAAAGTTATTCAAAATTTTGTTGGCAGTTAAAATGAAATGTTTTCGAATACTCGTATTGTTATTATATTTGAATATACATTTTAAAAAGTGATTTTTCCACTTTCCGAATATAAAAAATATTAAATTAAATTTAAAGTGTGTATTTTCTTGAACTATTTTCTAATTTTAAAATAAAGAAGTTAGAGAAAGAAAATACTAAATCTGTCTAAATATACTAAAACGAAAACTACCAACTCCATAAATACTAAAAAGTCGCTGTAATATCTTGATTGTTTGTTGTTTTGTTTAGACCCTGATTAAGTACTTATATGAGAATAATTCAAGTTTTTACAAAATATGCCAAGGACCAAGTTCAGTTGTAAACCTTTTACAAAAACAATTTTCAACTTAAGGTAATTTTATATTTATCTTTATGCATTTTGCATAAAATAATAGCTTGTTTATTTACCTTTTTTTAGATTCAAATTCAATCAATCGTAAAATGCGTTATAATCCAAGTTTATTGAGTTTAGCTGCATTTTTTTTTTGTATTATTTTGTATTTATTTTATAATTAATCAATTATCTAATTAATTTTTTTTTTTGCACTAGGCAACAATTGGCCTAACAATCAATATTGTTTATAATGATGCTTGTAAATTTTGTTGTTGTTGTTGTTGTATATAATTTGCAAAGTGAAACCGTTGCGTGTATAAATATATGTGGATTGCTCTATATGGTAGCTATATTGATTTTATTATATTTTTATTGAATATTTTTTACTTTTATTATATTTTTTTTTGTATTTTCAAGGCAAACTTGAGATATATTTGTTGTTGTTGTTTATTTTATTTTTATTTACTTGTGACAACATATAGTATTTTATTTTTGTATGGAATTCTTCCATGAAATGATATAGTACTTGTGTCGTAGAAGTTAGAACTGTAGATCAAAACAAAACGAAGTTGGAGGAAATCAAAAACAAAAGATTAGTTTTTGTAGGAAAACTCGAATCGGGCGTGTTTTATATGAAGGAGGAAGCAGCTTTGAGTCGAAGACAAGAGCGCCCAAAGGGGAGAGTGGGGGGTGTGGGCACTAGCCACACTAAAATATTACACGGCGCGAATGCGAAACGAAATGGAAACGAAACAAAATATAAATAAAGATACGTGAAGCTCGGGCGATAACGCAACGTAGGAAGACCGACCACAAAACGAAACGAAACGAGTGACGGCAATTGGATTATGAAACGCGGCCGACGCAACGCGGCAAAGCGACACGAGAGCGCCAAAGCAACGAAGAGACACAGAGAGTGAGAGAGCCAAGCGACATCAAGAGAGTGCGCGCTCAAGAGACATGCTGGCAATGAAACGCGACACAAAAATTCCGTAACCGAGTTGGAAAAAAATTTTTTTTTTTGTTTTTCAGTAAATATTCACACAATTTTAATATTTGACAATTTGTTGTTATTGCTGCTGGAGAATAGTGTAAGTTTTGCTGGGACGAGATCAACAAACAATCGAAAATGTTGAATAATATTGAGAGCAATTTGCGTTGTTAACACGCTGCGGTGTGTGAAACAAACACACTCCAAATACACTCACACACACACGCACACATCCGACACACACACGCACTTTGCTTGATTTTCTTATATTTTGGGCTGCGCCAAGTGGATTTTGCTATTTGCGCAATTTTCGATTTTTAGCGATTTAAATTGATTTCGCTCGAAAATATATATAAATTCACAATTGTTTTGCCAGTTTTGTATTTAAGCTGTTGTGTGAGAGACACGCACGGCGCCCGAAACGAGAGACACGTCGACAGCAGCAGAGCACAGTGGGGACGACGACACACACAGCACAGCACAAGGGCTGACAACACACACAATAATTTTTCTCAGCTCGACGTGTGGGTCACAAAAAACAAACCTCACCAAACGAAATACAAACTCGGACTGAAACGCATCAAATAGGTACAACACACCAGCTGTGTGTTTGCTTGCTTACTTTGCTTGCTGTCATTCTCTCTCATTTACTTGAGAGCTCATGCTCTCCTCTCCCGCTGCTTGTGTCAAGTGTCGCGAGAGCGCAAAAAATTGGTTTTGTTATCTGTTGGCAACGCTTTGCAATGGCTGCCCAATAATAATGCGCCTCTGCTTACACCAGCCACGGCTAGCAGACAAAACAGAACGAGATGCAACGATTACTTGGCTGTGTGTGTTTGTGGGTTGTGTACGCACACGCTCTCTTTCGATTACGCTCTCGTGCTCTCTCTGGAGGCCACTGCCGGCATTTTCATTTTGCGTGGTGGCCCCACAATTAGCGTATGTGAAGAGAGGCGCTTACCAACAGCATCGACATCGACAACGGCAACGAAGACAACGGCAGCGACAACGTTGCTGCTGATGGTTTTTGTTGTTGTCTTTGCTGTTGATGATGGCTTGTTGTTGTTGTAGTGCTTTTGCAGAAATTTAATGGCGGCTTTTGGTAAAATCATACAACCAATCAAATAATAATGCCAATGCTAATATGCTAAATATGTAAATAATATTTAAATTAAATAAATACGACTTATTAATGTGTGTAATTGCATACTGACACATACAATTAAATTTCCCAAAGCTTTCCCGCTAGCAAACAATGACAGAGACACGTTGAAAGCGAGCTACAAAAAAAATTAAAAAATTTCTCCAACCAAACAAACACACGGCAAATGCAACAAAAATACATTTTGATGACGAAACACATGTTGTGTTTTTGTGTGAAGAGAGCGCCGCACTCCTCAAGTGAGAGTGGCAAAAACAAAAACAAAAAGAGAGAGCACAATTGCATTTGCTACCGCTCGTTCGCTCTTTGTGCCGTAGACAAACTCGCTCATTTGCAGCTTTGTCGCGCGGCACAACGACAAAAATGTAAGCACAAAAATAAACAAAATGGAAAAGCTCGCGGCGTCAACGTCGCCGTCGTCGTTGTCGTTGTCGTCACTGTCGCCTTCAATTTCAATAGTACTCCACAGCTACTAGCTGTTCCCATGCACCAACACAAGCACACGCATATATCTCATCATACACACGCACATATGTACACGGTTTTATTGGCAGCTATTTTGCTGCTTTTTATGGCTCTTTTTTTTAAGCAAAGCGGCAACAAATTTTTAATTTTTTTTTCTTTTTGTATTTCATGGCATACAAAATATGAAAAAAGATAATAGTTTTGCCTCTAACTTACTCACACAACAGATTTAAGGCGGCTTCAACAAAGATTTAACTTTAAGCTTTTGCACTTGTGTTTAAAAGGATGACAATTTAAATGGTAGTCTTAGGTTAATTTTCGTTCGAGTGATAACTATTATCGCAATTTGAACACTCGGTTTATTGCCCAAGAGATTTGATAAGCAATCTACAATCTTCAATTGACCAAGCAAATGTATTGCTTATTGAAAATTACAATTATTAATTGTTTTTATGTGGGAGCTAGCTTAATTCATTTTCAAAATTTCAAAAGACTTCATGAATTTGACATCAGCAAATCATATTTATTAAAATGTATAATATCTTTTGCTCATTTTTTAAATTTTTAAATGTTTTTTATTTAAAAAATTATGTAGTTTTTTTTCCAACTTTAGCTAAATGAATATTTGTTTACATTAATTGAACACTCCCTTTACAAACTTTTATTAAGCGTGCTTATTGCAACTTTTTATTACTTAAAATATGTGCTGACTCATTGGATGACTTGGCCAACTGATTGCAAGTCAAGTTGTATCACAAAAAATTCGAATGTTTACCAGAAGTTTCCATTTATGAACAATATTTGGCAATATTTCACATTTTTCATGTAATATTTAGTTTCTTTGTGTAAACTTTAAATTTTGTCTAATTAATAGTTTTTTTTTAGCAGTTCAAGGGCTTTATAAAATTTATTGTTCTTTATTAAATTAGCTCTGAACAACTACAGAATTTGCAATTTAAAATGAAAAACAAGTCTTTCACAAATTTATCTTTTTTAGTTCAGTTTTAAAATTTATATTCCAAACATTTGCTTTGATATAATTTCATATTTATTCTTAATAATTATTGGAAATATTGCAAAAATTAGAATTTTTAAAATTAAAAAAAAAAAAAATAAATAAATAAATAAAAAAGTCCACTAAATATACTGAATTTTTGTATTAAACTAAAATAATAATAATAATAAATATAAATTCTTAAATTTATATTCTTAGAGTCTCCTAAAAGCTAATAATGTTTTCGAATTTGTGGTTAACATTTTGTATAATTACGACCGTGACTCTAGGCAAAAAAAAAAATGTAAGTATAAATTCAATTTTATATTCTTTTATGATGTTTTTAAAACCAACAAACACTTTCGCATTTATTTGTTTGTTGCCGTTTGGCACTTAAGTTTTGGTTGAATTTGCTGGCAGCCTTAATTATGCATGACAAATGCAGTTAAGTTGCTGATTGTATGCACATAATTACCGCACAAGACCACAAAACTGAGACAACAGCTACTAAATAAGTGAGAGTGACTTTTACACACAGTTAATGACTAGCAGATACCCTGTAAATGCGAGTCTTCAGAAATTTCTTATGAAATTTATGTGCAACGATTAAATAGAAGATACCTTTAAACTAAAATTATGAATCCTTAAAAAACGATTACTAAATGCAAATTATTATATAAATATTTATATTTCTTTTCTTTATTTGTTTTGATAAATTTAAAAAAATATGTATTTCTTTTTTCTTCTCGCTTTCTCTTCTTTTATTTACAATCTGTCTGTTTAAACAATAAGTACATGGTATAATTAACATGAAATTAACGGAAATATTAGTTTTCCAATGAGCTCTGATATTATATTATATACATATAACATAATTTTAGTTGGTTTATGATTTTGGAAATGAAATGTTTCATTATATTTATATTATTCAAACATTATTATATTATTCATATTAATATTATTATGATTATTATTCGATCTCCCATTTTTTGCATTAATTTCCGTTCAAAATTTATTATGTAATCAACTTGAACCCGCTCTTAAAACTATAATTGATAAACCCCTCTCTAAACCATTCTTTAGCTACAGGGTATAGAAACTTACCAAACTGCTAACTACAAAGACAAATGTGCTACTTTAATTGCTGACAGTTTGTAAAAAAAAACTCTTTTTTTTGTTGCCATTTTCCTTTGACTTTGGCTTTTGTTATTTTTATTTCTTAACGTTGGGTTGTTTTTTTTTGCTTAATGTTACAAACAATTAGATACAAAATGACGAGAGACAATGCTAAATCATAGCATAAAACTTGATGACCAGTCAAGAAAATGACAGTAGTGTCGGATTATACACACACACACACACACACACACACACACACACACACACACACACACACACACACACACACATACATGTTGAGCTATATTTTCCAAAGTTTTCGTTGGAAAACTGTTTGTGTTTGGCATTGAAACTGCTTCAAGACTTGAGTCATATTTACCTGGGAAGTGACAGAAATTATACCTTAACATATTTCCCCATTTTCCATTATAAACTTGTTTATTTATTACCACAAATTGATCGTAAATGGAAATCCATGCAGCGAATTTTAAATTTACTTAGATTTACTTTACTTACTTTCACTTTGACATAATTGAAGAACGTAAACTATTGAATTATCCAAACAACATAAAAATTAATCCTGAAAAAATAAAAAATTAAACCAATATTAGTTAAGATTGTAAATTTTTAAATTTAGTTAATATAACTTAATTGATGTATCTTAAATATGTTTTAAATGTGCTGTAATATTCGTTAAATAATATTTTTGCTCTAGAACCTAAAAATAACTACAAGTAACTTATTAAAATTCACGTCAAATAATTTTATGCACAATTTCATATTACTCGTATTTCAAATGAAAAGGAAAAGTGAGTAGTCCAAAGAAAATAAATGTGTAGTTTCTAAATATAAAAAAAACTAAGATATATTAAGTCGAGTCTACTCGAATATGAAATACCCGCAACCCTTCTAATTAAAAGCAAAACAAAACGTTATTATTCTTAAATTATACTAAATAACATACCGCAAAAATATAAAAATATACCGAATGCCATATTTGGTATGTCGATTAAGTAAGACATTTGAAATATACCATAGTTCAAAATATACCAGATTGTCCGTATGTGGTATATCGGTGAAGAAATACATTCAAAATATACCATCATATACCGGATTGTTCATATTTTATATATCGATGAAATAATGAATTCGAAATATACCAAGAGGTCAAAATATGCCAGATTGGCCATATCGATGAAAATAATACATTCGACATATACCACAAAGGTCAATATATACCAGATTGTCAGTCAAAGCAGCTAAGACATAATTTTTCAAATAACTCTTCTTTTTTATCAATAATAATATTTGTATTTAACTAAATTAAATAAAGTATTTTTACATGACAAGCATAAGATTCAATCATCATTTTTAAGAGCTGATTAAATTGTCATAAGTTGATATCATGCTAAAAATAAAACAACTAAAGCAGTTCTAAAATAGAGAACAAAACGTAGACGGCATAAAAATACTTTATCAGCAAAGTTTAGTTTTCGGAACAGGTGTTCTTTATTTTTTTTTTTGGCAGTTACCTGATTTTATCTTTACGAAAAAATAATAAATCTAATCTCTTATCTGAGGAATACATTTTGCATTTTTCCTATGCCAAAGTCTGCAAATTGAATGTTTCAAATTTAACTTTGAATTTTTCAAATTGTTTGCTAACAATTGATTGTGTGTGCTTAAACCTTGCGCGTGTTTCATTATTGTATAAATATTCGTATTATTATTATTTATTTAATTTGCTATTTGCCCAACTTGAAGCGCAGACGTTTTATTTCTTCTCATTTTTTTTTTTTGTATTTTTCATCTGTTATACTTTGTGTGTGTTGCTTTCAAATTCATTGTATTTGTTTAATACTTCTGTATATATTTCTTTTTTGATATGAGTATAAGTATTTATATATATATTATATACGATTCGGTTTGCGCATTGGGTTTTCTCGGTTTTTGTATCTGTGACTCTCGCTTTTTGTGGTCTGCTTTCGCTTCATGAGCTTCATCGCATTCATTTATTATTTCATTTCATTTCATTTTATTCTATTTTATGCTGATGCCACAATTCGACAGGTGTTGCAACCATGAACCACAATAAACACTTCGGCAAACGACAACGACAACGACGATGACGATGACAACGTCAAAGACGCCACACGCTGCTTTTTCATACCAATTTTAATTTAGATCGTGTAAAAATATACCCTATAAACTGTTTAGTGATGGGGTTATTTTACGGGCCCACCAAGTGAACGTATTTATGCAATCTATTTTAATGATCGAGTTGAAAAGATTTATTATCTTATTTTAATATTATATTAGCACAACTCACTAAGTGCACAATAAATTGATCAATTAATGCTTGAAAAACTAGATCTCTATTCATAGTTATATCACTAATAAGCGAGTCTCATTAGTAAATCAATCAATCAGTAAGTTTATCATTGTTTAACTAGATCACATTGAATATTATATTATTAATCAATCAGTACTTGCTCTAATATTTTGAGTATATTATCAGCTCGACAACATTTGAAGAAGCAGTATTTTAAGCAAACGGTCAATTTTTTAGTTAACAAGTAAGAAAGCTACAGTCGAGTGTGCTCGACTGTGAGATACCCTCTACCCATTTTGAATAAAAGCTAAATATTGCGGTATTGTTCTCAAAATATACCACATATATAAATACCAAAAATACTACAAAAATACAAAAATATACTAGGCATTTTCGCCCATACAAACGTATTTTTTAATAACATCGACAATTTTTATCTGATTGCAATTTAATTTTCAAGAATCACAACTACTATAGTTATTATTGTATATGCCAAAATTCGCGACTCTAAATCTCTTCTCATCTGACATTGAAATCTCTTCTCATCCGACATTGAAATCTCTTCTGCCGACAGAGAATCTAGGCCGAGACTCTAGGTTATCATTACTTGACCTCTCCCGTTCAGATCTATTGAGCGGAGTCCACATCCGCTTCATATTTTCAATGACTCTAACGAAATAACTAAATTCAGTTCCAAATTCATTTTGTTTGCGGGCAGTCGAAACATTTAAAATGTGCAGAATAAAATTTAACGGAGTTTTCTTACTGATGGTCCTTCAAATATTCTTGGTGGCTACAACAACTGGAGATGAAGTGAGATCAAAGACATAATACTAAGAAGAATAAAGAGTGATTAAAGTGTTTAATTTTTCTTATTATCAGACGTGTGAATCAGACCGAATAATGGAAGAACAGTGCCGGCTTCATAACTACAAGACTGTTAAACCTTTACTTGACTACTTCAGGCAGGTTAGAAATGAGATAGAACAAAGTGAAACTAAGGAAAAGCTGATAAGTGATCTTATGGAAAAATATCATGAAATTGTAAGAATTCATGAAACATTCATGAAGGAGGCAGCTCTATTAAATGAGTACAAAAACAAAGTAATCAAAGGGGAAAACGATTTGCAATTGTGTCAAAATAAAGTTGATAAATCTGAATCTGAAATTAATTCACAACAAAATATTATTCTTAAATTAAAAGAACAACTAACAGATAAATCCACCAACTTAGAAAATTGTCAAGTTCAATTAAAATCTCTTGATTCTACATTAATTGAAAAAGGTAAAAATATAAAAGCTCTTAATTCTAGATTAATTGAAAAAGATGAAAATATAAAGAGATTGAGTGAGAATATTAAAAGTAACAAAGAACATCAGAAAACACTTGAGTTGGAATTAGAGAAGAGTAAATCTATAATAATAAAGCATGAAAATGATATTCAGTTATGTCGTTTAGAAAACAACAAATTAAATAGGATATCAGAGAACATTAGAGAAGAACAGAAAAAGATTCAATTGAAATTAACAGAAAATGAAACTAAACTAAGTCAATCTGAACTTGATATGTTAAGTCCCACAACGTGTCTTCCTTTCGGAGATTATTCAGGAGTTTATGAACTCAATGTCTCTGGCATAGGTTTATTCGATGTTTTATGCGATAGTCAGTTAGCTGGACCTGGATGGATTGTAATACAACAACGAGTTGGGGGAGATGAGAATTTCAATAGGGATTGGGCAACGTATCGCAAAGGTTTCGGTTCTTTTGAAAGTGATTTCTTTCTTGGTTTAGAGAAAATCCATCGTATCACGAGCTTGCAGCGCTTCGAACTTTACATACATTTGGTTGCTCAGAATGGAAGAACCTACAACGCTCGTTATGACGACTTCAAAATATCTGATGAAGATAATGGATATGCACTGAGTTTGGGTAAATTCAATGGAACTATTGAGGGTAGCATGAGAAAACATGAAAACATGAAATTCACAACATTCGATCACGACAACGACAAAGTTGATAATGGTAATTGCGCAGTCTGGGGTAAAAGTGGCTGGTGGTACAATTCTTGTTCTTATTGGTAAATATTGCAAATTTTTATTTTCGAAGGAATACACATAATTATAGATTTTTGTTGTTTCTTATGCAGTAATTTAAATACACCATATGGTAGTCTATATTGTTGGAACTATGGAACTATTTTACTTAAAGAAGTTAAGATGCTAATTCGCCCCAAAGAAGCGATGAAGAAGTGATAAACTGAAAAGCTGAAATTCCCATATTTGACTCAATTATGTAATCATTTATATATAATTGGTGCATTAAGAAATTGCGTTCTGAAAAATAAAACGATCGACTATTTAATGCAGCGATTTATTTTTTGAATGGAATTTAATTTACTTAAAAGTCAGTAAACTTATGATTATCCTTTCAGTAGAACCTTGAATATTAATGTAATTTAAGAAATGATCTACATATATTCGTTTCTTATCTAGACATAAATGATGGAGTTTTGTTACTAATAATACATAAGAAATTATGTTTTTACAACATCAGTTGATGGAAAGGTAATAATAATTACACAAAGCGGTGTATTATAATGGGTGCTATAAATGCATTTATTTTCTTCTTATTAGACAGATGAATTCGACGAACAAATGGAAGATCGAGTGTGCTCGACTGTGAGATACCCGCTACCCATTTCGAAACCAAAATATTGCGGAACAGACGGACATGGCTAGATAGTCTTGGCTGTTGATGCTGATCAAGAATATATATACTTTATAGGGTCGGAGATGCCTCCTTCTACCTGTTACATACATTTCCTGTTCCAAAGTTATAATACCCTTCTACCCTATGGGTAGCGGGTATAAAAAATCATTTAGCCATGTAAAAAAAGAAAAAAAAGAATTTTTTCCTCAATTTTATATCTCTAATTTAACATTATTTCATTTCTTATAAATTGCAAATTTATTTTAATAAGAAAATTAGTAATTATTTATTCTTCATCTCCACCATTAATGTATGTCTAATTTAACATAAGTTAATTTTTAAAAAGAGAATTTATTCTTCAGTTTTCTAACTCTAATTTAACTTAATTGAATTTTTTTTTTAAATTTCAAATTTATTTCAATATGAAAAATATAATTTATTCTTCAGTTTTATATCCTTAATTTATATTTGAACTTTAACTTTATTTCATTTTTTATAAATTGAATTATTTATTCTTCAATTTCACCATTCATATATCTCCAATTTAACTTATTTTATTTTCAGTTTTCTATCTCTAACTTAACTTTATTTTTCATAAATTGCTAAATTATTTTAATAAAAAAAAACAAGTTTTATTCTTCGATGCTATTATTATTGTCTTAGTTTTATGTCTGCATTAAATTTCCAATAAATTAGTAAGGGAAAATTCATTTGTTGAAAAATATAAATAAGTAAAAGAGTATTTATAATTCGATGTCTTTCGCAATGTGTCTCAGTATTTATGGCATTCATAAAGTGTTGTGAATCGAGTTGCTTACAGGGTATTTAAATGTGCCCACTCATGGTGAGATTTCAATGCTCTGATTTCTTTATTCTTTTTACCATATTTATTTTCTTGGTTGCGAGTATTTTGTTGCTGTGCGATTGCGGAAGTTACTTTTAAGGGGCGACTTTCAGTTGTTGCGCTACCAAAATTGTTTTTTTGGGTGGCACAGAGCAGCAAATGGCAAACAAGTTGGTGGAAGTGCAACACAATAAGCAGCGGCAAACAAAAAGCAACAACAAACAACAAACAGACGCGACACGTGCTTAAATCGAAATTCAGCAAAGACAGGTTTGCCGCAAGCACTGTGGCAGAGAGGGAGGAGATGGACGGGGGGGGCAGGTGTCGAATGTTGTAAGCCGGTGTGAAAATGGAATATGTGCGCAAAATATGCAGCATGCTGTTCCCCCTTCCCCTCCCCCTTCCCCTCCGCCAGCGTCTGCGTCTGCGTCTCCGTTGCCTGCAGTTGTGTTGCGCTGTGTGTCTGCGTTTTTGGAATTATTTATGAATGATGCAGCAACACACAGTCAAAGCAACACCAACAACAACAACAACAACAACAACAGCAGCAGCAACAACGCGACAGCTTTGCCCCTTGATGAAGTGCTGAAAGGCATTTTGCATTTGCTGCCGATTCTCATTAAAACACAATTAAAACGGGGTATCATAACTCGATGAAAATTTATGTAACTGGCCGAAAAGGGACGTGTTTTTTAACTTCTTAAATGTTTTTTTTATTAAAAACTGGATAAGTTTGCAAATTAAAATTAGAACTACTCACAGAAAACAAACTATATTGAAAAGTAGATTCGAAATCTCTATTCAATATTTTTTCGAACTTAAAAAGACAATATCTTTAAATAAGATTTTTAGGTTGAAATAATCAATTTTGACATCATATAATTTTGATTCCAAATTTTATTCTTGATTTTAACACATTTTTTCTTTCTGTGAAACTTTTAATTTTAATTTTATTTATTACAAATTGGACAAGTTTGCAAATTAAAATGAGAATATTTATTACAAATTGGACAAGTTTGCAAATTAAAATTAGAGAAAATCATAAAATCAGAGAAAAAAATCTATATTTAAATGTAGATTGTAAATTTTGTTTTATTTTTTTGATCTTAAAAATAAAGTATCTTTAAATAAGATTTGTACGTTGAAATAATAAATGTTGACATCATATTCTCTTAATTCCAAATTTTATTCTTGATTTTAACACATTTTTTCTTTCTGTGAAACTTCTAATTTTTATTTTATTTATTACAAATTGGACAAGTTTGCAAATTAAAATTACAACTACTCAGAAAAAAATCTAGATTGTAAAGTTGATTGCAAATCTCCATTTAATATTTTTTCGAGCTTAAAAATAAAATATCTTTAAATAAGATTTTTAGGATGAAATAATTAATAATTCATTTTGACATCATATAATCTTAATTCCAATTTTTTTCTTGATTTTAACACATTTTTTTTCCTGTGAAACTTTTAATTTTTCTTTTTTTATTTATAAAAAAAATTTATATTACGTAAATGTACAACAATTTATAAAAATATTTGAAAAGAACTAATTTTATATTGGAATTATTAATCAAAATGCTATGCCATCTGTTATGAGAAATTCTAATTTTACTATTTATTTGAAGTATGGCAATAAAGACATTAAATAGTATCTCGCTATTTATTTTTATTTATGACAACTCTCAAGATTTGAACATATTATTAAGTTAAATTAACGAATTAATATTGTAAAGAAATCATTTTGATGTATTATATTTTAGAAATAGTTCACATAGTTTACTTGTAGTATTCCAAAAAGTCATTATAATTGATTTTTATATGAAATTGAATATGGAAATGTTTACCCTACCAATAAAGATAACTTGTAATCTTTATGATTAAGTGATTATTTTTGTTTGATAGAATTATAAAAATCTCAGTAAATTGTTAAAAAAATAAAAATTAAATTATTTATGTGATAATTATAATCAATTTTGAATTTAATAGTAGTAGTATACCAAATATAGCATTTAGTATTTTTATACAGTAACTTAGCTTATAAATGAAAACTAAAAATCTTAATGCAGTAATTATGATCAATTTGAATATTTATATTTAAAATATATAGTTTTACTGATTTTTTTTAAATGTATATATGTCTATTTGTTACTTAAGACTGAATTGAAAATTGGCAAATAAAAATGTTGGATTGCCTTAAAACAATTAGGATTATTTTTAAAATATATCAACGTAAATTTCTGTTTTGAAAATGTCTATTATTTAAATTCAATATATCAAAACAGTTTCCGATAACATAAAATCACTACTTATCAATCAAAATGGTAACATTTAAGACTTGTAGATCTATTTCTTAAGTTTCCTATTAAAGTCATTCAAAAGGTTTCATGTTTTACTATTTTCTCAAATTTTCTTCACCATTGAATTTAACTTTACAATCAACAGTTTACTTTGCAAATTCCAGAGTATCTTGTAGTCGAATACTATGAAATTTCGCTTGTTTAACGCCGCATTTGTTTATGAATTAATAAAACTTTAATTATGTTGCACAAATAATTGCTCACTTGTGGCAAATAAGCAACATGGCAGCCAAGTAAATACCAGTGGCAACAACAGCAGCTGCAACAACCCCAACAACAACAACAACAACAACAAGGCAGCAACACAACATGCAACATGCAACACAAAAAACTAACTGTACTCGTGTTGCACACATACAAAATGAACGACCCAAGTGCAATTTGAATAATTGATCGTGGGGCTATATTATTTTATACATTTTAATTGCAAATTGCAGACAGCCAGCTTAGAAACTACAGTATGAAAAATAGCGAATATTAAGCGGCAAATGGAAACTATAATTTTCTTTTGTGAACTTTGATGCAAAGAAGTTCAATCTGCGAAGAATTGATTTTAGAATTTTATATACAAGTATATTAAAAGAAGAAAGCTTTAAAAAGCCAGGAAATGTATGTAACATGCATAAGGAGGCATCTACGATCCTATTAAGTATATATATTCTTGATCACCGTCAACAGCTGAGACGATCTAGCCATGTCCGTCTGTCTGTCCGTTTGTCAGTCTGTTTGTCCGTATAATTGAATGTCAGAAATAGAACTACAAATTTTTCTACGGCACTTTTCCAAACAGATCAAGTTTTTTTTTACGTTTTTACCACGCCCACTTTCGCCCACGCAAATCGTAAAGCTCTTTTTTTAAAGAGGTACATACAATCATAGCTCCAGTCTTTATGATTCTTGTAAATTTGATTGCAGACTAAAAATTGAGATGGTATTTATTTATTTTTATATGTCAATCAATGGCTGCTGCAGTCGAGTCTTAATTGACAATCTGGTATATTTTGTACCCTACGGTATATTTTAAATTTAATAGTACATTGATATACCCAATAAAACACTTGGTATATTATCAGCATTGTTAGTATAATAATTTGGTATAATTTATTATTAATTATTATTTTGTTTATTTTGCTAAAAATACTGCAATTTGGTATATTTTACGAAAAATCTCGACCTTTTGCATTATTCCTAAAATATACTAAATTATTATGCTAAAAATAGTAACATTTGGTATATTTTAAGAATAATACCAAGCAGTTTTGCTGTTATTGATAACGGGTGTCTTACAGTCGAGCACACTCAATTGTATCTTTCTTTTTTTAATATTTATTAAACTTCTTTGCCAGTGAGGAAAGTAAATTTCTAAAAGAAAATTAAGAATTATATTTTAAATGTGTTCAACTAACCTTTAAAACAAATTTCAATCAACAAATTCTGCTTCTATATTTGTTATTTATTTATTTTTGCAGCTGAAAGACTCACATAACTGTAAGTTTGACCCCCGGTTGAAATGAGCTGCAGCATTTGAAAATTTGACTATCGGTTAATTGGCTGGCGCACAGAATTCCACGTATTCCCAATATCAAATGACTTCTGGGCTATATAAAAGATTATATATATAGTATATATATGTATTACTTATTTGCTCTGGCTCGCTGTTTAAGCTTATGTGTGTTCAAATTACACGTCTTATCATTTAATAAAATTCAGGGGAATTCATTGAAGAACGAACAACAAAATGAACTAACTACATATTTAAATATATCGAATTTCCACACAGCAAATACACAAAACACGAAAAAAAAAGAAAAGAAATATGACGTGAAGCTAAACTTTAGGGAACCAAAAAAAAAAAGAGAACTATTTTTTTGTGTTGTACCTAATGCATAGGTTAGAGGCATGCCACAAGCTGTGGCAGCAACAGCAGCAGCAAAAGAAGAAGAAGACGACGAAGAAGAAGAACAGCATACTGAAGAGCCAAATTCCTGGTAAAGTTCAAATCCTGTTTACTTCCTTTGAGTTACCTAAGCAAAGTCCAGAAGACAAACCACTAAATCTTCTATAGGTAGTTTCTCCGATGCTTTTGCATCTGTATCTGTATCTGCATATGTGTATGTGTATGTGTGTGAGTGTATTAGTGTGTGTGTGTCTCTTTATGTGGTTCGGTTTTCATATATCTCGTCTCGTCGCTGATTTATTATTTACTTTATAAAAAATGCCTCTGCTTGGCTTTGCCGCATCTTTTTCTCATCGTTTTCGTTTGCTGTTTATGTAATTTTTTTCCATTTTTTTTTTCGGCGCAAGCATTAGAAAGAGTGAAAGAGAGAGCAAGAGTAGACGCTTAATTCTTCACGGAAATCTTTTTCAATTTTAGCTTGATTGAATTTGCCTGCATTTGGCGGTTCGCTCTTTTCATTTCATTATCTATATACATATATTTTTATATATTTATTTGTCAAGCGCCTCAAACTGGCCACACACACACACATTTTGGACACACTCGAAGAATGAATCCAGTCTAAGCATAACTGTTGAATTGCTTCTTCAAATGTAACTCATAACATCTCATCCAAACACATATATCAAAACATTATAAAAACACACACTCGGCTCACTCGAAACGCGTAATTTATGGCAAGGAAATGAAACATAAACAAGTCGACATTTTCGACTCTAACAACTTACAATGCGACACAGAAATACTCTCAACAAAATTTGAAATTCAAAGAGAAATTAAGAATTTCTTTTATTTTTACAATAATTATTTACTTTGGTTATGTATACATAAATAGTGTTGAAACATATTCAAAAATGTTTTAAGATTGTTGTTTTAAACTATTTTATAAAACAACCTTTTTAGTTTATTAGAAAAATCTTATAAGTTAAGATATTCTTCATTACTTTTCAGGAATATAAATATATCACTTAATGAAAGGGATACCCTTTGCAATAATGTGGCACCTACAAAAACCCAAAAGAATAATTTAAAAAAAAAAAAAACAACTAAGTTTTGCAATTTTTTTTACTATCTTTAACATTTATGATGATGATTCATAGATTACAATCAGCTATGCTTATATATGGCTGAAATCATGGCAATCGAAAATATAATGTAAAATTATAAAAGTTGAATAGAAGATGTATAATTTATTAAGCTGCAAATAGTAAAATGCTTAAATGAAAAAAAAGTATGCAAAGATAGAAAATATAGATACACAAATTATTACCTGGAAATTACATTGAAATCAGTTTAAAACGACGCTTAAGAAGAAAATTTTTAAAATTAAAAACTAATTTAAGTTACTACTGTTACGATATAATATAATATAATATAATATAATATTATAGTATTATTTATATTTCAAATAAAAATAATATTTTTATTTATTTTTCTGGGATTCAAATTCAGCAAAATTTTAATACAAAATATTGTATTATATATATTTTTATTGTTGAAAAACATAGCAATCGAAAATATAATGTAAAATTATAAAAGTTGAATAGCAGATGTTTAATTTATTAAGCTACAACTAATAAAATGCTTAAATGGATATGTATAAAATATAGATTCACAAATTATTTCCCTTGAAATTAAATTTAGTTCAGTTTAAAATTACGCTAAAGAAGATCAATATGCATGTTTAAAATTTATGATGAAATATGAAATATGACAATCTAAAATGTAAAATTATAATTTGACGGACTCTATACTAATTTGAGGTACAACTTTTACGTTATAATATAATAATTAATACGACATTATCATTAATTTTTCTGTGATTCCAAATTCAGAAAAATGTAAAATAAATTTAGTTATCAATATTTAATTAACTGGTTGTTTTTGGTTTTTTACCATATTTTTATCAGTTCATAAATCTGTTACTGAGTCATCATAACAATTCAAAATGTAGAATTTTAGTCTGACAGATTTTAAATTAATTTACGATATAACTATTACGATGTAATAAATTATTATTATTTATTTTATAGATTCCAAATACAGCAAAACTTGTATATATAAAAATGTTGTTATCAATATCTCATTAAGTTTGGGTTTTTTGCATATTTTTATCAGTTTATAAATCTGTTCGTGGATTTTATAGGAAGCAATTCACAAATCTGCTTTAAAGAGTCATCATGACAATGGAAAATGTGTTGCAAAATGATAGTTTATTAAACGTAAGCCACACTCTAGTCAACTAGGCCCTAAGTAGCTAGAGGGCAGAGGACAGAGTATCAAATGGCTAGAAGCAAAAGCGTGTTAGCGGCACAGAGGAAGCTAGAAGACTGCAATAAAGTGGCAACATGGCAGCTGCCTCATACCACGCAACAGTGACTCCAACAGCCGAGGGAGAGAGAGAGAGAGAGGGGAGGGAGAGAGAGAGAGAGAGAGAGAACGGGTTAGATGAAGTTCGCTGCACAATGAGATTTATTTATCGTGATTGTACGCTTAATTGAAAATTGTTTGAAAGCCCACACACATGTTGCGGCTACTTGAGAGCGCAACAGGAATCGACAGAGAGTCCGGGAATAAGAGAAGCTCTTCCATATATCACCATGACCTGTCTTATACATACATTTAAGCTGACATAGATTCTGCTCTGACTTAGCGGACAATTTGTCAACGACGGACGCAATGATAGCAACACAAATTATTGCCAGTTGTAAAATGAAAATGTCAAAGTCGACAAGCAGCACAGAGTTCTCCGCCTTCCCCTTCCCCTTCTCCCTCCCCTCCCCATCCAAAGGACTCTTCTGAGCCGCACCAGGATATCCATGTATGCGGGGGCCGTCGCTATGAATGGAATCCATCAGCCGCCCGCGGAGCTCAGGCTTCCAGCTGACAGCAACAGCAGCAAATGCAGAAGCAGAAGCTGAAACAGTTGCCATGCCATCCAAAATGAAGCTCGAGTGTACGTATTCAATCAGTTTCACTCAACTGCTGATGATAAAAACAAGCAGAAAACGCTGCAGGCGAGCGTGCTCGACTCTTAAGATACTCCTAAGTACGAATAACGCTTGAAGCCATTGCCAACGTAATACTTAATTCTCCCAATGATTAGACAATTTTTATAGAAACTTTGTAAGCCATGTAATAGACCCAAGATATTATTTTAAGTAATAATATTTTAATATTTATGTATTTGTTTTTCTTGCTAGTAATACAAGCTAAAGATCTCTAATGGAACTAATCCCTAAGAGTTTTCTCGTTATTACATTTAACTTAAATTAAAAGACCTTTTTTGTAAACTTCAAAATAGTAATTGCGATATTTTACTGACTATTATATCTCTGCACTTGAACATTTTTTGACCATATCTATTATATACAAATCGATTTTTGTTATATTTTGTAAGTTTTTTCTTATTATTTTAAATTTATAAAAATCTTTGAATTAATAATTTGAAAATCTATATATTTTTTATTTAAAAAGTTGTTCTCTTATTATTTTAATCTATATCTTTTATGTTTAGAAAGTTTTCTTCTCATTATTTTAAATGTTCAGTTTATAGAAATTCTTTTATTAATAAGCTAATAAGTCTGAGTAATATATTTCTCTTTGAAATTCAAACGCAGACCACATCGATGCAGCTACAATACGATAGATGGCGCTAACTCAACTTCTCTACTGCAAGTGGCGAAAATACTTAAGAATTTCGTAAATCTACTTTAACAATTGTAAAAAGATGGGAAAAAGATTTATATATTATATATATTTCATATCTATATTGTTACATGAATTACAAAGTATACTCTGAAGTGTAATTAATTATTTAATTTTTACAAAATCATTAAAAGCACTTAGAATGCGATAATAATCGTATATATAGAGAACACAAGCAAATGTGTTTTTATCCAATGATAAAATTGTGCTTGAATAATACATTTTAAATATGTAAAAGCACCTTAATTTTACTGCTGCACAAAGTTTCACAAAATAATAACACTCTCAATGTAAATTTGCAACACTTCAGTAGTTGTTTAAGTGTCATTTGCTATAGGGTTGTATCAACTTAGCACATATTTGGTGACGTTGTCATTATTATTTAACGAGTTTCCAAAATAAGAATTTATAATTTCTAAATTATATATATATATGTGATTATTTTTTTATATTCCTATATATTTCTCTCATGTTTCCATTAGTAAAACAAATAAATACAAGAATATATTTTATGATCACAAAAACCCTAGCCTATATAAGGGAAAGTTAATAAGAAACAAATATTATAATATTTTTTATACTTCACAGGAATGTAAGAATTTCAATTTGAAAATGTAATTTAAAAATCCTTTTAAATTCTTGCTTACTTGTGAAATTCAGAAAATTTGTATATCTTTTTCTTAATTTAACTTTTATTAACTTTTCCCGTATAGTCTTTTATAATATACTTTTTATAGTAGTAGTTTTTTTTAACTTTTTTTTATAAAACTGTTTAGGAAGAAAATGTTCATTTCGGCTGTTTTTTCTCTTATATGTTAAATGGACAACCATTTTTAAATTCTTGAGAAATATAGAAAATTATTATATTACTAATTTCCTAATAACTTTCAGATTAGAAAGAAAATGTTCATTTGACCTGTTTTTTCTTTTATATTTAAAATGAACTCCCACTTTTATAAATATATAAAATTTATATGTATTGCATAATATATTTAATATAAAATTAAAAGAGCATTATCAAGGTATTTCAATGGATTTACAAGCAGTTTCTGGGTAAACTACATACTTAACAAATTCATGGTAATAATCTTTCGTTTCATTCGTTTTCATTGCTAAGTAACCCAGAGTCAGAGTCAGAGTCAGAGTCAGAGTCGTTGTCGATGGAGGCCAAACCTGCTTTGCTGTCCTAACAAGCAACATATGTTTGCAGCCATCAGGCGCAAAAACCCGAGTGCCCGAGTGCCACCCCATTAAATGCGACCCGACCCCCAATCGCCGTGGGGAGCTCTGCATAATTCCATCAGTAAGAATAACACAAAATACTCGTACTTCACAGCATTATAATATGTTTGTGGAGAGAGTGTATAACGAACTCTTGCTGACATCCTTCTTGACAGGAGGCGCCTCCTCTTTGGAACACCTCCCCACAAAATGGGCGAAGGCCACGCTCTTTGGATTTGCCTCAAATACATTTTTGGATTGCCTTCCTAGTACTTATCCCCAACAGGGTCTACCGGGACTTTTCTCTTCTCTAGCCACTTCCTTCTTGCCAACTGTTAATTGCTTTGCTTTGATGTTCCGACTTCTGTTTTTGAATTTTTGCCTAGCTTCGTGCATATCATGACGATATAATTTTCAATATAATAAAGTGCGACAAATGAAGCTTAAACTAATCCTATTTACTGCAAAGATTGATTACTATAAAATGTGGTAATGTGATCTACGACTTTAATATAATTAAGAGGAACATTTTGAGATTTTTATATAAACTTTACTCAAATAAATAATCTTTTTTTAATGTATGATGTTTTAAAAATAATAAAATCACATATAAAAGTGTTAAATTAAATAGTTTAGGAATTATTTTAACATTTAAAAAAGGTTTAAAATTATATCAAGTCAAATATAATGTAGAATTACTTTGAAAGTTGTGTGAATATAAACATAACTACTTCAAAATTAATATATGGAGTTAAGAATCCCTATATATAAACATATAATATCCTATGTTCAAATATAAAAATTTATATATACAATCCTACATTAATTAGTTAAATTACCTTTCAATGTTATTTTTTATTTAATAACATTAAATTAAAATAATGCCAAAACAAAATTGGAAACGTACAATATGAAGCTAACACTTCCTATATATAAAGAAGATAAACACAATTTGGGTTAATGCCTAGCTGGCAGTTAACGCTTCAACGACTGATGGAAAGTGTGAAGTTTACGAGTTGACTGCAATTTTAAGAGGCTTTCAAATTTCAGAGTAAATAAGCCTGCGAGAAGTGCACACAAATCTACAAAAAAAAAATGACTGAGAAGACGCGTCTTCTTTGGCTTCCATTTATCGTTTTATGTTCGTTTTTATTCGTGCGGAATTTAGCAGTTTTACACCCATATAAAACGAAGGCCGCCTTCTGAGGCATTAAAGCAAATAAAACACGAAAGTTTTGACTTTTATTTTTTTTAATGCAAATTATTTTTTTTAACTGGGAAGAGGCTTCAAAAAGCGGATTTTGAAATAGAAATAAGCAAATAGTTAAAGTGAAGTTTAAAAGGAAATTATAGTCAAGTTTAAAGGAAATTAAACTGAACTTTCAAAAAATTAAATGTAAACCATATTCAATCAACTTTAAGTTTAACACTTGTAGTTAAAATTTACATAAATAAAATTAAAAAAAAAATAATAATAAATAATGATTTATAGTGTACGTATTGAGTATTTCAATTATTGCTTGCTCTTGCATTAGCATAAATATTAATCAATTGTCAATCAACTGTCAAATAAAGTTAGGTGCAATTAACTCACCTGCATAAAAAGAACACTAATCAAAAAAAAAATCGTAGTATAAAATGTATTTCGTAGACAAATTGTTTGGCGATTTCTCGTTTTTCTTGAGCGTGGCTTTATTTTGTATATTTATCCACTTGTTGCTAACTGCAGCTGCGCGTGTGTTGTAGTTATTTTTGTTGTTTGAAGGCAACAAATAAACAAAACGCAGATGTCGTGTGATGTGTTGTTGTTATTGTTCTATTAGAGCGCGACAAAGACGAAGATACGAAAAGAACACTTACTCACACACACGCCCGCAGACAGAGTCGAGACATACGCACACACACACACACTTTTGCTATTACGCACAAAACCGTCGTCGTCGCAATAGCATAACTATATTTTTTACCCTTCGCAACTTATAGTTGGGATTGCACTTGGAATTTGTTTATAATATAAACACTTATTGTTATTGTGGCAATAAGCCAACTGCTGCACATTATTCTATATGTTGATCCGTCTATGTATTGGCGCATGTTGCATGCGTTCTTTATATGTTGCACGTATAATTGTTGCCATTTGCAACTAAAAACAATGAAATGTTTAATGAAAGACACAAACTAAATCGCAATTTCAAGTGAAAAGAACGCAGCACAAAAAATAAATAACAATAGAAATGTCTGCGCTTTGTAGCACTAAATGTTCGTTAGTCAACACTACCGGGCATTCACAACTGTTGCGCACAGCTGTGCAGCTGGTATCGATAACTACTTAAGTATCGATAGCACCCGGTGAACATAAATACAAAGCACAGCTTATACATTAAGTTTGTTTTAGTGCTAAATAATTATTAAATATAAGTTACTATATAAAGACAAATTATTCTACAGAACAAACGCGTTTATTGTTTGCATTGATGCGGCATTATTGACAGCTGATCGATTTGCAAGATCTGGCAACGCTGCAACTTGCATGCTGTGTCAAGTTTGCTGTTGCTTTATTTTATCAGCTTTTAGTTTTGGCTGAACAACAAATTTCAAGCTGCCCGCACTGCATTTGAAAAATGAGTGAATTCGAAACGTGGCTAAATACTCAGCTGCGGCTGCTCAACACAGACGAAAGCGTCTTTGGTGCCTACATTATTGGCATACTCGAGGGCGAGGAGGAATCCCAAGAAGAAAAAATCGAGGCACTCGAAGGCATCTTAAGCGAAACTGGCGTAAGTTTGGAAATAAAGTTATTAAACTGTACAATTTCTTAACATTTTCACTTATAGAGTGCCAACATTGAGGAGCTGGTGGCGAGCATACTGCAAAAGTGGCTACAGAGTCATCCCAGCGCCGATGAGCCGCCCAAGAAAGGTCTGGACATCGATGTGAATGCTCAGCTGGCCAAGTTGCTGGAGCAACAAAAGCTACAACCCGCCGCCAAGGAGCGTGAATATACCGACGAGGAGCGTCGCATCAAGCAACAGATACTCGCGCAATATTCACAGGTTAACCACAAATCGTCAAATCCTTAAACTCATTCTTAAAAGCTTATTTTAACTTATTTGCAGACTGCTGTCAGCGAGGAGGAGGACGACGATTCGGATGGCGAGGGCATTGAGCCAAGTGGCTCTGGCGGAATTATGGCCAATACAAACAAGGCGGATGTAGCGAACCTGGCGAAGGAGAAGCGAGAGCAAGCCCGCCTAGAGAGTGCGGCTAAAAAGCAAAAGGATAAAGAGGATCGCGAGAAGCAGAAGCAATTGCGTGAAGAGAAGAAAGAGAAACGCAAAACAGTCAAAGGCGAACGTCGTCGGTAACCGCAGCTGGCAGGCTAAACTCTGCAAACCGTCCGGCATCCAAAAATCAAGCAGCATACATGCATATATAGTACTATATAGTATAATTCGCTTAGCTGCCGTGCTAATTAAGTGCAACAGATTCATTAAATTTAGCTGCCAACTAAGCAAATTATACGTATGCATGCAATTCAAATGATTATATTATAGTTAACGTCCCGCCCTCGAAAAAAAATTACTGTGCAAATGCGCGATTTTTAATTTGATATTGAAATTGTTTTCACTAAACAATAAATTTGAAAATCGTTTTCAACTTTTAAAATACTAATAATAATACTAAGTTAACGCTAGGAATTGTTGTGTGCTTAAACAAACTTGAAAGTTAATTAGTTGTTGCCGCCGCCTCATCAGCCACGTGTTGTGTCGCCTGCAGCTCCAGCGACAACTTTTTAATAGCCTCTAAATCAGCCAGTTGAATGCGTCGATTATTCGGATCCAAACAATTCACTTTAACAGCCACAAAGTCACCTATGTGCTGCTCATCCCAGCTGGAGTACTGTTTAAGAAATTGCATTTATATATTAAAGATATTAAGGAAGAAGTGATACACAAACTTACCACTGAGCTGGAGGTGAAGAGCAGCTGCTGTTCCGCATCCTGTGTGGTCTTGACCCGCAAATACTTCTGCAACAGCTTCGTTTGCTCATCCTTGCGCCACAGACACAGACGTGCATTCTGCAGCCAATCCTTGGCACACAATTCACGCTTGTTGATTAGCAAATCCAGCTGCGTCAGTTTCACTGCAAACTGCTTCTTTGGCGGCAGACTCTGAGGACGTTTGTTGGTTGAGGTGCTCGCAGCTGGCGACTCGATATCATCCTCATCGCTGTGCTCTGTATCCAAATCATCCTCATCCTCCTCCTCGTCGCCATCCAAGAAGTCATCAGCGGACTCGAAGTCATCATCATCGCTCACCTTGGAAGCTGCCACAGCAGCAGCTGCCGCAGCCGCCGCTGCTGCTGCAGCCGCTGCAGCAATCGCACGTCTCTTGGCCTTGGATGCCGTTGAAGCGCTGGACTTGCGTTTGCGGCCACCGCCAGCTTCGGATTGTTTGGTTTGCGGCTTCTTGTTGTTGTTATTGGGTCGCCAATCCTCCTCGGAATCGTCGTCATCGGGACTATAGTCCTCCTCATCTGAATCCAAATCAAATGTGGTGGTCACCAGCTCAGTGCGACTTCGCATTTTAGCAAAAATTCACTACAACTATCTAACAAGCTGTTAAGCACTCTTTTTTTTTTTGCTGACTGCAAAAATTTGTTGTTCGATGTTGTTGACTTGAGAAAGTCAGCAGCAAAATCACATCCTCGCAACCGTTTCGTTGTCCTGCACGAGGGTTGTTTGCGTCTCCGTTGACTCTCAGCTTCTGGTGATAACTTTGATTGTACCTGCGAAAGCTTTGCTTCCCTTCGTTAGTGACAGTGTTGCATTCGTTAGGGGGTTTTTCTTTTACCCCTGCAGTGCAAAGAGCTTTTTTTTTGCATACCCCAATTTCCTGATTTGCTCGAAGTACTGAGCTTAAAAGCTCCATCATTGAACACAGCATCGAAGACACTTTTCCTTGACATCTGATTAGCGAAGGGGTTGCAATGCAATTACTGACTGATTTAGAATCAAGGTAGTAGGTTAATACTCTTACTCTTATTTATTCTTGAAGATACAATTCTTTTTAAAACAAAACAAACTTTTAGATAGCGTTACCTGAACATTTTATACCCGCTACCCATAGGGTAGAAGGGTATTATAACTTTGTGCCTGCGGGAAATGTATGTAACAGGTAGAAGGAGGATCAGCATCAACAGCCGAGACTATCTAGTCATGTCTGTCTGTCCGTCTGTGGTTCTGTCCGTCGTTCAGTATGAAGCACTGGATCTCAGAGACTATAAGAGATAGAGTTATAACAGCATTTGTTATGTTTGCACGCAGATCAAGTTTGTTTCGAATTTTTGTCACGCCCACTTCCGCCCCCGCAAATTAAAAAAATCTAATAACAAGCGTAACTTTAAAGCTAGAGCAGCAAATTTTAGTATGTACAATAATAACTATAGTAATTGTAATTCCTGATTTGGTTGCGATCAGATAAAAATTGTAGAAGTTATTAAAGAAATACTTTTTTATGGGCAAAAACGCCTACTTACTAAGGGTCTTAGTTGCTTTAACTGACAATCTGGTATATTATGCCGCCTATGGTATATTTTGAATGGGGTACTATCTTGATATGCCAAATATACAATTCGGTATATTTTCAGTGTTTTTGGTATATTTTGAGAATAATACCGCAATATTTAGCTTTTATTCAAAATGTGTAGCGGGTATCTCACAGTCGAGCACACTTTCTTACTTGTTAAAAATAAAATCCTTTTTAAAACTAAACTAACTTTTAGATAGCGCTACCTGAACTCTGTTTTTATACTTATTTTAGTCATCTATGGGTTTATACATATTCACTGTTTACAATTGTCGATCAGATTCTTTATTATAATAAATTAATCATATATTATTCCTCGAATAGCAAATATTTATTCAATTCTTAAAGCCAACAAGAAGAATTGAAAGTATTCTTATATTAAATTTAATATTTTTTTGTAATTATTTTGTTTATTATAAACTTTTGAAATAAATAATATGTTCACAGGAGAAATTCAGAAAAGCAAAGCAAAAACGAATTTTTGTAAAAAAAAAAATATTTTCAATATTACTAACGATGTTCGATTAACTTAGTTAAACGGATGAGCATTACAAATAGTCATATGCTGACAAGCACTTTAGTTTAAATTGATGACATTGCCAGCTCCTTTTCTTTGTGATCAATTTCGTCGTAGATGCCACGATTTCTATCACGCGTCCAAACATCTGACATCGTTGGCTGCAGCTGCTCCAACGCCTGCTCAGAACTATCCTGAATCCGTGCATCGTTCATGAGAAAGCGGAAAGTCCAAGTGCCCACGCAGCGCTCCGGATACTGCTCCTGATAGTCATAGACCTGCAAATAGAAGTGTTCGCCATGCGTGAAGCTCTTGCGGAGTAAAAGCGGCGGTTGCGGCAAACGGAATTCAATCTTCTGCGAATCCGGCAGATCAATCACCATTGCCTCAACAGCAACTTCAGCCTCAGCTGCAGGTGTTGGTGTTGGTGTTGATGTTGATGCCTCAACAGCAGGTGTTGGTGTTTCAATAGCAACTTCAGGTGTTGGTGGCGGTTGCGGCAAACGGAATTCAATCTTCTGCGAATCCGGCAGATCAATCACCATTGCCTCAACAGCAACTTCAGCCTCAGCTGCAGGTGTTGGTGTTGATGTTGATGCCTCAACAGCAGGTGTTGGTGTTTCAATAGCAACTTCAGGTGTTGGTGGCGGTTGCGGCAAACGGAATTCAATCTTCTGCGAATCCGGCAGATCAATCACCATTGCCTCAACAGCAACTTCAGCCTCAACAGCAGGTGTTGGTGTTTCAACAGCATCTTCACATGTTGGTGTTGGTGTTTCAATAGCAACTTCAGGTGTTGGTGTTGGTGTCTGTGTTTCAAGAGCAATTTCATTTGTTGGTGTTGGTGTTTCGTTTGGTTCTGAGATCGTCGATTTGCGAAGTTGCGAGGCAATAACTGTTACAATGCTGGCCTCAGTGGAGCAGCTCTCCTCGTCTGTGGCATGAAGCGCCTCGTCATCCGATGCTAGCGATTGCGAATTCTTGGACAAATATAATGTGGTATCCAATTGACTCGTGGTATTTGTTTGGTCCTTGTTGCTTTTTTGTGAATTTTGCTCTTTGTTTCTGTCTTTTGATTTCTGCATCTTCGCTTCGATTACTTTGCATAATTCGCATTTGAAATCTTTAGCACCATCCTTCCGGCACTTGAAATGCGAACCATAGGCAGCGCATGTAATGCACAACTGGATGTTCCAGTTATAGGTCTTACTGTAACTTCTACCCTTAGGACACAAACATTCCGCTTCATCACAATGCAAGGGCTTTGAATGCAATTCGCTATATGCATTCTTTTGTAGCTCCCAGGTAGCATCGCGATCTGGCACAAAGACCGACTGCAGTTTAATCGTCTCGTGGAATTTCACATCGCGACACCACAGACAACGCAAATAGTAGCCGGATGAATAAGCATAGCGTCGCATGCAGACCTTGTGGGCAAATCCCTTGCGACAACAGTCGCCATACACCACCTTGGACAATATAAACACACGGATACTGTCAAAGCAAATGTCGCAACGTAGATTTTTGAAAACTGACTGTGGCGCCGCCATCAGTTGCTTTTGATATTTGTCGCGTGGTGCACAATCCTTACAATAGCTGCGAAAGTCATCACGGAAATAGTTAACACAATGACTTTCCATGCCGCACGCCAAATGGAAGATTGCATGACACTTGTGGCACTCTATGCTGGCGCCTGGTCCAAGGCAATAGAAGCATTTGCGTAGTTGTGCCGCTTGGATCTCTTTGCGTATGTCGCGTATCATGAAACCGAGTATTCCACTGGTGTCGCCGCCTTGTTGTGGCAAATGTGTTGAGAGCATCTGCAAAGCGAGAAATATTTTAATTGCTGTTCATCAAAGATTTGCTGTCCTTACCAAACAAAAATAATGCACTGTGATTTTACATCTGGTCATCCACTCTCCGTACATGTAAACATCGTCATCTTCGCTTCCCTCGTCTGTTTTATTACAAATATCACATTTACGCATTGTTTTCGAATTAAATTTGTCGGCCAATTTGTCGATACGCGCCCAGTGATACTTGTCAGCTGCGATAACTTTGGCTCGATAATCGAAAAAATCTACTCGATATGTTCGATTATCGAGCCAATAACGACTAAATGTTCCATCCCTGCAATTATTTGAATGGGGTTATTTTTAATTTGCACTTCAAAACTAGTAAATTGTATTAAATAAATTTAATATTATTTTTAATTTATATTTAAAAATATATTAATGTTAAGTTTAAACCAGAATCCACAACTATGTTATTACATTTAACAAAAGCTTTACAAATTATTCAAAAAATAATAATTTTCAATTAATAAAATATGAGTGTTTTCCATAATTTGTTTGCATTTTTGTGTTTAAATTTTATTAAATCTAAAATTCTTTATTAGATACTTATTTTAGTTAGTTCTTTTTCTATAATTTAACGATAAATATAAATCTAATATTTACATTTAAATTCCAAAGCTTTTAAAGTATCTGAGATTATTGACTGCCAAAGTCTCATTTTTTTATAGGCACATACATTTTTTAAATACATAAATGTTGTAATTATTTGGTAACATCATAAAACTTCAGAATTAACATATACATTTTGTGTAGATAGATATATTTTTATGATACCAAGCCTCATTAAAACTTGAGTTAAACAAAATACACACATTTCTCAAATAAATACACCCATACGTCTAAATCAGGTAACATACAATGAAATTAATTTAAAAATGACATCTGACCTTAACAATAGATATAAATGAATTATGAAAATAATGTCTATAAAAGCTTAAGAATAAAATATAAAATATTTGTTTTTATTGATCTTGTCACGTGGCAGGCTTTGAAAGTTTTTTATCTCCAATGGATTTCTTGTGTGTCAAGTTTCGTAATTGTTTTTGTGTTTTAGCCGTGGCTGCAACAATTGTTGTCTTCAAGAGACGCTGTCGAAACTCTTCCATTCGATTTGCACTTAATTCGATAGGAGTTGTTGGACTATCACAATTACTGTGAGCAGACTGAAGATCTCGACGACGTTGTCGCAGCCTCCGCATCCGCTGAGCAGCTTCTGTTTCTGAAGGCAGCTTGGCAGCAACTCTTTGACGATTACTCAGCTTTTTAGCTCTATGAAATGAGTCCACATCCATGAGACGCTGCTCAAGCTCACGTCTGAGTTGACTGCTTGGCGTGCCACAATCATTAGAATCACTAGAAGAGTTGCCTGCTGACTGCTCCAAGTTCATGAGACGCTGTCGCAGCTCCCGCATGTGCTGGGCATTCGAAATGCTTTTTGTTTGGTAACTCCAAGGCTGGCTTTGATGCTTATCCAGTTGCAAAATGCGTTGATGAAAGTTTCGCACAATTTCACGTCGATTTTGAGATTTACCGGACTTCCCAGATGCCTCCTCAGGCAGTTTGCATGCACTTTCTGTAAATCACACGATAATTAGTTTCATAATTCAAATTTTAGGCTAGGTCCACACGATACAAACAATTTGCAGCAAAAGTTTGCACAAATATTGCAAGAAAATTTCTTGCTTCAATCAATTTTCGTTTTGCAGGCAAACTTTTTATTTACAAGTTCTGTTGTTTTTGTGAAAGTGAAGGAATAACGACGTGTATATATTATGTCAGCACAAAAATCGAGAGTTTCTGCTATTGCTCATTAGCGACTTTCATTAAACGTAAAAAAGTGAGAAGATTAGAGTCTGCAAAAAAAAAGAAAGTGTTGGAATTGGATTTCCAATAGAAATGAAAAAGGAGTGCATCCAGAACCTTTTAAAAGAGCTACAAACTATTACAATTTGATTCGCATGTCAGTCAGTGATTTCAATTTTATATAAGAACAAGTAAGAAAGCTACAGTCGAGTGTGCTCGACTGTGAGATACCCGCTACCCATTTTGCGGTATTATTCTCAAAACATACCAATTATACTACAAAAATACTAAAAATATATTTTAAGGTATTATTATTAAAATATACAAAATATACTAAAATACTAAAAATATACCAAATGGTATATTTGGTTTATCTATATAGTACCGCATTCAAAATATACCATAGACGGCACAATATACCAGATTGTCGGCCAAAGCAAATTAGACCCCTAGTAAGTAGGCGTTTTTGCCCATACAAAAGTATTTTTTTAATCACTTCTACAGTTTTTATCTGATCGCAACCAAATTTTCAGGAATCACAATTACTATCGTTATTATTGTATATACCAAAATTCCAGCTCCAGAGATGCCTCCTTATACCTGTTACATACTATACATTTCCTGCCGGCTCAAAGTTATAATACCCTTATACCCTATGGTTAGCGGGTATAAAAAGTAAAAAACTATATAACTAAACAAGACACTGTGAAGCGTCGTGCGATTCCACCAAATGAGCTATTAGCCCTGACATTGCATTTTTTAGCCACGGGTATGTATTAAATATAATTAACATTTTTATGAACTTTTAATTAATATGTTTATTGATGTAACTACATTTTTTAGAAGTGATTCATATCATTCTGTGATGTTTCTTTGTCGCATTCCTGTGAGCACGGTTGCACAAATTGTGCCGGAGTGAATGAATGCCCAAAAAGGGAATATCTTAAAGTATGTATGTAAATTTTATATGCATTTACCATTTTACCATCGCAAAAGGCAAGAACTGGAGAGTTGGTAGATGAGTACACGATATTAGGCGTGGATCAAGTAAAAGTGTCCTCGCTATCAATTTCCGATACTTCCAAAATAGCTCTTTGAATTTTTCTGCGAAGCAGAAGTCTATTTTATTTTGATGTGATTTCAACCTTTTTAAAATGCTGATCTTCGTCCTTAAATTCTATCACATAACGTTTTCTTTTTTTTGTTTTGGATGTACTTGGTACGTCATCTGTCATCTGTAAAACACGTAGATATTAAAGATCCGTCTAACAGTGGTAGTAACTATTTCAACTTAAGTGTTAGCAGACGAAAACTATAAAACTACTTCGATGTAGGAGGCATAGGAAATATTTCTGATGGATTAATTTTTAAAGCATGTAGTCTATCATATACATACGTTACAGAATAATGAAAAGTGGAAGAGTGTATTTGGCATAATGGAAAATAGATTTTGTGCTTTAAGAAGGCCATTGGAACTTGGGCCAGAAAACTGGTTGATGTTTAAGAAAGTGTCAAAACAAAAATATCCTCCGAATGGAACACTCGACAATGAAGTTGATGGAGAAGTGAAGCTGAAGATGAAACTGCATACCAAATTGGTATTACCAATTTAAAGAAATACGCAAAACTCTACTCAAGCAAAAGATATATGTGAAGAATTTAAAAATGCTTTTTTTTTTCGCCTGATGGTGAAGTGTCATGCCATTTGCTGGTATAGTTGTCCGATGTACCCTGGCCACACTTTTTTTTGCTTCACTCTGCGCACCTCTGGCAAAAATTGAGTGCGCAAATGATGAATTTTTGTTTTTATTTCATCATTACTTTTGTCTAATTTTTCAGCAATTTCGCGATAAGCATTTTGCTTTTTTATGCTTATTTTTATAGTCTGCTGACGAGGCATCCCATAAAACAGAATGATTCTCGTAAAATTCAATTAATTGTATCGTTTTCTCGCGATCCCACATGTTGCAAAGCTTGCTGCAATATTGCGACTGAAAGCAAACCGCACATGCAAACAAGCAAGCAACTGACGCAACCAAGATAACGTCAAAATAATGTATACAGACAACAAGCAAAAAATATTGCCGCAAAAAATGTTGCAAGTTCTTTATTTGCAACAAAATGGTTTCACTCGCGCTTATATCAGCAATCAACTTGCTGCAATCAAATTTGAACGTACGTATAAAGATTATAATACATATAAACACGAGCGAAACCATTTTGCAATCATATTTGCACGTATAAATTCAAATGAAACCATTTTGCTTCTAACGAAGAACTTGCAAAACAAAAACAAATTTCAAATTATTTTCAACTTGCTGCAAATTGTTTGCATCGTGTGTACCTCGCTTAAGAATTATGAATTACTCGTTTCAAAAGAGTCCACTTCCTTTTCTAAATTGTACAAATTTTCCTCTAGTTTTATGGGTCCAATGTCAATTTCTGTCCACAGTTTGTCTGTTGTTGCTTCCTCCGCAGGCTCTGTTTTTATAACATTCATTTTTTGGCTGTCCCACTGCTCCTTCTCTTCAACGTGCTCCTTATTCTCATTTTTTATACAGCTCACATCCACAGTAAGCTGATGCAAACCAGCCATTGTTTATATTGTTAGTTCTTAATAAATGCAACTTGTTGTGACTGAAGAACAGCTGATTTTGTTCGCTCAAATAAGTGAACTAAACTGCGAACGCATTCATTCTATTGGTTTCTTTGGAGCGTTCATATGAACCAGCGGCTTAGAGAACTGGATAAAAACTATAATATGGCAACCCTTATGCAGTTACAATGTGAACGTTAAATTTTGAATTTCACTGTAAGCAGGCCGTGCTTAAAATACGTAGCACAAGTTTTAATATTTTAGCTTAGTTTCAATTTCAGACTCAAGCCGACATCCCAGAAATTTCTATAGGTAAGCATTTTTAAATTCTAGCTAGCAAGCATCAATTAATCGATTGGAATTGTTTTTCTAGATCACCATGTGCTGCCAGAGCCGCTACTACAGAGAAACACCCTGTGTCCAGTGCTGCCTTGTAGATTGCAGCTATTGCTGTTATCGCACCGCCTGTGATGGACCCTGTGGCCCATGTGCAACTGCTGCACCCGGTTGCTGTTGCGGAGCCGTTGGCGACTTAAATTACAAATACTCGTTCTTCGGACTGCATTTGCTCTGATGATTCCCCAGCAGTAATCAGCGATATTATAATATCTGTGGCAGCATGTGGTGAATCAAATTTTCTTTTCCATTTTTTCATCTAATTTTCAGTTGTTTTGTGCATTAAATAAAACTTGCAGAAATAATTACTTGCCTCGCCTCGCCCATTTGAACATTTAGTGAAAACCAAGTTGATTTATTAAAAACAAAATATTTTTTATTTTTTTTTTTTAGTTTTTCTTGTGATGGAAATAGTAATTCTTACAATAAAATTGTTGTTGTTTCGTCTTTTTATTATTACTGTTACACAACATTTTTAATGTTAATACAATATATAATAATAATAATTTTTATTTTTCAATGTTTTTTTTTTAATTATGTACTTCGAAAATTGTGGCCCCTAAGCATTAAAAAGACTTACTTTTGCTTCAAGTTCTCTTTGGTTGTTTTTATAATTGTTTTTCTGTTAATATTATTAATCAAATTCACACAAATCAGTTTCAGTTATATCAGTTTCAAACATTATCCATTTACTTTCGCCATTCACGACCAAAAATTATGAATTTGTTTTTCTTTTTGTTACGTTTTATTATTTTTATCAGTGTATAAAAATATTTGCAGATATTTTGACGATTTTAGCGAGTTACGTTTTTTTCGCACTTAAACATTAGAATAATGAGTGTCATTAATTGTGTTTTTTTTTTTTGGTTTTTCCATTTAGTTATCAATGGGTTAATAGCCCATACAATCAGAATCGTAATAATAATAGTATAATGAGTTAATAACATTCACATTTATTACATTCGGTATTTTACATTAAGAATACTTTTCATATACTTCATATACATATAATAGATATACATATATATATATATATGCATGTGTAAGTATTGTATTGGTAATTGTTAATTTGTTATTCCCATTGTTGTTCTTGGTATTGGTTGTTAATAAAAATATTAATACATAAAAATATATATAAGTTATATGCATGTATATTAAGTAAATGCGTTTCATATGCGTTTAGTTCTTGAGAATTGCCATCTTGCTGTGTGCTTCTTCTTCTTCTTCATATTCATATTCTTCTTGATCTACTTCTTCAACTTGTTTTTATAAGAGTGGGGGCTTTAAGTACATATGCAGGGTGTCTACTATGTCTACCATATATAATGAATGCATTTTAGTAGCAGCGTTTTAGATATAGAGGAGAAGAGTTGGCAGTTAAAGTTAGTTTAGTCAGTTAAATTATATGTAATACTGAATTCAAATGTTTCGGGTGTAACTATGGATCTCTGCAACTGTAAATGTATCGTTATCTGTGTATCTGTAACTGTGATCGGTGTTTCTGGGGGGTGTTCGTAGTACTCTGATCTATATGCATTATATAAGAAACAGTGCGCATATAGTATGCATTGGTGGGCCATGTGTGTATGTGTTTTATTTTCTTTCATTTGCATTTTCATTTTTTGTTTTTATCATATTTTTGGGTTTACTTTTCATCATATTTCATTAACATAAATTTAACAATTTCATTCCATCGTCAATTCTCTCCCAAAAAACAGCCAAGAGTGCTAACCTGCAATGTTAACCTTAACCCATTGATATATCATTTACCTTTCAGTCCTTAATCCTTTCGTTAATCATCATTATATTTTTTGCATTTTCACATTTTCTTTTTCTTTAACAAACTTTCATTCTCATATGAATCAACTAAATTTGAGCGAAAATATTTATATTCTTTTTTCGTTTTGTGTGTGTGTTTTTCTTTTTTTTTTAACTAAGAGTTGGGTTAAACAATTGGGGGCATTGAATAAATAACCATATAGAAAAACATGTATGTATTTAATAAATATGTGTAAGTGTGTTTTTAGCATGTGTAAGTAAGTATATAAAGCCATTTAGCAACACCCTGTATACTATGTTCATCTAAAACATTCAACTTTTCTTCATCATTCCATTTCATTCTTGATCATTTCTTCATTTCGCAGAAAATCAATCAATTGTTATTTTTAAAATTGTAATTGTAGCTTGTGTTAAAACATATCAACTTAATTGTAACGACATTTAACATTTAATTGGTGTTTCATATGAATATTTTCATTTTCATTTTCGTTTTCGTTTTTTTTTTTCTTTTCGTTTTTGTTTTTGTTATAAAAAATACATATGTGCTTATGTATGTTGGGTTTAATAATTAAAATGACTAGATGATGATTTCATGATGCACTATAACTAGATGTTGGTATGTATTTGCTTATGTACGTAGATGTCAATGCATGAATATAATATATATGTATGTATGATGTATAATAATGATGTATAAGCTAACAATTATGAATATGTCAATTGGAATTCTAAGCAAATTTCTTGTAATATATAATTTTTTTTTATCTTTTTTTAAGTTTTTTTTTGTGTGCGGTTCGACCGTAGAGACTCATTTTCAATTATTCATCATTTCATTTATTTTGTTGAGTCCCAAAATTGATTTAAAACAGAAAAAAGTGAGAACAAAACAACTTGAATATAAAATTGGCATGTGGAATGTGTTATGTAAATATAAACTTAATAATTGATATCCTCCAACAATTGTAAATTCAAACAATTTTTGTATTCTGACTGAATTTTATCGGCCAAGTTGTTGGCCATTTTGCGTGAGGCTGCAAATAAAAAAAGAAAAAGCAAATAAATCAACAAAATCATAAACAACAATTTGCTTTTATTTTGCAATAATATAAATCAATGTTAAATGCAAATTCATTAACAATATTATAGTAATATTTTGATTTGTCATACTTTCTTTTTTTTTGTTGTGTGTGACTTGAGATACATACAATGATCGTATGGAGCATATTAATGTGTGGTTTCTTATTAATAAATGCTTGAAGATGAGTATAGACTATATATTACTATACTATATACTTTAAAATACAAATACAGACTACAAATGCTTGGATATGAATGTGTTGGTAGTCTTCAATAGGAAGTATAAGCAGCTAACAACAAACAGTTATATGTATACGCACTCTATTATAATAATAATAATTATTACATTATGCATGTGTATATATGTAAATATTTTTTATATATTCTTGTTGTTTAATTTTTAGATTTTATCTTCAATTTTGCTCAAATACATTTAAAATTTTCTTATCAATCATTTGTCTTGCGCGCTAAGTAAAAGATAGAGAGAGATAGAAATACATACATAGTATATGTAGGATGCAAGAGATGGCAAATCAACTCAAAAACAAATGTGAACTACAAAATAAACTTATAAAATTCCCTAAACGCGTCGCATTCCATTTAAATGTTTTTTTTTTTATTTTAATAATTTGTTTTTATCTTTCGATATCAATTTCATTTTTTTTGTTTTTCGTCCTTGTTTCACGTTTACGTTTTCGAAGCAGTCTAAGATTTTGTTGTTCTTGTTCATGTTCCTAATTGAGTATCATAGAAATGTGTGTGTTAAATGTAAAGTTCTCTTTGTCTACTAAATTCCTTAAAGAGAAACAAACACACGTATGGTTATAACATGCACCGCACACACATGTAGCTGGCGTGTTATTACGTGTACATATGTATGTATAATAGTAGCAACATCTTTCATATTTATGTATATATATAAATGTATGTATATATAGTAGTATATGTATATATATCTGTATAGTTGTATATGCTTGTTTATACATATTTATGTGTAAATGTTTCCTGTGTAAAAATCAGTCATAGTTAATTGTTTATCATTTATACATGCATGTGTGCATAGATTTGCGCTCATTAGCAAAGAGAGCTTTTGCAAGAGCGTCATGCTGTTGCTGCAGTTTTAAGAGCGAGATCATGGAGAGGCAGAAAAGAGTGCATACATTTCAGCGCAGTGAACGCACTGCGACGCTCTAAGACCCTTTGCTCCTAGTAGTTATGATTGTAGTGGGCGCTGGCGGCAACTAAGTGCAAGAGTATTTCATTTTCGGCTAACTTTAAGCATGATCGCCATATTGGTTTTGCGCACAAATGTATGCACACATGCATATTGGTATTTCGCTTTACCACATATGTATGTACTTATGTATGTATGTGTACATGTAAGAAAGAAATGTTGTTGTTGTGGTTGTTGCTGTTGTCGTTTTTGTGTCTCCATCATACGCACTTCGTTTTTAAGAGGGTATGATTAAATCGCTTCATATATGGATTTTATGAATATGATTAATGACATTTGCTTAAATTGAACGTGTGTGTTTGGCAATTAACTCTAATTGCTAGTTCTTAATCTTAGATTAAGAAAATTATTGCCGACAAAAAAATGAGAAATGTTTGTTTGCATTTTCGATAGACACTACGCAAGCCAAGCATTAATTATTAATTTAAATGTTATGAATGTATATATTTTTATATGTCTGTATGTAGCTAGTTAATTTAAAAAATATATACACACAATGTAGGTATAGTATACTTTTTTTTTTTTTGCTTGAAGTGGTTCTCTAACATTGAATTTAACATTGCGGTATCGTAGTTGATTATTTCTGATGACTACAAATGAAAAGAGTGTTAATAAATAAATAGAAGCATTTACTTTTTGTTTGTATATAGACTAATAATACTTAAAAACACTTCTACGAAGCCAGTTTGAATTTATTTATCATTATTATTATTATTATTATTCGCTGCTGCTTGCCAATGATGTCGATATCGATGACGATATCGATATCGATAAATCTAAATTCCGTACAAATGGTCAACAACGCGCCGGATACGCTGAGTATGCTTCCGCTTTTGCTTATCAATTCTCTTTGATTTTGGATACGTTTTTCTTTTTTCTTTTTTTGTTGGTTTTTCAATATTATTCAATAACATTTATCAAAAATATAAACTACATTAAAATTGATGTCTGCCGGGCTAATTTTGATCTAAGTATATATTCACTCTTCAACCGTCTTTCAACGCAATTCTAATCCCAATCTCTAATCCAAAACTCGAACATTAAACCAAACCCTTGCCCTTTGTTTTTTGTTTTTATATGTAACCAGACTTGGACTTCTAAAGTTAAGTTAGTTTTTGGCTTCAATATTTATAGCCTAACAATGAAAAAGTGTTGCCTACTTCATCAGCACATTATATTCTTACGATTAGTATTCATTATAATTCATAAATATGCTTTCGATCGTCTTTATTATTATTTGTTCTTGTGATGAAACGAATATTTTGTTTTTCTCTTGTTTTTGGTTTTTTTTTTGCTTTTTGCTTTATGAATGAGGCGGCCCCAAAACTAATCACAAATGGCGTCACATGCAAATACCAACTACACATAGTTAAATATTTAAATATACACATACATTCACATATACATCACATACATATACAATCATTATATAGTCAGGGTATATGTATGTCATAAAATCCAAAGATCGCAGTCCTAGCCTAGTTTTTTTTTTTTAATCGATTACCCAAGCAGAAGGTATAGAATAATTATCGATAATCTTTTCGAAGTTCAACATTCCGCAAGGGTATTTCAACTTCGGCTAACCGAAGTAAATTAATTCTGCTTTTAGAGCATATTTGGATTATAATTAGAGAGCACAGTTAGTTGGCGGTATAAAAAGGTTACTTTATATATATTGTAGTTGATTTTTCATTGCATTGAAAAAAAATTCATATATATGTATATATCTACCATATAGTATATATGTTTGTGTGTTACTTTTAAAAATGTCAATGTATGTATATATACTATATATATGTATGTATGTGTGTATAGAGTTACAGATAGCGTAATGTGTGTAATCTTTTGCATAAATATGTTTCTATGAAATATATATAAATATATATTTTCATGAAATTGTTGCATATTCATCATGTCGTTTGTACAGTCTATTAGATTCTCAATTCAATCAAAATTGTTATCAACATTTATGTATTTGATATATATATATATAATTAAATTTCTACATATTCATCGACAAAATATTTCTTGGGAAGCGATAGAGGCAGAGGAAGGAGACAAAGGGGCGTGGCAAGAATTGAGGGGCGGGGACACTCGCTGAGTCCGTTCGAAATTTGTTTAAACAAATCAAGCTAATCAGAACTAAAAGTGAACAAAATGAAAACACAAAGCTACGTTTTTTTTTTTTTTTTTTTTTTTTTTTTTTCTTTTTTGTCGGAATAATTGTATGTATAAAAAATGTTTTTAATTATGTACTTTTAGTTACTATTATTTTTCGTGGTTTGTGGTGGTAGTATTAGTGATTAATTAATAAAAATTGTACAACAATTTATGTAAATCAAATTATCAAATTTGTTTTCTGTTGTCGTCTCTTGCTTGCTTCAAGTATTTAATTAAGTTCAAGTTTAATAATTCATTAAATGTTATTTGTGTCCCATTTTGTAACAGTTTTCAAAACAAACAAACAAACAAACAAAAAAAGATCAAAGCACAAGTCATAAAAAATAGTCAGCTGCTTTTTCGTTTCGTTTTGTGTTTGTTTTGTGCCAAATATTTAAATGCTAAATGCTATTGAATAATAATAATAAATATATAATTAAATAGTATTATATATATGTTTTTAAGCCATAATAAATACCATCAATTAGCAGTTTTCACTTTGTTTTTGTTTTTTTTTGTAGTTTTTTGTTTTTTGTGTTTGATTAACAATTTTATGTATATAAAAAATTTTCAACAGTTTCAGTTTTGGTGTCAAGTAAAAAGTTTCTCACAAGAAATGTACAATACTTTGTTTTACCGTTCCATTACAGGCTACGCACAATTACGATTACAATTACAATTACAGTTACAATTACAATTACATTAATTAAATATAGTTGTATTTTGTTTTTGTTTTTTTATAGTTTACAACAAGCATTAAAATTAAAAACCGTCATCTGCGTGTCCTTTGACCAAATGCAAAGCACGTGGGCAAATGAACACACAATAATAATAATAATAATAATAATAATATATACTCTCTATAGATACAAGATATAAGATACAAGATACATTCCATAGTTTGTATTACAAAAAAAAAAATATAATAATAATAGAACACTACAGTTTAATAATCTCTCACTTAAGTGAAGAAAAACGATTGAACGAGAATGTGTTTTTATTTAAATATTTAAATATTCTAAATCAAAACAAAAGCACAAAAATTATACACAAAAAAAAGTCGTAATAAATTGTTGGGCCCAAGCGAAAAACAAACAAACAAACAAACATATTTGATAAGTATATATCGTAATATATATGTATATAATTATATTATTAAGTTTTAAGTTCTTTTTTTGTTTTGTTTTGTAATAAAATAAACATTTTGTAAATGCTGTTCCTGTTACTGTTGCGTTTGTAGTCTCAAAAGTTCATCATCAAGTGTTGCTTGCGTTCTCAAAATATATTATAATTATTATGATTATTAATTATTCATTATATTTATATTTTGTAACGCAGTCTCAAAAGCAACTCTCGAGTGAGTTGGCGTTCATTTTGCAGTTTGGAGTTGAGTTGAGGGGGAAGAGGAATCATAAAAGCAATTGGAACACATGGAAAAATACTTAAAAAATAAATGAAAAACCAACTCAAACGACGGCAATAATTAATAGAAATACGATTTTGTTTTTCGTTTTTGTTTTGTTGTCAATGTTTTGAAACTATCTTTCGAGAGTTTCTGATTGAGATTTATGCTTTGCCCTAAGTTAAGTTCGCTTCTTAATCGTTATTATTATTAATTATATATTTGTAATTATGTATATATATAGTAAGTGGTCATCATTAATAATAATTAAATTGTTTAAGTCTTCTGCGCTGATTGCCAACCATTTTATCATTTTATTTGTTATGTTTTTTTTTTTTGTTTTGTTTATTTTTTATTTATATTTTCTCATTTTCTGCTTTCTCCTCGCGCGTGATTCATAAATTAGAATTAATTGTTTAAACCAACATAAATAAATGTAAATGGTTTTAAATTCAATTTTCTTTCGCATTTGCAATTTTCATTTCGTCTTCGATCAATTTTTTAAATTTGTAACAACAATTGCCTTTGATATTAAATCGTTCTCTTGAGCGTCAAGTCTTTACAATTCAAAACTTAAACAAACAAAGAAATTATAAATAAATACACATACACATATGCACATACACACATATACATAAGTAGATCAACAATTAAGAACAACAATTTCAACTATTTTTTCAGTGCGTTTTTCGTTTTTTTTTTTTTTTTTTTTCGATTTTCCTTTCTTTTGATTTTACAAATTAAGAATCTGCAAATTGTATCTTTGTTTAATAATTAAATTTTTTAATAATATTATGTTGCTTGTGTAATCATAATAATAATAATAATAATAATGATAATAGTAATAGTTGTAATAGTAATAATAATAATAATAAAACAATAAAAACATAAAAACTAAGCGAGTATAAGAAATTAGTTTGCTGTTGGTTTGTTTTGTTTTTGCTTTTGTTGTTGGTTTTTTGTTGGTTGATTATAAAAAAAATGTAGCAAAAATGTAATAATATTTTGTAAAATACAGATGTACGCATATAAATAATCAGTAATCAATAAGTTTTACAATCAATACAAAAATAATAGTATATATTTATATAAACATAAAAAACAGTTAAATATATATTTAATTCTTTCCATTTCATTTCGATTCATTTCTCATTTCCTTGTTTTTTTTCCTTTTTTTTTACTTTTTGTTGTTGTTTATGCAATCAAAAATAATAACAAACAATGCGCAGTACTTAATTTAATTACAGTCAATAAAATATAGATGATATATGTATATATACTTGTGTGTGTAAAGTCAAATTGTTTAAATAGTAATTACATCAACTTCTCTATCGTTTTTCCTTTTTTTTTTTTTGTTTTGTTTTTTGTTTGCTTTTGCAACGAGAGACAAGCGAACATAAAAAAGTGGAGGGATCTTTTGCTGGTTGTTGTTTCTTTGTTTTTTTTTTGCGTTTTTTTTTTGTGTATTATTTTTTTATATTATTTTATTCAAAAAATGTGTGATTAAGAGACTTGCAGGCAGTCTGGAGCTCCAAATTCGAGACAAGAATACAAAAATAGTACAAATTATAATACACAAATTCAATAATCAATTAATTAAATAAAATAAAAAAAAATAAGTAGTACATGTATAAAATAAAATCAAAATCAAATAAAATAAAAAATAAACAGCAGAATCTTAACACAGTGTATAAAAACAAAATTCAACAATATTTTTCTTTTTTTAAATAGATAATAATCAAAAATATATATGTATAGTACTTTAAGAGGGCGTGCAACGAGTTCCACAAAATGGTGTGTGCGTGTGTGGAACGCATCGAGAAATGCAATCCACATAAATTCGAATGTTTTGGGAATGGAAGGAATTGATTTAAAACACAATCCACTCGCAGTCTGATCGGTGGAATGCGTTCCACACTTTGTGGAACTCAATGCACGCACCCCTCTTGCTATGCTAGTGTGAGAGAGATAGAGATAGGAGAGGGGGAAACAAACGAGCAGTAGCTAAAGCACAGTATTTGAGAGACAGAGACAGAGGCAGAGAGAGAGAGATAGAGAGCGGGAGAACAGCGCGCGCAAGTTAATAGAAAAACTGTCGCTGGCTAATCCTAAATAAACCTACAGATAACGTCGAGTTGCGTGTTGTTGCACGTTCGCAGTTGGTGTTGGTTGCATACATCATCATACATCATGATCATCTTACATACCCACTGGAGCCAGCTGAACGTAGCGATAGATGTAGAGGCGATAATCCTTGCTGGCGAGTACAACGCTGCCATCATCCATCAGTGCAACATCGAAGCATTGGGCATGCTTCACCTTCGACTCGAGGGCGGAGATCAGTTGCCCATCCTGGGTGAAAATGGTCAGATTGAAGTTGTTGTGATTGTCGGCAATGAGAATCTCGCCATTCGAATTGATGCCGACACCGATGGGATAATTGGTGATGCCCTCGCCACCGATTTGCCGCAGATATTGTCCCTCATAGTTGAAGACCTTGACGCAATGCGCCCGATTGTCGCTGATGAAGATCTCCTGCTTGTCATTCACCACCACACCGTTGGGGAACTCCAGATGCTTGGAGCAACCGAACTTGTGCAGCACATTGCCATTCTGATCGAAGATGATCACACGCATCACCTTGCACTCAACGACAATGATGCGTCCCTTATTATCCACAGTCACGCCACGCGGATGTTGCAAGATCGTGGCACCGAACTTCCTCACAAATTGCCCATACTGATTGTAGATCTGAATCTGATGGGTGGGCGAACGTTCCGTCACAATGATGTCGCCCGAATTGCGGACAACAGCCACCCGATTGGGATACAACAACTGCGAATCGCGTTTGCCGCACTCGCCAAACTGGAACTTGAAGCGTCCCTCCTTGTCAAAGATCTGGATGCGATGATTGTTCGTGTCGGCGACAATGATGTCATTCTGGGCATTGACAGCAACACCGCTGGGCTCAGTGAATTGCCCCTCCATCACACCGAATTCACCGAATTTGCAGTGGTAGATCATCTTCTGTCGCTTGATCTGCGACTTGGGTGGATAAATCGAAGCGGAGAGCAACTTGTTGGTCAAATCCAGCAGAGAATCATTGCTCACAGTGCTCTGGCTGCTGTTGCCGCCGTTCAATGCGACACTCGAGAGACTGGCGAAGGCATCGACAACCGCCGAGTTGCTGCCATTGCTGCTGACCAAAGCCGAGGACGTATTGAAGAGATTATCGCTGCCACCGTTGCTCCACTTCTCGTACGGATTGTAATGCGAACTGCTGCTGTTCCTCTTTGGGAGCAACTCGCCAAAGTGCTGCAACTCGTTAAGGCTGCGCAAACCATTTGCATAGCTGCTGCTGCCGCTGCCATTCACGACGCTGTTGACGCTGCTGTTGTCGAGCAGACTGCCCAGACCCAAACCGGGCAGCAACTGCTGCTGCTGCTGCTGTTGATGCTGTTGCAGCTGCAAGTGTTGCTGCTGTTGCTGCTGATGTTGATGGTGATGACTGCCAGCGCTGCTGGCGCTGCTGTTGCTGGCGCTCTGTGTGGGTCGAGCAATCGGCGGCTGTTTGCCGTGACTCTGTCCGTTGTGACCGTGACTGTTGTGGCTGCTGCTGCTGTGCGTCAAGTGACCGAGACTGAGACTTGCCTCCGAGCAGGTGGCACTGCTGACGCCGCTGCCTCCTCCTCCGCCATTGCTGGCACGAATGTAGCCGAAAGTGTTGCGCACTCCGGCCTGTATCGACTGATAGTTGGACATGAACTCGAGCTCGAAGGGCAGCTGCAAATCCTGCACGCCCGTCTGCAACTGTTGCTCCAGTGTCTTGCGCAGTAGCAGCGCCTCGGTGAGCAGCGGCGACTGCACACCGGTTGCCGGGGTGCGTTCGACAGCTTCGCAGGTGGAGAGACCCTTGTCGATGAGCTCCTTGGAGCGTTGCAGCCACACCGCATTGCTGTTGACACGTGCCGTGTACAGAGACTCGAGATCCTTGAGCAACTCCGAGCGACGTTCGTCGAGCATCGAGGCAAAGAACTGATGCGTCTCGTTGAGTTCGTTGTGCGCCTTCTGATACTGCAACTTCACCTTGTTCACACTCTGTTCGGCCCCATTTGCAATGGCCACGATCTCTCCGATCTTGCCACGCATATCGGCCAACAGAGTTTGCAATGCTGCCTCATTGGAGGCGGCGCTGTTGTTGCTGCTGTTGCTGTTGTTGTTGCTGGCTGTCAGCATGCCGGGCGATTGCACATTCTCCAGCTCGTGGAGTCCCGTCGAATGCTCGAGCACAATGCACTCCTTGCACACCAGAGTGCAGCAGGTGCGGCAACTGAACTTGAGCAACTCATGCTTGTGACGACCACAAAACAGTTGTCGCTGCTGCTGCTGTTGTTGTTGCTGCTGCTGTTGCTGTTGCATGTGTGTGGCATAGAGAGAGTCATGATGTTGCTCCTGTTGTGTCTGATTGGCGGCAGCTGCTGCTGCTGCTAGCACAATCTTCGACAGCTGTGACATTGGTTGCTGTTGCTGCTGCTGCTGTTGTTGGACGTCTGTCAGCTGCGATTGCTGCTGCTGTTGTTGCAACATCATGGTCAGCGAACTGGCGAACTTGAAGTCACTCGACGCCGGATTGTTCGAGTTGCTGTTGCTGCTGCTGTTGATGCTGTTGCTGCTGCCGTTGCTGTTGCCGCTGGCCTCGAAGCCCTTGATGAGGCAAACGTTGTGACCGTTGAAGCAATGCATAAACTCATGCGCTGTCACACAGTTGGCGCATAGATAGCTCTGGCAATCGAAACACTTCGCCACCGCATCGCTGCACTTGCTCTTGCAGGCGGTGCAACGTGCTGGCGACAAGCTGTTGTTGCTACTGCTGTTGTTGTTGTTGCTGCCATTAGTGCTGATGTTGCTGCTGCCGTTGGTGTTGTTGCTGCTGCTGCTGTTGTTGCTGTTGCCTTTGCCGGCACCGACAACGAGACTGCTAATGCTGCCATTGCTGCTGTTGCTATTGAGATTGCTGCCAATGACACCGGGACCATTGCTCACGGCTGTCACATTGTTGCTGCCACTGATGACGCTGCTGCTGGTGCTGCCACAACCGCTGAGACCGCTGGTTGACGACGACGATGATGACGAAGAGGACGACGATGAGGATGACGATGATGATGAGGAGCAGGACGAAGAGCTGGCCGATGAGCTAGATGACACCGATGTCGAAATCGGATGATGTCCATTTATCACACTCACATCCTGACGCACCTTAACACTCACCGGACCACCCCCCGCAATGTACTCATCACTGCAGATCGCCGAATCGCTCGCCGGTGGCGATGAGCCGCTCAGTGTCAGCGGCGAGTCGGATAAATAGCCAGCGTGCTCATACGATTCTATCGAGTTGGCGCCACGCATCGAGTCCAGAGATGGTGTCGGCGACGACGCCATCCTAATCTCTGTGTGTGCGTGTGTGTGTATCGCTTGCTTAGCGTTTGTGTTCCTGAGTGAGTCTCTCACTCTATACTTAAGGTCCTCTCAGTTGAATTCTGTGACTGAAAGTAACAAAGAAGGTTGTAAATGAATTAATTACTTGTTTAATGACATTATGATAGGTAAAGGGACAAGGGACAAAGGGACATTGTTATAGGTAAAGGAACAAGTAAAGTCCCTATAGAAAGATATCTATTACCTTCAGTTTTTATATCTATGTTAAATACGAAGCCATCTTCCCCATCCAAAATGATCTCCTAATTTTTGTAATGAAGTCCCTTCACTATTTTTAACCAAATTTATATATTCATTATCTATTGCCTTCAGTTTTCATATCTATTTTAAATATTAACCCATCTTCCCCATAATCTAAATGATCTCCTAATTCTGTTGATATCTTCCTAACCTTTGTTCAACTTCTACCATAATGAGTTCCCCTTAAATTTGACTCCTCCTAACTTTAGTTTATTCTTCAAATATCATCTTGCATATTTTTTCTTGTTCATCTTTATTTAAATTTTGAAAAACACTACATGATAAACTCTTTCTTTGACCCAAAAACAAACAAAAGAATGTTCTTTTCCAAACCAATAATTTTCCACCTTGCAACTTTATAAAAGCAATTAAAATATTCATCCCATTAGAGGAACAGGACAACAAAAAGGTACTTTTCCCCTTTTTTATATTGCAAAACTCTTTCTCCAAAAAGTCTTCAACAAATTATGACCTTATCTAGCCTATGCTCACTTTTCCTCCAAAATGCATAAGTTTGTCAACTCATTGCCGGAAATGCGACTTAATAGAACTTTCCAGACAAAAAGACCTGAAGAGTGAATCGAGAAAAAGCCACGCTTCAATGCGCAGACATAATTGGGCGTAACGAACAGAACTCAAATCCCTATTTGTTTGGCAATTCATAAGCCTTTGCATAATTTCATAAATTCTAGACGCTTTGCTTTCATTAAGGGGAAACACCCTACAACCTTCCCTTGCCCCCTTCTTCTCCTGCTCCAAAAGAGTCCCAAGGCTTCCTCTCTCATATGAGTCAGCAAAAGTTTTGCTTGCTGTCTATTGTTTTGGCCCCCTTTTTTTTGTTTTTTGTTTGTGGTTGTTGTTGCACAATTTTGTGATTCACCTTTTTCTTTATGCTAACATAATTTATAACTAATTGTAGCGCTCTAATCTCACTCCCCGCTTCTAGTAGCGACAGCTTGTTTTGCTTTTATTACTCTAGGTTTCCCCACCCTCCCTTCCCCCACAACAAATGGAAACAAAGTGCGTTTCGAGAATGGCATACAAGTCTTGCGAGTTTGTCCCCCACTTTGTGGCCGGGTTTAGCAACCCCCGGAAAAAGGGAACTCAAGTTACCTTCAACTTCAGCCATCAACAGGAAATGCAATAATCGCACGCACAACTCTCGCTCCCTCTTGGCAGACAACTGCTGCCCTGCTGCCCCTCCCCCTCGCTTCTAGGTTGATTGAACTACTTGCCCTGCCGGCAGCAACAGTCACTGAGTACGTGAGTGGGGGAGTAAGTAAAACAGGGAGTGGAAGAGGGAGAGGAGGAAGAGAGAGAGAGAGTGAGAGCAACAGAGCGGGGGTGCAAAAATGCCCCTCACAGAAAAGTAAACAAGACAAGAAAGTTTTCTAGATTTTCGTCTCCCCCACACACACACACACACACACACAACGCAACACAACAACATCCGTCAACAAATGCGTCTCTTGAAGACCGAAAAATGAAACGCAAAATCAACCCTCGACAAACCGAAAAAAGCGGCAGTCAAAGCGCGCGCTGAGCGAAGGGTGCACAAGGGGTGACAGGGGTTGCTGCAACTGTCTAGACTGAATACACACACACACGTTCTCACACTCACCCGCACACACACACACAGGGACGTTCAAAAGGCAATGACTTACCTTATTTATTGTTGTAATTTTTCGTCTAGTTTGATTGTTGTTGCATTCACTTTGCTAATGCTGTCAAAAATGCTGCCAATTCAAAGTTTTTTTTTGGCGTTTTTATGGTCCTTTTTGCTCGTTACTTATGCTGCTGCTGTTGTTGTTGGTGCTGTTAGTGTTGCTGCTGTCGTCTGCGTAGCGGTAACAAGTTGAATATTTTTGTAGCATACTTTTAGGCTGCTGTCAATTTTAGTCGCGCGCACAAAATGCTGCAATTATAACAAACAAACGAAAATACGTTAGTTTTTGTTTTTTTTTGGCAAATTTATAATTTTTTTGTTATTTTATTGTAATTATTGTTAAGACTAACTGCACTTTTCACTGCGGAATATATTTTTCTCTTTGGGTAGAAACGTCCGTGGGGAAACGACGCGTTTGCAACGCAGCTCCCTGCAAAACTAACTTTGCGCATTATTCAGCGACCCGGGTAAAGCTTGCGACGAGCAGAGCGGCAGGGCAGCAAAGCCGCCGCCACTGTCGCAGAGAAAGAGAGAGATAGAGTGAGAGGAGCGAAGAGAAAAGAGAGAGTTGCGTTGCCTGCGTGTGTCCTTACAACTAAAACTGGGCAGAGCAGCGTTGCACAATTGCAGTAGCCACAAAAGGGGAAGGGAAAGGAATACAATAGAAAAAGAAAGGCGCAACAACCAAATATCTATTGTCAAAATCACTCACACAACGCCGACAACATCGACGGGCAGTTGAAGGGAGCACAAAGTTGGGAAAAATCAATATTCATATTTACAGTAAAAGCACACGGCAACAAGAGCCCGCAGCGATCACACACACACACACCGACAGAGTTTACGTGTGGGTGAGAGAACGGGAGGTGGTAGCGGGCGCGGTAGCAGGAGTGAGATAGAGCATAAATGCCGAACTGTTGAATGCCGGCTCAATCACCCCAAAGGCAAATTTTTGCAGCCCCGCTTTAAGAGCGCGCGCAACCCTAAAAACAATATGGCGTCGGCCAGTCACCCAGCACAAAGTTTTTGCGAGCGCCACAGGTTGTGTGCTCTCTGAGAGAAAGAGAGCGCCAAATGGTATTACTATTGTAACAGGAAGCAGCATTCACAAAAACGATAAACCGATAACACGGCGGCAGTCGCTCTCTTCAGTCAGGTTAGGAACCCCACTCGTTCTCTTAGGATTAATAGTTTGTGGTGCGCATGTTTCCCAATTTTGGGCAACGACCGCAGCAACACATTCAACAACAACAAATTTGCTTTCACAGTTGTTGCTTGCGCTGCTGCTGCTGCTGCTGCTAATGCTGAGTAGGCAAAGTGTGTGTTCAAAATTTTTGCCTATGATGACGACGTCGCTGCCGCTGTCGCCGGCCAGAACTTTCGAGAGACAGAGAGAGAGAGAGCGAGCGAGCGAAAGAGAAAAGTTCTTCTTCCTGTTTGAATGTTTTTGTGGTTACAGTCGGTGCATGGAAAATGCCAGCAAATGACGCGCAGACACAGGCAATGCATACAGCATACACGTGTATGTATGTGTGCGTATGTTTGTTTGAAGTTAGTTGTAAATTGCAGCGCAGCATTTCTCTACTCATTGTTGGCATGCAATTAAAAATATACGCATACACACGTATCCATACAATAATTGCATTAACATTCAGCATCGATGGCATTACACAGATGTTTATTAATGTGTCTGTGTGTGTGTGTGCTTAATCGTATGCGCAGCAGCTTCTTTAAGCGCGTTGCCAACTGTTGCAAATAATGAGATGAGCTTCAATAAGTTCCTTTGGCTGACTCATATGAGCGAACGTGTGAACTAATCATTCCTTCGCTGACTCATATGAGCGAACATTCATTCCTGGAACTCACACTCAAATGATCTATTAATTGTGTGACCACTTAAATAAACCAAATGAATTAGGTGTTCTTTAGTTCCTTAACTTCCCAGCTTAGTAGGAGTATAATACCATTTAATCATTATTATAAGTTCATATTTGAACAGGTTTGCTTAATAATAAACACGTTGCGTGGCATTGTTTATGATTGGAAAGACACAATAACAACAACAAGAAACAACAACCACAAAAACAACAGCAACAGTAATAATGACAAAAACAGTTGCTTTTTAAACGTCGATGACAGCAGCATATCTAAAATAAACGCACATACTAAATTACTAATTGATATAGTTGAGGCCAGTTGGGCGCGATTAGATTAGCAAAAATTGGTCTATATACAGTAAACATTGGGACTCGCTCTTTGAATACGACGCGCCATATTCTATATTATCTATCGCGACAAGATAAATATCAGATTGTCTTCTAAAAGTAATATACAATATATACCATATGTCGCATCTTTTGTTTTATTGTTGTTTTTCCGTTTTTGCCTTGGCACTCTTTACACTTCAAGTAGACGAGGAGAATAGGAAACATATGCCAGAAAATCATTGAAGCAGGGGCAAGAGGAAGAGTGCCACCCTATAAAGACTTTTACATGCACAAATACTACATGGATCTTGTAATAAAATATTTATAGCTTCGGCGGAATGGCACAACTTTATTATATGAAAGCGAAAGAGTATAAAAAAAATACACTCAGCTTTGCACAACATTGAGATACTCGCTAATTATTAGCATACTATGTGGTTTCCTGTAAATGAAAATACCCTTTTCAACTGTAGAGTATAGTGAGTATTTAAAATGACTGCAAGGCAAAAACAACGAAAAATATCAAGTTCAGCAGAGCGGGAGCAAAGAGAGTGAGCGAGAGGGAGAAAGAGAGAGACAGAGCTGAGCTGTAAACGAGAGTAGAATGGGAGACGGACATAAAAACAGGGCCCAGGAGTTCTGCAGAAACAACAAATACAACGAAAATGCATTCAACGCTGTTTCATTTTCGCATAGAAATAAACGACTGCTGCAGTGTGTGTGTTTCAATTCCCAAACGTTCCCCGCCTAGGCGCACATTTAGGGTTGCTGCTGCAGTAGTTGCAGCAGCAGCAGTGACGTCGATGTCGACGCCGACGTCAGCAGCGACAGCAGAGTTCAATGGTACCCAACAGCGGTAACAACCACAACAAAGCCAAAGAGCATGACACAGACAGACGCGTACAAAATATAGAAGGCCAGCACAAAGCGCAATTCGGAAAAAAGAACGACAAAAGAATAAAGCATGCGAAATTTTGCGACGACAACGAAACTGTTTTTACCTGCGCCATCGTTTCTAAACGGGCCGCAGCTGCAGATACACAAACACACACACACATCCACAAATACATTGCATATGTATGTGTGAGTGTTGGTGTTCCTAGAATTATGCAAAAGAGTTCGATGCAAATTTCGTATTTGTGAAACCAATTCGAAGACTTTGTCTGAATCTCAACTCTTCGAACTCTCCACACACACACACTCCCCAAAGTGCAATGCGTCAGCAGCTTAAAAAGCAGATGGAGAGGAGGAAGCGGGAGCGAGACAGGGCGTTGTGCAGTGAGGAGTCTGCTTGAATGAAATTTACTCGGCGCCTTTTATTGAACCAGAAGCTGCCGAAGAAGAAGAAGAACAATGCCAAGTGACCCCCACGCAAGAGTTGTTTTTATTGCTGTATTAGAGTGCGACGATGGCGACAAAAAATAACAACATGAAATGAAATGAACGGCGAAGAATGGCAGACAACAAAAACAACAAGCCAAATACAACAAAAGCAAGGCAGCATCCAATTTAGCAGACAACCATCAGCACAGCCTGCGTCGAGAGCTGCTGCTTCTTCTTCTTGCACTTGCACAAACACATCAACACATCGCAACTCATACAACACAACAGACTCCGCTTTATTGCTGCTGCTTCTGGATGCAGCCTCACACTCACTCACTGTCTATCTCGCTCTCTCTTTGCCTGTGTTTCTCACTTGGTCCGACAGGTCAACGGCGCGTCGTCGCCATGTTCCTGAAGGTTCAGTTCACTCACTAAAAACGAAGCTGTAAAATAATATGTATTATTGCGAGCTCCGCGGGTAGACTAGCTAATGCTCCCATCACAGCAGATGCATAGTAAAAGGGTAGCGACTAGTCTAGCACTGCACAATGCACTGTTTGTAATTTTTAATCTCGCACACTAGATGGCGCCACAAGTAATAGGAAACTGCATGCAAATATTACTGCAACTTTTTTCGGCAACTATTCTGTTCTTAAATTAACAGCGGGGGGCTGAAATATTGCAATTGCTCGGAAATCTAATACAGTAAAGGCGAAAATATTGTTTTTTTTAACAATTCCATGTGTAATAATGCATCTGTATAAAATTACATGCAAATATTGTAGTTCCATTGTCCTGCCATTAACAGTGGCCTCCTGCAATATTGTGCTTTCTTGGCTAAAATATAATAGTGCAAAAAAAAAAAACGCGCTTGTTTTAGTGCAGCAATTAGTGCTGCATCTAATCAAATTGTACGTGTCTTTCGTGCCACTCTCGATAAATATTTACAATCTACTTAAACATTTTCAATTAGAGTTGTATCAATTTCGGTCTCTTGTCTACTACACTCTGTATATACGATATATGGAGACTTTATCTATTACGTGTAGAGCTCGACCCAAGAGACCCCAACAACAGACCCCCAAACTGTCAAGTAATGAGAAAGAAACACCAAAGCGCGCAACTTTTAGATAATGAAAACTGGTACACAAAGATTGTTGCTGTGGAACACAGCACACACAGATTGCCACACAACCTAAACTTATTACACAAATGAATACATAGAAGAATATCATGGAAGTTTGCTATAATAATAATTATAATATCGTACATTTAAATATATCAACTTTAACTATACACTCATAGGGCGAAGCGGTGGCGACAGCTTTTTCGATCAGACCAAATGCGTTATCGAGCGTAAATGAAATACGATACTTGAGTGCAGAAGTGTATCAACATTTTAAACACGTTTCCCGATCTTTTTTGTGTTTTTTTGCGCTAAACGTTAAATTAAAAACACATGTGTTCGTCGTCGTTGCTGGCGCTGCCGAAAGCCCGTTGTATTTTAATGACTTGGAAACCAGCGTGGCTCAGCACAGTAAGAAAACGACGACGACGACGACGTCGTGTGAGTAAAATTAAAGAACATTGCCGTAATAATTTGTTTTTTGTTTTCTCCCTCTCTCCCTCATTTTTTCTTAATATATATGCAACAAAGAAAAAGCAAAAAAACAAGGCATATTACTCTTCCGCATCACAGTGGTGGCAATAACCAATGGCACCAGCAACAGCAGTTAATCTTGATCACTCTCTGTTTATACAATTGCCGTCAAACAAACAGGCCGAAGCACAAGGTCGCGCCCCCGGAAAGGTTGTCGCACCTTATGCCCGCCTTCACCAACTTTATCAATACAAACATCGACATAATACAAATAATCCATTAATATTAATAAACAAAACCCACACATCATACAAAACGGCTTTTCAATCACAACAACAAACAACACAACGTGTTAAGCAAGCTAAAGGATGAACATCAATTAAATGAATGTAAAATAGAACTTTCAAGCATGAAAAATTATCCTCATTCTTAATCATTATCCTAATTTGTATCCTTTTTATAAAAAGCAAAAAAATATCTGAATATTTTACAGCTTTTGGATTCTTACTCCTTTTTTGTCATTTACTAAACACATTGAATGCAATTACTTACAATTTATTTTATATACTCACAAAAAACTAATAAAGAACTTAGATCGCTTCTTGGAGTCTAGAACTTGGACATAAACATTATTCTAACTGGATCAAATGTTATTAATTAAATTGCTTGAATAATTGTTAGTCTCGATATCTTTAAAAACTTTTTTTTTCAAACTTCGTCGGAAGAATATTGAGACGAATAAATCCTTTTTTCACTCCTCGAGTGCTGAATTTTTTAAATCCAACATTAGGTTATTTTTGTATACTTAAAATGTTTCATCAAGATGCAAAAATCTGTTACAATTATCGTAATTTGCACAATGCATTTTATCACACTGTGCCTATTTGTATGGCATCTACTGTAGACGCGCAGCGAGTCGTCGGTAAAGCGGTAAATACAAAAATACATGCAAGACGCGAGGCGAGGCGAAACAACAATAAGAAATGAGATAATAACAAAAAATGTAATACAAACAAAACATACACAAAACGCGCGGAAAAAGAGAAAAAGAACAAACAACACATACAGCGAGCAAGCAAAGCAAGTAAATCGAAGCCCAAATGCGCTACGTTTAAATATTATTGTTGTCTTTCTTCATTTTGTTGTTGTTGTTGTTGCTGCTGTTGTTGTCGACTGCATTGCGTCGTATCCGTATGCCAACAACAAACAAATACAAATACAAAATCTAAAGAGAGGCGAGAGAGCAAGTGAAGCGGCAACTCGTAGACAAATTAAACGTGTAAAAAAGGCGAGTAGGAAAAAGGCAACACACACACTAAAGCATATGCAAGTACACACATACAGTCGCATGCACACAAACATTCACAGGCAACCGAGACAGCCACGCACTCACGTACCACGTACTCAGCAACGACGACGACGACGACGACGATTCTAAACAAGTTGATGAACTCTGCGACGCCGACGCTACGCTGCTGCTGCGGCTGTTGTTGTTTTTACTGCTGTCGCTGCTGCTGCTGCTTGTGTTGGCGTCGTTTGTCGTTTTGTGGTGAAACAGGAAAATGTTTTAATACGTAAATATGTTAGTATGTATCGCATACATACAACAATTTGACTGCACTCTTATTTATATGTATGTATGTATATTTTTCTTATTATAATATTAATACTTTTTTTTTTATTAAATATTGCTTGTTATTATTGTTGCAAACTCACAAAACACATGTAGTAGTGTAATAACAACGCGACGAATGAATCTTTGCTAAGAGATGATATTGTTGGGGACGCGACGACGACCACAACGACGACGGCGACAACGGCAAGCGTATACACGTTGTTTATGCAGCGAGCGCAAAGAACTGAATGAGAAATGAGTAAACATAGAAGAATTTTTACAAGATACAAGCCACGGAACAAACTGAGCGGCGAAACACAGCAACGGAATATGGGAAATGAAACGAATTGGATTCGAAACACTCAGCGGCAGAGCAGCAGCCCAAGCCAAAAACTCACACAACCAGTTCGGCGCGAACAAAACAGAGACAAAGAACGACGCAGCAGAGGGGCGCGCTACGGTAGCAGAGCAGAGCAGAGGCAGGCAGGGCATGGTAGCAAAAATCTAGTTGGGGGTCCCACCAGTCCCACAACACAACACAGAATGCTCAATGCGCAACAAAATGGCAAGTGGAACATACTGTCTGTATGTACGTATTGTGGAGTGTGTATTGTACGTACATACGTGTGGAATGTATTGTACATGGGCCACAAGCAAAAGGCTGCGACTGCGGCTGCGATGAGACTGACCTCTGACAACCTCCTACACACACGCACGCACGCTCACATACACATAGACAGCGACAGCGGCAGAAGAGAGCATCAGCCAGAACCAACTAGTAGACATCATGCATAGAACAATTTGCACGCACACACACACATTCATTTACAAGAATATTTGCAAAAGGGAGCAGTGCACTCATTGCTACAGAAAAAGGAGAAAGACTAAGACAGAAAGAGAGAGAGAGATAGGGAGAGAGAGTTGGACTAAGTGCAATTAGATGCAGTGTGGGGGAGTAAGCGGCGAGTGCGAGCGAACTGTTGAGAAAGGAAGTGGCTTTAAATACATGCTTCGATTTATTAATTAAAGATAACATTAATATATATACATTTAATGTGTGTGTGTGTGTGAAAAGAACAAGACTAAAACAAGAAAAGACAGGTAAAATGATTTTGCGGTCTGCGTTCTCAGGTAAATGTTTTATTTCCATGTACACACACACACACATACAGACAGCCTTTTATGGCTAAATGTACAACAACGAGCAGCGATCCAACTGATCGTCAGTGTGTGAGTGTGTTTGTGTGTATTCGATCGCTGATGCAATAGGAAAAATGTAAAAGTCTGCGCAGCAGCGACGTCGACTGCGGACGGAACGGAACGCTTGCGTCATGTGCGTTAAGAGCAAGCTTAAGAACAGCGCGCAATAAACCAGTCTAGAAGCGAACGCGCTTGGCTACAATTCACACACACACACACACGCTCGATTAAATGTTTGTATGTGTGTGTACATAATTATGCTGCTCACACATACACAATGACTATGTTGGTGTCTGTGTGTGCGCGCTGGCAACTAAAAGGGCCTTAAACTTTGTTAAAAGTCAAGGTCAGTGATTTCTTGCGTGCTTCGGCTTCGGCCAATGTTGCCAACTTTGATTGAGTCTGCACTGCACACAACTTGCTTGCTCTCTCTGTATGTGTGTGTAAGCGTGTGACTCACACAGGAGGTGGCCAATGTGTGCCATCTCGCTCTTACGCATTTGCTTACTGTGGATTGTCTCTGTCTGGATTCTGAGAATTATGGGTTCATGATGAGTTGAGCATTGTGTTTTGTATTCCACAATGGGAAAGGAAACAAGTGGAAAACGGCACAGTGGATTTCGACATCCATGTTCCATTTTCAGTTTAAGCTGCTTTTTTTCAGTGATCGATCTGCCAGCCGCCGACTGTCCTTGCAAGCGGTTCATGAACTCCCCCCAATGACAAGCGAGAGACGTTGAACGTGCCAAAGTAGCAAAAAAAAAAAACAAATGAAAAAATTGCTATTGAGTCTGAGCAAAAAATGAGGTAAGGCAACATCATCGTCAGAGACATCAGCAGCCATGGCAAAGTTGAAGTTTGTTGTATTTATTGCATGCATACATTATTAATACATTCATAAATAAATGTGTAAGTACATGTGTAGTAAAAACGTTGAATATTGTTTTATTGTCATATTGACAGACAATTCAATCGTCGCGCGCGCTCATTAAACGAAGCCGGCAATTAAACGCCGCTACGCTTGTGGACTGGGGGAGAGAGAGAATGGAATGGAGGAGGTGGGGGGGAGAGCTAGGCTTGCCCTAGCAGCTGTCGCCGTCACAGGCCAAGAGCCAGATGTTTGCCTTGCTAAAGAGAATTTCAACAACGATAAAAACCAAACACATATACATACACACATACTCACACACTCATATATCGGTTTGGTAATGGCTCTTTTTAATATTTGGAGGGAAGAAAAAAGGTGACACTCGAAACCGGAAATAAGCCAGCTTGTGCCCTGAAAAGCAATGCTGCAGCTGTCGTTCACTCTCTCTCTCTCTCTCTTTTCTACCCTCTCTCGCTTCCTGCCTCGTGCTCATACTCCCTACCTCTCTGTCTCGCTCATTCACACTCGCTGTCTGCCTTTCCTGCCGTGTGTGTAAGGAACGTAAATGTGGAACGAAACGAGGTAAGTGGCGCTGAGAGCGCAGGCGAGAGTGGATCGTAAGGGTGGGAATGCAACTGACGATCGATCAACTTACATCAATGTGTGTGCGAGGGTGTGGATCGCAAGTCGGACTTTAAGATGAATTGTTGGAACCCAATCAAATGGAACTGGCTTATGCAAATGCAATCGATAATTTAATCGATTTGTTGTTATCGGTTATTTACCTGCAAAGAAAAAATAAACAAAGAGTGGAATTAATGCTGGAAATTCTTTGACAATCATTTTATCTTACTTTTAACGTGATATTGATGTCTAAAGTTCTTTCTCAGCCTTTTTTTTAATTATGTTAAATATTGGGGCTCTTCAGGACCCTCATATCCGCTTACATTAGCGCTAAGACACATCAATTTCCAATTTACTTTTTGTTTTTTTTTTTTAACCCTTTCCGACCTTGCACTGACCTCATAATTCTGTTTAAACTCGAAAACCGCATGGACAGAAGCATATGCAGGAAATTTCATGTTGAAACTTGAGCTTTTTTTTTGCGGGTGTATCAGAGTCTGAGTCTGAGTCTCAGACTCTGTCTGCGGCCTCGTCTCAGTTTTTGTATTCCCAGAAACATTTCAGAGAATGTTGCGAAAATTGTTGGCTTAAATGTGGTACACACACAAAATGTATAATAACATAATAGTCCACAAAATAAAACAGAACAGAAACCAATGTTAAAGTGATATTAGCTTGGCACAAACACACCGTTAACAAAAAAAACCAAGCAACATACAAAAAAGTCAACGAACGGCTAAAAAATTCACGAACTTGAACAAAAAAGAAAAAAAAAAAAAAAAAAGTGGCAACTGAGACACGAAGCAGAGGCAAAGCGATGTCAATAAACCAACTAACCGTCGACCTATGTTGTTAGTGTTATTATTATTGTTGTATTTGTCAAGTTTTGTTCTTGCTATTGTTGTTGTTGTTGTGCGTGTGGAGCGCTTACAAGTTGAGGCTGTCACTATGAATAGCCAAACAAACGAACTAATAAAAGCCCAAAACCATTTAAATTTGTATAGAAAAAAACAAAAACAAAAACAAAACTTGTTGCTCTCGCTACTCAATCGTTCAATCAAATGCTAAAGCAACAAGCACAATAAATTAGAAATAAAAAGCTCTGCATTTTCAATGAGCTTGCTGAACGCGCTGTAAACTGGAAGCTCACAGCAAGTGCTTCCAAGCGGAAGCTGATCCTCTCTCTCATTCTCCCTCTCTCTCTTTCTCACTGTCTTCCTTGTTTACAGCTGTCCATAACAATTAATTTTATTTATTTGGTTTCATAATTTATATGTTTCGTGAGAATTTTGGTGCTTAAAGTCGGAATAAGAATATTCAAAACAATATTTTTGTGATATTTTTTGGGATAATTTTTAAAAAGGTATTAATATATTTTCTTAAGAGAAATGCTGAAAATTTAATTAGATTTAAAAACATATTGTATATTTTGGAGAAATAAAAATATATTTAATATTAAAATAAAAAAAATAAAAAATATCGAAACATATATTTTAAAAATTCTTAACATTTTTCATATTCATTGCATATTTTGAAGAAATAAAAATATATTTAATCTCAAAATAACAAAACAAAAATAAAATATCAAAACATTCATTTTCTAAATCTTAAAATTTTTTTATATATTGCTATTGATTATTTATTTTAAATATATAATTCCTTTTTTTCGCGACTTAATCAAAATTCGTTAATTATAAGCTCAAAAATGTTAAGAACTCAAATCGTTAGCTTTAAAATTCTTTGAATAATATTGTGGGCAGTGTTAACGATTTTCCTATGTATAAATCATCTCGGAAATTTACTTAAACTCGATTTAAAAACATATTGCATATTTTTGGAGAAATAAAAATACATTTAATCCTAAAATAAAAAAAAATAGAATATCGAAACATATATTTTCTTATTATTTTTTTTTCATATTCTCAAAAATTAAAAAAAAATATCAGAACATTTATTTTTGAAATCTTAACATTTTTTATATGTTGCTTTTTTTATTATTAATTGACATGATATGTTTATATATGTTTATTAATTTTAAATATATCATATCATTTCTTATTTTTTTCGTGACTTAATCAAAATGCGTTAATTATAAGCTCAAAAATGTTACTCAACTCAAATTGTTAGCTTTAAAATTCTTTGAATGATATTCTGGGCAGTGTTTACGATTTTCCTATGTATAAATCATCTCCGAAATTTACTTTCCTCAGAAACTAATTTGCTACAGCAATATTTTCCGCTCTGATGCGTGTTTTTCTCTGCAAGTTGAATGCCCCCTGCATCCTTTCTATGTTCACTAACTCAACTAACTCAACCGATCTCGCGAGTTCAAAGCTCATAAATATTATACTTAGTTACCATTTCAAGTCTTCAACACAATCGCTTTTTTTTCGTTGTTGTTGTTTTTCTTTTTGCTCTGTTCTCGTGATCCTCAAGTGATGGTAAAAGGGGGAGAACAAAAGGGGGCAGCAGGGGGACAGGTTAATGTCTGTTCTTTTGTTTCAAACCCGTTTTTATTTTTGGCTCTAGCATTCAGCATTTGCCCTGAGATTCTGCCTATTGCTTAGCAGCACTTTTTTTCTCTTTTTTTGTGTTAACAAGAAATGAGAGATAAATGCGGGCAGCAGCAGCTTGAGATACTTTAAGACACGCGCAATCGCAAATATATATTTATATATACAAAATATAAATACTTGATGTACTACAAGACAAAAAATTAGTGTTGGATGAATGGTCTTTTAATTTTATGCAAATGAACTCATAACGTGAGACTTGAGTTGTACCTTTTAGGCTTAACACAAGTGATAAATTAATCGATAACTTGAATTTATAATTGGCTAGATTATGATGATTGGCAGCTTCTATTTTTTTTGTCTTTTGGCGAGTTCATAAATTATATTAGGGGCGGGAACAAATTAAGGGCATGAGAAGGGAATAAATTCTTCACACTAAAGAGACCTGTTCTTTGGTTTATTTATTTCGATTTTAGCTTAGAATTATTTCTAGATTGCTCTCGGGTTTAATGTGGTTCACATATCCGGAGAAATGTATTTATAATTAAGAAGAAAGCAAAGAATTATGCAAGAAATTCTTTTTAATCACCAATTGCTAGTAGTCAGGTTTTCAAAATTCAATAAAAAACATTACCTAATAGTAATTTATTTATTAGCAAATAAGAAGTAACGGTTTCACATATAACGGTTTGCTCTAAGACTGGATTGTGACCATGGAGAGATGATGTTTAAAGTCACCTTTTGCTGCACAAGAGTCTCATTTAAATAGCTTGAGTAATTTAAAGCGAAAGAAGCGCAGACGGAATTAATAAATTGTATCCTCAAAAGTTGAATTAGCTACTCAAGCTTCGTTCCCTCTTTTTTTTTTGCAGACTGGGTTCAATGACAAACTTATTAAATTATTTTCCAAGGCTGTCACCCCCTTTTTTTGTTTTTGTTGCTATCCAAAGTTTTTGGCAACAATATATTTGTTGTCTTTTCATTTTATTGTTGTTTTGCTTTTTAGCTTATTTATTTGCTTTAAATCTCTTTGTGCTCGTTTTGCTCTCTCTCTCTATCTCTTGTTTCCTTTCTCTTCGCTTCGCTTCTCAAGCTCAAGCCCAACATGTCGCCATATACTATTTACTTTAGTGCTTTGCCATTCCTCGTCCCACGTTCCACACTTTGCAATCCACACTCCATAGAGTCCACAGTCCACGCGCTTCTCTATGTTCCACGTTGAGTTCTGTTCTGTTTGGTTCTGTTCTTTCACCTTTTGGCCATTCGCTTTACTCTTTACAATGGAAAATTTGGCAAAAAGGTCAACGTTCATAATTGATCCAAGGTTTCTCAACCATGGGCAGTCTCTTATTTGTTTATATATGTGTGTGTGTGTGTGAGTGTGTCCATTATATTTATTTCGTCAGATTATTTTCAAAGGAAATGACACTTTTCGGTCGCTTGGTTAATTTCAATGGACTGACTCTTGGGTCTTTCAACAACCTCTCCCATCATCATCAACAACAACATATGAATACAAATATTTACTCGTCTGCCTTTATCCGGCATCAAAACTTCCGCTTGTGTGGAATATTTTTTACATATGCATCACTTGCCTCGAATCCACCTGAGCATCGCTTTTTTGCCCCATGGGAATCAAGTTAACTCCCTCATAAAGCTTAAGAAAAGCCTCTCCAGAAGCTGTTTCATATTATATTTGCTAAAGAGATATTAAAATTTGCCGTTTTTACTGCTTCATTTATTACTAGCAATATATTTTCTGAATCTCAAGGTAAACTTGCAAAATTTCCATTAAAATATTATAATATAAAACATGAATGAAATTCCTAAGTTGTAAAATTCTATTGATTTTTCAAAATAAGTTTTTATTACTTCTCTTTTTTTCTATGTTTCAATTTGATTGACTGTGTTTTGATTGTTCTGCAAGCTTTAGTTTGATGCATTGTCAAAGAAGCTTCATATTACAGTTCTTGTTATTATTAGAATAAATATATATTTTTTTAAATTTATATTTTTATTTGTAAAACATAAGTTTTGACAGAAGTTAAAATATATAAATGAAATAAAACATCAATAATATATCTTAAAATGCAATTCTTGGTCAAATAATACAAAATACTCTCAAATATTACAAATGTTTCATAAAGAAAATTGATACGATTATAAGTTCTTGACTTATTCTTAAAATTTTAAAATTAAAGGCTTTGATTTTCAATAAACTTTGAATTTTAATCTGTAAATGGTAAATTTAGATAAATAAAAAATTTCTATCTTGATTGATTGATTTTGCAATATAAATTATATTTGGCCACACGCCGCTTTGGTTTTCCTTCTTTTTTTTTTGGGTAGGTCTTCAAAAGTTTTGAGGTCTTTAATTTGTAGAATCTTATCATAAACCACGATTCTGCTTTATGCTCAAACTTCAAGCTCAAGCGATTTAATGTGAGCAAAGAAACGGAAATCATTCAATTCCAACCAAATTTTCGAGGGTGCCCCCCAAAAAGCCAAAGCAAATTAAAACAATTAAATTATGTTAGACATAATTACGCTTGAGAGGGCGATGGAGGGACAAGAGGAGAAAGAGAGGGGGGAGGAGAAGAGAAAGACACGCCTGTAACAATAAGCATGAAATATCATTAACAATGCTCTAATGTTAGATTTGTAGTTTTTTTCTCGTTTTTAGGGTCCGGCAAGTTTTCAAGTTTGACTCTTGATGAACCCGTCGCGACTTACGACTTTTATGAGTGTGTGTGGGGCTCGCTTGATGATCTGCCAACAGTTCACTATCACAACAACAACAACGGCAGCAAGAGAACAACTTCAACTACAATAACAACAACGACAACAAATAGCAGCAACATCGACGGCGGCGTCGGCAGAAGCGTCAAGCACCCAACCAAATGGAGCGAAACAGCAGAAAAGAAACCAGCAACAATTGCCAGCGACGTCGACGCAGACGCAGAACGTCGACGTCTCTGCCGGGCCGATGGCGTCTAACAGACGAACATTGACCTTCATTAAAGAAGAAGCAACAGCCAAAACAGCAACAGGCGGGGGCGCCGGTGGGAGCTTAAAAGCTGCCTCTCTCTTTCTGTCTCTCCCGCTCTCTCGATACCCTGTCTGACAGTCAGGCATAGCTAATCCAACGATAAACTTTTTATCGATAACAAGAGAAGTGTGAATGACACGCTTTGTTTATTATTTATTAAATACAATACCATTTGCCTTTAACTAATCAATAAATAATTGCAAAGTGATAAGATATTTTAAAAGCATTTCATTCATTGATTCAATTTCTTGGTGAAATATTAAAAGCTTGCAAATTGAAACTTTATTTATAGTTTAAATAAATCACATCCAATAACTTATCATCAATTGTCAATAAGTGCAGATGTCTTAAAAGATAATTTTTTCAGTGTCAACGATAATTCTGATATGTGGCTATCATGTGTTTGCTTTGATTGATATGGTAGTCCATAAAGCTATAATTTCTTTTAAAGAAATAATATTATCATTTCATGTACAAAAAGAAGGCCAGTAAAATCTTGTTTTCTTCGATATCAATATATGCTATAAAATGTATTCTATTACATAATAACATAATATAATATTAAAATTGATTACTATAGGAAAATTGGTTCAACATCTTATAAACAATTTTGATATATTTTGAAAATATAGAAAAATTTATATATATAAAATCAGTTTTCAACTTTTTAAATATTTACTGGGTATCTTACAGTCAGCCAATAGTCAATACTGTGCTCTTTTGGTCAATCTCTTCGATCTAAAGCGATAGAGAGCTTTGAAGAGAGAGACAGAGAGAGAGAGAGAGACTGAGGCGCGTGGCTTCCTTTCCATTCAATTCTTTTTAATATCGCACGTAATATTTATTATTGGACATCATGAAACAGAACTTGGCTAGCCAAAATCCTAAACACAAATATCGGGTACATTCACTTTGCCAAATTGTTGGTGGATCTCTGAATCATTTCAGCTGGCAGCAGAAATTATCAGGTTAGGCGACAAGAACATCTACAATACAATACAACAATACAATGTATATCTAAATCTAATATGAAATCAGCAACGCTTGAAAAACGTGTTTCTTCTTCTCGCTAGATTCATTTCTTTTTTATTCGTGCTCTTCGCTCTTTAGCTTTGCCGTTTTGTTATTGTTTTTAATACCAGCAAGATAAAAGCTTAGAAGGGTAGTGACAACCGATTTTGAAAAGTAAAATATAGTCTAACGAAGATTTTTATAATTTCACTTTTAGCTCAAACTCGAAAAGCTACAGAGATGAATTTTGGTATAGATGATTATAACAATAATCTGAATGAGTTCTGAAAATTTCATTATGATTGCATATCAGCAACAAAAAAGATTAGAAGGGTAGTGACAACCTATTTTTAAACCTATTTTTTATGTCTTACAAAAATACAAAATTGAATATTCGTATTAATGATATTATATCAATAATCTGAATGAGTTCTGAAAATTTCATTATGACTGCATAATAAACTTGGTCAAGAAACAATTTTACACAAAGTTAATCTCCTGAATTGGATTTGATTTTTCTTAAAACTGACTCCGGGTAGCTCAAGGTCAAGCACATTCGAATATTTGCTTATTTGTTCTAGGTTTTTGGCTTTTCTAATGAAGATTTTTTCTATTTCAATTTTGTCTCAAATTTTCGAAGCTACAAAGTCGAAATTTGGTATAGGCGATTATAAGAATAATCTGAATGAGCTCTGAAAACTAATTTGTGATCGCATGATATACTTGGTCATAAAACGATTTTTAATAACTTTCATTTTCTGAAATTGCTTTAAAATTTCTTAAAACTGTCCGGGTAGCTCAAAGTCGAGCACATTCGACTGATTTCTTATTTGTTCTTGGTTTTTCAAGTCGCCGTCGGGGGTTACACGTTGTGCTGTCGCTCGCGGTGACGAGACCATAGCAAGTTGTGAAATCATTTGTATTTCAACAAGCAAGAACAGCTACAACAACAGCAACAACAAGCGGAAGCAACAATAGCAATTCGAAAAGCCGAAAAGCTCCAAAGAACTTAAAAGAATAATGTACTCGGTCGCATACAAAATAAATAAATACTTACATACATATTCGTATTGTATTTATTCGCCTCAGCTTTGGTGTTGGCTTCGTTTTTCAACTGTTGTTGTTTCATTATCAGCACAACGAAATTTCAGACACACTTTATACAATTTCGTGTGCGATTTTGTCACCAAATGTAAGAACGTTTTCAACGATGTGTGGCAAATCTTAAGTGCAAACTAGTCTCGCAATTGCAAAACAAAGATAACGACGAAGCTTTTAACAAGTCTCGCTTTTAACTGCAGTTAGCTAATATGTATATAGACCATTTGCCAATACAGCTAACAAGTTGTATATTAGTTATAGTTCGACTTTAAAACCGATTGTGAAATGCTTTTTTACTCTAGAAACTTTTAAATCATTACAGAGGAGTAATGTGTTTTTCCAAGATATTTAGGTTCATAAATTTCTTTATACTTATACAATGTTATATCATGTGCTAAAGTAGAAAAGGTTTAAGGCCTGTAATCTAACAACACGTAAGTGAGTTTATTATGTGATCCGAGTTATAGTAAAATATGAAATGAGTCACAAATCTACAAATATTCCTTATCACATTTAAAAATGTTTAGAAAAATATTTCATAACACGAAACAAAAAGCATTTCTATAATAAGAAATGGTAAATTTTAATTGTGCAAGTCAAGAAATTTAAGAAAAATGTTCTCTTTCCGTTTACGATCTAAAATCATTTGAATTTTAAGTATATGCTGGTTCAAATGAGTTGTCTCATAAGCATTTCTCTGTTTCAATTTGGTGTTGAGGAACAATTCTATTTAAAATGTTCTTTCTCTTTCTTTCCTCTGGCAACCCGGAGTTTGACCTGTCGTTTTTCCCCTGAAATTGCAACCTGTATAGGCTCTTTTGTTTTGGTTGTGCCTACCCCTAGAGGCGAGTTGATTACATTAAAATTTCTCACGATCCCCGAGTTGCGGAGCATGTAACAGCTTACAAACTTACACACATAACTTGTTAGACATCATTACACTCGACACTCGATCTGTCGCCTTTCGGACCCATCCCATCCCATTTACATTTCCATTTCCATATTAAAATAACAAATAGAGGAAAGCGTGAAATTGTACATAGTGTACACTCATGGAGTTTGGCATCACCCCCCTGTTGTTTCCCAAGGATTTCCTTACGAGACTTCAGACTGCCGCTGCTAAAGCCACCCCTAAAAGGGAAGGAAAGACACAAGGGGCAACAACCACTCGCCACTCGCTACTCGCCTGTCTACCTGATACAGACACAAAAACCAAATGATTGCTAATGCTATTCTCATTGTTATTGCTTAAGTTACGATTCATTACATGCCATAAAAGACAAACCCTGCACAAAGATGGCATACTTTCTTCGAGCCTAGAATGATTTCTCTCCCCCCCCCTGCTCAGGCACTACATACTCCCAAAGGATAAGCTAAATTTCATTACAAAAGGGACGAGCACGTCAGGTTGTCAGAAAGAAAAATGTATTTGAAACTCTCGGCAACTATTTTAAGATTTTATTCCACTTCGAACTTACTGTACTATTTTGGACATTTATTAGGATTAGACTATGCTCTAAGGTACTACAAAAAGCCATTTCATGTAATAGTTTCAATGATTGTTATTCTGATATATCCTAGACTAACATGGTTTTGTGAGAGAAGAGGAAATATATGGGGGATACCCTTTTTTAAGATAATTCCAGAAAGTAATAGATACTTAGCAGAGTATTAATCCCTCTACAAATACGTTAAAGTTATGAAAAGGACTAAACAGGGAAGTAACTTCCAGAAGTTAAGATCCTTTTTAAATACTTTCAGAAAGTGCTAGAGCAAACAAAGATGATACTGAGACGAGTCTACCATACAGGAAGTATCTGCAAACTATTCTAGAAGCATTTTAATGATTACTTTTCAAGGATTTGAACTCAGAGGCGAAAGAATGCAGCCAAGCGAATTTCATATCAAAAAATACTTCCCCCTCACAAAAGGTTCACGGCCCCCAAAGAAATTGAAATGGCGCGCAAGGGTTGCGGACACGGTGCGTTGGGGGTCAATGCACAAAAATGCGTAAAACGTGAACGTGAACGCGAAACGAAACTCAAGTGACTCGAGGGGGTAAAACTAGAAGAAGAAGAGCAGATGGGGGAGATGGGAGATGGCAGGGAAAAGCTGGTCTGGGAATGGTCCATCGATTTTCGCGGCAAGAAATGCTGGCTCGAAGGTTTATTGACCTCACACGGACTTGAGATAGACTCGTGAGTGTTTGTGTGTGTGTATTTCGGGGGAGGCTGCCACTGCAGTTGTGGCTGTTGCTCTCGCTTGTGGCTTGTTGTTGTTCTTATTGTTGTCGGTCGGTCGGTCGTCTGGCAGCCCCCGAGGGTTGATTAGCAACGCCCAACGACAGCGTTGTTCCTGCTGCCGCCGCCGCCGCCGCTGTTTGTTGTCCCCAACGTAAAACACCGCACTCAACACCCCTCGACGTCAAAGTCGACGTCGTCTCTCTGCTGTCTGCCCTTCCGCTATTCGGTGGCATTAATATTATGGCTGACATGACTATTTATTTATTTGCAAGACACTTTCCCCCCACAAAATGTGCTGTTCAAATTTTTGGGGTGGCCAGACAGACGTCGTCTATGTCTGAGCCAAAAGTAGAAAGCATAAAAGAAAATAATAAAAACGAAAAAGAATCAAATAATAATAAAAGCAAAAGCAAAAGGATCAAAGCCAACGTTTTTGCCGTGTGCGCCGGCTGCGAAACATTTTTGTTCACAATGCACAGCAGAGCTGAGCACACAGCATTTCCACCCCGTGTGTATGCGAAAAAGCAATAGCAACATCGCACATCAGGAGCATGCAAGTGCGAAAGAGATGGCGCACACACAACATGTTGAAAACCGGCAGCTGTACAATGCGACGACGAGAGCGCACAAAGCACAAAGCAGAAAGCGAAACAAGGCAACACAAACAAAATGAAAAAAAAAGTGAAACGAAGATGAAATGAAATGAAACCGCAGGACCAGGGCAGCTGTAGCTGAGCAGCAGGAGTAGAGTAGACCTTGTAGTCCTGGCAGAATACACAGCCTCGAGAAAATTTACGGGATATCTGACTGTCGAGCATTCTCACTTGCTTACAAAATAGTTTATTGCAATTTGAAAGGAAATGCAATTTTGTTAACTGAGATATTCATTATTACAATTACAGCAATTTCTCGAATGTATATTTTAGTTTATTTATTGTCAGATCCAATAGTAATTTTAAAAATATAAACATTAAAATTGGGAAAACGGCTATTTAAATGTTTACATGTTGGAAAGGTAATCAAAATTTTAATTTTTTATTAAGGAGTTTGGCTTAAAAACCACAATATACATATGTATGTATTTTATATATAAAATAAAATAAATGCAGCCAACATTTTTAGTGTCAGTTTATTTCTGCCATTTTCAAAACATTATTACTTGTCTTCTCTGTATGCTATTTTCAGTCCTTACTTAAACGATGAAATAACAATTAAAAAAAAAAAACACTGCCACAAGACTTTAAAAACGGCAATAAGGAGTCATTACACTGATGTGTATAAGTGTGAGCATACAAATATGTATGTGTATTTATATGTCTGTATGTCTCTGTCTGGCTGCCGATCATTCGTCGCCCAGCAACAGAGGGAGATGAAAAAAAAACAGGATGCGACAGTGTTGCCAGATCTGTTTTTTTTTGCACAGACGGACGGCCCTCATTCACATTCGCATTGTCATTGTTGTTGTTGCTGCTGCTGCTGTTATTTTTGCTGCATGTATGTATGAATGTGAGTGTTTGCCCCCCGTCATTTAGTTTTTATGGTGATTTTGGGAATTCGAAAAATGCTGCCTCCTGTCTGTGCACTGCTCTTCCACAGACACTCGATGGTCTGCTCACGTTTGCTTCTTAATATAGACACATACATACATACACACATCTCCATATATTCGCAGCAGCATCAGACGCAAGCTGCAAAGCTTAACTTGTACCAGGGCTGCAAATGCGATTTGTTTTTGCAATTCGACTAGCGCCTTAACAAAGATCTAGTTCGATAGTAGTTCAAATGAACTTTGGCAGCAAGTGCATTTCGAAATCAGTTTGATAACGGATAATTCACTCATGCAGTTCTCCGAAAACACAGACAAAAATAACCCAACATTGATTTGTGTTGACAAATAAGAATATGATATGTATGTATGTATGTACATACATATGTATGCCAGCCGATCAAATGGCGTATGTGCACAATAAACAAATACGTAGAATAATAAAAATAAATGGTGCAATGCAATGCAGTGCAAGATAGTGTAATATAGATGCATTTCGAAAAAAATTTTCCAATTCGTTCATAAACATTAATGTTCAACAGCTGCCGAGCATGATCAAACAATTTCTACATATGTACTTTTATGTATGTATGTACATATGTGCTACATTTACATTACATTGTACATAAATGCAAATGCACCCTTTTGCATGATTGCCTAAATGTGGGGAAAACAAAATGAGAAATGAAACGTGTAAAACAAATTGCAAGGGGAACTGCATAGGCTTGAACTGGCAAATGAAACAGCGCCAAATGCAGCAACAACAAAGACAACAAGAGCAGCGCTTACAGCAGAAGAAGCAGAAAAACTCCAACCATTACAACACATGCTTGCAGTGTGGGTGTGTGTCTGTGTGGAGGCCTCGGGGACGTGGGAAACGTTTTGAGATAGCGGAACACGCTTTGGCGTTAGTCACCACCAAGCAAAGAGGCAGCAGACAGGCTGCCTTTAACAAACAACAGATGTGAGTGACGCCGACGGCGCTGCCGCTGCCGCCATCAAACAAATGAACCGCGAGCGTCGCTTTATGCTAGAACATGTAAAGAGAGTAAGAGAGAGGTGTAGACCGTGGGGGAAGGGAGTGGCACACGGGGGAAGCATAATACACGGAGCAATACCTAAAGTAATAATGTATGCACACACAGACATAGCGTATGTACATGTAGTAAAGTAAACAACAACAAAAAAGCTTAAAAAAGAACGGCGAACTGGTCTGCTAGCATACACACACATGCAGGCGCACGTATGCAAACTTGTATTTGTATTGCATGTACATACGCTTCCGCCTTTGCGCACGCTTGTTGCCAGCCTGCTGCCGCTGTCTCTGTGTGTGTGTGCATGAATTTGCATAATTTGGATTTGTGTTTATACAAATACATGTCCGCTGCCTGTATACAAATTGATATGTATTCACTTAATAAATATTGGCATATTTTTTTTAGTTCATAAAATTGCAATAAATTATGTGTACAAAAAATAGTTGCTTATTTTTCTTTAATTTCAATTTTTTGCTGTTTCTGCACAAACCTGTATTCCAATTTGTTGTTGCTGTTGGCTCGGCTGCAGTTGATTTTTGCCCGTTGCTTTATTCCTGTCCTCTGCATTGACGCACATAAAACGAAATGTGTTGCAAAAACACAAAACGTTTTGTTGCTTTTGTTTTGTTTGTTTATAGAGCAATGTGCCGCTGTCACCCGATTTTCACGTTAAATGCATTTGCATTGCACAAACTTTTGCTGTTTGCTGTTGCAATTTTACTTTGCGTTACGTTGTTGTTGTCGTTGTTCTGCTGCTTCTTTTTGCCGCCTTTTCTGCTGTATAAGACTTTTTTGCGCTGGTTTCAAACACACGCACACATTCATATGCACATACATGTATATGGAACACTAACAAAAGAATCGCGGTGCTTTTTTATATATTTTATTTTTTGCTTATGTTGCTGCTTTTTTGTGAGACTGAGCAACGTGTGATATTAAAACACTAGAAGTATTATGAAATTGCTGGTGTGCTCGAAATTAATTAGCAATTGCACTATTAACGTAAAAATTAAACCAACACCAAGCAAAACTTCGGCTTTTTCGAAGTGTTCTCGTCTGTCAGTCCAGAGTGACCGAAGTTTAATAGACAAAAAATAAGTCAACGTTTTATAGCATCCTACATTGCCGGCCACCCTGCAAGTTGGTATTTTCCGTTATTTTGTTTAATCAAATTTTGTGAGAATGGGCGATAGGAATTATGTACTTACTAAACATAATTAATTTTTTTTAAGCAAAAAAAGTTTTTGAAAGAATAGATTCTTAATTTTATATTTTCGGTACTTCTCGACGGACTTGCTATGCGCTTTACAAATATTTTTAACAGTTAGGAACGTATTTATTGGGAAAATACCAGCAAACTAAGTATGAGTATCGCATCGAACCAAACAGCGACTATCGCTTCAACAGAGTTGCCAACCAGCCACAAAACGTTGCTTTTATATTGTGCACGTTTTTGACCAAACAAGTTTGTTTACAATTTCAACAAGTTTAGAGAAATAATGGGCGCTTTGGCAGAGGTGAATAATGCATTAAGTGAGAAGTGAATGACAATTAAAGTGTATTAATTTAGTTGGCAGGTGATGAGAAGAACGGCGATGGCTCCCGCACTTTTGTGTTCATGAACGAAAGTCACACGCTGGGCAACGCTTTGAAGACGATAATTGCTCGCTACCCGGAGGTGGATTTCTGTGGCTACACGATACCGCATCCCACCGAGCAGAAGCTGCATTTTCGCATACAATCGCATCGCGAGCGTGCTATAGATTTGCTGAAGCGAGGACTGGAAGATTTGGAGGCGTTATGTGATCATACAATAGAAACGTTTGAGAAGGAGATAAATAGCTTTAATGCAAAGGATGTGGAGATTAATTAATACATTTTCTGTGGCTACACGATACCGCATCCCACCGAGCAGAAGCTGCATTTTCGCATACAATCGCATCGCGAGCGTGCTATAGATTTGCTGAAGCGAGGACTGGAAGATTTGGAGGCGTTATGTGATCATACAATAGAAACGTTTGAGAAGGAGATAAATAGCTTTAATGCAAAGGATGTGGAGATTAATTAATACACAAATACACTATACAATAACTAGACGACGCTGCGCGCCTTCTTGGGATCATAGTTGGGCTTGCGCAAATGATGATAATTGGGCAGAACTTTACGCAAAAAGTCAATTTGGAGTGTCTGTGAACCTTGTTTATCAATTGCTTCCCGTTGCAGCGCCTGCTGTCCATAAACAATTGTATTCTCCGGCAACAATTGCACAGTGCGCATTCGAATCCCGGCGCCAATCACACAGCCGCTGGATACTGTCACACCTTTGCCCACAAAACTTTTGCTCTCGAAGACATTCTTGTCGCCAATGCGCGCTGCTTTAACCGTGCAACCGACCTCGAAGACATTGTGACTGCCAATACTCAGTATGTTGTTGGCGTCCCAGCTGGCACCTTCGGCTAATTCATGTGCAATAGTTGCATACTCCTCGATGATGCAGTTTTCGCCAAATATTATGGGTCCCGCTTCAGCGATGACTGTTGCACTGGGATGGACGACGCAGCCAGTGGAGAAGGTGATGTCACCGGTTAGTGTGCTTTCATCGCACACCACTGACTTGGGCAGGATTTTAATGCTATATGGAAGAGTTCGAAGATGTTAATGCTTGCAGTTGTTTACTTTCAGGCACAAAACTTATTTACTTGTTTTCTACGGGCATTTTTATTTTCAGCTGTTTCAATTGGATGATGAGGAGCAACTTTGATGGCACATCCGATTAATCGATATTTATTAAGTGTTTTGATCATCGATTCTTACCACTTTTATATATGGTCACACAGCGAGTTGATTCTGTTCAATTACGATATTCAACAAGTTTTCTATTGCAATTATATATTTTTGTATTTAATTTTCTATCAATAAAAAAAGGACCATCATTAAACATGCACGAAACAAATTGGAATAAATTAATACAAAATACAAATAAATATTTGTAAGTTACATATTCAGCATTGAAAATACAAGTTAAGCATAATATCTAAAATTCGGTCATAAGTAAACGATCAATATTTTTTTTTTGTAGTAATTTTAGTAAATTTTTAAATTGTTCAAGTTGCGTTGTGAATGCCAAATGAACCAGTGCTCGTTTATTTAGTCGAGAACTTAGTTCTCATGTGCGGCAAATTTAGCATTGCAGCCCTGGTTCGGTCTCGAAGCTGATGCAATTTGATTGCAGCTTTTAAGCAGACACGGTCTACGTTTATTTACTTAAGACAGTAAGCGGAAGCATTTGGTATTCAAAATGCCTACAGAACAGCTGGCTGAGCTAACAATTGGTGAGTTTTACAAAAATTTCGCGTTGATAAGTGATAAAATTGTGCTTTTACTTGAAATGCCGCTGTCCACGTTGGCCATGTGTCATTGAAGCACACATACACACAAATACATGCGCAAAAATATAGTGTATACAGTGATGAACTTAATTACTGACTCGGCATGCATGCTCAACTTCATCATTGATTTTCTGTTATTAAAATGGTTAACTACGACTTTTTAAAATTCTACATTTAGTAAATAACTGAATTCCTTTAATTTAGTTTTCTTATTTTTGAAAATTAATTCTTAAAAATCAATTGCTGAACTCAATTATTGTCATATCTAGATATGAATATAGTGTACATAGCAGACATCGTCACGGGTGGCAAATTTCGACACTCGACTCACACCCGTACTTTTAAGAGTGCGAGTGCTACTCGTGCACTCGCAAAACGAGTGAGAGATACACACTTATTCAAAATCATGCGAGTGCTGCGAGTATGAGTCATTGTCATACTCGAGCCTTTCTTGCACTCGGCTCGTACACACTCGTGTCTCGCGGGTGGTTGTTCTTCGTGCAACCGATCATTTTAGACACTCTTGACGAAATGCTCAGACACTCGCGAGTGTTTTGCTCAGACACTCGCGAGTGTTTTGCTCAGACACTCGCGAGTGTTTGATCAGACACTCGCGAGTGTCTGAGCAAATACTCGGGTGTTTTTCCCCCACCCCTATTGATGCTTGTGTGTCGCGGCTCGCGGGTAGATTTTATGACTTTTGACTTCTTTGAATGATTTTTGGGTGTTTTTTTACTTTGACAAATGGTCAAATAAAATATCAGGTGGTTTTTCCTGAAATTTATGGAAATTGCATAAATTTGCAAAATACCCTTTGTAATTATATAGGCATTTACAATACCGGTTATTAATGAATATAAAAATCAAAAACTCATAAAACAGGTAAAATTTCACTTTACAAACCCCGGATTTTCCACATTTCCTATTGAATTATAATATTAATTAGGTATGAATGGGCGTTACATTTTGTCGGGTCAGGTCAGGTTGGTAAATTTAGTTGTTAAACCTTTTGGAATTTTTTGAAATTCTTTACCTAAAAAACAATAAAATCATAAAAATATATGCATAACAAGAACAATACAAAAAGCCGACGGCATTTCTTGCATCTCAATATACATACACACAAACGTACATATGTATGTGCATACATACAATCGTGCCGGTCCACTCATAATTTTTTACCCATAACCACCGGCACCGGCTTTACCCGAGTGCATAGAATCACCGATCGCAAATTGCCGAGTATGCCTCGGCACTCGCACTTGCGAGTGTAAGGCTCGCGAGTGGCGAGTATGCCTCGGCACTCGCACTCGCGAGTGTGAGGCTCGCGAGTGGCGAGTATGCCTCGGCACTCGCACTCGCGAGTGTAAGGCTCGCGATACACTTATTGCTCATGAGTATAAGGCTCGCGAGTGTGTGTATTTTTGGCCACTCGCACTCGCGAGTGTAAGGCTACCGAAAAGGCACATGAGTAACGGGTGCACCCGTTGAGTGTGTATACCCGTGCCGTTCTCTGGTACATAGTGACTCACAAAACAAATGGCACAGCCGGCAAGTTAAGAGTTTATATGTTATTGCTATTTATATGTTATTTCTTATAGAATACCAACAAAATTCGTTTCTTATAAGTTTATTTTTAATATACAATTAATACATTAACTTCCTTTTAATTTAATGTCATATTCCTTTAACGAATTTATTTATCTAAAATGATCTTAACTCCCCAACTAAAATAATTATCATATTAAATAACGATTATCATATTATTGTTAATTTTATTTAAGCACATAGAATTGTAATTAATTCATCTTTTTTAATAAGAAATTCTGTATAAATGGAATCGTTTTTATTTATTTTTTAAAAGCTTATGTATATAATAATTTTAAAAAATTAAAAATTACTGATACATCAGAATTTGAATTGAAATTAAAATGAATTAATTTCCTCTTTTGGTTTAATATTTTATTCCACAACTATACTATTTATTAAAATATTGTGTATAAAAATGAAATTAAAATGCGTTTATTTTTTAACAGGTGCGCTTTTCACGTCGGAAAAGCGTGGCAGCGACGACTCCGGCGATGGCAGCGAGTTGAAGCCCTACAAGACGATTCTGCAGGCGATGCGTCATGCAGGAAAGGAACCCTTCCCCACAATCTATGTGGACAGCAAAGACCCCAAGGCCAGCGAGCTTTACGAGCCGGCAGCCAAATCGCAGCTGAAGAAGATACAAAAGCTGTTTGTGCGTGAGGGACACAAGAATGCCGAGAAGCAACAACGCGAAGCGGAAGATGCAGAGAAGCGTCAACAGAATCTGGAGGAGGCGCGCAAAGTGAAGATCGCCGAGGATCCCAGCTGGCCAGTGGCAAAGCGCATTCGTATCCTCGAAGGTGCCGAGCATCGCAACACTCGGGTTAAGCTCTATGGTTGGGTGCATCGCTTGCGTCGTCAGGGCAAATCGTTGATCTTCATCACTCTTCGCGATGGCACCGGATTCTTGCAGTGTGTGCTCAATGATCTGTTGTGTCAGACCTACGAGGCGCTGACGCTGAGCACCGAGAGCACTGTGCTGCTCTATGGCACCTTAAAGCTAGTACCCGAGGGCAAAACAGCTCCAGGTGGCCATGAATTGCATGTGGATTACTGGGAACTGATTGGCTTGGCGCCTCCAGGCGGTGCTGATGCCATTCTCAACGAGGAGGCACAACCCGATGTGCAGCTGGACAACAGGCACATCATGATTCGTGGCGAGAACACCTCAAAGGTGCTGAAGATGCGCTCGGTGGTCATGCAGGCATTCCGTGCCCATTACTTTGCGCGTGGCTACAACGAGGTCACTCCTCCAACCTTGGTGCAAACCCAAGTCGAGGGCGGTTCGACGCTGTTCAAGCTGCAGTATTTCGGCGAGGAAGCGTATTTGACCCAGAGCTCGCAATTGTATCTGGAGACTTGTTTGCCGGCGCTGGGCGATGTCTTCACCATTGCCCAGAGCTATCGTGCGGAGCAGAGTCGCACTCGTCGCCATTTGGCCGAATACACGCACATAGAGGCCGAGTTTCCGTTTGTCACATTCGACGATTTGTTGGATCGTTTGGAGGATCTGGTCACCGATGTTGTGGATCGTGTGTTGAAGTCACCATACGGTTATCTAGTTGGCGAACTCAATCCCGACTTTAAGCCGCCCAAGAAGCCATTCAGACGCATGGCTTACACGGATGCCATCAAATGGCTGAAGGAGAACAATGTGACCAAGGATGATGGCACCTTCTACGAGTTTGGCGAGGATATTCCCGAGGCTCCCGAGCGCAAAATGACTGATACCATCAACGAGCCCATTTTGCTGATTAAATTCCCAGCCGAGATTAAGTCCTTCTACATGTCACGCTGCGCCGAGGACAATCGCCTCACGGAGAGCGTGGATGTGCTGCTGCCAAATGTGGGCGAGATTGTGGGTGGCTCCATGAGGATCTTCGATAGCGCCGAGCTGCTGAAGGGCTACGAACGCGAGGGCATCGATCCCAAGCCCTACTATTGGTACACGGATCAACGCATCTACGGCACAATGCCACATGGCGGATACGGATTGGGCTTGGAGCGCTTCCTCTGCTGGCTGCTCAATCGCTATCACATTCGCGAGGTCTGCTTGTATCCACGCTTCCTCGACAGATGCAAGCCCTAAGCTGGAAAGCTTCTTTGTCTTTCCCCTTTTAAATGCGGCATTTAAAAAAACAAAATACTATGGCTTTGTTATCACTAATATTATATAAACTCAAATAAACGCTTCAAGATTCTGGATCATAATTACAAATTGTACTGCATTTAAATTGCTATCTTCGATATAAATACATTTTAATCCTTTGGAGGCTACCACGAAAATAACTGTTTTGTTTATTCGATTAAATGGAAAATTAATTTCGACGAGAAGACAATTTCAAAAATTTCTATCTAGGACTTTTTAAAAATATATATTCTAATTCCAGAACAGTATAAAGCTTAATTCGAAATTTCATATTGGAATGGGTATTAATATAAAATTATTTAAAATTAAGTCTTATTTAAATGAGTTTGATGAATCTTAGAGAAAACAAATATTATTCGCAAATATTTGAAAAAAAATCGAAACAAAATATAATTACATTAATATAACAAGTTTAATATAAGGTGAACTTATTTGTAAAATGAAAAATCTTTATTTATTCTACTAAATCTATTTCATCCCCTTGAAAGTAATCCCCTCCCTCGAAACATGCCAAATCATTAGCGGTATAGCCATCAGCGCTTTCTTCGATTCAGCTTTTATTGATAGTTTTCGGTACCAAACGAGATTTGACTTTTCGTAGGCCGTGGTCTTTCAAAATCGTTTTCACAGATCCTTCTGATATCCCGATCTTTTTAGTAAGGTCTCTAACAGTCAACCGATGATTTTTGCTCACTAATTCCTCCACTTCATTGACATGTTGGTCATCTGTTGATGTCGATGGTCGTCCGGAGCGCTCCAAGTCATCAACACGTTCTCGACCCTCTTTGAACTCTTTGTACCACTTATAAACACTTTTTTGTGACATGGTAGAATCACCAAAGGCCTTCCGCAACATCCTCAACGTTTCAGCAGCCGAAATTTCATTCCGCAAACAAAATTTGATGGCAATTCTTTGCTCAATTAAATCAGACATTGTAAAGATCGAAAAATGCACTCTTGGTCGTTTTGAAAACACAAGCGTAAATATATTACTGATAATGACATTCACATGAAATTTGGACAAGATGTCATCAACAGTCCTGCCAACTCAAGAAAAAAAGAACTATCCCGAATTGTTAGGCCCGCGAAGTTTAAATTGAAAATTCACCTTACTTTTTGCCCACAGTAGTAAACTGGACAGTTTAGTGAATAACAAATTGAAATTCCAATGAATGTATTTTTCTTTTACGCAATTTAACAAACTAAATATTCTTATGTTAGCCTTGACCTTGCACTAGGCACGGTTTTCTTTTGACTCAGGTATTATTTTATATTATTATTATAGTATTATAATCTATTACAAGATAACAATAATAATAAGATTGTAATTATTTTATGGTTGTAATATAATCTTAGCTTGTCATATTGGTGAGCAGCTGCTCGATGTTTTTGTCGTCGAAGGACTCATTGGCGGTGCTTTCTTCCATGTCCATGTCCTCATCCTCTGCATAGTACTCCTCCTCGCCTTCACCCTCCCCCTCTCCTTCAGCATCGACATCAGCTTGTGGGACCGCATCCACCTCCGCAGTGAGATGCTCCTTGCGATAGTGATTGCGGAGCAGTTCGCTGATGGTGGCGCAGACAACTTGTCGCACCTGCGAATCAAAGCTGGGAGGCAACCAGCCAGTGCGTTCATTGCACACAGCGCCAGTTAGTGGTGTGGGAATCTTCTCCAGCATTTCCTGTATTTTGGGCAGACGCACATCGCAATAGCGCAGCATACATTGGCGTGAACGCGGCAGTTTGTGCTCCTCGAAATATGGATAATCAATGTTTTGTACGAGATCATTCTTCGAATCTTCAGCTGCGCCGCCAGTTAGCAACATCTTTTGTTTCGCGGACTTGCGGCAATAGACAAACTCAGACACACCGGAGCCGAAACGCAGCCGAAAATCAAAGGTCTGGTAGTGACGACTCTTGAAATCCTTGCGCGGATCGTAGCCATAGCGCACATAGAGCGAGCGCCAAGGACCGTTACTAAAGTAGAAGGCCAAAGAGGGTATGATGCACTTGAGCTTATCATTGGTCACCCCGGACTCGTAGAGCAGGGCTATTCTTGTCCAGACAGGACTCTCGGCGAATAGTTTCTTCACGCGCATAAATTGCTCATCGGAAACATATTTGACCTTGAGGCGTTTGAGAATTTGTGCATCGGGCTGTGTGGGAAATGTGTCCTGCATGCTAAACGGCACAATGTCGTGATTGTCATATGTGGTCTTGGCCACCACACCGAGCACTTCCTGTTGCCCATCGTCCGCCTCATCGATGCGAAAGTTGCCGGCATGCACGATGTCAACGCGTGCAAAGAGTTCCGGCAAACAAAGCAGCTGTGATTGCTTGCATCTAAGGAGGATTTGGTTTAAGTAACAGTTTGAGCAATTGACCATGCTCAACACTCACTTGAAGAACTCCAAGTCGGTGACATCTTGTGGTTTCACTAGCGGCATCGCATAGCTTAGCTCTTCGGCAGCGAGCGCATCGTTGCTCTTGGGCTGATGCCACAGCGGCAGATACTGAAAGTCACAAAGTGCTGCCAAATAATAGTTAGTATCTAAGCTTAATGCACAGAGTGAACTGTCCACTCACATTCAAAGGAGAAGCTGCGACTGCAGTAGCCCAGCAAGCGCACAAAATGCTGTGGCGGTCGCGTCTTGTCCCGTTTGTGGCGCCTCACTTTCACCGACAGCAGCACACCCGATTTATCGGTGCAGTCGCCAAAGGTGGGCTTATTGTATGGATTATCCGGATGGAAGCGCAACTCCAAGCGCTTCTTCTCATCATTCAAAACCTGCAAGAGCAATGTAATTTACCAGCTGTTGCAATTCCTTTACAAATATGCCTTCTACTTACCTTTGATATGTTTACAATGCCTCCAAGTGTTGCCTCCATTCGGTCAATGTTGACAACACGTCCGGGATATTCAATAAGTTCATATTCCTGACCAAGCTTGAAGTTTAGTTGCCGCGACATGTTTTTGTTTACTAAATTACAAACATACACACATGTAAACAGATGAGACGCAGGGTTGCATTCCAACAATCGATTTTACAATCGCTGTTTGCGCAGTCAGCTGTTATATTCTTAAATTAGTAATTTACTAGTTTATTTTCAATGTTGCAATAGTATTAATATCACTGTAAAACAAGAAAATGCTTTGTGAAGACTCTTAAATTCATTGACATACGATTTGTTAAGGAATAAATTATCAAAGTTGCCGATGAATAATAGCGGAAACTGCCCGTTAGGATTTAAAAATGTAAACAAACTTAAGAAAACAATGCTGGACTGCAATTGGATGGCATAGTCAACAATTATGTGCAGACTAAACGTATTCTATACATATTCTAATCGCTATATTAATAATTAATTTAAAAAATTACTCTTTTAATAAATGCCAATGGCGTTAGAGAGCAATCGATTTATTAGCACAACATAAATACAATTATCGATAAAAAGAACAATGGCAGTTAATGCTCAAAGTGTAAATGAACTTTAGCAATTGTAAACTATTTTTTGCTGGCTTGTATTTTGGTGGCAATATCGACAATCTTGTGCAGATTGGAGCTCAATGTCTTGATTTGATTCAATGTGGACGCATCCAGCTGCTGGAGCACCTCACGTTTCACATCCGCCAATTTCTGGGCCTCCAACTTAAGGACGCCCACCTTGGTGGGAATATGGACGTTGGCACAGCGATCTGGAAAGCTAAATGGAAGGGATGACACATAAGAGGAGACAACTGTATATGGACAACTTACGTTTGCACTGCCAATGGACTGCCGCCTGTGGAGAGCGCCACTTCGCCGGGTTTGGGCCAGCGGAGTAAGGTGAAGGCTGGCAAATTGTCGTCGCGCTTAAGCATGGCGCCCGCTCTGTCCACGGACTGCACTTGGCTGCGAGAAGATTGTGGAGTGCGTAGACGTCCCCGGGTACAATTGGAGTGACTGCGTGGAGTTGGCGGAGGAGCTGGAGCTGCAAGAGATTAATCACTAAATTATTAAGCCAAAGCTGATAAAGATATATTCCTACATTTGAACTGAAAATGCTCAAAGCGTTGTAGCTGCAGCTTGTAAAGATCGCTCCATTTCATCTGCAGCATTTGCTGCGGCATGCGAGCCATCAACAGCTGCAATTGATTGTCCACCTGCTGCTTGCTGTGCTTGCCCAACTCATCAATCTTCTGCAGCGCTGCGTCCAGCTTGACACCAGCGAGACGTTGACGCTCTGCGATTTCCGCCTCCAGACGCACCTGGTAGCGTGTACGTTTCTTAGGCACTTTGGTGCGTGGCATTTTTTGCTCAACTGAACAAAATAATAGGCACGATATGGAATGAGAAATCTCAGCGCCAACTTTGAAAGCGATGTTGAAAACACGATTACTACGTTTGAATAAGATGCTGTACATTTATAAAAGTAACTCCATTAAAAACCTTTTGAATTTATATTTAACGAAACTATGTTTGATCATCATCATCAGTTTTAAATTAAATATTAGATTATGGAGTAGAAGTACAAAAAGGATAATTTGACCTTTAAAAATAACTTCTTGAGAACTATATCCATATCGAATCATCCTCGAAAGTGAAAATTTAATATACTATACGAAGAATAGCATTTAATTTAATAGCATTTGAATATTTATAATCAATCCTTTCTTTAAGAATTTAATAAATAAATAATTCCCAATTTAAAACAATAATTTCTATGAATTCCTTATAAATAAAATGTTGAAGTGTTTATTTGAACTAATCAATTTTCTAAAAAGTTGAATATAAATTATTTTCTATTTTTTTATAGCAAGCAGGAACGAATATAGAAACATTTTAATCAAAATTCTTCTAAAACCATTAAAATAGTATTATCATTAAGCATATCTGAAATATCCAACATGGGGAAACAGTGACAACGTGAATGAACATTGAAATTTATTAAGAAACATAAGCTTACATTTTAAAATACACTTTAAAAATCACTAATGCGTAAAAATTGAAAATACAGAAATTAAATGCGTGATTATAATCGATAAACTAAGCAAACATAAAATACGTGGGGTATTTATAGATTGGCAAAGTGGGATGGATAAATAGCTTTCGGATGAGCGCTACTTTAATCCTGCCTTGCTGGCGGTGTCTACAATCAATTGTAAATTCTCGTGCAATGTCTTAATCTGGTTAAGGGTGTCCGCATCTAGATTCTCGAGCAGATCCGGCTTTATTTCGCCCAATTTACGCGGTCGCAGCGACAGTACGCCATTCCTTATTGGTATATTAACATTGGCAAACTTATCCGGCATGCTGTGAAGTCGAAAATAAAAGAGATATAGTTTAGATAAAAGTTGAATCTACAAAAGGAAGGAAAATAAATAAAAAGGGGAACTCTGCTTACACTTGGGCTACGATGGGACTGCCGTATTGGGAGAGCGCCACCTCGCCCGGCTTGGGCCACCGCAAAAAGGCCATGGGCGGTGTGGAAGGCGAGGATGTTGGGCGTGGCTTGCGAGCTGTGCGATCCGCGCTGAACGCCTTCGGACGCGAGGCCATTGGAGTGCGCAATTTGCTGCGCGAGTTGCGATGTGCATTCGACGACGAGTTGCTGCTGTTCGTAGTTGTGACACCGCCGACTGCTTGCCCCAGCTTGTTTCCACAGGCGGAGCGACTGCGACGTTCACGGCGCGCACGCGCCGAATGCAGCGGCCCAGGAGTTCGCATAGCGCGCGCCGAGCGCATGGCGGCACCGTTGTAAGCGGACATTGTGCTTATGGCATTGACGCTGTTGCTGCTGCCGCTGATGTTGTTGTTGATGCTGCCGGTGATGCTGATGGCGCCTCCGCCCATGCCGCTGTCCTCTGTAAGGTAGCCTTAAATAGAGTGACCAGACCAACGGAATGTGCGTGCGCATGTGTGTGTGTGTACAGTGTGTGAGTGCGAAAGTTATGGATGACAAGGTTAAAATTGAAAGATTTGTTAGTGAAAACTCGCCACCAATAAAACAAAGAAAGAGCAATAATAAGTAATGAGCAAGCGACAGTCAAGCAAGCTCAACTGTAAGATACCCGATAGCCATGATTATGAACCAATTTTTAATATCTATATACATTCGGTCATGACCTAGATCAAGGATTTCGAACTTGATACGAAAATATCTTGCTCTAAATCACATCTATTCTAAAAGTAACAATACCTTTCACCCAATAATCTCTTTACTTAACTACTAAAAATGTACAACATTTTACAGCAAATTACAAATTTTGAAGCAAATTACAAATAATCTATTGGCTAAATCTAACATAAATCGAGTCCTATATTTATCTTTAACTTCGTTCAGGCTGCCCTGGATTAGGTCGTTGAATTTCACCATCTGCCAAAACAATGCTTCAATAATTCAATGCATATTAAAGATAATTGAGAACAGTGAAGATTGGTGACAACATATAATACATATAACATTATTTAACCAATTTTATACATATTTATCTGAAAGCCAATTCACAAATTCAGAATGCAAGGAATAAATCATCAGATAACACTGTATGATTTTTATGACGCAAAAGCTTCGTATTTGATGGCCATGATCTTGGAATACTTTACTACCCCCTGGCTACCGGGTATGCTGCAGTATGATTAATAAGGCTAGGTTCGCTTACCTTCATCGTTGCGACTGTTTGCGGCAATGGCGCTGCCGCAATTGATGCTGCCACCGTCGTTGGAGGCGCCACCGCCGCCGTTTATTGTGCTGTTGCACATGGATTGGGTGGCATTGTGCTGCGTTTGATCGCTGGCCTTGAAATCTTCGAAGTGCTCAAGCTCTGCGATAATGTCGAGAAATTCGCTCATCTTCATGCTGCACAATTCGGATTGCAGTCGCGATTGTATTAGCTGTATTGCTGTGTCAGTCATTGATTTGTAGCGCGTCTCCTTATCCTCTAATGCCAATTGTATGGAATCCGTTTTCAATTCGTAAACGCGTATTTTCTCCTCACGATTGGCGGCCTCTCGGTTCCGTTTCGAATTCTTTGGTATCTTTGTGCGTGGCATTTTGTTTCTTTGCCTTCGATTTGTTGCGTTTAGCTCCGAAAATTCCTTAAATTATTTTTGCTATTATTTTACGATTTTCTTTGTTTCCTTCTTAGCAGGCGTCTGAGTTTTTATGTTTTCTTTTGAGTTTTTCCGCCTTTTTTTCTAATGGCGTCGATCGGCAGCTTCAAAGTAAAACAGCGTGACCGTACTCTTAATTTCACAACGCACAAAGTATACGACACCGCGCAGTGAGACCGTCTTTATATATACTTTTTGGTTTAAAAATACTACAAATTATCAGATATACTTTTTTTAAAATAAACTGCTGTCATTGACTTCATACTCGATTTTTAGATAAAATTTTTTACAGAAAATTTTACAGTTACTTGGTTAGATAAGAGGGTACAAAACATTGTAGATGGCAAGTGGAATAAAAAACCAAAAATTTAAAATAACAACTATTTTTCATAATTTTTTTTTCAAAATATACCAATATACCACATGCAGTGCAACCAGGCCACAATTGCTACAAAATATCGATTGTTGCAGCAATTTGATGTTTAAAAAATTCGTTGTTATCGATGTTTCATGACATCGCCCTTTCACTTATTGGTCTTTGTTGTACGCGCGTTTTTATATATTTTTTTTGCGCCCAGTTGTATAGTCTGTTTTGCAATTACTAAGTTTGTCTTTTAGTATTTATTTTTTTTTAAACATTTTTTTATGTGACTAATGAATTAAAGAACACCACCATTTATATGTGCAATTGTGCTCTGGAGTTCCACAGTCCTGTTTTACTTTTGTACTGCAGACTATGACTGCATTGGAATATGTTTTTCGATTTAAATACATATGTATGTAAGTAACTGAATTTAAGCAACATAAAAATAGTTCAAGATATGTATATAAAACCTTGATAACCCATCAAATGTAAAAATTCTCTACCATTTTAATATCGTCGTGCAAAGAAAAACATAACTGTATTTTCAGTGTTGCCCAATTCGTAGATTCGGATGCATTTTATCACTTAGTGGCAAGGCTGAAAATGTGTACCAATTGGAATTGTGGTTAATATTCAAAATAGTAGTAGTTATTAGTAATTTCTAATGATTATCAAAGAGGATAAAAGAAAAGTGCAAAGTTTTGTATCACAACATGTATAATACATGTTGTATTATACAATTATCGAAAAGTATGCGGTCTTGATAATTGATAGCGCCATCTGCTGTTCATGGTTGAACAGTGTGGATGCACTATGCATACAGGGTGTCAAGAAGTCAAAGAGCCTATGCAGGATTAGCAGCTTCACACAATCTTATAAATTGCAGCACTTATTGATTCGATTTTCCTAATTAAATTGTTGCTCAAAAGAGAAGGAGTGTCAAGGATTTTAATTGCCACTTGAGTGTGTGTGTGTGAGGCACAAAGGCTGGTAAAAGTTGTGTGGCAAAAGGCCACAAAATGTTGTAGTACGACTACTGTGTGGCATGTGGCATGTGTCAAAGGCAAAATAGCATATCCAATCAGCGGCAACGTCAACATTTTCGCAGCACTTTATTTGTGCAACAAAAGCAGCCACAGCCACAGTGAAACTCAATTTGCGCGACCAAACGATGCGTTAAGCATACAAAATGTAAAACGGAAGCGACTTTCATGGATAGATTACACAACGACTTAATACACACACACACACACACACTCTTGTGGATAAATGTGCGTTTTATTATGCCTGTTGCAACTGTTGCATATTGCTGCGGTGTGATGCGCCTCGCATGCTTCGCTTTTATTGTCCTCACTGATATCTGGAACAGCTGCAACAGAGCGGCATCATTACATCTCTATATACATACGTATCCAGCAATACACACACACACACACACACACACACATAGGCAGGTGGCGCACACAAAGCGCAGGATACGCATCCTAGACAACCTGCCACACAGAAAGTCTTTAATAAGCGCTATTCTATGCGAAACTGTTGTTCGGCCACGAGATACTCTAATGCTAGTTGCTGCCTCCAGGCGATAGATGGCTCTGGTGACATTTTTATTCTGCTTTTGCACTATGGAAATGGTTTTGCTCTGCAGCTTTTTGTTGTTGTTGTTTGCGTTTATTTTGCGATTGTATTGAATAAAATTATGTATGCATATAGTTGGCAGTTTTCGAAAACTTTGCGACTGCATATTAAATATTGAGTGGGAGTCAAAGCAAACTTTAACTGATTTAATGCCTTCAAATTTGCAAGACCAATTTGGTTTTGATTTTTTCTTTAATTTCCAAAGGGTCTGTCAGTAATAATCTCCTGCAATATATAACCATTAAATAAAGAAATAAATCTGTAAATAATAAATTTTAAAATTAAAGTAATTAATTATTACTTTTTATGATATTTTATTAATTAAAGTGGTAATACAATAGCAGCAAGAAATAAGTTTCTGCAACATATATAATTCTTATATTTAAAATCCAATCTGCAAATAATAAATATTAAAATGAATGAAATCAAATATTACTTTTAATGATATAAATTAAAATTATAATACAACAGCAGCTCTAAAATTAGAATTCTCTGAAAGGTGAATCGTACAGAAAATCTGATTTAAGACATAATAATATAATAAAATTAAAAAGAATATAATAATATATGTATATATAGAAAAATATGTTTATGGCTACATCGTGAAATCTGTTCTCTTTTATTCATTCTCTATTTAAATATTTATGAATAATATTTACATATTCAAATAATCACGTCTCAGCGCCGAAAGCTTGAAATTCATTTTTTGATCTTATATCGCTAATGTAATATTTTATTATCTTCATTGTGTTCATGCTTGAGTAGAGTGTGATGTCAAAGCAACTGAGTCGTTGCAGTTGCTCTGAGTTAACACCCTATAAAATTGTGTATATAATCTAATAAAAATATCACTAAACATGTCTTCAATGTTTATGTTTATGTGTGTAAAGAAATGCCATTAGCTTCAAAATGTCACTCGTAAATACTTGTTTCTTTAGTCAGAGATTCGAAAAGCAAAACTAACAACGTCTTGGCTATCAGCTTAAATTTCACACTCTTTAATATCTGCAGACTTTATCTGCATTATCTTATTTCTGTCTGTTTTTATACCCGCTATCCATAGTGGTATTATAGCTTTGTGCCTGTCCGTCTGTCTGTCTGTCCGTCCGTATAAACATCTAAATCTCAGAGACTATAAGAGATAGAGATATAATTCTTTTTCGGCAGCATTTGTTGCGTATCCATGCAGTTCCACTTTCGCCTCCGCAAATCGAAAAAATTCGAATATCAAGCGTAATTTTATATTTATAACAATATTTAAGACTTCTGAAAATTGGGTTTCGATAAGATATAAAGTTTTAAAACTTATTTAAGAAATTCTTTTTATTGGAAACAATCACCTACAATCACAATCAAGCTACTACAACAGGTCTTAGAAGCTTTGACTGACAATCAGGTATATTTTCTAATCTATGGTATATTTTGATTGTAGTACTACGTATTTCAATATGCCAAATATATCATTTGGTATAGTTTTAGTATTTTTGTGGTATATTAATTAAGTATATTTTAAAATTAATACCGCACTGTTTTGCTCTTGTTCACAATTTGTAGCGAGTGTTTAGCTTATTTTCTTATTTATTCATTAAAAGAAACCTATTTCTTAATGCACCAATCATATATAAATAATTACATAATTGAGTCAAATATGGGAATTTCAGCTTTTCAGTTTATCACTTCTTCATCTCTTCTTTGGGCCGAATTAGCATCTTAACTTCTTTAAGGTACATGATTCCATTGTTCCACCAAAGTAGATGTTCATATGGTACATTTAAATAACTGCATAAGAAACAACAAAAATCCATAATTATGTGTATTCCTTCGAAAATAAAAATTTGCAATATTTACCAACGAGAACAAGAATTGTACCACCAGCCACTTTCATGCGAGTCTGCGCAATTAGCACCATATTTGTCGTTGTCGTGATCGAATGTTGTGAATTTCATGTTTTCAGACCATCTCATGCCATCCCCAATAATGGTTCCATTGAATTTACCCAAACTCAGTGCATATCCATTATCTTCATCAGATATTTTGAAGTCGTCATAACGAGCGTTGTAGGTTCTTCCATTCCGAGCAACCAAATGTATGTAAAGTTCGAAACGCTGCAAGCTCGTGATACGATGTAGTTTCTCTAATCCAAGAAAGAAATCACTTTCAGGAACGCCGAAACCTTTGCGATACGTTACCCAATCCCTATTGAAATTCTCATTTCCCCCAACTCGTTGTTGTATTACAATCCATCCAGGTCCAGCTAACTGACTATCGCACAAAACATTGAATAAACCTATGCCAGAGACATTTAGTTGATGAACTCCTGAATAATCTCCGAAGGGGGGCATGTTGTGGCATTTAATTTATCAAGTTCAGATTGACATAACTGATTTTCCTTTACTTTATCTATTAGCTTAGTTTCACTTTCTGTTAATTTCAATTGAATCTTTTTCTGTTCTTCTCTAAAGTTCTCTGATGTCCAATTTAATTTGTTGCGACATAACTGAATATCATTTTCATGATTTATTAATTTAGATTTACTCTTCTCTAATTCCAACTCAAGTGTTTTCTGATATTCTGTGTTATTTTTAATATTCTCATTAAATCTTTTTATATTTTCATCTTTTTCAATTAAACTAGAATTAACAGATTTTAATTGAACTTGACAATTTTCTAAGTTGGTGGATTTATCTGTTAGTTGTTCTTTTAATTTAAAAATAGTATTTTGTTGTGAATTAATTTCAGATTCAGATTTATCAACTTTATTTTGACACAATTGCAAATCGTTTTCCCCTTTGATTACTTTGTTTTTATACTCATTTAATAAATCTGCCTCCTTCATGAATGTTTCATGAATTCTTACAATTTCTTGATATTTTTCCATAAGATCACTCATCTGCTTTTCCTTAGTTTCACTTTGTTCTAACTCATTTCTAACCTGCCTGAAGTAATCTAGCAAAGGCTTTACAGTCTTGTAGTTATGAAGCCGGCACTGTTCTTCCATTTTTCGGTCTGATTCACACGTCTGATAGGAAGAAAACGTATACACTTTAATCACTCTTTATTTTTCTTAGTATAATGTCTTTGATCTCACTTCATCTCCAGTTGTTGTAGCCACCAAGAATATTTGAAGGACCATCAGTAACAAAACTCCGTTAAATTTTATTCTGCGCATTTTAAATATTTCGACTGCCCGCAAACAAAATGAATTTGGAACTGAATTTCGTTATTTCGTTAAAGTCATTGAATGTCTGAAGCGGATGTGGACTGCGCTCAATAGATCTGAACGAGAGAGGTCAAGTAATGATAATCTAGACTCTCTGCCCTAGATTCTCTGTTGGAAGAAGAAATTTCAATGTCGGATGATCAACTGTAATTTTTTCTGTTCAATAGGTTCTGTTCTGTTTGCTCCAAACAGCTTTTTCTTGAAGACCCACCGACAACAACATTGTTTTCAATTTCTTTCAGTCGCGTGCTGACGAAATTATGCTCGGATACTTTCAAAAGCATAATAGGACTGAGTTTTTATTAATATACATATGTATATGCTGCCAACTATTTGATTAGCAAATTTAAAAACAACTTGATTAAGTAAATAAGAGTATAATTGAGTTTATATATCCGCTACCCATTGGGTAGAAAGGTATTATAAGGTATTATAACAGGCACAAGGAGGCATCTCCGATCCCATAAAATACGCCTACTGACAATCTGGTATATTTTGCACTCTATAGTATATATTGAGTTTAGTGCCATAACAATATACCAATATACCATTCGACATATTTTAAAAGAATTTGTGTGGTATATTTTTCGCTATATTTAAATCAAATTCCGCAATATTTTGCTTTAATTCAAAATGGGTAGCGATTATCTCACAGACTCTCTCGACTGTCGCTGTTTATATCGTATTTAGGATTGTTTTTGAATGTTGCCCCGAAATTTAATGAGCTCAACTGTTGCCGCCCAATCGAGAAGCATATGATGTTGAAGAGAGCATTCTTGTCCCAATTTATTATGGCCATAAGTAATGAATGCACTTCATGTGGTTGTGTGCAGCTACCCTGCAAAATAATGATAGTTTGTGGGTGGCTCGAAGCGAGAAGGAAACGAAACGACAAGCAATCAATTCAATGTGGAATGTTATGGCTTTTTAATACTTGTAATACTTTCATCCCCCTCCCTCCTCAACTTGAGGGTAGTTGTTGTTACCCTCGCTCGCATTAATGAGCCCAAATATTGAAGTAGTAACGAAAACTCAATTAAATTTCTCTCCCCCTCCTATAACTCTTCTCTTCTCTTCAGTTGCAATTGCACACAGGTGTTCTAGCTGTTCCCATTTTAAAGGGAACACTTTGCTTGCTGAGTTGCACTCAAACGAGTGTTTCACATTGCCACAACGTTCCAACTCGTGGCGACTTCGGCTCTCGGCTGTGTTTCGCCTTGGTGCATGCAACACCAAGAGTGGCAGCGACTCAGTCGCTTGTAGCAGCGACAGCAGATGCAACGTTCACACCAAATAAAAAACGAAAAAAGAAAGAAAAACAGTCCGTGTTTGAGCTCAGTTCAGTTCCGTTTTCAGTTTTGCATTGCAATCGCAATCGCAGTCGAGTTCGCGTTCGCAATTCACAGTTTGCAGTTCGCAGTTCGCAGTTTGCATTTCGCACTCGCATTTCGCAATCGCATCGCATTCGCATTCGCACTATTCACACACACACGCACACACACACTCACACACTCATTTGCCATTCATTCGACTTTCGACATTCGCGCGTTTGTGCAGCAAACTAGACCCGGTTAGCTGTTTTCTTTTTTTCTATTTTCTGTTATTGTTTCCTTTGTTTATTGGTGCGTGTCTTTAGTTTTTCTTCCTCCCTCCCCTTCGTGCCCGAACGCTGTCTCTCTTGCACACTTGCTTTCAGCATTCTTTCGTAATTGCGAGGCCAGAGTGGGAGAGAGAGAGAGAGAGAGAGCGGGACAGGGAGAGGGAACGTTGTTGTGCGAAGAGTGCGACGACGACATAATTAAATTAAAATTTACTCACAACACACACACACACACTCACGTACACATCGACAGGGGCCAACTAATCACATTACCAACCATCAGCCATCAGACATCGGCCATCGGGCAAAGCAGCTAACGGAAAACAGCCATTGACATCGTCGCAGGCAGTCGGCCAACATCGCTGAGAGACAGACCCACAAGACATTTCTATATAATTTTGTAGTTTTCCGTTTTCTGTTGTTGTGTCCCTCTGTGTCTGTGTCTGTGTGTGTATGTTGTGATGAGTGTGTTGCATACTTTTTTGGCGCGCACTGTCCTCCAGCTCTTAACGCAAATTGAAAACGTGTTTCCAGTGCTCGGTTCTCAACATTGACAACATTCTTAAAGCCATAAATCCACGCCCACATCTAAATTCAATTCGAAGCCAACTCCAACGCCAACGTCCACTTTACCAGTGAGGCGACAAATTTCTCAACTTTTCCGGCTGGTAAGTTATGCACAAGTTTTTGAATGGAATATCTGGAATATACCCAAAAAAATATATACATATATTTGACTTTTACACAGTCGATTGAATTTATAATCTTTCTAGCAGTTTAATTTTAGACTGATTGCTGAACAGTGTTTTACAATTCTAGATTAAGAGTCGCCTTTTTCCTTTTATAAAAAATGCTCAAGTCCGTGGGTTCAATTATACCCAAAACTCTTAGATGAATACTTGGTAATATTTCATATTAAATATTAAGTATTACAATAGTTTTTCTACCTACATTTTGTAGCTGAACAATGAAAAACTAATTGATGCGATTAGTGTAGAAAACATCTTTATTTCTCACACATAAATGTCTATTCAAGATAAGAGAATAGAATTCATTATGATAATAAACATGTTAAGATTCTCTATAGCTAGTATATAAATATAAGATTATATATTATAATGTTCCAGGTTATTTGAAATTACCAGTAGGTGGATTTATATAAAAGATTATAAGAATGTGAGCATATTCATTTCAACTCTTGAAAATGTAATATTTTGTCCTTTACTGAGAACTTTAAATTCACTTCTCAACAACTTTATCTCAGTTTACACTCTCATTAGTGGAATTATCCACTTCTCAAAACCTTCTCATCTCACCTATCAGGTTTTATTACTCAAGTTGACGTTTATAGAAAAATGCTTAAGTTCTTGAAGGATGCACTCAATTATTAACAATAATAATTAAATTTCATTATAAACATTAACATTTTGTCTACTTAAATTTTAAGTAAGAAGTATAGAAACAAGTAAGAAAGTTACAGTCGAGTGTGCTCGACTGTGAGATACCCGCTACCCATTTTTAATAAGGGCCAAATATTGCGGAATTATTTTCAAAATATACCGAAAATACTAAAAAAAAAATACTACAAATATACCAAATGATATGTTTGGTATATCGATACAGGACACCATTCAAAATATACCACAGACGGCACAATGTACCAGATTGTCGCCCAAAACAACTAAAAGCCCTAGTAAGTAGGCGTTTTTGCCCATACAAAAGTATTTCTTTAATAACTTCCACAATTTTTATCTGATCGCAATTAAATTTTCAGAAATCATAACTACTATAGTAATTATTGTATATACCAAAATTCGCAACTCTAGCTTTAAAATTGCGCTTGTTATTTGATTTTTTTGATTTGCGGTGGCGGAAGTGGGCGTGGCAAAAATTTGAAACAAACTTGATCTGCGTGCAAACATAACAAATGCTATCGAAAAAAAATTATAGCTCTATCTCTTATAGTCTCTGAGATCTAGGTGTTCATACGGACAGACGGACAGACACACAGACGGACAGACGGACAGACGGACAGACGGACAGACGGACATGGCTATATCGTCTCGGCTGTTGACGCTGATCAAGAATATATATACTTTATAGGGTCGGAGATGCCTCCTTCTACCTGTTACATACATTTCCTGCCGGCACAAATTATAATACCCTTCTACCCTATGGGTAGCGGGTATAAAAAGCTTTATATTCAAGATAAGGGAATAGAATTCTCTACATTGAAAATTATGTTAAGATTCTCAATATTAAGAATTAATATGTAGGACATCAATTTATATATAAGTGTATAAGGATGTGAACATATTCTCTTTAAATTGTAATCTTTCCAATTTAACCGAATACTAAAAGTTAATTTCTCAACAATTTTATCTCAGTTTACACTCTCATTAGTGGATAATTAGCTTCTCATCTTTGCTTTGTCTTTTAGCTTTACAAGTTTATCAGGTTTCATTACTCAAGTTGACGTTTCTATAAAAATGTTTGAGTCCTTGAACGAAGCACTCAATTATCGCCAAAATTCTTACATAAATACTTACTATTAAATAATAAGTATTGCAACATTTTTTGTAACCCAATTTTGCAGTCTGAAAGTGACAAATAATTGTGGAAATAAACATTATTTTTGACAAATAAATTTATATTTCATAAAAGGAACAACACATCGCAATTAAATTTTTAAACTTATTCGTATAGTATAGAGTTAAGGGTAGTTTGAATTTATTATGATAACAAACATGTTAAACACTCTGACCTTTTTGCTTTCAATCACTAATTAATTGCTGTACTTAACCTCTTCAAAGATACCATCCTTTGATTGTGTGATAGTCAGTAAATCATCCACTAATTGTCCCAGCGATTATCACAAAAACGTTTCAATAAGATAAAACTTTGAGTTACGCATCTGTTAACTGAGAGTTAATACAACAAAAAAATATGACATCAGCACAGAAAAGGATTTCGGGCCGCAAAGATCAATTAAACTTTTTAATCGACCAATTCAATTAAATAATCATTACAATAACGAAAAGCGCCATTTCATTTGCATTGTAACCGCACTTAATGACATATTCTCTCTCTCTCTCTCTGGTGTTCTCACTCTGACTTTGTTGTAAAAATATTTACAGTCAAAGATGACGCAACGATTAAGGCTGTGTAAGAATTATTAACTGACATTCGTCCTCACTTCGTCTCCTGCTGTTCCATAAACTTTTTAATGTGGCGCCTGTCGTCAATGAAATTGTCATTGCAATTTTGTATTTGAATTATAAATGTATTTTTATATGGCAGTTACAGTTCAGTTCAATTCAATTCAATTTCATTTATTTCGGCGCCTCAATAATTTCCTGTTGTTTTGTGCCTGATATTGGCCCCCAAAAGGCAATCATTCAATGATTATGCTGGCCAATTAAAAACCATTTTGTAACTCAAATCAGGCATTCATTTTGTAAATATATATATGTGTGTATTGTCCGCAAGGCATGCCACATTTGATATTTTTTGTGACGTTTTTACCACTTCATTTAACGCAATTAAATTTTCAAAGTTATTCGTGTAGTGTAGAGTTAAAGGGAGGTTGAATATTTTCATTCCATTTAAAAGATTTGTGGCACATATTTACATTATTTATTTATTTAATATTATTATTAACATTTTCATTATCCATTTATACTCCACATATAACCTAATAGCCAAATTTTCTTGCAATAAAATAAATATATACTGTTCAGAAGAAATATATGTATAGACATATTAATAGTAGAACAGAATTAGATTATTGAGAGGAATATCGATTTATTTAATAATCGGTAACAAATACTGCAACTACAATATAATACTATAGAATCTAAAAATTTACCAGAATGTGAGAGTATTCAGTATTTTGCGTTAAAAAAAACTCTCGAAACTTAAATTTGGTATTTGTTGCAACGAAAAAAATCAGTAACAAATACTGCAACAACAATATAATACTATATAATCTAATAATATACCAGTACGTGAGAGTATTTAGTATTTTTCATGACATAATCCCTCGCAACTTAAATTTGATATTTGTTGCAATGAAAAAATAATTGAATTACATGTGTATCAATGTATTTTGCTGTCACACCGTTTGAATTCTTCTCCCCATCCACATTGATTGGCAATCGCAATCACATGCATTCACTTGAATTCACGGAATTCCCCTACGTATTTGTCGTGCTTCAATTATAATGCAAAATATTTGCATTTCAATGCATTCATGTCAGGAAAACGAAAAAAAATGTATAAAAAGGGATCCACGCTACGTGACAATTTGATGAATTTCTGCGAAACCTTTCGATGGATTTAGTTGTGGCATTGTTTATGCTCAAAGTGCCGCATGTAATTCAACATGTTTCAATTAAGCATTTTAATTAAATGCGCAGCATTTTTCCATGCTAATTTTTTAGCAAATACTATATAAACGGAATGCAAATTATTTCAACTGTGAATGCTTTCGTGTTTGAATATCAAATCATTTTCGATGTGGCAAAATATTTGCGGCATTCTATTTGGTTTGCAAAGTGCAACGAGGAAAGTTCTTTGATCGAATTTAAATATATCAACTTTTTGCTAAGATCTTGAGATAAATAAAAAGCTTTCTTATTCGAAAAGTAAGAGTTTATTTTTTTTAAGTGAAAAAAGGGATTTTTACATAAGATTTTTATTATTTAATATTTTATATGTTGCTTAAATTATTATTCCATAAATTGATCTGATTAAGTTGCAGTTTTTTTTTTTAATTATTTAAAATAATTTCACTGATTGAGATTTCTGGTTATAAAAAAATAAGTACGAAAGTTTGAGATACCCGCTTCTCAATTTCAATAAAATGAAGACTGTGCGGTATTATTCTTAAAATATACCAAATGAATATACCCATGGAAATTAAAAGAAGGGAAATAAAAAACTATATTTTATTTAATGAGATTAAAAATGTATTTTTTGCTAACATTGTTGATATTAATACATTAGCTTTAGGATACCCGTTACTCAATTTTAATAAAAACCAAACAATGTGGTATTATTAATAAAATATACCAAATAAATATACAGTGAGTAATAAAGGAAGAAAGGAATGTTAAAATACTGTATTTCGCTTATCATTATACAATTAGTGAAATTAAAAAAGTATTTTTTCATAAAATTGTTGATATTAATAGATTAGATTTCAATAAAAGCGAAACTTTGCGGTATTATTCTTGAAATATACCAATTTAATATACCGAAGAAAGGAAGAAGGAAATAAAATATTATATTTCGCTTATCGCTTTATACAATCTGCGATATTTTAAATGCATTTTTTCTTAAATTTGTTGATATTAATACTTTCGATTAAACATTTAATTTTTTTAACATTTTTATATTTTATACTTCATATTTATCCTTATTAAAATAGCAATATTTTATGCGTCTAAAAAAAGCTTAATTACCGAATATCGAATTTGTTTTAGCATAAGTTTCATTGAATGAATTACAAAGTCCTCACAAAAAAACTAAAATTACTCAATATTTTCACCATTTTGCGTTTGCTCTAGCTTCTTCTTTATTAGGAGAGTTGCCGCCTGAAAGTATGCTAATAAAAATTTTTAATTTATGGCAATTGCCATAAAAAGTTACTCGAGTGCTTGCTGGCCAGGCAAATGACCTGTGCCTCTGCCTCTGCCTCTGCCTTTCGCTTTGCCTTTCCCCTGGACGGTGAAAGCTGCTTTTCGCTTCGTTGCCCCGTTAAGTATGCAATGTATTTTCGTTTTCATTTTCCATATTTTCCGTGTGCACGCACAAAACGCATTCGTTGCCGCGACAACATTACTACACTAAACCTTACTTTTCCTCCCTCCCCCTCTTGGCACTCTCTTGGCTTATCGACGCCCTCGTTTCGATTTCGCTGCTGCTGCCCATTGTCATTGATGGCTTCGTTGCTTCGCTGCCCCCCGCGGCGCGTGTTCATCAATAATAATTTCAAGTGGTTTTTGGCCATGCAAACTAGAAATGCACCCAGCAGCAGCAGCAGCAACAATGCAGCCAGTGCTAAGCCATGCCCCAATTTGCAGCTCTGCCGCCACGCCCACTCGTAAAGAGGGCGCGAGGCGACGCGACGCGACGCGACGACGGACACTTCAAAGTTCGATTTTTGTATTGAAAATTGGCGTGCATTACTTTGCCGTTCAAGTTAAACAAAAGAAAATATGGCAGCTGAAGCAAAAGCAAAGGCAAAGAGGGAAAAATAGAATTGTAAATGTGTGCGTGTGTGTGTGTCGCTTACCTTTTTATATGGTTGCTTTAATGGCAGCCAATAACTTAAGCCTTAAATATATTTTAAGAATTCGTCAGTAGGTAAAGTGAAATATCGCAAACTATGGAAAATATTTCCTAGATAGTATGCATTGATTAACTTCTCTTCGAAGTGATAATATCTAATTATATATTTTATACAAATAGAAAAAAAGGTCATTGATAAGTGACATGAAAAATTGTAGATTGCAAGAACAGAAAATGGGAAAAAATGTTGTAAATAAAATGCATTGATTAATTTCGCTTTTCACTTTGAAGCTATTATTTCTAAAACTTATACGGAGTAAATATAAAATCGTGTTTTATCTCTAGTTCCGTAATTTCTTGTAATATTTAGTTCGTTTCTTAGGCATTCATGATATTTTCTATGTTTTTTTTTAAATTTAGAAGATAAATAAAATAATGCTAATGCAAAACAGGCTCTAAAACCTACAAAGAAATAGTTATAGTTACAGAGCTGCTAGTTATTAATTTTCTAATATCATTGAAAGTAATTTTATATAGAATAATAAAGATAATCGTAGAAGTTATACTTCTGTATGGAAAATTACGCCTACTGCAATCGAGTTTTAGCTGCTTTGGCTGACAAACGGGTAATTTTATATCTTTATGGTATATTTCGAATGTAGTACTTCAAATATATACCAAATATGGCCCTTGGTATATTTTACGTTTGTTCAGTATATTAGTATTTCTGCTTTTATTCAAAATGACTTGTTATACCCGCTACCCATAGGGTAGAAGGGTTTTATAACTTTGTGCCGGCAGGAAATGTATGCAACAGGTAGAAGGAGGCATCTCCGACCCGATGAAGTAGGGTCCGTCTGTTCATATGAAAATATGAATATAAAGCTAGCGTCGCGAATTTTGGTATTTACAATAACAACTATAGTAATTGTGATTCCTGAAAATTTGGTTGCGATCAGATAAAAATTGTCGAAGTTATTAAAGAAATACTTTTGTATGGGCAAAAACGCCTACTTTAGAGAGGTCTTAGTTGCTTTGGCAATCTGATTGCTGACAATCTGGTATATCGTGCTGTCTATGGTATATTTTCAATGGTATATTTGATATACCAAAATACAATTCCCTATATTTTTAGTATTTTTGTAGTATGTTTGGTATATTTTGAGAATAATACCGCAATATTTAGCTTTTATTCAAAATGGGTAGCGGGTATCTCACAGTCAAGCTCACTCGGCTGTAGCTTTCTTACTTGTGTAGTTATAAATCCGGAACTATTCTATAATTTTTTGGTCGAATTCATCTGTCTAATAAGAAGAAGATAAATACACCTTTAGCACCCACTATAATACACTGCTTTGTGTAATTATTAGTAACAAAACTGCATCATTTATGTTAAGATAAGAAACGAATATATGAAGATCATTTCTTAAATTACATTAATATTCAAGGTTCGACTGAAAGGATATTTACAGGATAATCATAAGTTTACTGACTTTTAAGTATTTGCACCTCTATTGAAAGCATCTAGAGACTTAAAATGTACTACATCGAAACAAAAATTAAATGCAATAAAAACAGAAATATTTCCATTCAAAAAATAAATCGCTGCATTAAATTGTCGATCGTTTTATTTTCCAGAACTCAATAATATATAAATAATTACATAATTGAGTCAAATATGGGAATTTCAGCGTTTCAATTTATCACTTCTTCATCGCATCTTTGGGGCGAATTAGCATCTTAACTTCATTAAGTAAAATATAATTGTACCAAACTGTCCCTCAATGTAGACGTGACCCATATGGTGCATTTAAATTACTGCATAAGAAAAAACAAAAATCTATAATTATGTGTATTCCTTCGTAAATAAAAATTTGTAATATTTACCAATAAGAACAAGCATCGTACCACCAGCCACTTTCAGTCCAGACTGCGCAATTACCATCATCACGTTTGTCGTTGTCGTGATCGAATGTTGTGAATTTCATGTTCTCATTGTATCTCATGGCATCCCCAATAATGGTTCCATTGAATTTACCCAAACTCAGTGCATATCCATTATCTTCATCAGATATTTTGAAGTCGTCATAACGAGCGTTGTAGGTACTTCCATCCTCATCAACCATATGTATGTAAAGTTCGAAACGCTGCAAGCTCGTGATACGATGTAATTTCTCTAATCCAAGAAAGAAATCACTTTCAAAAGAACCGAAACCTTTGCGATACGTTGCCCAATCCCTAGTGAAATTCTCATTTCCTCCAACTCGTTGTTGTATTACAATCCATCCAGGTCCAGCTAACTGACTATCGCACAAAACATTGAATAAACCTATGCCAGAGATCTTGAGTTGATTAACTCCTGGATTTCCTCCGAAAGGGATGCATGTTGTGGCACTTAATTTATCAAGTTCAGATTGACTTAGCTTAGTTTCACTTTCTGTTAATTTCAATTGAATATTTTTCTGTCCTTCTCTAAAGTTCTCTGATGTCCCTTTTAATTCGTTGATTTCTGAACGATATAACTGAATAACATGTTCATGCTTTATTAATATAGATTGACTCTTCTCTAATTGCGACTCAAGTGTTTTCTGATGCTCTGTGTTATTCTTAATATTCTCACTAAATCTCTTTATCTTTTCATCTTTTTCAATTAATCTAGAATTAAGATATTTTAATTGAACTTGACAATTTTCTAAGTTGGTGGATTTATCTGTTAGTTGTTCTTTTAAAGAATTAATTTCAGATTCAGATTTATCAACTTTATTTTGACACAATTGCAAATCGTTTTCCCCTTTGATTACTTTGTTTTTATACTCATTTAATAGATCTGCCTCCTTCATGAATGTTTCATGAATTCTTACAATTTCATGATATTTTTCCATAAGATCAGAATTTAATTCACTTATCTGCTTTTCCTTAGTTTCACTTTGTTCTAACTCATTTCTAACCTGCCTGAAGTAATCGAGTAAAGGTCTTGTAGTTATGAAGTCGGCACTGTTCTTCGATTTTTCGGTCTGATTCACACGTCTAATAGGACGAAATACACTTTAATCACTTTTTATTCTTCTTATGTCTTATTATGTCTTTGTTCTCACTTCATCTCCAGTTGTTGTAGCCACCAAGAATATTTGAAGGACAATCAGTAAGAAAACTCCGTTAAATTTTATTCCGGCCATTTTAAATGTTTCGACTGCCCGCAAACAAAATGAATTTGGAACTGAATTTCGTTATTTCGTTAAAGTCATTGATTGTCTGAAGCGGATGTGGATTCCGCTCAATAGATCTGAACGAGAGGGGTCAAGTAATGATAACCTAGAGTCTCGGCCTAGATTCTCTGTCGGCAGAAGAGATTTTAATGTCGGATGAGAAGAGATTTCAATGTCGGATGAGAAGAGATTTCAATGTCGGATGAGGAGAGATTTCAATGGCGAATGATCATCTGTAATTTTTTCTGTTCTATAGGTTCTGTTCTGTTTGCTCCAAGCAGCTTCTTCTTAGAGACCCATCGACAACAACATTGTTTTCAATTTCTTTCAGTCGCGTGTTGACAGTGGGGTCAATCTTCGAAGTACTCGAAATTATGTTCGAATATTTTCAAAACGACAATGGGACTGAGATTAATTAATTAATATATATGCTGGCAACTATTTGGTTAGCAAATTTAAAAACAACAGTATTTGATATGTTTGCTCGCAGATGAAGTTTGTGTCAAACTTTTGCCACGCCCCCTTCCGCTCCCGCAAATCAACAAAAATCGAATAACAAGCGTAAAAGCTAGAGACGTGAATTTTGATATATAAATTTTCTTATATGTAATTTTATATAGAAATTTCAATTAAAAATAAAATATATTTATGTGGCAGTTAGATTAACTTACAGATAAATATGCTGTTAATTAAAGACATCTACGCTGTTAAACTTTCTAATGAGTGACTTAATTAAAAGACTGCAATTTGGTGTTGATATTAATTGCAGGCTTGACCTTCTTCAGATTGCACACTGTTAATGAGATCAGTGCAAGGCTGTTTTGAATGACAAGTTTAATGAGTCGCCAATTAGTTTTTAGCGGCAATTCAAAAATTGAACTAATAAACTGTCTGCAAATTAGCTTATCGATTTGCAATTTATAATAAAATAAAGTAGGAAACCGCAAATTTAAGCAGACAAAAATATTGAATGTTTATTTGCTGTAAATATTTGGCAAAATGTCAGAAAGGACAATTGAATAAACTGCAATTTAGTTTATTAGGAAACTAAATGTTAAACGTGTTTAACTTCAATTTGTTGTGTATTTTGCGTGTCTGTAATTGTAATATCGACGTTTAATAAATTTAAATGTAGTCAACTAACATACAAAGCATAAATAACAAAACACACACTTTGCTGTAGTCTATGCGATTTGCGGCCAACTGAAATTCCGTGCACGATGAGAATCCGCAGCCCACTAAACGGAAGTGCATTCACAAAATTTGCGCAGTACTTCCGGTTTCCGTATAGTGTCTGCTTCTGTGTCACTGCTTCTCTTTCTCTCTCTCTCTCTCTCTCTTTCTGTGTATGTGTGTGTGTGTGTGTGGCATTTGTGTTTGCATTCTTCGTGTGCAACGTAGCAGAAGTTTGATAAATTTCATTTTTGAGTCCAGTCATGGCGAATTTCAAATTTCAAATTTCATACTATTCTATGAAAAATTCATTTTAGTTAGATTATTTTGACGGAATTACTTAATAGCATAAGCAGAAGTTGAACTGCAGTGATGCTCTCTAAATAGTTAATTAAATAAAAGTCACTTTTTCTGTTGAGTAAAGTCTTCAACGAATGATCTAATGATGATATTTCACTGAGCTTATTATTAAACAACACAAAGTTAATCATTCTATTAAGCAATATGAGTTTAACACCAGTCTCTATTCCAAACAGAAGTTGAATAAATTTAATTTTAGAGTCATTTCAGTAGTAGCAAATTGCAAATTTCATTTTCAATGAAAATGTAGCATTCATTTTAGTTAGATTATTTTGAAGGAATTACTTATAAGCAGAAGTTTAACTCTCTAAATAATTTATTAGTAAAAGTCAATTTATATGACGAATGATCTAATGATGAGTTTGTATTGTATTAAGTATAAGATTGTATTAAACAACATGAGTTAAACACGAGTCTCTATTTCAAACAGAAGTTTTTTAAATTCCATTTTAGAGTTCAGTTATAGCGAATATTTCATTTCACTCCTTAGCAAAATGCAAAACTTATTTTCGTTAGAATATTTTGCATATTTACTGAATCCAATAAGCCAAAATTTAATGAATCCAATAAAGTAATGCTGCTCTATGAATAAAAGACCTCTGGGTTATATGCTAAATTAAACTCACTTTATGTGCTAGTAAAGTGTTAACGAATTATCTAATTATGATAAATCATTGATTTTTCTTTTAAATTATTCATCCACAGAGTCGAAGGTTCACGATTTTCGATTGCGATTAGATAAAATTGTAGAACTTATTTAAGAACAAAATTTATATGGCTAAAGACTTGATTAGCTTGACAATCTGACATATGTACTTTGTACTGTATGGTATATTTTCAATATCGGTAGACCAAATTCGCATATTTTAGTATATTTTATAAATAATACCGCACTGTTTTGCTTCAGTATATTAAATTGGTATATTATAATAGAAATACCACATTGGTTTGCATTTATTGAAAATAGGTAGCGGGTATCTCATAGTCGAGCACACTCGACAGTACATCTCTTGTTTCTGAATACATCACATCAACACAAAACTCTATCTCAAACAGAAATTTCATAAATTTTAATTTCCCATTCTCTGTAAAATGCAAAATTCTTTTTTATTGGATTATTTACCGGATTTAATGTATAGACAAGCCAAAAGTTTAACTTTAATTCTGCTCTATAAATAATTCAGAAGGGCTCTGAAAACTAAGCTACATAATGCGAAGTGTTAACTAGAGTTAGAGAAAGTTAGACAAATATTGTTAGATAAATTTAATACAACCATTTAGCTTTTAGAATGAGTTTCAACTGAACTAAATTAATAAGAGACTAAAGTAATTAAAACTAATGATGATACTTCATTGTGTTTTTGACTATATGACTATATATTTAATAGATTGTATATTTGATGAATTCAAATGAATTAAAACTAATTATTACTGATAGATAAAAGCTCTTGTTAACTTATTATTATTAAATTGTATAAAACTAATTAAAATAATAAGAAATTAATTTCAAACGGATCAATATCAATTATTTGATTCACTCTTTGCTTATTTCTGCTGCTTCCCATTTTAATTGAAAATAAAGCTTAGCTAAATGCTATCAGTATAAATTATTGCTTTATTTTCTGCAAGCTTGGTCATCGATACGCAGTTTTTCAATTTGCTACAACCTTTTCAAATAGCAATTTTAATCAAGAGATAATGCACATTGAATCGAAATACAAAAAAAAATACACAGCTTAGGTGAGCTTCGTCTAATTAAAACTATAAATTATGGAATGCTCGTTAAAATTCATTTGGTTGGTGTTCTTTTTTGCAGTAGCATTTTTAATTGCTATTTGTGCAACATATTAAAAGGCAGCCAAACACTTGCAACAATAACAACAACAACAACAACAATAATTGTGCCAGACGCAGTCAGCCTCAGCCTCTGATCTTGTCTCTCTCTCTCTCTCTGTCTTTCTTGCTATCGCAAAAGGTGTGAAAAGTGGGTGGGGGGAAGGGCAATGCATAATTTACCTCATGCTCACACCCGCTGAATGGGATCCAAATATATAATGTGTGGACGTGGCAAACAAGGCAAGGCAAGCGGAAAGAGCGCGCGTCAGAGACTTGTAAAATGTGCAAAATGCAAAAACAGAAAAAAAATACGAAAAAATTGTAAAATGTAAAATGTAAAACGGGAAATAAAAATAATAATAAAAGAAAAAAGTGAGCAAGCAACTCGTATGTGGCATAAGGACAGCAGCAGCATGCACAAAGAGAAAAAGTTTAAACTAAACTCAACTAAATTCAAGCAATGAACTTTACTTTAAAATGTCGTCTGTTTTAGATTAAATTTTTAACATCAAACAGCCAAAAATATATTTTCTTTTCATATTTTATTGCATTACAAAATCTATATTTTATTTAATAACTGATATCTATCAAGAAAGATAAAAAGAATAGTTCGAAGCCTACTAAGAAAGACAAAAACAACAATTTAATTAAAAGACTAGAACGAAAGACAAAAAGAGAACAATTTAAATAGAAACCTAGAAATTTATTCATAAATTTTTGGTGTATTAAGTTTAATTCTGAAATTCAAATGTAATACTTTGGTTCCCTAACTAAATAAATATTCTATTGTAATGCATTTCCAATTAAATTTTTTTTAAGAAAGATAGAAATCTAACTTTAAGTTAAGGAATTCACTTCTGTAATTTCAAATGTCTGAAAATAATAATAATAAAATTATAGATCAAGAATAAAATAAATTGAATTTTCCTATTTTAGTACAAAATTTGATATTTTGATATTTTATTTGACCAAATTTTAAAGTAAAAAGGAAAAATAAATAAATAATAAGAATTTAATAGAAATTATTCGAGTTAAATATCAAGATGTATTAATCTTTTATTTAAACTCAACTAAAGCTATAGACAATTCCGACACCTATCAATTTTTTTCTCTGTGTAGAATGTGGGCTCCTTCGTAGCAGGTGGGCGAAGCGTGTAGGTTGGGGGCGTGGCAAACAGCCAGTGGCAACAGATAATTTCTTTGCTTTTTACATGGCAACACACAGAGACAGAGACAGAGACAGAGAGAGAGAGAGAGAGAGGAGCATTTTCCAATGGATTTTTCGCAAAGTTTCCGGTACGCTCGGCAGCAAATTTATTGAACCATGAAATGTTTGTGAACGTGTCTGGGCAGAGTCAGTATACTAAAAGAGATGCGGCACACAGAGAATCTTGATAGAGGAGGAGAGCAGAGCAGAGAAGAGAAGAGGGGAAACGAGAAGTAGAAAGGAGCAAAACAAGAAAGCTGCCCTAATAATGCTTGTTAGTTGTTGCATCAATTTGATACCCTGTAAATATATAAATTAAGCAAACGTAATCGCTGCTAATGCACAAACTTCAACCGGGTCATTATTAAGTCGTTTACTGTCAAGTTTATAGCTTTTTATTGACTGTTGCTTCAAACTTTATGACTGCACTTTTTTTGCCAGTCATTCTGTTTCCCACTTGCAGCAGTTATTTTAGCTTTGTCATGATACAGAAAGTAAATATTTAGAGTTAACAAACTTAGTTTAACTGCATGACAAACAAGAAAATATCAAAATAGAACATCAAAATAACAAATTTAGTGAAATGAAAATTTAATTTTCTTAACTTACAATTTCCGTATTATTATTTTATGATATGAGAAATAAGAAAAAAATAAATAAACGAAAATAAATTAAATTGAAATACGGTATAAACAAACAAAATAAAATAGAAAACAATAAGTAAGGAACCTAACTAATATTCATTTTCAATAAAACCATATTTTAAAAATATACCAAAAATATAATACTAAAATACTAAAAATCAAGGAATTAAGTAAGAAAATTACCCGCTATCCATTTTAATTAAAACCATCCTTTAGAAAATATACCAAAAATATACTGTAGAAACACTTAAATAAAAAATTAAGAAAGAAAGCTACCCACTACCCAAATTCAATAAAAAATATTAAAAAATATACCCAAAATATACTACAACTTACTCAAATATATCAAAATTATACCAAAAAAACATACAAAATACTAAAATAATAAGAATAAGTAAGAAACCTACCCGCTACACATTTTCAATACAACCATATTCTAAAAATATACCAAAAATATACTACAAATATACTAAAAATCAAATAATTAAGCGAGAAAGTTACCCGCTACCCATTTTAATTAAAACCATCCTTTAGAAAATATACCATAAAAATATTTCAATAAAAGAATTAAGAAAGAAAGCTACCACTGTCCAAATTCAATAAAAACAATATTTAAAAATTATATCCAAAATATACTACTAATTACTTAAATGTATCAAAAATATACCAAAGATACATACAAAATACTAAAATAATAAGAATAAGTAGGAAAGCTAGCCGCTACTCATATTCAATAAAGCCATCTTCTAAGAATATACCAAAATTATAGATAATTTTATCTTAATAATATTAAAATATACCGAAAGCTGCAGTTTCTGCGGTTGGTGATGACTCCTTCTGCTTGTTACATATATTTCCGTAAGTTTTATAATACTTATGTATACATAAATTATTTTCATTATTCATCAAAAAAAGGGTATTTCAATGTCTTCATAACACAAAAATAGCAGCTACTGAATTTCTTGCTTTCATTTCTCTTCCATGTGGAAACGATGAAGCAAAGCATCGTCTCCTTCTTCAAATTTGCACTTGTTTTTGCTTTGGAAATTGTTTGGTTGAGCTTTTTATTTAACGCATCAATGGCCACTTGGCTATTGGCTATATGCTATTTTGGCCCTGGGATCTCGTCGTGGTCAATTGCAGAGCCAAAAGGGTTGTGTTTGTTATTGTTATTGTTATTGCCAAAGCTCCCGCTGCTGCAACTGTTTCTGATTCTGATTCTAGTTGTTGTTGTTGTTGCAGCTAGTCGTTTTATTGTTGCTTTTGTGAGTGTATAACTGCCACATGGCTCATAATTTTTCATTGCGATTTCAGTTTGCTTTTTCTTCCTCCTTCGTTTTGAGACATAAAAAATTGATGCAGGCTTCGATTTGATTGGATTTTGATATCCTATCGATGTGTATTGAATTGCATTGCCTTAGATAAAGCAAAGGGGGGGGCGAAGCATGGAAACTCTTTTGCCTTTAAATTTACCTGTGACTAAAGTGTATGCTTTTGAAATTAATTGGATACTATTAATTTTTCATTGCCAAATTGATATTTGGATTCAATATGAGCTCAGCAATTTATATTGTTGTAAGATTGCTTCAGATAAATTGAAAAAAGTTTAATAATCTTTTTCAAGAGCTTTATGAAACTTCAAGTTAAATCTGTTAAAAGTTTTACAGATTTACAACTCCGATTTCAACGCATTCATTTCATTTAATCTGTATACAAATCTAAATTGTGTATGCATATTGAATTTCTAAGCGCATTCCAAAAATGAATTTATGGTTTCCTTATTTATTACATGGGTTGTGGAATATCTAAAGCAGTTATTGTAATAAAATACGTTGCTTAATATTTAGTTTTCATTTAGTTTTCAGTTATGTAGTAAAATACGTTTACCTAATATTTAGTTTTCGTTCAGTTCTCAATTTTCATGCTTGTTTTTTGTGCTTTACGTTATGGTTATACAAAATATTTAAGAAAACTACAGTTTAGTGTGTTCGACTGTGAGATATACTCTCTAATCATTTTTAATAAAACCATATGGTACAAATAAATACAATTAATGCTCCGAAGGCTTTATTTGGTATATGAATATAGTACTAAAATCAATATATATCATAAAGTACAAAATATGCCTGCAGCAACCATATACAATTATAAAATATGAAAGTTATTTCTTAAATAACTTTTACAATTATTATATAATGGCAATCATATTGTTGAGGAATCAAAATGACTATAAAGATTAAGGTAGCACTTATAGTCGCTAAGATCTACCATAGGCTCTCATTCGGAAAGACAAAGACAGACAGACGGACAAACGGCAAGAATACATACATTTGTTGTAGGCACAATATTAAAATACTCTTTTGCCTTATGGGCAGCGGGTATATAAATATCATGACTATATAGAAGTTATTAAAGTTGAAGTTATGAAAGAAATATTTTTGTATGGGCTCTTAGGTGCTTTTGGCTGACACTCTGTAGTATATCTTGAATGTAGCATCATATAAATATACCAAATATACCATTTGTTGTATTCTTAGTGTTTTTGTGGTATATTATTTTGGAATATTTTGATTTTATTCAAAATGAGTAGCGGGTATCTCACAGTCGAGCACACTCGACTGTAGCTTTCTTACTTGATTGTTTTTTCTTTCTTTCAGCAGGGAAAAATGTGTAGGCTTAAAATATTTCATTTTCTTGAAATGCTATTTAAAATTTAATTTTTTGTAAACGATCTTATAAGTATGCAAATCAAAATTTCTTTAAAGTTTATTTTCTTTCCTGTAGAAAAAAGTGTAAATTTTGTAAAAATGTATTTCGCAAGAGGAACTTTGGGAATGGTAAAATTTAGTTTATTAATAAACTAAAGTAATTTACAATCATTATAATTTGCTAAGCTGTTGCGTATGATGCAAGTGAATAGTTTTGTTAGAAATGCATATAGAACTATTAAGTTTAAATTTTGAATACCCCTGAAGGGGGGGCTAAAATCTTTAGAGAAAATATTTAGGAAAACTTAGTTAGAAAACTTTGTAGAAATAACTTGGTTGAAACAATTTGGAGTTGGTAAATTTGTTAATAGGAGATGACGCAAGTCCCGTTAGCTGTGACGAGGAAACTGAGCGAAAGAGATGGATGAAGTAGGAGTAAGAGAGATGGATCAAAGAATGTTGAAAATGCGTGAAAATCCGGTAGAGAAATGAAAGTTCGTTGAGCTGAACGGCTTTAGTTTTATATTTTGATTTTGATTTTGTTGTTTTGTCAGCTTTTTTGACCCGCACTTGTGCTTGGCTAATTCAATTAAACACTTTTGCTCACTTTTGCCCAGAGTCTAGCTTCATCTGCCGCAGCGCAATTCCGAAATGAATTCGAGTTTCAAGAGGGAGAGAGGGACAGAGAGAGGGGAAGGAGACTTGTGAATGGGGCATAGATGAATTGGGGGCTGGCTTTTTGCAACTTGTTCACCTATTGATCGCCTTATTCAATTATTTGCGCCGCCATTCATGGCCGACTAAACCCGCAGCCCTCAGTCCCCTCAGTCCCCCTCGCCTCCCCCGCATCGCGAATCCGACACCAATTTGGCGCTGGCCTCGCTGGCTAACAAAAAGCGGGCAGACAAAGGCGACAGTTGCCAGCTGCCCCCCTCCCCATCCCCTCCCCACAAGCAGAATGATGCAACTCGGCATTTCTATGGATGCTTTTGGAAAACGGCTACGAAATCCGTGGCATGGCATTGCTTTGCACAATGCGCCCACCTCGCTTCGCCGCCTTCACCTCTCCTCTCCCTCCTTTTGGTGCGTTGCACTTTTCATGCATCAATTTTGAGCTTGAGCGTAGCATTTTTGCCAGCCAAGCCTGGTCAAGGACCGACAAAAATGCCGTAAACTAAATTCAATTAGAGTTGCCCATTTCTTTCATTCATGCCGTCTCACTCTCTCCTATCTTCCTCTCTCTCTCTCTCTCTCTCTTCGTGGCTGTCACAATGAATTACATTTACATAGTGCTGGACGAAGCAAAGAATTGACGACGAGCTCGTAAATGATTTCAGCATTTTGCAACATGTGTAAGAAGCAACCCGAAAAAAGAATGGGAGAATGGAAAATTGATTTGATTAAACGTTGCTCGCTGCATTCGGCAACAAGTGTGCATCCAAATGAGCCCGTTAAGTGATTGGGTGTGGCACGTCAGTTGGTCAACTAGTCAGTCAGTCAGTCAGTCAGTCAACCATTCAGTTAGTCAGTCAGTCAGTTAGTCAGTCTGTCACTCATTCAGACAGTTAGACAGTTTGTCTGGCTCTTGCAGCACTCCCAATTCAGTTAGTTCGTCGGATTGATTGCGAATCACGGACAGTTTCGAATTTATCTAAAGGGCATGACTCCTGGATGAATTTGCAAGTGCACTAAGGTGTGATATATTAAATTAAGCTTTAAGTTTAGAGATGAAAGCAGACCAAAGCGTTGCCTTTATAGTATAAACTGTGAGAGACTTTGTCCTTTTAAAGTTGGATTTCAAACATAAATCATTGTTGAAAGTATTCAAATATTGTGATTACAAATGTGTTGCAAAATATAATGCAGTACCCTAAAAAAATGACCAGTTTCTAAACTCAGTTTTGTTCTTAAAGTAAGACCACATTAAGAACACATTTTTAAAATTAAGAACATTAGTCATTAAATATAATATAATGTAGTATTTTGTTTATCTTAAAAGAAGATTTTTGGTCTTACAACTAAATGATTTTTTCCTCTTATTAATAAGTACTTTTATCTAATATCAAATGTTCTTGAAATCAAAATGTGCCTTTTAATTTTAAGATTTTTACAATCTTGACGCACTTTTTAGACCAAAATTCTTAGTACTAAGAACTTTTTAAAACTTTTTTAACAGTGTGTACATATTTTTTGTTTAGTACAAAAATAAAGTTGTTGTAAAGCCATTTATTTATATTGTAATAAAGCCGATCATAATATTAATATTATCTGCAAATATAGCATAGATAAATAATGCTATAAAATCAAGAGAAATTGCTTTAGTCAAGATGAAATCATATTTAAATTAAATAAAAGAGATAGAGAGACAATTTAATCATAATTTTGAATTAAATATTCCGGCAATAAGATTGTTTTAACGACATAAAATATCCATAATTCAAGAACGCACGAAAGTCACAATTTAATTTACCATAAGTAAGTTCAATCGGCAATAAGTCTTCTGAAAAGCAATCTCAATAAATATCAACTTCAAGCACTTACTTCCTGGAGCTTAACATTTTATCAGACTCAAACACAAATCAGTTGCAAACGGAAATACAAAGCGGGAATCAGATAAAGTTGTCATCTTGTCAATGTGCAGCAATAATCTAATCAATTTGTATAAACTGCAAAAAAAAACTTGAAAATTTAAAATAATACTCGTATTTGTGTGGTAAATTGAAAATCTAACAATATTTATTTCTATGCGAATATATATTTTCATTTCATTTTCAATTGATAAAATGAAATTCGTTAGTAAAAAAGGTGCAGAATAAACAGAGTTTGCAATATGTACTACAATAATAGGATATTCTCAGATAATAGCAAATTGCAATTTGTTGGCAGCTTGTGGACTCAGCTGTAGGCAGATGAGCTTAAACTGGATAAATATACTGTGTGTTATATGCACGTTTAAATTAAATGCCTTTTAATAAAGTACAAAAGTGTGGGAGGAGGCAGGAGGAAGCTCATAAAGTAGCTCGTAAGCTGCTTTAGTTATGCCCACATAGGAACTCCATTAAAAAAATGTACCGAAAACTGCACAGCACAAGAGTGTGTGTAAGTGTTGTTATCTGGTTGTGGGAGTGTGTGTTGTGATATGGGGAATTTATGGGATTTGCTTAAAGTAAATTGTAACGGATTTAAAACGAAGCACTCACCCGCAGCAGCCACTAACTAAAATAGCTGTCTGGCGACGTGTGTGTTAGCAAAACAAAAACAGAAGCAAAACAAGTTAGAAAGCTGCTGTCGAGTTTGCTCAACTGTCAGTTACATGGCAAAATGGCGTGGCAAATACTATTAAATAAACGGATTAAAAATATATATAAACCAGCAAAACGTGAGAATATTTAAACTTACGTTAAATTTGAGTGTGTATATAGAATTTTATAGCACTAGCTTTGAATGTCAATCAAATATTGGTGTTTTTAGGCACGGACGGACAGACAGCCGGAAAGTTTGATGGCATTAAATTGAGTCTTTTTTCAATATTAATTCGATTTTTCTATACCATTTACTGCACTACTATTTCTTACATACAACACTTCTCTTCAGCACTACTACAGGGTATTTTTTGGTAACAACAAGAGCAACAGAAACGGAAAGGAAACACAGAAGTAAATCCGTTGTGGAAGCTTTAGCAGCAGCCACGACCACGCAGCTGATAAACTTTGCTGCATACTTTGCGGCGTTGTTAAATATGTAGACACGCACACAGTGCACAGCAGACAGCTTTTAACACACATGCATGCACACAGTCAGCTGCTGGCTGCAATGTAATTCAGTTTAACACAAACACACAAAGTGGAGGAGTGGGAGTGGAAGTGAGAGTAGGAGATAGCAGATGAGTGTGAGGGAGATGCAATTTTACATGCAGCTAGCTGAGCTACGTCGCCTTTTTACATATTTACAACTTAATGCCCTGCCCAGTGTCTGTCTATGTATGTGTGTGTGTGTGTAAGAGCTTAACTTTGCATGCTACAAATAATTAAAGCATAAAATAAGGTGCCAGAGACAGTGCGCAGGCAGAGAGACATAGAGAGGGGCCAGAAATTGTCATCGTCATCGTATCATAAAAGACACCCAAATGCCTTTGATGCACTCCACGAGGCGGAGCGACCGCCACAGCAGAAGAAGCAGCAGCAGCAACAGCAGCTGCCACATGTAGCAAGAGTACATTGTCTCTATTTCAGCAGCTGCTTAGTGCTCTGTGTGCTCTGGTTGCTCTCTCATGTCCTGTCTGCTCTGCTCTTAATTGAATATTTTAATGCAAATTTAATGGTTTGGGTTCCATGCTTACATTTAATTTTCGTCTTCAAGTTTTGCCATCTTCAAAGTGTGTCCTGTGTCCGTCCTCCGTGTGTCCTCTGATGCTCATTTCCAATTTAAGTGCATCGTGTCATATGCAGCACAAAAAACTTTATGATGTCTCCCAGTTGGCAGATCCTTTTGCTGCTGCTTGCTGCTTGCACTCAACGTAAATGTTAAATGAGCAGCTGCCGTTTTTCTGTGCTGCTTATCACAATAAGCATGCAACTTTAATGCACCTCTAAACTTTTCACTCGCCTCTCTGCATATCGATATAAATAAACAGTGGGTGTTGTCGTAGCTCTGGATAACTATTATCTTTCGTTTTGCCATCCAATCGTTCTTTTGCCAGCTACCTGCTGCTACTATTATGCAATAACCCGCTGGCAAAGCAAACAAATAGATCCCTCGATCCGGGTGAATAACAAAAAAAAAAAAAAGAGAGAAATAGACTACAATAGAACGTGGAGCAACTGAAGTGTCACATGAAACGCTTTTAATTGCATTTTTTGTTCTGCCTTCGCTTGCTTTGTACGCTTTGCCATCATCGGTAAACAAGCACACAACAAACAGATAAAAAAAAGTGGGAAAACTAGGTTAGACTCTGAGATACCTGAACCTTTTTTTAGGGATATTGTTCAAATGAAACCATGCAATAATCATGGATTGAAGTTTTTGACGAATATTATTTATTAACAAATTATGACAGTTAGTAGCAACTATATTAATTAAATATACTGCATCTCATCGGTAAACAAGCACCAAGAAACAGATAAAAAAAGTCGGAAAATTAGGTTAGACTCTGAGATACCAAAACCAACTTTTTAGTATAAATGAAACTATGCATTCAACAAGTTTTTGAGTTTTGGCTGAATATTCTTAATTTATTAATTAAAGTTATTTATTCATGTGAATAATTACGAAAGTTAGCAGAAAGTTCTTCAATTCTGTAATTAACTTTGGTGCTTTTTAAAATTATTGTCAACCATAGTATAAGGACTTTCACTTTAATTGTTTCTAAGAATTAAGAACTAAGAAGAACTAAGAATTAAGAACTAAGATGAACATGAATTGAATATTTACTTTTACTTTTGAGAATGAAAGAGGTGGACAAACAATACCAAGAAACAGCAGTGTAGTACTTGTAAATAGATGAAATTTTATTATTCTTTCAAAGAATTGATTATAATGTTTGCCAGTGCTAACAATTCAGCCATCTGCTATGTAATGAAGTATTCTCCATATGCGAAAAAGTGAAAAACATATACCAAAACAATTTTTTAACTTGAATAAATAAGAATCTCTATGCTTACCAAACATTTTTAATAAAGATGAATCTTATGTCTTATTATAATTGTTTCATTACGATATAAATTTAAAATTAAGTTTCGAATTAGACATATTAACTTATTATCAGCATTATTATGAAGACTCAATAGTTTTTAAGAGTTAGTTATTTTCTGTTGACTATGAGCATAGCAAAAATTCGTGTTACCTCAATGAAGATAATAATTTATTTTTAGAATGCAACAATTGAGCATGAAAATACCCTTTTCACTCTTGTGTATACTCCGTATAACAACAATTGTCCATCTTTAGTGTTGCCATTTACAGAGCTCTAGTATCTGCATCTGGGCTTTGTATCTGCAGACAGCAGCGCATCGATTGCAGTCAGGTCAGGTCGTAAATATAATTGCCATTCGGCTTCGTTTAGTTGCTGTGATTTATGCGAGTGCCCCGATAAAGTTACCAAACTTCTTGTCACACTATAACTTATAAGGCCACTCTCACCTCGCTTCACAGTGCTTCATAGTAACAGATGACTCTCCCTCTCCCTTTCCCTCTCCCTTTATGTTCACTGAGCAGACACATACACGTATTTTTTTATGGCTGCAAACTTGAATCCACATAAATATTGTCTCCAACTTTAAGGGAATTCCCTCTCCCGATTATGAGTTGGCTGGAAGTACCAAAATAAGAAAAAGTTCTACTGACTTTTATAGGCACAAGTGTGGAAGTGTCCAACAAGTAAACAGCGTTTAAAGTGGCTCCAAATGTTCTTTTAAAGACACACTTACTATTAGTTACAAAAAACTGTCAAAAGAAACTTTGGTAGCATTAATATTCCTGATTCTCCCAACAACTCTTAACACACACAATTATTTATTTGAAGGAATGTAATTTTGAATAAGCGCCCATTTTGAATAAGGGTAAAACAGAGCGGTGTTATAAATAATATATAGCAAATTATTACTCCACAAAAAGAAAAAATAAAGAAAGCTACAGTCGACTGCTCGACTGCTCGACTGTGAGATACCCCGCTACCCATTTGTGCCGGCAGGAAATGTATGTAACAGGTAGAAGGAGGCATCTCCGACCCTATAAAGTATATATATTCTTGATCAGCGTCAACAGCCGAGACGATATAGCCATGTCCGTCTGTGTGTCTGTCCGTCTGTCCGTATGAAACACTGGATCTCAGAGACTATAAGAGATAGAGCTATAATAACCCTACAAATAAACAAAAATCAACCGTATGGGTAGCGGGTATAAATACTTTTGTATGGGCAAAAACGCCTACTTACTAGAGATCATATTTGCTTTGGGTAACAATCTGGTATATCTTGCACTCGAGCACACTCGACTGTAGCTTTCTTACTTGTTAATGATTTGTCGGGTGGAAGTGAGCGTGGCCAAAATTTGAAACAAACTTGATCTGCGTGCAAACATAACAAATGCCGTTGAAAAAAAATTATTATTATACCTGTTACATACATTTCCTGCCGGCACAAAGTTATAATACCCTTCTACCCTATAACTCTTATTAATTTAATCAAGTTGTTTTAAAATTTGCTAACCAAATAGTTGTTAAGAAAAACTCAGTCCCATTGTCGTTTTGAAAGTATTCGAGCATAATTTCGTCAACACGCGACTGAAAGAAATTGAAAACAATGTTGTTGTCGATGGGTCTTCAAGAAGAAGCTGCTTGGAGCAAACAGAACAGAACCTATTGCTATAAATTTTTTATATTTTTATTTTGTTTATTTTTTCGAATTTAAGAAAAATACAGACAATCATCCGACATTGAAATCTCTTCTCATCCGACATTGAAATTTCTTCTGCCGAAAGAGAATCTAGGCCGAGACTCTAGATTATCATTACTTGACCTCTCTCGTTCAGATCTATTGAGCGGAATCCACATCCGCTTCAGATTTTCAATGACTTTAACGAAATAACGAAATTCAGTTCCAAATTCATTTTGTTTGAGGGCAGTCGAAACATTTAAAATGTGCAGAATAAAATTTAACGGAGTTTTCTTACTGATGGTTCTTCAAATATTCTTGGTGGCTACAACAACTGGAGATGAAGTGAGATCAAAGACATAATACTGAGAAGAATAAAGAGTGATTAAAGTGTATACCTTTTCTTCCTAACAGACGCATGAATCAGACCAAAAAACTGTGAAACCGTTGATCGATATTATTAGACAGCTCAGAAATAAGTTAGAACAAAGTGAAACTAAGGAAAAGCAGATAAGTGAATTAAATTCTGATCTTATGGAAAAATATTATGAAATTGTAAGAATTCATGAAACATTCATGAAGGAGGCAGCTCTATTAAATGAGTATAAAAACAAAGTAATCAAAGGGGGAAAACGATTTTCAATTGTGTCAAAATAAGGTTGATAAATCTGAATCTGAAATTAATTCAAAACAAAATATGATTCTTAAATTAATTAGAACAACTAACAGATAAATCCACCAACTTAGAAAATTGCCAAGTTCAATTAAAATCTGTTAATTCTAGATTAATTGAAAAAGATGAAAATATAAAGAGATTGAGTGAGAATTTAAAAAATAACACAGAACATCAGAAAACACTTGATATGAAATTAGAAGAGAGTAAATCTACATTAATAAATCATGAAAAAGAGATTCAGTTATGTCGTTCAGAAATCAACGATTTAAATAGGACATCAGAGAATATTAGAGAAGAACAGAAAAAGATTCAATTGAAATTCAAGGAAAGTGAAACTAAGCTAATAGATAAAGTAAAGGAAAATCAGTTATGTCAATCTGAACTTGATAAATTAAATGCCACAACGTGTCTCCCTTTCGGAGGAAATCCCAGGAGTTCATCAACTCAATGTCTCTGGCATAGGTTTATTCAATGTTTTGTGTGATAGTCAGTTAGCTGGACCTGGATGGATTGTAATACAACAACGAGTTAGGGGAAATGAGAGTTTCGGTTCTTTTGAAAGTGATTTCTTTCTCGGATTAGAGAAATTACATCACGAGCTTGCAGCGTTTCGAACTTTACATACATTTTGTTGATAAGGATGGAAGTACCTACAATGCTCGTTATGACGACTTCAAAATATCTGATGAAGATAATGGATATTCACTGAGTTTGGGTAAATTCAATGGAACTATTATTGAGGATGCGATGAGAGAAACTGAAAACTTGAAATTCTCAACATTCGATCACGACAACGACAAATATGATGAATATAATTGCGCAGTCTCGTATGAAAGTGGCTGGTGGTACAATTCTTGTTCTTACTGGTAAATATTGCAAATTTTTATTTACGAAGGAATACACATAATTATAGATTTTTGTTGTTTCTTATGCAGTGATTTAAATGCACGATATGGGCTAGATTTACGTTGGTGGAGCGCTGAAATTAATGAAGTTAAGATGCTAATTCGCCCCAAAGATGCGATAAGGAAGTGATAAACTGAAATGCTGAAATTCCCATATTTGACTCAATTACGTAATCATTTACATATATACAATTGGTGCATTAAGAAATTGGTGCATTTTATTGAAAAATAAAACGATCGACTATTTAATGCAGCGATTTAATTTTGGAATGGAAATATTTCAGTTTTTATTGCATTTATTGTATCTTTTGATTTAGCAAATTTAAAATCTCTAGACACTTTCAATAGAGGTGCAAATACTTAAAAATCAGTGAACTTTCGATTATCCTGTATATATCCTTTCAGTCGAACTTTAAATATTAATGTGATTTCAGAAATGATCTACACATATTCGTTTCTTATCTAAACATAAATGATGCAGTTTTGTTACTAATAATATATACAAAATTTTGTTTTTGAAACATCAGTTGATGAAAAGGTAATAATAATTACACAAAGCAGTGTATTACAGGGGATGCTATAAGTGTATTTATTTTCTTCTTATTAGACAGATAAATTCGACCAACAAATGGAAAAACAGTGCCGGATTTATAACTATACAAGTAAGAAAGCTACAATCGAGTGTGCTCGACTGTGAGATACCCGTGACTCATTTTGAATAAAAGCTAAATATTACGGTATTATTCTCAAAACATATCAAACATACTACAAAAATACTTATAATATACCAAATGGTATTTTTGGTATATCAAGATAGTACCACATTCAAAATACACCATACACGACACAATATACCAGATTGTCAGCCAAAGCAACTAAGACCCCTAGTAAGTAGGCGTTTTTGCGTCTTTAGTTATTATTGTATATCGATTTTTTTTTATTTAAGTAGACGGAAGTGGGCGTGGCCAAAATTTGAAACAATCTTGATCTTCGGGCAAACAACAAATGCTGTCAAAAAAATTATAGTTCTAGCTCTTATAGTCTCTGAGATCTAGGTGTTAATACGGACAGACAGACGGACAGACAGACGGACATGGCTAGATCGTCTCGGCGTTGATTCTGATCAAGAATTTATATACTTTATGGGGTCGGAGATGCCTCCTTATGCCTGTTACATACATTTCCTGCAGGCACAAAGTTATTTTACCCTATGAGTAGCGGTTATAAAAATCCTCAAACTTTTGCCAATAGTTCTTAATAATATATTATTCCATTAGTAGCATACGCATAGTTTTCTTTATAATTATTACACAGATGTTACAACATAATTATATTGAGCTGCTCCTGACTCTATTTTAACTACAAATTATACAATTTTTCAGCCAGAAATCTGTTGAGCAAAGTTCATTCTAGCTTGTTGATTTCAATTAAGTGTAAAATATTTATATTTTTCATGTAAGGTGTTCTAAAAATGAAATATTTGAAATAAACTGTGACATATTTAATACATGGAAAGAACAAATACAAATGTGTATTGTGTTAATATGAGTTTACTTTTGCAGAACAAAAATGATTTTGACAATAGAACCTTCAGTTCAAATATTCTTTTGTACTTTGTACGCTTTTATCAAGTTGTTTTTAATATTTTTGTTCTCCATGGTAACTTGCCCTAAGATAAGTTCTTTCATGCAGTGCAAAGACATATTAAATTCACATTTTGTGGGGGTGCACGATGCTTGGCATTAATTCATCATTAGGCAACACCTGGTTAGGTTATAAATCACGCATACGCCACATAGTACCAGCCACAGAATTTATTCGAGTATGTACTTCACATTATATAGGGATAGAAATATTTGTTTCACACACTCACGCAGTTTGGCAAATCGCCAAACCTGGAAACCACACGCATTTTTTGATTTAATTATTTCATTCACTCCGTCTCTCTCTCACAGTTTGTCTTTTTCGCTCTCGCTAAGTGGTCGGCAGACACTTGAAGATACCAAGTTGCACATCAAGTTGCAGCTGCATTTTGTGGTTCCCCAAAAAGTTGCGGACTCGAAACTTTGCCCTGAATTTGTCATCATCGTCGTCATCGTTGTTGTTGTTGTTGTTGTCGTCGCTTCCCTTGTATTATTTTCCAGTTGCCAAGGCTGTCGACAGCTTTTAAGGTGGCAATTCGCAATTCGCAATTCACAATGAAATCCCGTTGATGACTGCACAAACATTTGTCATACAATGTTGGATACTCGAGCGAGTTCAAGTGGCTTGGCTGCAATGACAAATTCAACAGGAAAATTGCTTCGTTTATTTACAGCTGATAAACTTTTTACTTTGCTATTAATGTTATGCGATATGGTTAACTCGTTGTTGTAATAATTCCCTATCGTACACAAGAATTTTATTTTGCGGCTAAATGTCAAGCAATTTAATTTGATACTAAAACATTTTCTGTTTCAAGGATATCATAATTACTTTAAAAATAACAAAATAATCAGAGATTAAAACATATTTTAAAGCTTTTGGGTTTTAAGTGTCTTAAAAACTGTCAATTATAAGTATATAAATTTATTGTAGTCAACACTTATTAACAGCTGATAAAGATTTTACTTGACGGTAAAAGTTATGTGATATCGTCATCTCTTGTTTGTTTGTAACTCCTCATCGTATTTACTCTGTGGCTTTAATGTCAAGCTTCATTTTATATTAAAGCATTGTTTTAAGAATAGCATGATTACTTTTTAAATCCCCTCCTAGGTTCTACTTACCTTTTAAAAAACCAAAGAATCAGAGATACAAACTTGTTTTTATCTGCGTCTAAAGTTCCTTACTGATTGAAACCTGTAAATTGAAACTACAAAATTTTAATGAAGTCAACTCTTTAAGCTACATTTACAGTTGATAAAGATTTTACTTGATGATTAATGTTATGTGATATCGTCATCTCTTTGTTGTAATATCATCTTAAACAAGACGTTTATTCTGTGGCTTTAATAAAGCCTTGTTTTAAAGATATACAAGACGTTCATTTTGTGGCCAAATTTCAAGCAATGTAATTTGATTACTTCAAAAAAAAAAACGCAAACAAAATAATCAGACATACAAAGATGTTTTTATCTGAGTTCAAGTGCCTTAAAGATAGAAACGTTTAAAATAAAAACTTCTTTAGAGTTGATAAAGATATTTTTTCATTGTTGCAATATAATATATCCCAATTTTATACAAGTCGTTTAGTCTCAGGCTAATGGTTTCAAACATTATTTAAAGAATTGAATGCTAGTTTTTATTAAGAGTCTAGAGAGTGTTAAAGAAGGAAACCGTAAATTAAAAATACATAATTTAAATGTCAACTCTTTAAGCTTATTTAAAGTTGATAAATGTTAATGTTATTTGATATCGTTATCTCTTGACTGTAATAATTCTCTATCGATTATTCTAAATAATAATTGTCAAGCAATAGAATTTTTTATAAAAATATTTTGATTATTTTTTCAAAAATGATCAGAGAAACAAACAAATTTTAAAGATTTCAAGTTAGAAAACTGTAAATTGAAACTACATTAATTTAATGAAGTCAACTTTTTCATTTGATAAGCATTTTACTTTGCGGTTAATGTTATGGTGCAACTTAAAGTAATGACGCTTAAAACAAAATAATTAGATATATCAACATGTTATTAAATTTCTGAGTAAATTAAAACTACATATTTTGAATGCAGTTTACTCTTTGACCTTATTTAAAGCTGATAATTATCTTAATTGGCGGTAAAAATTATGTGATATTATATTATAAATCATTCTGTGTGCACTAAAATATTATTTAAATAATTGGATATAAGTTTTTAATAAGCTGAATAGTTAGAACTACAAATACATCCGCAAGTTTCTAAAATGAATTAAAAATAAATTATATTAAAACTACGTAATTTTAATGTATTAAACTCTTTGAGATTATTTACAGTTGATAAAAAACGCACTTCATATTGTTCACTGATGGTTGTATGGTAATAATTCTCTATCTTATACAATTCTAAGTCTAAGTCTAAGACATTGATTTGAATAATAGGATGATAGTTTGCTTGTATAACTTTTTGCTTTTAAAATGCCTTAAATTGAAATACTTTACAGTGTATGTAATGTATTTTTAAGTGATGAAATGATTGCTTAGCTTTTAATGTTATGGGGTTAAAGTTAGAACGAAATATAATATATTCGAAAGCTATAGACTAAGTAAATTAAGAGAGAATCATTGTGTAATTTTAAATGGTTATTGAAGTTTATATGCTAGCTTTCAATACTAGCTCCGATTAGATTGAAACTACTTAATATAAATGTAAGCAACGCTGAGAGAATAAAGTCATATACTCGTATATTTAATATTCTTGAGCATTCTATACTCATAGAAAATGAGCACGTTTCTTGTTAGTCGCTTGGCTGGACACAAGTTGCCGTCATATTTTTTAGCTGAACTAGCATTTGGCTAACAATACATTAAACGTCCTTCTCATAAATTTTCCCTCAGTCAGCCATCAACCGTCAACTGTCAACATAATCGTTAAATTTCTTGCATTCCTAGCTGACAAGCTAACAAGCGGAATTTGTTGTTGAGTCGTATAATATTTTAGTTGGTTAATGACAATTATTTCCATTGCTTTGAGCTACGTTAAATATTTATACAGAAATGCAAGTGAGAAGACCCTCAATTTGCTGTTGAATTATCATTTTCAAGTGCTGGGCAATTTTCGACACTTTCGCTTTGCACGTGCTAGTTAATAACAAAAACACTTTTCACTTTTTGTTGTCGTGCCAGAAGCGTCTGAACACTCAGACGAGTTTATAAATTTACCCAGTGTCGAGGGTTGATCGATGTGGTCTTTTAATTTGCATGTCAACGGTTATTTAGTAGAGTAAATGCAGTGTAAAACTAAAAATACAGTGAAAACTGATTTCAGCAGGTATTCATCTTTGAAGATCAACTTAAAGGAGGACAAATTCCTCTGTAAAGAATATCGAAGTGTTTGCTTAAAAGAATGTCCTTCTAATGGGGATTTTTCCTAAGTCATTTGTGCTAACTGTCCGACTAACTGTCCCGCTAATGGGGGGACTCATCATCAACTGGTAACAGGTAGAAGGCAGCAATATTAACCCAATAAAATGTACACTATTTGATAATGCAATAAGGTTGGGTCATTAACATAATTTGCATCTCTTACTAACCTGTATTTATTTAAATAATAAATCGTCTTTACCTGATAAACACATTAAATGCGAATGGGGATTTTCGCTAAGTCATTTGTGCTAACTGTCCGACTAACGGGGGGTGTCCTGCTAGTGGGGGTACCATTTGTACTAACTGTCATACTGGCTGACTGATTCACTCATTTATTTAATAATTGAACTATTAATTTTTAACAGCAGAAAAAAAGCATTATTAACCCACTAAAATTTGCAATATTTGATAAAGCTGAGTCATTATCAGATGAAATGGATGATGCAATTAATCTTTCACTAATTCAATAACTCTTTTTTAACTGATAAAATCATTAAAGGCAAAGAAACAACTTTTATTTATAACCCATGTGATAATTTCTCTAAAATTATTTAAATGTTATCTTATCCATAAAATTTGCTTAATAGGCACCCAATTTTGATTCTTCTTGCTTCAAACTTAATTCCAATTGCTAAAAGCATTAAATGATCAGAAACGGAATATATTTATTTTGTAAATTATAATTTGAATCATAAAATCATTTAAATCATACCTTATCCACATAATTCCCTCAATCGAAATCCAACTTATAGTGACCGAGAAATATATTTGAATAGAAGAGTTCCAAATTTCCCAACTTTTTGTTTTTTGCTGTTCTAAATATTGACGCACCCCAACTTAGTCATCTCACTATCTGCACTTTGCTTATCACTGTCTTCACAAAGCTCTTGCAAAAGCTCGGCTTACCATGCGGGGCAGTGGCGTACAGTCGAAAGCTTAGCAGTAGAGAAAAGCAATTAGACAAAGTAGACGTATTTATTGTCTCTCGGCAACCGAAATTTTTATAACTTCACGTGATTCTGCAATTTTATAATCTGGCAAAGAAAACCAGATCATCCCCACAATAGTGAGAATATATGCGAGCATAGACGCATATACATAAATATATATACATATATCAATAGTGCAGTGATAAATTCGAAAACTAATACAGGTATGAAGTGGAAATAATTGTGAGTGCAGTGATAACCAATATCTCTTCATTATACAAGTTCGGCTCATCGAGCTCGGCACTGACGGATGTTAGCCTCTCTAGTGGTCCAATCAACCTCTATGACAACTATAGAGCGCTGTGTGACCCTAGTGAACCCTAGTATCAATAATCCATTGGGTGCACGAATTTGGTTGGACGTCACAACAAGTTTGGCTGCTCATCGGAGCACCAAAGAATCTGATTCTGACGGTTCACCACATACACACAAAGATCACGGCCTGGCATTAAATTGATTATTAATGGATCGTATGTGCCTGAAGATCAGGCATACACTGGATGAGTAGCTCGTTGTACAACAACAGTACAACAATCCACAATGCAACAACAATAAATTCTTTTTATATAGTTTCAATCATTCGCTGAGAAGCGACACGAATTTCATCGTCTGTATCTTCTTGTTATTTTACACTAAATTAGTAAACATAAAAGCAATAATTGTAATAGAAAATTGTTGAGGCATACTTGTGGATACATCAAATTGAAAGAATTCTGATTTTTGGTACATTTATATTAATCATCTGTATATTTTTTCATATAGCACATTATCATCGTAATTTATTCGGCACTTATCTTTGTCATGGTACCACGACCGTAAGAAAACGACATCTGAGTAAGTTACTTTAAAAAGTACAAGTTACAAATGGTATATTTTATGATACAAATGTGCCAATGGGTTAAATGAATTTGTCCCGAGTACGCTTCAGACTTGAAGTCATTTAAATATTCTTATTTAAATATTCTTAATCATATCATATATGTATTCAACAATCAGAGTATCATGAATATACTTATATTGCTAATTTTTTTTAATATGGTCTGTCGAGTCAACGAAGTCGAGTATATAAAAAAATGAAATATGAACTAAATTAGGGGTAACTTATAAAAAAAAATCTACATTTACCATGGTGGGGAGGGTAAAGATGAGGAACTTAACAACTAGATTCCTCTACTAGGTAATTTCTTAGAAGGAAACTCCACTGAAGCCTGTGACAGTGCGGAATCTCTTTTAATTCTTCATTTTATTTTCTATTTTCACGGACAATCAATGACTTTTGAAGTCTGACAAGGTTTTGGTACACTCTTCGATTCATCATTCTTCAAACGGAAATGTATTTGTGCCCAATCATAAACTTAGGCTCAGCAATTTGTCTTTAAGATGGAAGACAAGTTAATCGATAAACGAGTTCATAAAATTTAATTTTCCTGTCAAACAGACTTCTGAAGTGACCCTCGCAAGTGTGTGTGTGTGTGTGTGTGTGAGTGTGTGAGTGTTGCATACATGAATTCTGCTCTATGCCTCTTTCACTCTGCTTGACTCGCTGGCTGACAGAACCCGGTTGACGGTTGACAATTTGTTTTCTTTTTCGGACAACCAACAACAAGAGCAACAAGAAGATGAAGAAGAAGGGAGGGAAGGACAACAAACAGCAACAGGATGCCAACAACAATCAAAAAAGAAAATCACTTGACTTTTCGTAGTTGTCCTTGTCGCTTGCAGAGAGCATTTGCTTTGTGCGTGGGACGAGCCTGCTGTTGTTGTTGTTGTTGTTGTGCAAGCGAGGGGAACGAGTGTAAAAAACTTGAACGTCAGCTCACACACACACACACACACACACACACGCATACTCACCACACATTCATATACGCGAAACACTCAAGCGGCTTACTGTATTTGTGTGTGTGTGCGAGGGAGAAAAAAAACCAAACACCCCGAAGCGAAAAGGGAGAGGGGGATAAGGGAAAGTTGGAAGGGAATTTGGAACAGCCGCTTGTAACCGCCAAAAACATTTTGCTAACGATTTATGTCCGTTGCATGCTCTCTATTTGGGTGCCATGTATGAGATAAATTTCTGCTACTTTTTCAGTTGCATTTGCAGTTCTCTCTCTCTGTCTCTGTCTCCCTGTCTCTGTCTCTGAGTCTGTCTTGAACAGCTAACCACGGCATGAGCACACACTCCCAACTCTGGGTTACAGCAGCATCAATTATTTGACCGACAATTGCTGCAAGCAATTAGTTTAGATTTCAAGCGCTCAAATTGGGAGTGGGAAAGTTTCATTTGCAGAGCTAGCAGTAAATAGAATTGTAAAAGTCGATAAGCATAAAATGGAATCGGGGGAAATTTCAACTGAAAATCCATTTGCACTAAGTAGTATTTATCTTCGAATAGATGAAATTTCTATCGCTCGAATTTCCTATCCAATTAGATAGAAGAAGATTGATGTGTAATCAAGTAAACAGAATTGTATAAGTCGATAATTATAATAATTGAGAAAGTCCAGTAAGCTCGATTGTGAAATACCCGCAAATCATTCTGAATAAAAACAGTGCGGTATTATACTTAAAATATACCACATTTGATATTGAAATATACCGAAGGATATTGTTGATATATCGAAATACTAGAACATTATAAATATACCAGAGAGTGCAAAATATACCAGATTGTCAGCCGAAAGAAATTAAATCTCGCTTGCAATATGCGTTGTTTTTCAATACAAATGTATTTCTTAAATTACTTCGAAAACTTTTATCCGATCGAAACCATATTTTTAGAAATTATAAATACCGTTGGCATTATTATAAATTTGTTTAATGATCTTAATGTTTCAATAAGTCTATTTCTTGGGGTAATGACAAATATGACAAATTTCGTTCCTTCAATATTTGAGATACAAGCGCACTATAGAATACTTCTGGGGATATTGAAGAAACGGTTCCTTATATGAAATGAAATAATATAATTCTTTTTACAATGAAATGAAAAGAATTCTGACTGTCGAAATAAACAATTATGATAATATTCAATTCAAATTCATTGCACAAAGTTGTGTTCACTTATGAATTGAATAAATTTAAATAATTGGAAATAATTTGTTTTATATAAAGAGCGAATTGTATGCAAGGAATGTGAACAATGTTGTAAAAGTGAATATACAAATTATTTGATAATTTATATGAAAATTTAATTGCTCAAATTGTATTCACTTATAATTTGAATAAATTAAATGTTTTCAGAGCATTGTAGAATGAATATTTAGAAAATTAAATGGAGAGTAAAGTTAAATTAAGGATAAACATTTACTTTAATTTTTGAAGCTGAATTTTGCAAAAAGTAGAGCAAGAATAGAGATGTGGAGGATAATTTAAATAAGACAATTTAAAACTAGGAGTTAAAGGGTAACATTGAGCCATGCATTCTGTATTCTAAACTTTAGCTTGTTCGCTTATGTTCGCTGGAATCACGCTTAGTTTAGCAGACATCAAAGTGTCCTGCCGAAAATCCAATGATTTGCACATTTAACTGGCCAAAAGGAAGGTGGTAACTGGTAGCTGGTAGCTGGCTGCCTGGATTGTTAGCCAGCAAGGAGTGAACTGGTTGTAAAAGTTTTAATTAAACCAACTTTAAGCTTTTAGTGCCGAGGGCTCGTCGTTGTCAACATGTGAGCACACAGCAGGCAGGACACATGTTGTAAGGACAGCAGGCGAGAAGAGTTCTCTCTCTCTCTCTCTTCCTCTCTCTGTCTCACTTCCATTGCAGGGATTCCCTGGCCAACACATTAAATCTGGCTTTTTACAACACTTTTTAGCCATTAACACTTCGCACCCCAGGAATGAAACGATGGCTTTAAAAAATATATTAGAAGAGAGAATACAGAACACAGAACACAGCTGCTCAACTCAACCATTTTCTGGGTTTAAAGCCCCAAATCCTTTTACGGCCTGACAGCTGGTTGTTTCGGTCGTTTTTGGAGTAACCGCTGTCAGTTGACCAACGAAGCGACAAAAAATGATGTATCGCTGACTAAGGGGAATGGAACATGGAGCAAACATGGTCAAAGCCAGCAACCGACTGAGCGACCGCTTTGTCCCTTTTTCCTATTTGTTAAGTTACACCTACAAAATGTTGGCAGCGAAAAACTACACGGAACGAGAGAAGGGCCGAACTCCCGTTTGGTTGGGGAGTGCATCATTGTCCACGCCCCCACGTTGTTGAGTGGGATGTAGAGTGGAAACTCATATCATTGGCGTTGATTATGGCCGAAGCGTGGCTTTGTCAACCTTATGGGAATCAACTGCTGCCTGCGGTTTTCAGTTGTCCCCTCTCGTCTCGTCTCGTCCTTCTTTGTGTCCGAGCTGTCACTAGACCCTTATCCCGGCACAGGACTCTTTGCGGTTGTTTTTATTGTTTGCTATATCAAATTGAATCATTTTGTAGCATGCGATAACTGCGAGAGGTTTGTGTCTAAGCTAAACATAACAGCGACTGTTACTGTTACTGTTACTGTTACTATTAACAGCAGCTGTTGATGTTGCTGTTAACAGCAAATGTTACACAAGCTTTGTCGTTTATTTCAAATATATTCGAATATATTTTTGTACACATTTAATTTATGCCGCGTAGTTGAACAATGGGCTGCCATAAATTAATGTTCGTCGAGCACGCCAACCCCTGAAAATGATTTGACACGCTGCTGTTATTTACGACATCAAGACTAAAACGCCTGGCGACTAAATAAACAAAGATGAGGTTTCATAAATTACCGTGTGTGAAAGCCGGCCACAGCTTAAAGGTGGCAGAAAGGGAGAGAAATTGAGTGCAAAAAAGAGAGCGAGGAAGTGATTTTTTTTTTTTGTGGGAGAGCTGCGTGCTTGGCTCAGCTGTTTTTTGGCTAACATTTTAATATTGTTGTTGTTGTTGCTATTGGTTTTCTGCATTTGACAGTTGCGACGGGCGCGCCCTTTTATTTTTGGCTGCATTCCAGTTTTCCTTTTTTTTCCGGAGGTAAACAAATGATTTGTGGGCAAATGCTAACAGCAGCCAGTTGAAACCAGTTTTTATAGCAGCCTCCTAGGCGGCGCTGTTAAAACAGACACACGCTCTCGCTCTCGCTCTCGCTCTCGCTCTTGTTCCCACTCTCGCACTGTGGAGCTCTCTATTGATTTGTTATTAATGCTGTGCGCATGCGTTGAAGCTGAACGCTGCAAAACTTGAGACACCGGCCATTAAAACGAATACAGGGTGATTCAACCACACGGCACAAGTTGACTGCAGTACAGCTGCCGCTTTGCAAGAGAGCGAATGTGAGAGCGTGAAAGTGAGTGTGAGTGTGCGGAAGCGAGAGTGAGAGCGAGAGAGCGCGACTCTTTGCAGATTTTTATGGCATCTCTTGACATTAACATTTTTTCAACACTCTCTCTCAATGTTTCTCTCTGTTGGCCATTGCAGGGGTGGCATGTGGATAAATTTTGGCCGACATGGATCCCAGTGCTCTACAAAACATGGATCGGGACGCATTAAAGAAGCAAATCGAGAATATGAAATATCAGGCCTCTATGGAGCGCTGGCCGTTATCTAAAAGCATTGCTGAGTGAGTAAAAAACAAAACGACAAATACAAAACATAAATAATAATATTTAATAATACGACAGTGTTTTCGATTTAAAATAAATTTATAAATAAATTTGCGTGAGTGGCAACTCAAAAGTGTTGTTGTGTGGCTGTGAGTGTGTGTGTGTTTGGAAATTCGTGGTGTTTGTCTAGACGCGCCTCGTGGCGTGGTCCAAAGTTGACACAGTGCTGGCCTAAAATATTCATACACTTCTTGTTCTTCTTCTTCTTTCTTGGGGCCCGACGAGACAAACACCTGAGCGCGCCCTGAGTGCTCAACCGGGCGTTCTGTTTGTACTTGCAAAATATTTACATAAATATAAAGTTGTTGTTTTTGTTGCTGTTGCGGTGGTTGTCGTCGCGGTGGTTGCTGCTGCTTCAGACCCCGCTCTAAACTAGTATGTTCGCCTTTCAGTCTATACCCAGTTAATGTTTTTCGCCGCCCCCCCTGTGTGCAGGGGTTGAGGGGCTTACAGGGGAGTGTGTAGACAACGACTAGACAAAAGTTATATACATGTGTTTCTCTCTCTGTTTTGATGTGCCTGTGTGTGTGTGTGTGTGTGTGTGTGTGAAAGTTGAGCATCCCCCCGACAAAATGTTTCACATAAATTCGCCGAGTGAATTTGCAAAGTTATGTTTGCCCAGAAATATGTTGATGCAAGTATTCGTGCCACAGCAATTGATACCTATTACAACTTTTTGCCCACGCTCAAAGCGGTTTTATTGTCCAATTTTGTGCCTATTACAACTTTCTTTGTCAGACTTTTGTCTTTTGGCTTTTAGCTACAGGCTTTTTGCTTTTATATCTACAAGCTCGCATGTGTGTAGCTCATCAAATTAGAATTGGTTTTTAAGTACTCTTCATTTTAACTTTAAACAAAGTCTTTCTAATGGTTCTGGCTTTTAAATAGCATCAAATTAATGCACACAAAGAAGCTTTTTCATTTGCTGGTAGAAACTATAACTCTTTGTTTCCTATTAGCTTATACTGTGTTGAGATACTATAACTATAAGAATGAATAGCAAATAGTTAAGTACACAGAAAAACAAACACGTTCTAAAATCCAGTATTAGATCTTAAATCGAGGTTATATGATGTCAAAATTTAACCAAGCAAGTAAACTCTTAATTCAATATCAAAAATCTAATAAAATTCCAGATAACCAACTCTTGTTTCCAGATTGACAAAAATGTTCCTATTGAACTAAGGCAAAATGTAAATTGTTTAAAGTAAAGCAAATGATGATTATGTGTTTTTTTTTAAATAAATATATATTTTGTTAGTTGTGTATCCTTATACCCGATATTGTTCTTAGGTTGGTATAGAAATTGTTTCTAAAGAAAATTGTCAATTACAGGACTAAAGTTGATATTTATAAATATCTGATATTAAAGTAATTTGTGAATAAGAAAGTAATTGTACTCATTTTAACTCAGATGAACAATACAATAAAAGTAATTATAATAGATATTAATGTAATGTTCATTATTCTTTATGCGCATTTACCGCAAAATCGATATAATCACATTCATTAGTCTGACAGTCTGTTCATCTGATAAAAGCCCCATAAACTATAAACGTTAATGACAATAATCAAATACTTAGCATGAAATTTGCTTTGATTTTCGCCGCATCTTTTTTTTATGCTTCGAAATGCATTAAAACCGGGCTATGAGTATATAACATATATTTATATGCTTTTCAGCATAGTTTATATTGCAAATATCTTTGGGCATTTCTTTTACCTTGTGAATTTAGATTTATTTGAATTTTGAATTAGGAACAATTTGAATTTGAAGCAGAGATAAATTAAATTTAAACATTCTTTTATTTTTATGTTCAACTTCCGTTGAAAAATTTGAAGAAGGAAAACTTGCTTAAATCACGATTATATGATGTCAAAATTGAACAAGAAGGTGTATTATTAACTCAAGAAAATTTTACAAAAATTTTAGAAATTCAAGATTATAATCTCAAGAGAGTTTCAAGCTTTTTTCGACCTAAAATTCTTAACTCTTTAAATTTTTTGCAAGCCACTATTCAATTTACATTTTGTTCGCTTTGTGTATGAAGTTCATATTCATAGTCAATGTTTCAAATTTCTATGGAATATATAGATTTTTTTTTAAAGAAGAAGAGATTTTGGTAAATGAAATTTAAATATTATTTTATTTTTATGTTGAACTTTCGCTCGACTGGAAAACTTCTAAAAATTTTAAATATGAATAAATATATTTAATATATCTTTAGAGCTTCTAGCGAATTAGTTAATGCATATTTAGTTTATTGATAATCAAAATGCGAAGCTCGCTTTTAGTGTTATTTTATTGCATTTAGTGTATAAATCAATTGATTTATGCGCAGCTCTTTCTCTATCCTGGGATTGCATTCAAAGTTGTCTAATGTTGTTCACTATTTTTGTGAGCATATTTAAAACTGTAATTGTGGCATGAAAATGTGGCAAGGTTGCGCTCAACAATGGCCATGCCACACAATGTGAAACGTGGAGCTGGCGCTGTTGCACATAAATCACAATTAATGTGGCGTCTCTCTAATGGCCAACTTTTAATATTGTTGAACCAGAAAACAAACAGCGCTTTCCGCTGTTTTAGCCAACTGTGACTGCAGCCAATTTTTGAATAAACAAACGGAGTCGGAGTCAGAGTCGGAGTCAAAGTTGTCCGGGGTTGGCTAAAGCCGTAATCAGACCCGTAGCCATAAACGTATTCGGACCCGTGGCCATGGCTGAAGAGCCTGCGATTTAGTTAAACATTTAGTCGCTGGCTAATTATGAATAATTAATTGGTATACAGCAGCATGAATTTGTGTACTCGCTTCTCTCTCTCTCTCTCTCTCTCTCTCTCTCTCTCTGTTTCGGTTGCTCTGGGGTCTCAATGAGGGCTTACATCACTCTGTGCTTGTGTGGCCTTATGTAATTTATTTAACCTATCCTCAACCATGTTGAGCTGGCTAATCCTTTTGCATTTTGTCTGCATACCGAATGCGCAGCCTAATTCAGCGGGGATTGAACCTTAGCTGCTGCATTACTGATTTACATTTTTAATTTATTTATTTATTAATCAGCGTGGCGCAAGGATTAACTTTAGAGAGATTACAACTTGTGCCTGCTTTTTTCTATACTGCTGTGCTTAGGATTTAAGAGTATTTGAGTGTTAAGCAAAACATATTGACAACTCTCCTCTATTATATAGTATTTATATTTAAATGATTTTCTTATTTGATTCTTAAATATCAGAAACTGATTTTAATCCTTCAACTAAGTCCTTTGGCTTTTATTTTTGTTTCCAATTCCTCGCTTTTTTTCAATGATTTAGCTTTTGACTTGCAATTGAATTCTTTTAGATATCTGAGTACAAAGCAAAATGCACAACAAATCTACTGTTCTACTCGCAATCAGCTAAAGTATCTTGTAGATATTTGAATTCTACTTAATTTCTCATTTTATATATAAATTTCTGCAACCAATTTTATTCTTTAAATTTTCCCTGGATATCTTATGCATTAGCTTAAGTTGCATTTGAATTATTTAATGCATTCGATGTGTTGCTTTAATTCCTATACAGAAAAAATATCTTGAGGATTTTATTTTATATTTATTCGGTGTTCACATTTCGTTTATAAGACTCGGTCACCGAACTATTTGGTTTCTTTTTCTGCTCTCTTTTTATTTGATATTTAATGCATTTATTTTCGACTAGAGTTGAAAGCAAAACAAATTTACTACATTACTCTTAAGCAGCAAATGTATCTTGTGAACACTTTATTTGTATTTAATAGATTTTCACATTTTATTCTTTAAAGCCAGTTAGGAATTTTAAACCTTCAATTAAACACTTTGGCTTTAATTGGTATTTTCAATTTTGGCGCTATCAATTGCAGCTGCAAACGTTGTCATTGCATTTTTGTGTCTTTTGTCAAACAAACGATGGCGATGGCGATGACGATGGAATTCTTCAGTTTATTGTGTACAAAATGTTGACGCTATTTAAACACTCTCGTAGTGAAATCAAATGGAATTTAACTATCAAATAAACTCGACCAACAGCAAAACAAATAAGTAAACAACAAAAAAGTATAAAAGTATATATGTACATATATATTTTTAGCTTTGATTGCGGTAATCGAAGCCAAGTCAAACTCAAACTGAAACACTCAAACTACAAATTGAAATACAAATTGAATTGAAGTTCGAACAAACGTTGTGAATTATCCAATAACGTTCGAGTTTCGGGCATTTATAGGGCATGACAAATGCAATTTTATAGAGCGATTACTGCTCGATTAACTGCTCGATTAATCAGCGGCAGCTGTAAAACGAAGCAAATTAGTCAAGCGTATAAAGTACATACATACACATTGAAATAGCAGTATGATACACACATACACATAGAAATAGCAGTATATAACACACACATAGAGAGCAACTTTACAAAATCAAAGTCAATTAAATTTTGAGAGGCGAATTCGTAGCACTTGATTGATGTACAAATTGCACTGACTGACCACCGTTATAGTGGGAGTAGGTCTCTCGTATGTGTGTGTGTGTGGGTGTGTGTGTGGCTGGCAGGCAGCTCGTTAAGTGCAGCAAACACCACACATTACGGCGATTTGGTTGCAACGAACGAACGAACGAACCAACGAACCAACAACGTGATTGTCGAGCATGACGAAATGGAACCCAATTCTTTGGTCGCCTCGCTTTTGGTTTTTTCGGTTTGCGCAATCATGATTGATTGACACCCTCAGCGGGAGTGTGTGTGTGTGTATGAGTTGTTGCTGTAACCGCACACTCACACACTGTCATGTTGCGTGACAGGCTTTAAGCGGTTGCTCGACCATCGCGATGGTCATTTCACTGTTGCAGGCCACAAAATGTTGTTGCATACATTTTGGGGCGTCGCAACTTTGGCCCCGGGCCGGGCATCTATTTCAGCTTAATGCTAAGTCCAAGTTTTGTGGCTTACTTTGTTTTCCCTGCAAGCAAGAAAGAGGGGGAAAGAGAGAGAGAGAGAGAGACAGAGTGAGAGGGGTGGATGGGGGGGGGGGGTAAAACTTTTGCTTGTTGCTGCAAAGTTTCGCCCTGGACTCCAGGTGCTAAAAGTTTTACGTGCAAGCTCCTTATATAATGTTAATATGCCCGCCGCAAAACTCAGCTTTCAACTCTGTCTCACTCTCCCTCTCTCTCTCTCTCTCTGTCTCTCGTCCTTCTCTTTGCCTGTCTTTCTATTTTATGCTCTCCATATCGACTTCCGTCGGCATGTAAATCTGTTGTGCATTTTAATTTACCATCAACAAGTGCGAATTTATTTTTAGTGTCGCTCGCAGTGTCTTATAAATAAGCCAAGTTATATACATACAAGTTGTTCGATAATATTGAACGACTAAAACATACCCTACTCTCAAATTAGAAATTAAATTGGAAATAAGAAATAACCTAAAAAGTACCATCAATAAGAATGATTACTTAATCTGCAATGATTTAATAGGATAGTTCATATTTCTGATGATCAAAATGCTATTGCAAGTTTAGTGAGTTTGCTTAGTCAGTCATCAATCAATAGCAGTCAGTCAATCAGAGAGTGAAGATGTCATATTTTGTGATCCAATGCAAATTAGTGCTATGATTTTATTTAAGTATTTAGTTAATCTGTCATATTTTATAATAAACCTCAACATTTGTTATACAATTCAGTGAGTTTATGCATCAATCATCAGTCAATGAAATTTTTAAATTGAATTAGTCAGTCAGACAATCAGAAAGTCAATAGGTGAAAGCAATCAATGAGTTCATCGATAATCAAATGTGTTTCAAATTGTCTATTATTGATTAAATATAGCTATATAATATAACCAGACGTTCAATCAAAAATTCTGTCAATCAATATAACAGTCAATAAATCAATCAACAGGTCGTGAAGTCAAATCATCACTCCATTAATCAGTTACCAAATGTGTGTAATATTGAGTATTATTCATTTAATGTAGCTATCTATTAAAGAAAAGAAAAGACAATCAGACGCTCAATCAACAATAAAATAATTTGTCAATCAATATATGAGTCCGTCAATCAGTCAACATCTTAGTCATCACAATGATTTCACATTGCATAAGTAGTTCATCCAATTATTTAAAATTTAAATTTATACTTAATTTAGATAATCAGTTGATTGACTTTAAAATTAAGCTGATTTTTTTTTTTATAACAAAGCATTGTTTACACAGCTTATCTGAAATCTAGAGCTAATATAACTTTTCAGATTATGAACCTAGGGTATTTCTGTAGGCGAATTACTTTGACTTTTCGTGCGTAAAATTGTGTTTTCTCTCGGAGGCTCAACGAGAAGCGAAAAAGAAAAAGAGATTGAGAGAGAGAGAGAAAGCAAGAGAGAGAGAGAGAGAGAGAGAGAGAAGCCGAAAATATTGTAGCTTGCTTTTTGGCATTTCATTTTTCCTGTTGTGAGTATGGGAAGGAGAGCAAGTAGAATTTCCTTTATTTTTGTATACACTTTTTTATATTTTTATGGCAATTTATATATATGTTGGGGAAGCAACAAGAACAACAATAAGGCATGCGAGTAGAGCTGCAGTTTATGGCTGTGTGGTTGTCGCTTTTGTTGCGGTTTATTGTGGTTATAAATTCGGAAATGTATGAACGAGTCTCACAGCCAGACTCGACTCAGCGGATGCATTTTCCACAACGCAACGGGGTTAACCCAAAAAAAGAAAAACCGAAACTCAATTGGTTTTTTCCTTTGGGTTTTTTCCTTTTTCCTTTGGGAAGCGAATTTAATGCGACTTTGAAAAATATTTGGCAATTTATTGCAGCTAAATCTGCGACTAACAATTGATTCCTTTCGTGGTATAAATACCCTTTAACAGCTTAGGGGATTTAAAAATATAAAAACATATAACTAGGGTATTGTTTAGCTTAGTCAACTAGAGTTTGCTACAAATTTTATGAGCTCTAAAAACTGCACAAGCAAGTTCTATGTTCCGATTGAAAGAAAGTGTTTAAAAACAAGAGTCATTATTATTTATGGACTATAAAAACTGGACGTTGATAATAATTTACTATCGAATTAAAAGAATGCGCAGAGAAGACTATTTTTTTATACCCGCTACCCATAGTATAGAAGGGTATTATAACGTTGTGCCGGCAGGAAATGTATGCAACAAGTAGAAGGAGGTATCTCCGACCCTATAAACTATATATGTATATATATTCTTGATCAGCATCAACAGCCGATACGATCTAGCCATGTGCGTCTGTTCCGCAATATTTTGGTTTCGAAATGGGTAGCGGGTATCTCACAGTCGAGCACACTAGATTTTCCATTTGCTGGTCGAATTCATCTGTCTAATAAGAGGAAAATAAATACACTTATAGCACCCACTATAATACACTGCTTTGTGTAATTATTATTACCTTTCCATCAACTGATGTTGCAAAAACAAAATTTTGTATGTATTATTAGTAACAAAACTGCATCATTTATGTTTAAATAAGAGACGAATATGGGTAGATCAATTATTAAATTACATTCATATTCAAGGTTCGACTAAAAGGATATATACAGAATAATGATAAGTTTACTGACTTTTAAGTATTTGCACGTCTAGTGACATTTTAAATTTGCTACATCAACACATACAATAAAAGCAATAAAAACTAAAATATTTCCATTCAAAAATTAAATCGCTGCATTAAATAGTCGATCGATTTATTTTTCAGAACGCAATTTCTTAATGCACCAATTATATATAAATGATTACATAATTGAGTCAAATATGGGAATTTCAGCTTTTCAGTTTATCACTTCTTCATCGCTTCGTTGGGACGAATTAGCATCTTAACTTCTTTAAAGTAAATGAACTTATTGCTCCACCAATATGGAACTGGTGCATTTAAATTACTGCATGAGAAACAACAAAAATCTATAATTAATGTTTTCCTTCGAAAATAAAAATTTGCAATATTTACCAAGGAGACCAATAATTGTACCACCCGCCACTTTTATAGAAGAATGCGCAATTACGATAATCAACTTTGTCGTTGTCGTGATCGAATGTTGTGAATTTCATGTTTTCACTGTCTCTCATGCTATCCAAAACAGTTCCATTAAATTTACCCAAACTCAGTGCATATCCATTATCTTCATCAGATATTTTAAAGTCGTCATAACGAGCGTTGTAGGTACTTCCATTCAGAGCAACCAAATGTATGTAAAGTTCGAAACGCTGCAAGCTCGTGATACGATGTATCTTTCAAAAGAACCGAATCCTTTGCGAAACGTTGCCCAATCCCTATCGAAACTCTCATTTCCCCCAACTCGTTGTTGTATTGCAATCCATCCAGGTCCAGCTAACTGACTATCGCACAAAACATTGAATAAACCTATGCCAGAGACATTGAGTTGATGAATTCCTGGATTTTCTCCGAAAGGGATGCATGTGGAACTTAATTTATCAAGTTCATATTGACATAACTGATTATCCTTTACTTTATCTATTAGCTTAGTTTCACTTTCTTTTAATTTCAATTGAATATTTTTCTGTTCTTCTCTAATATTCTCTGATGTCGTATTTAATTTGTTAATTTCTGAACGACATAACTGTTTATCTTTTTCATGCTTTATTAATATAGATTTACTCTTCTCTAATTCCAACTCAAGTGTTTTCTGATGTTCTGTTTTATTTTTAATATTCTCACTCAATCTCTTTATATTTTCATCTTTTTCAATTAATCTAGAATTAAGAGATTTTAATTGAACTTGACAATTTTCTAAGTTGGTGGATTTATCTAATAGTTGTTTTTCTAATTTAAGAATAATATTTTGTTGTGAATTAATTCCAGATTCAGATTTATCAACCTTATTTTGACACAATTGCAAATCGTTTTCCCCTTTGATTACTTTTTTTTTATACTCATTTAATAGAGCTGCCTCCTTCTTGAATGTTTCATGAATTTTTACAATTTCATGATATTTTTCCATAAGATCAGAATTTAATTCACTTATCTGCTTTTCCTTAGTTTCACTTTGTTCTAACTCATTTCTAACCTGCCTGAAGTAATCTAGCAAAGGTTTCACAGTCTTGTAGTTATGAAGCCGGCACTGTTCTTCCATTTTTCGGTCTTCACACGTCTGATAGGAAGAAAACGTATACACTTTAATCACTCTTTATTCTTGTTAGTATTATGTCTTTGATCTCACTTCATCTCCAGTTGTTTTAGCCACCAAGAATATTTGAAGGACCATCAGTAAGAAAACTCCGTTATATTTTATTCCGCCCATTTTAAATGTTTCGACTGCCTGCAAACAAAATGAATTTGGAACTGAATTTCGTTATTTCGTTAAAGTCATTGAATGTTTGAAGCGGATGTGGATTCCGCTCAATTGATCTGAACGAGAGAGGTCAAGTAATGATAACCTAGAGTCTCTGCCCTAGATTCTCTTTCGGCAGAAGATTTTTCAATGTCAGATGATTTCCTGTTTATTTTTTTAAATTCGAAGAAATAAAAAAATAAAAGCTCGGATCATAAAATCATGGCTTATCATTAGGAATAAAAATAGATTCTGTTCTGTTTGCTCCAAGCAGCTTCTCCTTGAAGACAAGTCGACAACAACATTGTTTTCAATTTCTTTCAGTCGTGTGTTAACAGTGGGGTAAATCTCCGAAGTACTCGAAATTCTGCTCGAATACTTTCAAAAGGACAATGGGACTGAGTTTTATTAATATATATGCTGACAACTATTTGGTTAGCAAATTTAAAAACAACTTGATTAAGTTAATAAGAGTATAATTTACTTTTAATACCCGCTACCGATAGGGTAGAAGGGTATTATAATTTTGTGCGGGCAGGAAATGTATGTAACAGGTAGAAGGAGACATCTCCGACCCCATAAAATATATACAAGTATATTCTTGATCATCATCAACAGCCAAGAAGATCTAGCCATGTCTGTCTGTGTGTCTGTCCGTGTGAAACACTGGATCTCAGAGACTATAAGAAATAGAGCTATAATTTTGATAGCATTTGTTGTTTGCACTCAGATCAAGTTTGTTTCAATGGATAAAAACGCCTACTTACTAGAGGTCTTATTTGCTTTGGGAGACAATTTGGTATACTATATTTTGCAGTCTATAGTATATATTGAGTTTAGTACCATAGCAATACACCAATATACCATTTGACATATTTATAAAGAATTTCGTTATTTTATTTCTGTATATTTTAAAAAATACCGCAATATTTTGCTTTTATTCAAAATGGGTAGCTGGTATCTCACAGTCGAGCACACTCGACTGTAGCTATCTCACTTGTTTTCAAATGTATTTTATGGGGTAGTTTTGACTAAAAGCGTGTTCTTTTTAAATAATTCTTGAGTAAAAACGGTAGGAAAACAGTTGAAAGAATTGCAAAATGAAATACGTTTATTTAAATAGTAGAGAAGACAATTATAAATAAATAAGAAGTATTGGTAAATATTAGAAAACACAATATATATCATCAAATAAAAATAAATTTAAATAATTAATATATTAACCATAGGTTTAAGTATTGGGGAATTAAATAATTGAATTTAAGTAATAGGAAAACAATTTTGAAAATATGGAGCATTATAAATGAGTTTTAGCTTCAAGTAATTAGAATTCAATTAAATATAAATTATGCATAAGTTGGCTTTTGCAAAGCACAAGGAACTTAAATTAAATTATAATTTTACATACACGTTTATTTTATTGTGTACAAAATATATATGCGAATAAAGTACACTACAATAAAGTTTAAACTTTATTGTCGAAAGTTCTGTGGATGATATATGAAGAAGAAGCAGAGCAACTAAACTAAATGGAGCCTGAGCTGAAAGCGCAAAGTTGTGACAAATTGTGCACACTGAGTGCCAAAAGACGACGCCACGAAGCTGTTGTATGCTATTGTCGCGGCATATTAAGCACAACTTTTAAACAACACACAAACACACATACACAAAGCACTTGCTCTTATAAGTCAAAATGGCTGCAGCTAAAATATGAAGCATACTTTTAAGGGCCAAGTGAGGCGATTTGCCTTGCTGCACTCAGTGCACAGTGAGTGCAATTGTCCATGGTCATTGGCCAACTAATTGACACTGTCAGCATAAGGCAAGTCAGCACTACTTAACACAGGCTTTAAACCGTTTTTGTGTGACCCACAAAAACATGCAAATTAATTGGCCTAAGAGGAAAAAGAGGGAAAGCATATGCAAAAGGATATGGGCAAAATGTACTCGCTTTTGTGTCTTCAGGCGTCGACAGACTTCAGTGTTGATGTGACCTTTGTTTGCACAAGCGGGTGTGGCCACTGAATTGGATTAGTGGTTTATTCAATTTAATTTAAATGCAAAACAACATTCTATAAAGTGCTGACTTCATGCCCAACAACAGCAACAGAAGCGAAAGAAGAACGCGTAAAACAGTCGCCGAAAAGGAGAGAAAGGATGTAAACCTTCCTTTCTTGTAATTTTGTGAACTGTGTTTAATATAATTTAATAAGAATAGGGTTGAACGATTGCCAAACGGTTGCTTGATTGCTATTGCCCCCCCATCTTCATCTCCGTCCGCATCTGCTCAACAGGCACTTGGGACGCGCAATTGAAATTGCTGAAATTGTTTCAACGTTTTCGATATTTTGCTGAGGGCATTACAATTTAGTCGCGAAACGTGGCAGGCATCGCAAGAGTTTTGGAGAAGCAAAGCACTTCAAGTTTTAAAGTCACCCTACGGAAATTTAAAGCTTGAAAATGTATGTTTATGAATTGAAATTTATTTCAACTTTATTATTCGACTTTGAATCGGCATTCGAAATATTACTCTGAGGTTTATTTAGATTAATGTTGTATTTAGATTTATGTAATAAGCACTTGTAGGTAATTTAATTATCTTATAAATTTAAATAAATTATTTATCGCATTTAATTTAAATATTACTAAATATTGTGGGTGTTTAAAGAACATTATTTTAATCCAACAATCGCTGCAGGGTTCAAGGAAAACCGCAAAAAAATCTCTAATCAGATTAAATGAAAGATCCCAAAATGAGTTTGTTTCTATTTATTATTTATTTCAATTAAATTTAGATGTCGTTTAACTACTTAACAAATCCAAATAAAATAAATATAAGTTAGATTTTTCATATATTTATTAGATTAATTAGAATATGAAAAATCTCAATTACATTTATTTTTGTTTTTTTTTTATGTTGATTTATTAAGCAGTTGAAGCTAAACAATGCTAATTTCGTACCAAACTTTTATTTGTTTAAAAACAACTTGCGGCAATATAAACTAGATGAAATCACTTGAGACTTCCTCTCATATACTTTTGCTTTTATTTTGTACCCAGGTAAACATTTTATATGGATTGTAAATACAAATGTTTCACTAGATCTTTTCTTAACAATTTTCTTGTAAGAAGAATTTTTAGCCAAATCGCTTTTCATTGATTTGTAGAGAAAAACTAATAACTAACTTTGCTGTCATATTTAGGGTGCAATAAATTTTGTTATAGAAAAAACATTTTTAATATTACTTAACTTGTCAGCTAAGAAATAAACTGTAAAAGGAGCAAAGCCCATAAATAATATAATGTTGGGCTTAACGGCGCAAGAAATTGAGCGGCAACCGGAGATGGAATCTGGAAACTGAAAACTGGCGACTTTCGAGTTGCGACTTGCGAGTGGTGAATTATCAACTTGTCGGGGCAAATAATTTACTCGAGGAATATGACAAACACCTGCTGATTGCTTTATCGCTACACGTGGCACACACTATAGTATAGTACTTTCCACACACTTTTTGCTGTTCCCCTACTCTACCTGATGCGTTACGCTCGACGTGGCAACGTGTCAGCTATTTATGAGCACTTTTCGCATTTTATTTTGCATACAGAGAGCAAAGAAGCGGCAAGCTTAGCATTTTTCTTTTTCCATTTTGCTGTCTTCTTATACTCTCTTTGTTGCTGTTGGCCATTGTTGTTGCTCTGTCCATTGTTGGTCCCTTTGTTGCTGTTGTTGTTGTTGTTGACACTTTTAATGTTGATTAATGGCAGCACAGCAAAGTATGCCATAAAACATGCCACACATATAAATGAATTGTAATGGCAACGACAGCAGCAGCAGCAATAGCAGCAGAGCCAATTCAAGCAGGTTCCTCACCTCTTATACGTGTATAAGACTCACTGTGAGTGCGAATATAAGTGTGTATATACGAGTTTTGTAGTCGAATTGTCTACTTGCATGCAATTTTTGCCTACATATCTGCGAGTATCAGCTACATTAATCTTGCTCGAGCAATGTCAAAGTGAATTATGATACGCCAGTTCTAATCTATTGCTCAGCGTTGGCATTTTACATTAACAAAAGTAGAGCCCATAAATAATGCATTCGCCAAGTCTTTAAAATTGAAATAGACGAATGTTGTGGATGGAAATCGGAAATTTCATAAGGTCAAAGGATATGACTGTTTCTAAACTTTATAAGGTCAAAGGACATAGATGCCTGCTGCTACAAATGAAACACATATCGAATTTATAACCGATTTATTCTCCCTTATTTACCATACTGTGCGTTGCATCAACGCATTAAATAAAATGTTGATTGATCACTTGAAAATCAATATTGTCGTTTGCTTCAACAGAACTGCAAGCGTTGCATTTATTTCTTTGTTTATCGAAAGCTTAATTAACACACTCTTAATGCAAGCTTGCCATAAAATTGAATGTATGATGATTGTAAAATTATATTTAAGTGGAAGAGCGAGTTCAACATCAATACATATTATTATAATACTTTCCGTAAGAACATGACTTTGTCATTTATAGTATTTAATGATTGTTGTAGAGCAAACGTAAGTTTTGTTTATACCCGCTGCCCATAGTGAAGAAAGATATTATAATTTTGAGCCTACAGGAAATGTATATTTGGTACTCTGGTATATTTTTAATGTAGTAGTATATACTATACACAAAATAACACCTTCGCTATACTTTAGTATTTTTTATTATTATTATACCAAATATGGTATATGATACACTTTATTATTGTTCAGTATATGAATTTGGTATATACTAAATAGCAAATATAGCCTTTGGCATACTTTTGTATTTGTTTAGAATATGAATTTGGTATATATCATATACCGAAAATGGACCTTGGCATACTTTATTATTTTTTCAGTATATTAATTTGGTATATACTATATATCAAATATACCATTTGGTACATTTCAGTATTTTTTCAGTATATCAAGATGGTATATTTTAAGCACTTTTAAGCACTTCTTGCCTTTTAAGGAATTTGGTGACGTGTATCGAATTCGCTCGACTGTAGTTTTCTACTTTCCTTGTATTTACTCTTAGTATATAACGAGTGATTTCTAAACATATAATATACATACATGTATAGTATAGTAATGTGCAGCATAATGGCCACTTCCACTAGAAGTTTGCAACAAATGCGAGCTTATTTATTTTATGCCACATAAGTGCAAAGTCTAAGTGTAGACTATTCTGTCTTTGAGCGGCGTCGGTGGCAGCTAATTAAGCGATTGTCTATTAGAAGAGCGCTCCAATGCAGCAAGTACTTAGTGTGTCACGCCCAGCTACTGAGTTGCTTGCAATTACGCCCAGTTAGAAATCGCAGTTCATCGCCTGGTCTATTAGTTGAATGATTGAGCAATTGGCTGGGGGGTTGCAGCAACACGCTGCAAGCTTGGCTATTAAGCTGGCAACATTATTAAGGCAGCTAACAAGCTCTTTAATTGCTTGGCGCGAGAAGGTGTCGCTTCAATTTGCTGATTGCCTTTAAGCAGCCGCCTATTAATACTTCTTATTGCCTCATTTATTTAAATATCACATCAATAATCGCAAAAATCAACAATAAACAACGTTTATTGAAGATTTATTAATGCCACAATGGTCATAATAAAATATCAGTTAATTTGCTGATGGATTTCTCTCGACTTAATTTAGAGATGGCGACTAATTAAAAAGTTATGACCACTATCTTCTGCGGTTAGGCGAACAAATTGCAGCTTAGCTTGAGCATGAAGTGGGCTAAAACTAGTCAGAAGTCGAGTGTCACAAAGCCAACATTAATATGTACTTTATTTAATTTGTTGCGAGGATTTATTCACTGGCAACTGAACAGATGCCAAAGTACAAAGTGTTCTTTTATGGTCAATTTGTTTATTGTATTTATTTATGTTAGATGCAAAAGTATTTTGGGAGCTAATTATATTAATTTGAAGAGTTTTTTTTAGAAGTTGTGATAGATTGTAAATGGAAACGCAATGAATTGATTTAATTGAATTTAGCTAATGGTTTAAATTATGAAATCTTCATCGACTTTGTAAATATTATTTGCTTGAATAACAGCTTTACCATAAAAATTGCGAATATGTATATTTGCACTTTATCTCTATCTGTGTGTTTTAGTTGTTTATAATGAACTGACTGAGCTTCTGATTAACAGCCTTTAGAACTAATACATTTGTTTGGAACTATTAGCCTGCAATTTTTACACAAAATAGTTTAGAATATTTCAGGCTGGTTTTTTATTTTTAATTTTCAACTCTTAACTATATTAAACCTTTGTTCTGTTAACAGAACTAAGTAAGCGAACATGATAAAAGTAGGATTAAATATGAAACATTAAATTGTAAAATCTTTATCGATTATTATACATAGGTAGTTTGTGAAGTCCTTTGTATCTTTAGCGCTTTTTGTGAATTTTAAATAAAAGTAACAGTAATGATAGTGACAGATAAAAGAAAGAAATTTATTTATTTCTGACTGTAATTTGTTGAACCTTACTTCAATCTATTTATATTTAGTTGTTTACGCAGTAAAGTTTCGTTCACCGTGGATTAAGGCTGGGTTGTTGTAAATTTCCTGCTTTTTATGTTATATTATATTTTACTTTTTTAAATATCTAATACAATTGTAAAGAGTATGCTGCCTACGATAAAAATAGTATTGTATGTGATCCATTAAATTGTGAAATCTTTATTTACTTAGTGGATATTTTGTGATTGAATTTCAAATTAACAGCGTTGTCATAAAAGTTTAGCGAACATAGTTCTTGTAGTCTTTTATATTATTTTATAATTTTTAAATTTTTAATGAATGTTATTATAAGAAGAGAAACAAATCAATTTCTTTCCTTCTGTAGTTTCTAGAACTTTACTTCAATCTATTTATATTTAATATTTTTTTCTGACTGACGTAAGAACTGATTCATTCATTGAATTCTATAAGGCTGAAACATTTACGCAGCAAAGTTTCGTTCACCGTGGAATAGGGCTGGGTATTTGTGAATTTTGTACTATTTTACTTTTTTAAATATCTAATACAAGTTTATAGAGTATGCTGTCTAAGATAAAAATAGTATTGAATGTGACCCATTAAATTGTGAAATCTTTATCTACTTAGTGGATATTTTGTGTTTGAATTTCAAATTAACAGCGTTGTCATAAAAGTTTAGCGAACATAGTTTATGTAGTCTTTCATATCTTTGCCGCTTTATGTGAATTTTAATAAAAGTCATTATAGTGACAGATAAGAGAAAGAAATCAATTTCTTTCCTTCTGTGGTTTGTTGATATTAAAAGTGATGCTGGTGGTCAGTCTTTTTAATATGCCATTAAATATAGTTACGTAGCTGAATGCGTGCCCGCGTTGTTTTATTTATCTTTTGCTCTCTCCAATTCATTAGTATTCTATATGTATATGCTGAGTCCGTGTAAAAGAAATTCTATATATGCTGTGCAGTTGATAGCGAAATGCGTGCGCTGTGTATCAACTACAATGTCGTTATTTGTACAATATTATTACTTTGCTTTAGTTGGTCGTTTTTCTTTTCGCTTTTCGTTTTTCGCTTTTTGTGTTGTTCATTCAGTTTTTATGCGAGTTTTTCTACAGTCGTCATTCACATGGTTAATAAAAACAGAAATTATGGTACACATTTCAATGGCAAGCAGAGCTCCGATAGCTGATGTGAAGCAGAGGAAACAAAGGCAATTGAAAATGTAAAGAGAGAGAGTAGCGGGGAGAAGGAAAAACTCGAGTGTGAGGTCAGATAAATTGCCTTGGAAAAACAGCGACGTTTTGGCGTTGGATTATTCGAATTTCGTATTTATTTTTTGGTTTTTTCATTGACACATGGCTGGGCGCAAATGGCAGTAAATGGCGACTGGCAGCTGCTCAGAGTGCGGTTCAGAGGGGGCAGCAAATGGGGGTCACATCCACACCCACATACACACACACACACACACACTAGTTTATATGTGTGTAGTACACTTTCGCACACACATTATGAGCTTTGGCATAACTACAAACAATTTATGTGCAAACAACGGTTACATCTCGTTACGTTCCCAACAGTCGCATTTCCTTCTCTTTCTATCACTCTCCCTCTCTCTTTCGCGCCGTCATCGGGCAGTAATTGAATTTCACTGCATCCCATATTTTTCGATTTTTTTTGTTGTTTTATTTGCTCTGGTTGGGTTTTTTTCCTACTCTTTTTTTTGGCGCGATTGCATTTTTGACAGCCAAACGCGACCGAATTGTGCCACGGCTTAAATAATAAATGAAATGACTTAAAACCATATTAAAGCAACATGTGACTATACGATCTCTTTGGTCCTCTGCTCTGGTCTGCTCAATAATTCAGGGTTACGGATGAGCCCTAATTCCCATGATGTCTATGCTGCCAAATGTAACCGGAAAAAAACGCCAAGGCTGAAAACTATATTCATCAATTATTAAATCACATCATGTGGGAAATATGTGTGATTTATTTCTTTGTGTACATAAATAACCACATGATAAATGTGCAAACATCGCCAGCAATTTGATTAAGTTGCCAAGTTGCGCGAAAAAAAATAAAACACAGAAACTAATTCAACAAAATGCAGTTAAGGTATCTTTATCTGCAATATTAAAAAGATTGACGGACAGCCAGACAAGATTAGCAATTGATTGGATTTATTTCGCACACATTTGTGGTGGAAATTGTTACAAAAAATATTTTTGAAGTTGTATGTATTAAATTTGGGGGTTTTGCTTTTTATTAAACTACAAGGAAAGTATTTCATTTGTGGTTTTTGATTTATTTTTGTTAGTGTACAAGTGCTTTGTTTGACAATTTGGTATACTTTGTACTCTATGGTATATTTTGAATGTAGTGTAATATCGATATACCAAATAATTTTATTAGTTACGATATTATACTAATATACCGAATAATTTTATTGGTTACGATATTCTACTATTAACATTATTTGGTATATTGATATTACACTACATTCAAAGTATACCTTAGAGCACAAAATATACCAGATTCTTAAGAATATGGTTTTATTGGAAAGTGGATATCTCACAGTCGATTTCTTACTTGTTCAATATGGAAAAGTTTTTAATCTGAAGATTTGTATTCTAGTTTTTAGAATGTACTTCTTCTCTCTATATAATTCAACCGGTTTTAGGATGGAAAACAATGTCTTATTATTATTATATTATTTATTTCGTATTAATCGGGATTCAATATTTATCTATATAACTTAAACTTAAAACTTTAAAAATGATCTCTTTGAATCTTGCAATGAAAGCGTGCAGAAATTTGAGGCAAAAAAAAGTAAAAAGTATTGTTTAATGATTGAGCATTGACAATTGAAGATGCAATTAACTATTTCTTTGTTAGCTCTTTGCATTCGATCAGAAATTGCATAAGAAGTAAAGCTTATTAAATCATTTTTTTATTGCCATACTAATTGAAATCATTCCTCTCTTCTCTTTTCAGGTGAGTAAAATTGAAATAGCAAATGTTGAAATGTGCACAATAATCCGTAAGTCAAACCATAAACACTGTGAATATTCTGAGCTGTTGGCTCGCCGCTTCTCGTATTCAATTAGAAAACGAGTTTTTCGTATATGAGAGAATGGATGTGTTTGCTCGTAACGCCCTTGGGGCGAGACAGCCAGATGCAACTCAGTTTCGCAGGATATCTGTATCCACAATTGCCCCACATTTTTGCATACTATACTTTGCTTGCTCTCTATGTCTATCTCTATCTCTATGTCTATCTCTATCTCTTGACTGTTGGCAGTTGGTCGCTTCTTGGTCATGGTCATGACGTTTCGTACAGTTTTGGTTGTGCATCCGGATTGTTCTTCCTGTTCGTCCTGCCTGCCATCGTTGCCGTAGCTTTTTGTCTGTGCTGCGCCCTTTTTTAATTTGTTAAATTGTGACTATGTGTCTGGTCGCAAAACTATTCTTAGAGACAATTGAGAAGGGCGAGCAAGAGACTAAAGAAAGTGCGATTTCAATGCAGTCACCGTGAAGAACGTTTCTCATTTGTGGGATTAAATTTTGCATATGAAATCTACATATATGGTAAAGAATCTCTTTTTTTCATCTCTTTCTCTCTCTGTCTCTCTCATTACGCCTGCTTCCCATAGGGTGAAAAGGTATAATTTGATTATTAATCAGCATCAACAGCCGAGGCGATATACACAGCTATCTTTGCCTATCCGTCTGTCTGTCCGTCTGTTCGTATGAACACTTAGATCTCAGAGTCGATAAAAGATAGAGTTATACATTTTTGTTGATCAATATACCAAATATTGTCTATGGTATATTTTAGTTTTTTGCGGTATATTAGCTCAGTATATTTCAAGAATAGTACTATATACGAATACTGTATCAATATGCCAAATATAGCCTTTGGAATAGTTTAGTAATTTTGCGGTATATTATATAGTATATTATAAGAATAATACCACACTGTTTTCCTTTTATTCAAAATGTGTAGCGAGTATCCCACAGTCGAGCATACTCGACTGTAACTTCCTTACTTGTTTTCTTTGTGTCTTTTTGCACTGACTGTACCATGATGTAATGTCCTTCTTCGTTCGCTGCTGCTTCTGCAGCTTTTGCAGCCAGGTGTTATAATTAAAACAACTTCCGCTTGGCTCGGGAAAAATGCCAACATGAAAATAAAAATGAAAATCTTATTTCACGTGTTTGTCTCAGCGCATTATTGTCCATAACAATGAGGCGCGTTGTGTGGACGCCAGCTCGTAAAGCTTTATGACCCACACGAACACACACGCTTACACACACGTTTACACACACGTTTACACACACGTTTACACCCACGCACACGCACACACTCGCACTCGCATCCGTAAACTCGTTCAAGAGATACACATGCTTGTACATATTTGAAGTGTTCCGCATTTCGCATTCATGAACCGCACGATGCAATGTCTCCACTCCACTCCACTCTGCTGTCTCCACTTCGAACTCTCCTTTCTCCACACTCAGTCACAGTTAACGTCACCATCATCGTCACAGGTGCTGCGGGTTGCTGGGCTTTAAATGAAATTATTGGTTTATTTATGAAACGAAATGGTCAACAAATTCTGATTGCAGCGATGCACAGAGAAGAAGCACTTCAGTGAGTGGCTATTAAATCAAAGTCACAGCTTCAACTTTAAGCTATAAGGCAGCTCAAAGAATAACGTAGAATAATTGCCTTAACTTAAGCGCAAAGAATACAATATAAAGATAAATGAGCGAAGTATTGAACATATCCAATTACAGTTGAATTGAGAATTACAGAAGTAGAATTTGTTCGTAGTAATTGCATTGTTATAAAATTACAAAAGAAAGAATACTATTCATAATTAAATGGTACTCCAAGATTTTTCAATACTTTTTAATTATAGATTATCATCTTTCATTGAAAATTAATATGATATTTTTTTTTGTAAAACGTTTTCTCTTCAGGAGAGAAGTTACAAGTTTTTTTCACTTCCTTCTTGTAATATTAATAATTTCAGTTAATTTCTGACATTTTCGAAGTTTTAAATACACGAAGTGCACGTAAACGAAGAATATAATCTTAATTAAGATTATAAGATGTCAAAATTTATCTAAAAAGGTTTATTCTTAAATCAAGATCAAAATTCTACAAAAATTTGAGATTTCTATTTTCCACCTAAAAATCTTGTGTCAAGATTTTTTCCAAGATCGATAAGTTCTTAAATGAAGATTTACAATCTACTTTTCAATTAACTTTTTTTTCTCTCTCTACAGAATAAAACTTTCTTGAAACAAGGTTTTAACTTTAAAATGAGATTTTGTAATTTTGTAATGCAAATTCAGCATACAAATCTTGTTTCAAAATATATATTTTAATAAATATCTCAAAGCAAGATTTGCATTCAACTTTCTAATCTCTGTTTTTTCTCTCTGTGTAGTCTAAAAATAAATGCTATTGATAATGAATAAATTTAGGTTCATCAGACTATATTTCATTATTTTTTTATTCTATTTATGGAGGATAGATTTGTGTGAAAGAAGGTTTCTTCTTGAAAATGTAGAAAAATTCATTGCAGTATCTCAGAACATAATAAATGTCTTCAAATCTTAAATGAATAAATTGAAAACTATATTTTTGTATGAAAAATATTGCATAATAGTGTTTATAACAATTTATATTTGACCGCAAAGCTGTAAAATCCTTTGTACAGCCGAATATCGTAATAAATTTTCGATATGAAGAAGAAAGCATATTTTTGCGCCTAGTTGCTTGCAAATGTCACAGAATAATATTTATTTAGTGAATTAAAGTAAAACTGTAACAAATAGAAACCAATTTTATAGTTAGGTCAATATTTCAAAAATTGAAATAAATATTTTTGACTATATAGAGATATTTATTTCATAAAAGAATACTTATTGCAAACAACTTTTTTTGTATAACTGAAATTCCTATGGAAAATTCTTGTTCACTTTAAATGGTTACCGGAATTAAAAGGCAATCAATTGAGGACAACAATAAAATTGTACATCGTTTAAAGTACTTTTCAGAGCTGATTCTTTAATAAAGTATTTTGCTGCTTTAATTTGTTGAAGTGAAGCTAAATCAGCGTCTATCGTTTGACAGAGCAATTTGAGCGGCTTTCCGACTCAAGTTCTTCAATAGAAAATTGAACTTTGGGCTCTTGCCGAAGTAAACTTTTCTTTCCCTCTCCCTTTCCCTCTCTCTCTTTCGCTCTCTTTCGCTCTGATACTGTGTTGTCACTCATTAATTTACCGCAACTGCAGAGGGCTATCTGCCAGCATCGGTTGAACCGCAACAAAACCCGCTAAAAGTATCGAAAACAACAAACACCAACTGTATCAAGTGGATGAAAGCAACAACACCAACAACAACTACAACAACACCAACAACAACAACAACGACAACAACTACAATAATTGAACGAGAAAAAAAAAGTGGCAAAGTTTTGCAACAAATGTCCAAAAGCCACTTAACGGCGAATTAGAGCACAAACATCTACAGTAACGACAACAACAACAACAACAACTAACAACTACAAAAACAATAGTAATAAAAAACAACAACCTGACGAGCAGCGGCAGCGGCAGCGGGAAAACTGCCAAAGCAGCCGCAAAACCAACACAAAAGTACAGTTAACGCTAAAAGGATACACAAAACTTTTCAAGCGAATCGCCTCGTTGTCGAGGCATCAATTAGAGGACCCGCAACTTGCTGCCCTCTCACTCACTCATCGTTCCACACTCTTCACTCTCTCTCTCTCTCTCTTGCTTTCTGCCCGCATCAGTGATTTAAAAATAACAAATTACATGTACCCAACTGAAGCGCAGAAGAGTGCAATAACAGTTTAACATCCTCGAAATCTTGGGTCCCAGAAGGATAGATGAAACGTTCTTCAAAATGTTTCCTTCAACCTTACTCAATACATCATTGATCTAGCGGTCGCTAAATGTTGTCACTCTCGATTCGTTGGGATGTGGTCATTAGAATTTAATTTCAATCGACTCTGATGTAGCTTTTAATTACAGAAAATTGAATTGAACATGCGAGAGAAACTTGAAAGTAAATTTTAGTATTACAAAAGGGGACTTATTTTATTTTCTATGGATGTTTCAATATACAGACTAGGAGAATCAATTCATGTGCCATTTGCCTCCATCAAAAGATTTCTTTTAACCAAACTCTTTCCATAATTGATCTAGCGGTCGCTAATTGTTGTCACTCACAAATTTTTAGGATGTAGTCGTTAGAAATTAATTATATTCGACTTCGATGTAGCTTTTAATTACAGTAAATTGAATTTAAGTATCTATAAATAATTTAAACATTTAATGAAAATGCCAATCTCATCCGTTTCAGGTAGAATTTACTTTAATAAAAGGTGACACATTTTTCTGATTCTTTTTATAAGTTTTCTCAATGCACTGTCTATGAGAATTAATGAATAATTCATTAAATGTTTTCCCTCTTCAAAATGTTTAGTTTAACCTAACTCAATCGCTATTTGTTGTCACTCACAATTCTTTTTGCTATGGTCATAAGAATTTAATTGCAATCGACCATGATGTAGCTTTTAAATACAGCAAAACATTTAAATATTTAATGTACATCTCATCTTTGGTAGGTAGCATTAGAAAGTAAATTTTAATATTATAAAAGTTGAGAGATTTTATTTTATATGGACCTTTCAATTTACTGCCTAGGAGAATTCATTTTTCTTGTCAATTTACGGTACAACTTTTGCCTTCTTCAAAAAGCTGCTTTTGACCTATCTTGATACATTGTTTATCTAGCTGTCGCTAACTGTTGTCACTCATAATTCTTTGTTGCAAAAATTTATTTTAAGTTATTCTGATGAAGCTTTTAATTACTGTAAATTTAATATAATTTTCTTAAAAAGAGATTGTTGGTATATTTGGGAGTGGAGTTTTATTGCTACAAAAGTTGGCATTTGACTGATTCCTAAAATTGTTCTATAATCATATTGTCTATGTGAATTATATCCTCTAACTAACTGGTTAAAGTTATTGTACCATTTATTGGCGTCTTCAAAATGTTTTCTTCAACCAATGGACTGTGATTAACCTCTTCATTTTGGCAAACATCAATTAAAACATGGTGGTTCAAATTTTTAACAGTATTTCAGCAGATAAAATTAGGTTTCTTTTTATAGGAATTATATTGCAAATAACTAGTTTATTCTAATATTATGAAATGTGAAAAATTCTAATTCCCTTTATAAGTTTCTATCGCTTTACTGGTTTGGATTAAACATCTATTGCCATACATTCAATCGCTGTAGTTTGGAAATAAGAAGTTGACATGTATAATATTGGACAATTATGGTAAAAAATTGTTTCCTTGCTCTTTAAAATTATAAGTGCTCACATACTTAAAATTTATGCTGTTTAATATCCAAATTTTATATAATAACTAACTTTTAATATATGCTTAATTGACTAGAAACGTTGCATATTTTTAAAACTTTTTAGCTGCAGTTCAGAAAAAAGACAAAGCGTAAACAGTATGCTCAAATTGATGGTTTGTTTCGTTCTACTTTGAATTATTAACATACATACGTACATATATAGACAATTGACACTCTCGTTTCTAATTTGATTATACAAAATTGCTATATATGTATGTATGTTTGACAAACTCGAGTTGTTCTGCTAATTTACGAGGCAAGTTTTTACTGTGGCAGTTTTGCATTTGACAAACGACAGAATTACTATGAGTATAATTTATGGTGTGCTTCCCCCTGGGTGTAATTGCTGTCCCTAGTGGACATGGTGGACACATGAATCAACTGTCTGTCATTCATTTGATTCACTTTTGCCTCTTTCGGACCCGGCAACATTCTTTGGGCCATGTCACGTAAATGAAAGACTTTTCGAGTAGCAGAATGCTGAAATTTGCAAGCCAAATGAAAATCGTTGTCAGTTTGTTGTAGTTGTTGTTTTTGTTGGTTGTTGCCTGATCTCATCATTTAATTTGCTGGCTTTTGTCGTTGCTGGTTTGCAAATTGCTTTCCCAATGAACAATTGCTCCTTTTAAAGTCGCTTGAGACCTCTCTTCAGTCCTCTGCATTCCATCAACGCAATGCGCACTGATTGTCATGCAATTTGTCAAAAAGACGCGCAAAACTTTTCTTCATTAACAAACGCATTGTGCGAGCTTTTCTCTTTCCTCTCCCCAATTTGTGAGTAACTTTAATTAAGGGATGCAAAAATCAGGTGGCACCAAAGTAATTAGCTATGTAAATGGGAATGAGTGCGTGACTTAGAAAAGAATCTCCATCTGGTCAACCATACAACTGCGGTTGCCATAAGGGATTGCCCTTCAGGCCTCATTAAACCCAGCTTAAACTATCAATCATACGCGCCCTTCAACTTTTGTTTTTTGTGTGTGTATATGGTTCGCTCGCTCAGCAATTTTCCAGTTCAATTAATCAACTAGAAGTCGCAGAAAAAGCAAAAATGTGCTTAGCCTACATATTTGCGCCGAGACAAAGTTAAGCAAACAACTGAAGCAAACTCAACTGAACTGTGTCTCTCTGCACTCGCAAATGAACACAGTCAACTTGAAGATTGTCGCCTTGAATGTTTTTTCATATATGTATTCTATATGCTAGGATATAATTTATGTGTGCCAAATAGTTTAACCAACTTGAGCAATCAATTTTTATAACGAAATTGAATTTATTTTCTGAATATTTCGAAATTTATTGTTTCAATAGTTTTCTTTTGTTGTTGACAATTTTGGTTATTAATTCTGAATATTATTATTCACCCAAACACAAAAAAAAATTAAGTGTACACAAGAGTGTTCTCGACTTTAAGGTACCCACTACTCATCTTCAATAAAAACAATGTCTTCAAATATAGCTAACAAATATGTCAAATATTAAAATATACCAAAGTTTTTGTTTGGTATATTTTGTAATTGTTGGTATCTTCAGTAGGATTTCATGTTGGTATTTTTTGTTTTAAGAATATACCTATGTCTTTGTTTGGTATATTGATATACTATTACTTTGAAAATATACCGAATGATATAAAATATACCAGAATAAATAGTGGTGTCTATTTGTCACCTTCTTTAGTTATTCAACCAAAAAGCAAAGCATTGTTCTTAAAATATACCTAATCTATATATCGAAAAATACTAAAGCCTTTATTTGGTATATCGATGTACTACTACGTTGAAAATATATACCAGAATACAAGATTTTCAGAAGAATTCCCGGAACATAGAATTTCCTGGATTTCAAATATGAAATCATGGAAAATAAAGGTCAATCGTCTCAAGTGTAATTCAAAAGTGGTAATTAGATATTTCAAATAATTAATTCCAAATATGGTTAAATAACAGCCAAAATAGTAGGGAGCATAGCAAAATGCAATTTCTACTAATATTGTTGCCGTTTAGTAAGCCTTAGCAGGCATCACGCATACGCCACATGTGCCAGCATCAAGTAGGCAAAGCTAGGTAGATTGGAACTTTTAGTTGTCGACAGTAAATCAAATATGCAAATCTACAAATACGCAGCAATTGCCAAGCTTTCGTCTCTCTCTCTCTCTCTCACTCGTCATCATCATCATCGGCTTGGCTCAAAGTTGTGCCCGAGTTTGAGTTTTGATAGCAGGAAATTTGCAATTTCTGGCATTAAATTTCCGCTCGGCATTCACCAAGCAATATGCATTTGCATTACACTCATCGCTTGATAGCTCAATGATGAGCACTTGTATGAAACGTATACATACATTCATATGTGTGGTATATAGCACGATATATGTGCTTGCCCCATGCCATCAAACACTTGCCACATTGCCACCTGTAATTATTGAATGGTGTCTAGAAATTATGTGCTTAAGCCTCAGCTTCCTTCTCCACTCTCCTCTCTCCTCTGCATCTGTGGAGCATTAAAATCCTGGCTGCGTGTCTGGCATACGCAATTACTGAAATTAAGCAAACAGCGCTGAAATGTATGCTAAGCTTTTCCGGCCTTTTGCTTTGCCCGACTTTCTCTTTCTCTTTAACGCCAGACAGTTTGTGTGTTTCCTGCATTTTAGGCGCACACGCATTATTATGCCCAAGTCTTATACAAATTGCATTTTAATTTGGAATTTCTGCATTGAGATGAAACGCCTAAATTCACGAAATGCAAAATGATTTGTGATGAATGGTTTCGCTAACACTTCCATTTAATATCATATTTTTAATAGTAATTTTATATATATCTAAACGTGAATTAAACTTAAATATAAATTAAAGTCGTAAAACAATTGCAAACGTTTTAGAAAAGCGTCACATTTTAGTAACAAATTTATTTATAAATATAAAAACGATTTAAATCTTAGTCAGACAATGTTGCGTATTTTAATAAAAGTCTTACAGCAAAGACATTCACAAATAAATTTGTATGCTGAGGTCTTCAATTGATATATAAAATTGCTGAAATTCTTCCTGAAGTTTAAAGTAATTTAATCAACAAAGAATTGAACATTTGAGCAAAATCAATATTAAAAATGTATGGCGATTTAATTCTTGGTCGTGAACTAATATAAAATATTGCTGAAATTCTTTCTGAAGTAATTAATTCTTTCTCAAAGTAATTAAACCAACAAATAATTGAAACTTTTAACAATTTAAGGAAATTAATATTAATAATGAATGCTAAGGTCAAAATGTTTTAATTCTTAGTCATGATTAATCGTATTAAATAATACTAAAATTCTTTCTTCAGTTTTAAGTAATTAAAAAAAAAAAAAAAAACAATCAAAATTCAGAAAACGTAAAAAAGTCGTAATAAAATTGTATGTTAAATGTCAAAATGATTTAATTCTTAATCATGAAAATTCGTATAAAATATTGCAGAAAATCTTTCTTAAGATGCAAATAATTTAGTGAACAAACAACTGCAAAAAAGTTTAACAAAACTTTTACAGAATGAAAATAATTTAAATTTGTTCCCTCATTTATTTTTCATAATTAAATGTCAAGACTTTGCTTTGTGAGTTCGTAATATACTCGCTCTTTTAAATTGGCTGTGTAAAATGAGAAGCTAAAGGAAATTTTCGGACAAAAACTTATTCGCCTCTCCAAATTGCACGTAGAAAGAGTTCAGTTTGGGTTTTCATGCTTTTCATTGAGCTGCCACAAGTTTTAGCCAAAGTTGCCGGCCAAGGTTCTCAATTGCACGATTCAAACTCGGTTGCGGAGACTGTTCTTTTTGTCACATGTTCGTTGCATTCCGGCAGGCACTGTAGAACTGTATATTCTCTGCTCTTGTCACAGGTCATTTGACTTGCTATTTTTCTGTGCAACAGCAAAATATAGAAAATATTTCTATGCTGCTAAGACCTGAGGCAAAACTTTGACAAACACTTGAAAAAAAGAGACGTTGACGAAGAAGGGGAAGGGGGGATAGTGAGAGGGGAGGCTGTATATAATGAGGTGGCGGCGGGGGAAGGAAAACTCAGCTCAAGTGTTTTTTGCACAATTTCTTTTCAATTCAACAAAAGTGGACCAGAAGGCCTTCAAAACATTTCTAGTGCAGTTACTCTCACCTCACCACATCTCACTATCCCCCCACCCCCTCCCCCGCTTTGGCATTACCTCCCCTTCCCTCTCTCTCTCTCACCACATTGCTTTGCCATGCTAAATACATTTTTTTTTGTTTCAGGATTTTCGTTGTCGTTTTGTATGCATAGAAAACTGCGAGAACTGAGAAACGAACTGCGGCTTTTGGCCGTCTAGGCCACGACCTGGCCCAGGATTGTCTTTCAACCTGATTTGTTATTCATGAAAAGGCAAAAAAGGCGAAAGCATCCACATCTCTCTCCCACTCTCTCTTTCTCTCCTCGCCGCCCCCGCATTTGGAGAGTGGTTAAGAAAATGCCAAGCACTCTTGTGCGGCAGATTGTGGCAAGTCTGCTTGTCGGCTCTGGTGCATAATAAAGCTGCTTCTTTTGGTCTTTTTCTCCCATCGAGTGGGGGTCAGCAGGTGACCTGAGCCCTTATCCCTTCCGCTCCCTTCCCTCTCCCAAGTGTCAACAAAGTTGCTTACCCCTTTCTCTGTTGGGGCAACGATTAGTGTGTCGTGATTTGGTTTCGTTACCACTTTTAAGCTCATCGGGCACTGAAACATTGCCTCTGTTTGCCAGAATCCTCAATGATTCCCCAAATCGAAGACAAACATGAATACCCTATATAGTAATCAAACAAGATATAGGGTGTGTTGATTGGACTGAAGTGACTATTGAAATGAACTATGTAGAAAGAATTTCTAGTAGGTATGAGTGTGATTATTTTGATACTAGTTTAGTAAAAATAATTGTTTACTCTTAGAAACATTTCTCATAATAAATATGCTACAAACTTTAGTAAAAATATTTAATTAGTACAATATGTATTACAATGAATTTAAATCATGAATTTCTGAACAAGAATCAAGTGGAGTTGACTCACTATTGAAATGAATATAGGAGTGATTATATGATTATAAAATAATAAATTTGAAAGCATATTAATAATGCAAAATAAAGTGATGAAATTATCAACTCAAATTTAATACTACATCAAGAGTTTAATGAACTAAATTCACGCCAAGTTACAATATATTAAAACATAATTGATGAAGAATATTAAATAATGCAGTTGTAGTTTGAGGAATCTTTTCTCAAGTATTTGTTAGAGATGACTACTATTGAAATGAATGTAGATCCGAGTTAAATACTAAAAAATTAAATTGGAACTAATGACATGCAAAAAGTGATGAAATTAGTATTGCAAATGTGTCAATATGAATGCATGAAAAGTAAATTTACTTTATTATTTTCTTCAACGTTAATCATAAAGAAATTGGTACAAACTTTAGTCAAAACTATAAAAACCAAAGTTTAGAATAAAGAAATTTAATCTTGTACTTTTGTTTAATGTTTGAGTTACTTTTAAAATTTATGTAATTAGGGAGAATTTGATAATAATAATTTTTAATGATGTGACATAAGAATAAAAAAATGTAGGAAAGCATAATAATTTTTGAAAAGAAAAACATTTCTCATTTATATAGAGTAATTATTGGAAACTCAAGTAGAAACCATAATGAAATATTAGTATGAATAATATGAATAAATGTTGTTAAATATTATGTTTATAAAAAAAACTCGTTAAAATTCTCTCACACTAACAATATTTTATAGTATTTTGATTATTTTAGAGTATTCACCAGTCTGTAGTTTCCACCCTCGTTTTTTCGCTTGAATTTACTGCTGATGTGCATTTTGTCATTCAGTGCGCAGTTCGCGTAAAAAACTTCTTTGGATTTCTGATTACGTCGCACAAATCCGTCGCAGTCTCAGTCTCAGGTTTTTGTCTCCATCTCCATCTAAATCTGGGCAACGTTTGCTTTTCCGGGTTTTGTTTGTGCAACGTGCAGCTTCTACTTAGTGTGGCAAGCTAAAATGCGACATTTTGAGGTGTACGCAAGAATCACAAATTGTGCCTTAAAGTTGAGCAGTAATTTTGTGCCAAAAGTTGCGAGAAAAGTAAGTAAGAAAAATAAATTCTTAAAGTAACATTTTGTGCACATAAATTGTGGGCACAATGTTAAATATTTTAGAGGAGTTCGCAAGGCAGTAATTTCAACTCCAATGGGGCAAAGTTTTTGCTTTTCATTGCAGTCGGGGGAAGAAAGCTATCTCTACTCTTTTTTTTTCTTTTACTAATAACTCTGGGGAAAAATGTATGTGAGAGGGTTAATAGAAACTTGCTTGTTTTTTGGTAAACTTTGCTTGTTCGGACCACAATAAATTCATTAAATATTTATGGCTGGGATTAAGGCAAAAGCAAGTTTCGAAATTTTAAATACGAACAAAAAATTTTAAGTCTACATCGAAATTACTTAAAAGTAGAAAATTGGATTTATGCTTTGTTCCAGCGCAATTTTCATAATGCTTCTCATGCCCTTTACAATGCTGAATAAATTACTATTCTTCGCATTTCGCCACACTCTCTTTCAGTGGCGGTTGAGTTATGGGGCAACTGCAAGCACTTGAAGCTAATGAAATGCATCACATGTTGAATCTACACTGGGAATTTGCATATTTCGTGCAATTTGTGTGTGTTTACAACACGCGATAAGCCAAAGCAATTTTACTCTATGCATACTTATACCCTGTAAAAACTGCGAAATGGGAAATATTAGTTGATACTATAAATGTAGACTTTTCTCTAAGTCTCAATTGCGATGTTGCGATGTCGTGAGTGTCTTTAGTCGGTCTTTGCCTTATTTTGGGGTCGCACCTGAGCTGCTTCTATGAAATTACCTCGCTGCATATCTCACACACACACACATACACACATGTGTGTATCTATATAAATTCCGCATATTTTGCATGCAAACAAAGCGCTTCAACTTGGCGGGCTGCTGGAGGGGCTTTTAACTGGGCTTTAAGTGCCGCTGCCTTGTTCTCTTGTTCTCCACAGCAGCTGCTGTTGCCAGTACTTTTTTTGTTGCCCTGTTCTTGTTGTTGTTGTTGTGGAAAGCATGTTAAATTTAGCTGCGGCTGCGAAGGCCGCCAAGTGCTGTGCACAACAATACAGTTGTGAAATGAGCTCGAAATTTGCTTATGACGAAGGTCGCCGTAGGCCAACGCACAAAAGTATGCTATAGATTTACAGTGTTGCAGTGCGCACAAAAGTAGGCAACAATTTTGCATGCCTGCTTGCCTGCAGGCAAGAGCGAGAGAGCGAGAGAGAAAGGCGTCAGTAATTATGCGTAAACAAATAAAGTATGCATGAAATCATATTTTTAAGCACAAACTCAAACAAAACGAAACAAGAAGCAAGGAAGTAAAAGGCAAAAGAGGCACACACACACACACACACACACTCTCACATATAGCGAAAAAGTAAGAGAAAGAGAGGATGCGATGTGACATGTGGTTGTCGCACTTTGTTTACACAAACTGAATATGAAATTTATGTCTGCATGGAGTTTCCGCCGCAATGTGAGAGTGTGAAGGCAGATCGGGGGAAAGAGACACAGAGAGAGTTGTACAGAGTTGTTGGGGAAGGATGAAGCGTGGAGAAGTTTGGCGGCTTTGCTGGTGGAAAAGCGTCAGTTAAGCTGCTTGCGGCACGATGTGGGTTCTGTTTATTGTGTTCGATAGCTGCCTAGAATGTTGACGCCATTCGATAAATAATGCTTTTTATAGCGTTCGTTCAGGTGCTTAGATTATGCCTGTCTGTCTGTCTGCATGTGTGTGTGTGTGTTTGTGTGTCTGTCATAAATCAACATTTAAATCGTATTTTGGTTTCCATGCAACAGAAATAGACAAAGTCGAATGTTTCGCAGCCTAACCAAAAAAGGTAAATGACTCTTCTTTGCATGTGTGTGTTTTGCACACTTTTTGTGCTCTCCTTTCATTCAGTTGACAACTGTGTGTGTGTGTGTGCGTGTGTGTGTTTGAATTTAATTAATAGTTCACAAACTTTGTTGCTCTCTGCGTCTGCTCGTAAGTTTTGAGACGGCAGCAACTGTGATTAAGGTCCACAATTTATGAGAGCACAATAATATATCATTATCTGTATGCTGATAAATTGTAACGTGCTTGCAACTGTGTAACTTTGCCATTTAATGTGCCTAGAGATTTATCTACTAGTTTTTTATCTCCCCTTTCATCTCTATCTCTAATGAGAGTTTATAAAAAGGATGAAGGATACTAAGCTGGAAAAGAATTTGACCTTTAACACAAATGTTGTTGCATTACGATAAGGAAATTGGGGAAGTTGAAGTTAAGGGGAAAATAGGTTTATGTGAAAGTTATAAATTAACATATAGTAGATGAAATGAACTAAGTAATAAATGAATTAAGAAATAAATAAATGAGAATAAAACTGCAGTTAAATTAAAATTGTTGCGTTCACTTTTATGTGGAAATTATAAATGAAAAGCTCTTAGAAAATATAACATTTATTACTGACGAATTGAAATGGAAATAATTAAAGCAATCAGAAAGCAAACAATTCTTGGAATGCAAAATTTAATCTATTAATGTTTAATTAAGAAGCAATTATTTCCTTCATTACAACATTAAAACCTTCACTCCTTTTTCTATTCAATTATTGCTGCGCATCCTTTCATATTTAAATTACATTTTTGTTGAACGAAATTCCTTGCACAGCACCTAATCTGTGAATATTTCATTAGTTAGGTCATTGCACTAGAGTCTACTCAATCTCTGTCTCTGTTCATTTACCATTCCCCATTTTAAGCCATGAATTAGCTAAAAGCTAAAAGCAAAATGTTGTCAGTTGGCTGGCAGGAAACACATCCGAATCTGAATCTGAATCCGAATCAGAAATGGCATGCAATGGCAGCCATTGACAATTTCATATAATTTGTCTCTTGCTTCAACGGAAGTGCTGTTAATTTGCAGCCCCAGAGAGCAGTTTACTAAATGAAAGTGGGCACGCATTCATTAAAAGGGGTTAACGAGTTAGTTTTCAATGCTTACACGAAGACAGTGGAACACTCGGCATGTGCTGCTTGGATGCTTGAAGCGTTTCCACAATTTGTTGCAGCTGCTGCTTCAGATTGTTGCAAACTTGCTACAAAGTTTATACGAATTATAATTAAGCAACGTTTGGCTTTTGCTTGCATTGGTAACTAGGTTGATGAGGCTGCTTTTAAAAGTGAATTAAGAGCGATAGGTTAGATTGGTTTTATAATATTTCAAAGGTTTTAAAACTAAGATTAAAACTAAGGAGTTTCTTAAAAATAGTATATAAATAACAGATGTATATTCGTTTTTATTTCGGATGTGGTTTGTTATAAATTTTGCAAAATTTGAAGGGCTCTTCAAACGTAAAAACATTTATCCATCATTTAATTTTATATAGATATATAAAATAAAACAGTTGGTATATATTTGGTATATGTCGTGATATTGTATTGTATTGTTATATAGTGTATGGTTATATAGTGTTATATTTTTAACTAAAATACCGCACTCTCTATGTTTTACTCTCCTTATTTATTTAGATGGATAGATTATATTGGTTTTATAGTATTTCAAAGGTTTTAAAACTTACATTAAAACTATCGTGTTTCTTAAAGATAAAATATTATATAAATAACAGTTGAATATTCGTTTTTATTTCGAATGTGGTTTGTTATAAATTTTGTATAATTTTAAGTGCTCTGCAAAAGTAAAAAAATGATCCATTTTATATAGACATACAAAATATAACATTTGGTATATATTTTTGATTTATTATTTTTGGTATATTTTCAACTAAAATACCGCACTCTTTGTGCTTTCCTTGTTAAATATAAGAATGAATTAAGATGGATAGGTTATATTGATTTTCTAGTATTTCAATGGTTTCAAAACTTAAATAAAACTCAAAACTTTCTTAATTTTGAAAACTTTCTTAAAGATATGATATACACTATACGAAATATTAATTCTAAAGTGGTTCGGAAAATTTTATACAGAAAATTGAAGAGTTCTGAAAACCAGAAAATTTAAAATATAGGGTTTAGTATATTTTAGTATTTGTCGCTATATTAATTTTATATATTTTTACCATAATGCCAAGCTGTTTTTACTCTTCTTGTTAATTATTAAATTAATATTTTTAATAAGGCAATGCTTGTCTTTACGATGCATTAAATTCTGAATATAAAACATTAGGTTAGACAGAATATTTAGTATTTAAAAAGTGTCTACATAAAATACAATTTAAAATACTTTTCGCTCTCTTATTACTAATAATGCTTTATGTGGCATTACAGCTAAACTTAGCTGCTTTTAAATTTCTCTTTTTATGTCTTACCTATTTCTAAATATTGTTGAGAGTAACAATTATTCGGCGCCACAAAGTGAATGCTTTTGTTTTTATGCTCGACGTCGTATTCCATCAACTTGCTGCCGTTTGCTTATTAAAAGCGTCTTACAGTTATGGGCAAAGTTTTCGACAAGTAATTGCGAGTACAGCTGCCAATGATGATGACATCATCAACTGAGCTCAGCGCTACAATCGACATCCGTTTGGCTGCTGCATATTTCATGGCAAAACAACAACAACAACAACAACAACAACAACGATGTCGTTTTCAATAAACGCGACTCAAGTGCAAAACCCCTTTTAACCCTTGCCAAGCGCACACACAAATCTGCTTTGGTTCCTTTTTGTTTTGTTTTTTGGGGCCAAGAATTCTTGTACTGACAGCTGAAATACCTGAACGCCAAATCCATTTTAAAGAGTCGCCTAAAGTTGAAGCAGACTGTTTGACTGGCTATAAATTTTAAACACAATGAGACGGAATCGGCAAAATGGGAATGACTTGGAAACTCGTGCAAAGTGTAAATGTAAATTCCGTGCTTAAGCCAAGCACTTTAAATGTATTCTCAGAATTGTGCTTCAGCCTTCTTCAGCTGCCTTGAATGTCACTCCTTTTGCTGCTGCTGCTGGCTTTTTTTTTGGCGTTAAATAAGCTACTTACGGGATGTGAAAAACCTTTTTCTGGACATTTCTTGCTAATGCGCTCATTATAAATACATGATAAGCAACGTTTTGCCACCGACAACAAAATGAAATGTCATACATAAGGGGCTATGAAAATGTACTTTTACATTCATTTTTTTTTTTTATACACTTTTCCAGAGTCGTTTGCAACCTTTTGCCGCAAGAACGTCATCATAACAACTTTGTTGACTGGCTTTTCTTCTTTTACTTGTTTTCGTTTCGTAGCCTTGTAGCCTTGACTGTCGAACCGAAATCCTAAAAACCTAACCAAACCTAACCCGAAACACAAAAAATGAGTAAAACAGAACCCTTGGCCTTTTGTTTAGGGGCTAAAATACTTTTGCTGCCGCTTTGCTTGCTCGCTTTTTCTCACTTTCTCTCTCTCTCGCCTCTCCAGTTGTACTATGTGTGTGTGTTTTCTTTTCCAAGGTAGAGAGGGAGGTGGAGGCTGTAGGCTTTTCCGGGAAAACCGCAGAGTCATAAGCCCATTAGCCTCGCTGGGCATTGCTTTATGTATCTAGCAAACAGTCTATCATCCCCTCTCCTCTCTCTCACTCTCTCTCTCTTTCTCTTTCTGTGTTGAATCCCTTGCTGTCTTACATGACGTTGCCTTTTGCTCTGCTGATGCGGAAAATGAGCAAGGAAATGGAGACGCCCCTCCGCTCTGCATACCACACAGACATTGGCACAGTTATAGTCAAACACACACACACACACACACACACACACACACACACACAGGTATGCACAACAAGGACAACAAAGTCGACAAGGTCTTGTTAGTTAAATTATGCATAAATGCGGCGTAAGATGGGCAGACGGATAAAGGGGGAGGAGGGGAACTCAGATAAGGGGGGAACACACACACACACACCTGACAACACACAAGTGCAAACACAATAGTTTGTCACTGACGCGTGTGTGCACGACATTGCGTATACGACGCATGTGTTTCAATTCCAAAAAGGAAAAATATATTATCTGTCCCACCAAGCGAGCGAGGCAAACGCAATGTAACTAATGAGAAAGCCAGGAAATGTGCCAAGCAAATAAGCCAAATTCAGATTTAAGTACGACTGCAATGAATAAATAAAACAAATGTATAAATAAATTAAATTGAAATGCATTATGAAAATGACATAAAACAAAATCATAATATAAATAATAATACATTATAATTTAGCTATAAATTCAGAAATCTCTTTTAAATTATATCCAATAAATAAATCAAAAGATATTACTCTTTAATGCCATAACGCATTTGCACATTTTATTCGCAAAGAAATTATCAATAGCTAAAGTAAAGTTTCTTTAAATATATAAAGAATTTCCTCTTAAATTGAGTATTATTTAAATTTCCAAGAAATGAAATACAAATTATAAAAACGTATTTTCAAATTTCCACATAATGAAATATTTCTATGAACCACAATAAAGTAAATAAATTCAAATGCATCAATGCATAGTTCGTATTAAAAGAATTTATTTCGAAATTAAAATAGTAATTTAAATTTATTGAGAAAATTAACAAGAAAGAAAGCGTGCTCGAAAAGTGCGGTATTCATAAGTATACCTCAAAAATATTAAAAACAAGTAAGAAAGTTACAGTCGAGTGTGCTCGACTGTGAGATACCCGCTACCCATTTTGAATAAAAGCGAAATATTGCGGTATTTATTCAAAATATACTACAAATATTCTAAAAATATGCCAAATGGTATATTTGGTATATTGATATAGTACCGCATTCAAAATATACCATAGATGGCACGAAATACCAGATTGTGGGCCAAAGCAACTAAGACCCCTAGTAAGTAGGCTTTTTTGGCCATACAAAAGTATTTCTTTAATAACTTCCACAATTTTTATCTGATCGCAACCAAATTTTTTAGAAATCATAAATACTATAGTTATTATTGTATACACCAAAACTCGGAGCTGTAGCTTACGCTTGTTATTCGATTTTTTTGATTTGCGGGGGCGGAAGTGGGCGTGGCAAAAATTTGAAACAAACTTGATCAGCGTGCAAACATAACAAATGCTGTCGAAAAAAAATTCTAGCCCTATCTCTTATAGTCTCTGAGATCCAGTGTTTCATACGGACAGACGGACAGACGGACAGACACACAGACGGACAGACGGACATGGCTAGATCGTCTCGGCTGTTGACGCTGATCAAGAATATATATACTTTATAGGGTCGGAGATGCCTCCTTCTACCTGTTACATACATTTCCTGCCGGCACAAAATTATAATACCCTTCTACCATATGGATAGCGGATATAAAAATATACCAAATGATATATTTGTTATTAATGCTACTTGCAAAATATACCACATTATCAGATAAATTTATGTTTTGAAATACTTGAAGTATTGTTACTATATTCGAGCAGTAAAATATAAAAGCAAGTTATTTATTAATTCTAATTATACTCAAGCAATAAAATATAAAAAAACGTTGTGCAATTAATTTTACTGCACATATAAATAATTAAAGAATTTTAAATTTTTTTTGCTGCTGCGTGACGCAGCAAAGATATATGATTTAAATACTTTTATGGCAATATTGGGAGCAGCAATCGTTTTGCGGGATTCGCAAGTGCTTAATATAACGCATACGCCGCGTGAAACATGGCGAAATGAAGGCGTTCGTGAGGAAATGCAAAGAAAACAATTCACGCAAGAAATTGAAATGCAAAGCGTGTGCCACAGTCGCCGTCGCCGTCAACGTCACAGACACATTCAGTCTGTACTTTTATCTGTTCCACTTTGCATTGCTGCTTGTGTTTGCTTTTTTTATTTCCCCTTCTTTTCTTTTTTTGGTAAATTCACAAGAAATTATTTATTGGGAGCAGGAGTTTCCTTCTCTGAGCACAAGACGCGTGCGAAGAAAATGTGCAGAAATGAAGGAAAACAAATGGGCAAACGGCTAGAAAGGCTGAAGACTGTGGACTTGAGACTGCAGACAGACAAAACGAAATGAAGGAGACACAAATGCAAACGACAGGGCGCCCCCATTTGTATGCTGCTAAAGGATAAGTGTATTACAATAACAACAACGTTTGTATGCAGACGATTTCAAGTGGGGGAAGTTGGCTATAGTAGAGGCGGGGGAGAGGCAGAAGAAAGCGTCTTCTTTAGTTTTGCGAGCGAGCGCGTGTAAAAGTAAAACGTTGAACATTTTTAATGTCCATCTGCGTGCAGATTAGCATAAAAACTGCTGACTGCCCGTCCCCTATTCCTCTTCATTCTTCGCCCCTATCCAGCACTATCACTACCGCGTTAAGTATACGCACTCGACCCCTGCGATTTTATGGGTTTGCCTGCTGTTGAAATGGATGGCGCGTGCGATGTCGTTATACATCTGTTCGGTGCTTGGCTTCGCTTTAAGCACTCCCGCAATTCTTAAAATAGCTTGATTCTTGTTGTAACCATTTGAGAAGCTTACACGTTTTACGATCCCCAACACTTTGACTAGTTTCCCTCATTGAAGGTGTGAGGGAACATTGCCAAAGGATTCATTTTTATCTCAAACGCAATTGAGTTGTACATTTTATTTTATTTATTTGTTATGCATTAGCTGCTGAATTCGGCAGCATTAAAATATTTAAGTATGCAGTGAATTTCCTGACTAACTTGCTTCAATGCTTTTTGGGACTTGAGTGAGACTTAACTCATCAACTATTATGTTTAACAATGCGTTTTAGTGTTGTTCAAAGATCAAGTTGGTTTCCACTACAGTTCAACAATGTATTACATACACACATTAAATTCAAGTTGTACATATTAACAGTATATTCTATATAAAGAAAAATACTTCAATTACAGTTCTACAAAAATGGTATATTTTGACTGTAATGGTATATTGGGTATAACAAATATATTTTCGGGTATCTTTAAGTATATATTTTTAGGGTATATTGAAGTATATTTTCGGTATATTTGTAATATTTTCGTGTGTCGTTAAGTTTATATATTTTGGGTATATTTAAGAACATTTTCGGTATATACATATATAGTATATATCATGGAATTTTCAGTATATTCACGGTATATTTTCAGTATATTTTCGGAATATTTATGTTGTTAATTTTCTAATGTGTAGCGGGTCTCTCAGTTGTTCTCTTTAGGAATGTATATAATACTCAATTTACTTAACCCAACTAATGATATTTACTTTCTCTTTTTTTCCTTCACAGAATGCGCTCCTTTATTGAGGAGAACGAGAAGAATGATCCGTTGATTAATGCGCCGGATAAAAAGAACAATCCGTGGGCTGAAAAGGGCAAATGTATCATCATGTAATATTATCGTAAACCACAGAAATACCGTAATGATGAGCATCCAACCATCAACAACAACAATAACATAAATAATAATAATGATGATAACAATACTATAAAGACAACAACAACTACTCCAACAGCAGCTACAGCAACATTGTCAACGCGATCAACAACAGCAACAACATGTGCAACAAACAATGCATACCAAAGTAATAATAATAATAATTATAGCTATTTAGAGAGCAGCCATAGAGGTAGCAACCATGTCTCCAACTCCAACTCCAACTCCAACTTCAACTCCAATTCCAATTCAAACTCCAATTCCGATTCAAACTTCAATTTCGATTGCAATGCGAGTGATCTCGATCATGTGACGCCGTCGGTTGAGTTGCAGCAGCAACAACAGCAGCACTACAACAACAACTATTACTACTATTACAACTACAACCTGAGCTATGCCCCGCCCCCGGCAACAGCACCGCTCGAGTGTCGTCTGCTCGGTGGCCCAAAGGGGCGACTCCAACAGCTGAAGCGTCGCACACGCCACGAACTTCAACAGTGGCCGCTGCTCATGCAGCTGGTTGTGCTCGTCCTTTGGCTGCACGGCAAGTTCTGGCAGATCGTACGTGAACAGATCCTGATGCACAGAAGGCGATGGTAATGGTAATCTTGGGGAATGAAGTAAGGACGATCGAGTGATGGGACAGTAAGAAATCAGAATCAGAATCCTCTATGCTTAAGTTTTACAATTATGCCACACTTTCTTCAAAACTTAAATAAATAATAACCATAAATAAGCTGTGCATAGTCTAAATGAACCACAACAAAAAAGAAACTACAACAACAACAACAACTACAGCCACATCAACAACGAGTGCTCATCGAGTATTCGCTCGTATTTGTACTCGTCTCATCGAACATACTCTCGTTGTCGCTGTCGTCTCGTTACTGTCTGTCTCTCTCTCTCTCTTTAATCGTTATCGTTATCGCTCTCGCTCTCGTCGTTTATCTACTTGTCGCTTGTGTTTTGAATCGTTCATCTCTCTACGTTTTTTTCTAGCTATCGTATCGTATTGTAGTTGTTATTGCTCTTTCAGTTCAAGCATGCCGTACATTGTTTCTTTTCCTTTAACATCATCGTCATCATCATTGCCATCATCGTCATCATCACCATGAAATCCCTCCCATTCTACACTAGTCGACAGCGCTAACAAAACCAACCAAAAAAAAAAACTTAAACAGCTCATATCAATACAAAATCCTACATGTTGAGCCTCGATAAATGTAACCCACCCATCATGTTTAGTCAGGAAACGACAAACAAACCAAAACAAAAACCGAAAAGCTAAAATCCAAAACTGTTTGCCATAATAAATAGATTGTTTTTTTTTATCGTACTTAAATCCTAAATTGTTTTTTGGCCATTCATTGTGTGCTAAATATGGGAATGAAACAAACGATCTTGCTGTTTCATTGCCAATATTTCTACCTTTGTCTGGCCTGCAAAATCAACTAAATTTTTTTTGTAATAAGTTTTTGACTTGATCAAGCTACACGAATGAAAGAAACAACAGAAATATACATTCCCAGTCGTGCTTAAAGTTTGCCAAAGAAAACCATTTTTTAAGTATTTTGAGATAAGTTTTTTGCTTGAGATGCTGTTAAATAAAAAATAATGATATATAGACCCTCCTAAATAAATTTAGTTCCCAAAAAACCACGATTATTTTATGAACTTAGCAGATGAGAGAAGAAAAAATTGCAAATTGAGAACGATGCGTGTTTTGTGAAAATGCAAAATGCAAAATGCAAATCGATAGACACACTTTTATGTATGGTTTTCTATTCAAGAAACAAGAAAATATTATAAATGATAACTTATATATATATACATATATACTATATAGAGATATGAATATGATTTTATATACAATATACATATATAACATATGTTTAGAGAAACAATGAAACAAACAAACTATTTAAAAAGGCAGACGCTGTAGTTACTCGATGATAATATACGTATTTATTTAGTTTTAAAGCTATGTTTATTACCATTACCTAGTGAGATTATATTATTATATACGCAGAACACAACAACAACAACAAAAACAACAACAGATACAAATGACACTCAAACTACACTTGAAACCGTAGATGAAGATGAAGATGTCGAATACAGTAACTATTAATGTAGTGCGATTAAAAAAGAAGATGATCTACATAAATGTAGTGATGATAAATAGTTGAACCCAGCTTAGAATAATTTAGCGAAACAGTCGATAGATAAAACTGCAAAATGGACTTGAGGAACCATTGAATATTATATTATATTAAACGCTTAATATCGAAATCTGTTCAAACACAACAGAAAAAGAAGCAGACTAAACGATGAAATGAGTTTACGTTTAATAAAATGTTAAGTTATAGACAAATATTTGATTTCAATTTCGAATTAGTCTTATAATTTTAGGCAGATAATTAAAAGACAACAAAACACACGACACAACCACAACCACAGACACAAACACAACACACACCCAAAACACTCGTCAAAAAATGAGGTTACCAAAATACAGACGAAGAAGTAAAATACAAAACGAACACAATGTATGAGATTAAAGATAAATACTCGAAATATAACCGCAACTGTAGTAAACAAAAGTACATAAAAAGCGAGCACATTTCAACCCACAAAGTAGACAAAAAGAAAATTGATAACAATATTGATAAGTCGCGCAACAAAATAAGAAAACAAATAGCATTATGATAATTAGAGCAAGTTGATTGAGAAAGTAGCAGCAATACAAAAGTATTACGGGCAACGTGGAACGAATGAGAGTGGAACTGTGCAAAATTGGAGCAGAGCCATAGTGAGGAAGTAGTAAGCAATTACAAAGTTGAAACGCATGAAATGGAACGCAGTTTGGCGTCGAAAGCACAAAGTAGCAGCCAGCTACAATCAACCAAGCTAAAGCGAATGGCTCAACGAGTTAAACAGGCTGCACTCTGCAATCTACAAAGCAAACAAAACCAACACAAGAAAATAAAACTAATTAAGGTATTGGTGGTTACAAAATACGAACGAAAAAACAAACAACAAAGAATATAAAACAATTATATTAAATGGAATGATAGGATAGGAAGAAGTTTAATCAAAATGCGAGGAAAGTCGACATTGCGAACAAACGCGCGCAGTGCCGATTTTCACAGACACGCGGGGAACGCTTGGCATGTGGAACACGCAGCGTTGCCAAACATCACACTGCGTGTGTGTTCCAAATGTCAGATTGTGCCAAAGTGTCTGTGTGTGGTAAACAGTTGAAATCAAAGCAGCAAAGTTCAAGCTAAATTAGAAATGTACTCAGTAAGCGTAGGCGTCAGTCACTTCAGGCACTTCAATTGTGCCCCAACGTGCGTCTAGTCAACGAAAGCTCTTTCGTGGATTTCCCCAAAGATTTTCCAAAAAAAAAACACACAAACATATTTGGCTCCATGATTGTTCAAGAGCGCATTAAGCACGCCAAGTAGCCTCAGCTCCACTCCCGGCACGGAGTCCGGGATGCTGGAGACGGGGGCAAAAGGGGTGTGAGGGTGCCACGAAAATTGAACAATTTGTGGATCTAGAGAATTGAGAAGTCTCCCCACAATAATGCAATGTCATACTTTTCTCTGGCGATTTTTGACTAGACTCACGCTGTGGCATAAGGTTTGCTCAAAGTACGCACGCACTTTTTAAATATATTTAATCGAATATCGAATATATATTAAACGTTAATTCAAATTCATTTTCTAAATACGCGTAGTCTCAAAATAAATTACAGAAAAAAACATTAATGTTGAGGGTCATATGAAATGGAGAGGTAAATAAATATATACGAAACGAAACGAAATGAAGGAAAGAAAGAAGCGAAAATTTAGTGATTTTTCCAAACGTTCTTAAATATGAATAAATATATGAATAAACAAGTTTGTAACTGTTAAAATTAAAAGTAATACATTTAATTATTAAATATAATCGTATATAATTATATATTTATTCAAATAGAAGTCAAAACAAGTTATTAACATGTCATTAACACTCATTCAAAAGTTGATGAAGAAATGCGCATGTTAAAGCCAATCTCAATTAATCTAGTTCTTAAGTCAGCTTGAAGAGCGAAGAAGATGGAAAAGAAGAGGAGAAGAGGATGGAAAGAAGAAGAAGAAGAGGTTACCGCTGGCACAGTGTTGGAAAACGACAACTTATACAACTCATCGCTGTCTGTCAGCATGTGCCAAAAGAAAAAAGTTGGTGAGAAAGCGAAAATATTTATATTGAAATCAAATCTCTAGTTCGTAAGTTGATGTTAAAGTTCATTCCAAGCGTTTAAACTCAATAAACAAAATATACTATATATAAATACATACATATATTATACATATACATATATATAGAACAAAATATTACTACGTGTATTGCTTATATGTGTGTAAAAGTTAAAAAAAAAACAACAAATTATTGTTACAATTTAGGTTATTAAGTGACGTTAACTATTAAGATATATGGATATATAGATTATTATTTAATTTTAGAAATATGATTGATTCTTAAACTTGTCGAGAAATGCGAACTCTTAAGACAAAAAAACAACAACAACAACAAACAAACTCACGGTGCCGCACAACATCAAAGGCTTAAACCAGAAACCAAAAAATAATTAAAAAAGCAAACAAAACAATTATAATTTAGAACGAATAACAACTTAAAACATAATGCAAAATCTAGTTAGTAAGTGAATTTTAATGCAGAAAACAAACTATACCGAAAAGAAAGTCAAAAACATTACGAAAAACAAACTTATTAAACCATGATATAATAACATGTATTTAGCTGTTAAACAACAACTATTTAACAACAACCAAAAAAACAAATTTTAAAAACAAAACAAGAAGGCAAACAACAAACAAAAACACAAAACCAAACAGAACAAAAACAATGCATAAGTATGATTATCATTAAAGGAACTTCTCTAAATAAAAGTAAACTTTGAAAATCCTTAGCGGAGAAAAACTACCCTCTCTATAAAAGAAAAACAGAAAAACTAACAAAAAAAAAAAAACAAAAATGTTGCTTGTGTTTTATTTTTGAACCATCCAACTACGAATTTTCCCTATGCCTATAACCCGAGATAAAACCTTTTGGTTTGGCTGCTTTCCATTTCCCCCTTCTCAGTATGGTAATGATGATGATGCTGCTAAATTATGCTTTTTACATTCGTATTTATTTAGATTCTGCTGACGCTTTTTGTTTCATATAATTTACATGTATATTTGATATTATTTCATTTAACTCTAACACTTGACTGTTACTTATGTAAATTGGCAAGTTGGAAATGCTTTTTCATTCCTTGCTTGTCATCTTTGCTTCGGGCGACAGTAAGTATTAGATAAAGCAAAAGACTTTTGGTAACAGTCTTTTGTCATACTCTGCGTATGCGTAATGTCTATATTCGATGTTAAATTTACAGCATTTAAATACCAAATAATTCAAGTGATGGAGTACTATTCACATCAAGTCACCTGTCAATACGTAATGACATTAGTTTGCGCTTAGTTTCTGCAGCAATTAAGAGAACAAAAGGACCAACTATAACTAATTTAATTAAACTAGTCTGCGACTCACAACTTTATTTCTAAAGCTCCAGTATCTGGTGTAGATTTTATATGTACATCGCCGACCCTTCTTTCTATTGTTAGCCGAGGCACAGCAATTGAAAGTCAGCGAACTGTGCAAATGACTTGGCTTACAGTTGAAAGCGATTGGAAAATTGTAATGGAAATGCTTTCAAATTGAAAATGTCATTGTTCTAACTATTGAGTTCGCAATAAAATTGAATGTGACGATAAAATAAATCCATACAACTTGACTGTTGGCATATTTATCTCTATTTTGCAGCAGGTTTTTCTCTGTCGATGTTGGCTATTAAGCTGTTAGCAAAAGCATGCTAGCCTGGGCAACAAAATCAGTAAGAAATTGAAAGTGTATATGTTAAAACAAGTTCATGAGTGAGAAAAAATGTTCGACAGAAATATCAATAACAAACTTAACAAGCTTAAGAAAGCTATAGTCGAGAGTGCTCGATGTTGAGATTCCTGCCACCCATTTTGAATAAAAGCAAAACAGTGCGGTATTAATTTTAAAATATATATTATTGCACTTAATACTAAAAATACACCAACGGGTATATTTGGTTTATTGATATACATGTAGTACTAAATTTTCCTAACAGTGCGGTATTCTTTTTAATATACATATACCGAATTGATATACAGCAAAAATACTAAAAATATACCAAACGATACATTTGGTATATCAATATATCATTACATTTGCCAAACAATGCGGTATTATTTTTAAAACATGCAGAATTAATATAGCAAAAACACTAAAACTATGCGAAAGTTTATATTTGGTATTTCAATATAGTACTACATTCACATTATGCTCAAAATATACCAGATTGCCAGCCAAGACCTGAATTTCCCCATATAAAGAAATTCTTAAATAACTTCTAAATTTTCTATCTGATCGCAACCAAATTTTTGAAGAATCATAATATAAATACTATTATTATTCTTGACTGCACCAAAAGAATTAAAGTAGAGTAAATACAAATTCAAAATAATCAATTGATTTCAGAAATAAAATTAAAAGCAAACTTTCAAAGCAACTTCACAGCCATACGATGTCTTTACTTCAAGGTTTTCCTTTCTTAAAGCAATTCAGCTCACACTTAAATACCCAAAAGTCACAGAGATAAGATAGAGAGGCATATAAAAATGTTCAGCGCGTTGAATTTACATGGCAATTACCACAGCGCAGCATTAATGAGACCCAGGTGACCGATTCTCGAACAGGGAAACGCAACACAGGCAGTTGAAAGCAGCTGAATTATACGTCCAACCCATGAAATGAGCAGAGGCAGTTAGACTTGGGTTCTCTCAAGCATGTGTGTGTGTGTGTTTACGATGTGAGCCAACGGAAATGGCCAAATTACCATGAAACATTATAAAAAGGCAAGGCGAATGCTAAGGACGACTTTTACCATAATGTAAAAGGGAGCGTGTGTTTAGCTTTCATAAGCTATGGCATTTGTCAGCAGTCAGTTGAGATAGCGAGAGTATCGTAAGTTATTGCAACTCATCAAGTATTCATTCATTCATTCGATGAGTAGATTGATTGAGTTGCTCTGTCGTTGGAACTCAGCTGGTGGTCGAAGCTTAAGTATGTCCCTATGTGGTCGAATTGAGTCTGAAGTGTGAAAGAGGCGTGAAAAATTTGATACGCCTGTTGGTAAGTGATAAAAAGCAGTAAGATTATCCAGATTTTTGTCATTGATATCTTGATCAATAAAGGTCTTCAGAAGTCTCGAGGTGAACTCGGCGAATCCTGTGACAATACTCACAAAATGTACCTAGCAACGTATCAAGAGATGAGCGTTCGTGTGTGGAGCCCAAAAGTTGAAGGAGGGAATCTCTTTTTACTTCAAGGAACTTCCTTGGGTACTTCAGAACAAATTTCTATCTTTAACAGTGACATGATAATGGCATTGCCAGGAGTAGATACAATTAAATTAAAACCTTTTTCTAAATGTAAAGACAGATGAATATTTCATATTAAAACTAATAATAAAAAATAATTAAATAAATTCACTGTGATGTTTTCATAAAGAATATGTTAATATGTTATAGGAATAAAGATAAAAGCACAAGATAAGTAAGACTAGTATTATTTCAGAAACAATTGCAAGGGTAAACGAATCAATATCTCGACCATAAGCTGTCACGACTTTCAAAAGACACATTGCTACAATCGTAAGGACCAACTGAATCAATCTAATGATTCAACTTTTGTAATTGTAAACAGAAGAAATTGCAGAATCCAAGACAATTCGAAAGTTAAAAGGGGATTATAATCCTCACTATTATGCTTCTCTTAAAGCATGGCTTGCAAATATCAAACAATATATGAAAGAAGTATGACCAATTTTCTAAATAAAAAAAAAGTTGTTGTATCTTGGCTGTTTGAAGGATATTTTTGCCAAACAATATTACAGTCGCTATAAAAGTGGCCAAAGCACGGCTAATGGGTCTTTTGGGTCTTTTTCTAAACGCATTCGCTGCACAGAATTGAGATGCATTTTTTTGGAAGATTAATAAAAAGTTTTAAGTGCAATTAAATCTACTGCACACGTGTCCAAAACAATACAATACCTCTTAAAGTTTTGTCTCGTCGCTCGTAGCAGAATTTAAAAACGAAAAAAGTCAAAAAAGTATTGTGGTAGTTAATAAAACAACACGAATTGTAGCTTAGCGTCCGATTTATTCTGCTGCTCGATCAAGACTGACCGCGTAGCTTAATTATGTTATACATAGAATACATAGAATGTGAAATAGAATGAGAGAAAAGATAAAGAGAGCCAATATCGAGAGAGAGAGTTCGGATAGCCGAGAGAGCATCGAGTTAAAGTATATGTATGTATGTGTGTGTAGGCACACGTCCTACTACAACTCGGCCATCCTGCGAACCAGATCTCCTGATCTTGACTTTACAAAGAATAAAAATAAATCTTAACTAATACTTTTACTATTATGTCGTACAGTAAAATATTTTTATACATTTTTACTTATTATTTAATTCTTGCCTGATTAAATCATCGAAAAGTTTCTTCCATGTAAACATGGAAGTAGCCATTTTTCAAATCTAATTTTGTGAATGTTGCTGAGTTTACTAATTTGATAAATCTTTGTTGTTCTTAACTATTTTCTTCTAATAATTCCATAAAAGTTTTTTTTTTTTCATTTAATCTATCGCCCTTAATAAATTGATCCTCTAATAGTTGTGATTTAGCATAACAATCTCGTAACAGTTGTGGTTTAGCATAACAATCTCGTAACAGTTGTGTTATTTCCTAACAGTTTGTTTTCATTATTCGCTCTGTTATCGTTAACAGTCTGTGCTCCTAACAGATGTTGAATAATAATCTATGTTCCTAACAGTTGTTGCATGACAGTCTATGTTCCTAAAGTTGTTGCCTGACAGTCTATGTTCCTAACAGTTGTTGCCTAACAGTTGATGTCCCTAACAGTTGATGTCACTAACAGTTGTTGCATAACAATCAGTGTTCCTAACAGATGTTGCCTAATAATCTATGTTCCTAACAGTTGTTGCCTAACAGTCTGTGTTCCTAACAGATGTTGCCTTGTGATGAAGCGATCTACTCCCAAATGCGTGCACATGATTTTCCGTCGAACTCTAGCGTAGCTTCCTTTCCGAGTGCGAGCGAGACCGCTGATCCACATTTTACTTCGTTTAGCTCAATTCTTCTCTTCTCCAGTACTGCCCGTTACATTTCCAGTGCTGCCCATAGCTTGAAATACAGAACTGCTGATGTTGTTGTTGTCGTTGCTGTCGCCCAAATTCGCGACTTCTGGCGCCGAATGCTGTGCAGCTGCGCGCAAAAAACTGTATGGCACCGTTGTTGTTGTCTCGATCCCGTTGCTGTCGTTGTTGTTGTCGCCCAAATTCGCGACTTCTGGCGCCGAACGCTGTGCAGCTGCGTGCAAAAACTGTGTGGCGCCGTTGTTGTTGTCTATTTCTGATGTATACATCTGATGTGCAGCTACGTTGTTCTGCGAATTTCGCAATTCCTTTTTGCTTAAACGTAATTCTTCTTACAGCTTTTCAATGGTGTTTAACAAATCCTGGTCAACACCCTCTCCTCTGTCAGAATTTTCGCGAACATTTTGAGTCTGATCATGACGCTCGTTGTTGTTGTGCAATTCCTTTTCTTGGCCAGACAAAATATTGGCCAAACTTAATAAATCGTTGCTTCCTGCTGGTACTTTTTTAAACATCTCTGGTGAAACATCGAACAACCGTTTTATTAATTTTGCTCTGCTGCCTGTCGTGGGCAAACATAGCTCTGTTAGCCACTTTTTTAACTGGGCCGTAGCGTATTTGTCAAATGTAGACGTGTTCATGTTTTTTTTCATGGCCGATCCCACTTCTGAAATTGTGGTAGTTAATAAAACAACACGAATTGTAGCTTAGCGTCCGATTTATTCTGCTGCTCGATCAAGACTGACCGCGTAGCTTAATTATGTTATACATAGAATACATAGAATGTGAAATAGAATGAGAGAAAAGATAAAGAGAGCCAATATCGAGAGAGAGAGTTCGGATAGCCGAGAGAGCATCGAGTTAAAGTATATGTATGTATGTGTGTGTAGGCACACGTCCTACTACAGTATGCAAAACAATAGTGTAAAGTATAATGCATAAAATGTGATATTGTTTTAATTTTTTGTTTGTATCTACCGTCTTTAAGTAACATTAAAAAAGGCATACTCACGTCAATTTGAGCTAGGCTGCAAGTGTATCAAAATAGGAGTGCAGTTATCTTGATTGGACAACTGCAGGTTCTTAATATATCATTAAGAATTTGTCCAAGAAACACTATTTATAAAAGTTGATGCCCAAAAATTATTTATTGCACTAAAAATTGACAATTTAACTCAAGATTATCTTAAAATATTTTATAATTTATTAATTGACCTTATAATTTTTAATAGCTGTTATCTTTTAATAGCTTCAATATGATGCATTATCCTATTGTGTTTAAATATACTTATGTAGTTTTCATTTTGCAATAAAATTCATTATAATTTCACACTACAGCACAATGCACAACTGAAATGCAATTGATTAGCAGCAAATGCAACAACAAGCAATGTCAACAATGTCCAATAGAGATGGAAAATTGAGTTGAAAATCTCGCACAATGTTGACAACAGAGGCAGCATTTAAATAATACAATATTATGCGCATAAAACACGAGGGAATATTTGGGGCGAGTTTTATGCAAATGCTGTTGTTGAATCGATTTCGTTGGACTAGAAAATTGTTTTGGATTATGCTGGCGAATTACCTGAACATTGTTGTCAAAATGTAAACGGATGATATATTATGCATGCAACATTGCAATAGTTAATAACAAATTTATTTGACAAGCAAAAGCATGGACTGGCACGGCGGGGCTGTCTGCTTTAATTATTTGCTAAGCTGGCTTTTGATATAAACTACGAGCAGCATTCAAATGTTTAGTCATCAGCATCTCACGTTGGGCGCCAGTTTTGGCGTCTCAATGGCGCCATTTTCTAGCCCATTTGCCTGACGACGTTGTCGTTGTCGCTGTCGCTGGCAGCTGCTGCTTCAACTCTCCTCACTCTGCCTGGTGTGCTTGCTCATTAAATGCAATTCCTAATGCAATTGACGTGGCTGAATCTGCGGCTCAGTCGCCACAGCGAAATCTCCTTCCATGACAAAAATCTAGCCCCGCAAGCGGCCTTGTGTTTTGTATTTCCTTTTGTGTGTGTTTGTGTGCTGTGTGATTTGCAGTTTGTTTGATTATGAAAATGAAAATTACTTGGTCGTGGCTCTGCTTTTTGCGGTTTCGCCAACGCAAATTGTGAACTGATTTTTAATGAGTCGACAATATGCAGCGCATAAAGCCAGCGGGAGCCTTAATTTGTAGTTGCCTCAGCTTCAAGGCTAGAAATCATTATCCTTCTCCTTCTCCCTCTCCTTTCTTATTCCCATCTGGACCTTAGGGTATATGGTACGTGAAGAACTGAAAATATATAAAAATAAAACGTCACACTAATTAACACGTCAGTGCGAATGGGGCTCAAGAGAGATTTTTATTTCATTTTTATCAAGCATACGCAGCGTGGCTCCAAACTTAAAAGTTGCGCAAAATTTCCACTGAATTTTGGTCGAGCTGTCGGCTCAAGTTAAGGCAATGTGTGTGTGTGAGTGTGTGTGTCAAGTCTTTTGGCACAAACAACCAAATGACAGAATGAATGCTTGACTGGTTGACGGACTCAGTGACTCTGCCTTCGCTTGACAAACTGTAAATGAGAATTCTCTCAGCCGCTTTCAGAGTTGAGCGAGCTGCCTCTGCGGCTGGCACGTGGCTTGATTTATATTTTATTTAAAAAACTGAAGGCAAATTATCAGCTCAGCTTGTGCATTTTTTGTGTGTGCGCCTCCTCAACTCAACTCGACTCGACTCGGCTTTAGCTTGTATACAAAGTTTGCTCAACGTTTATCTTGTGGTCGTTTTGCTGATTCTCTCTGTGTGACCCAGCAAAAGTTTTCTTTGAGCACAGAAAAAAACAACGCGCGATTCTGTATCTGAATCTGGAACATTGTGGGTGGTCAGTTTGCTTACAGCCTAACAGTGAAGGAAAAAGAGACGGAGATAAAGTTGTAGAAAGAGAGAGAAGAGAAGCAAGACGCTGGGCGTAACGAGTTTTTGCATGTTTAAGTGAAATTTAAGCATGAATTATTTAGGCGACTACAACAAATTGAATGGTCGCTGGTGGCAAAGCCGACGCTATGCGTTGGTTTAATGAGATTGCCCCAAGGCAAACATTGTGCCTGTAGCAAGAGGAACCTTGCCAGCCAGCCAGGTTGTGGTAATTATTCACACATTTAAAGCGGAGCCTTAACCTAGCAAGATTTAAACTGAAGACTTAACCCACGATTCCATGAGGTAGAGTTGAAATAAAAGAAACAACTTCAAAAGGAATTTCGTGCCGTTAAAATAATTATACCCTCTATCCATAGGGTAGAAGGGTATTATAACTTTGTGCTGGCAGGAAATGCATGCAACAGGCAAAAGAAGGTATCTTTGACCCTTTAAAGAATATACATATCATAAATACTTAATCAGCGTCAACAGGCGAGGCGAAATATTCATGTCAAACTGTTTGTCGGTCCGTATGATATCCAATAGAGATCTTGCTATTTTTGAAGGCAGATCAAATTTGCTTTGCAAAGCGACAAAAATGATATAAAGCGTAGTTTTGAAGCTAGAGTCATGATTTTTGGTACATACAATAATAACAATAGTAAAAAACAAATAATAAAAACATAATATTTTGGTAATTTAACGGATTTGATTTCTTTGTCGATTACTTGCAAATTTGAAATTGACGCTTTAAAAAATAATTTTTGTAGCATACTTTCAGGGTGTAGCAATGATACTTTTTCGAAAACAAGCTATATCTCGGCCATATCCTGACGAAATACGTCAAAGGACATATATAGGCACGATCGCAAGAACGAACTTTATCAATCTGCATCAAAAAATATGGGATTATCTAAGGATCCAACTTTTGTAATTTTTTGGTCGGCGAATCAAGAGGAAAAGGTTAAATTTGCAAATTTGCAGGATATCTCGAGAACCACAAAGATTTGAATGTACTTTGGCAGGATGATAGGCCTAACTAATATTTCACATTTGGCACAGAATTCGCAAGGATCAGACAGGATACGGCCGAGATATACACGATTTTTTTAAATTAAAAAAAGTCCTTGTAACTTGGCTATTTGCAGGACATTTTTCCTCTTTGGTATGCCAATCAGTTTGTATTGATTATAGCTGTCCTTGTGCCAAAGGACATCCCAATCGTCCTTCAAATGGCCGAAATACGGCGGTTTTTTCAAGTTTTTGCCAAGTTTTCTATGCTTACCCCCTTGAAAAAATTTAAAGTGTTTTTTCTTAAGAGATCCTTGAAATTCCTGAATCCTAATCAATAGTTCTGGTTACTATAATTACAAAAAAGGTATGTCCTTGCCAGATCTTTCAGGATTTGGCCAAGTTATGGCGAATATGGTAAAAGCATTATTTGTTTGGATTGCATACTTTTAGGGGTTGCTATACAAAGTATCTAAACTAAATGAAGATCTGTCGTTATTTGGCCATATCCTGCCATACTCTCAAAGGATATATATTGCTAGGATCACAACGAACAGCTCTATCGATCTGCATCCACATAACATATGCGGGCAATCAGTAAACCAGTGAAATATTGATAACTGATATTTCATACGAAAAATTACCGCATTGAAGAAAGTGTGTCACAAAACCTTTATAGGGAAATAGTATAAGTAATAAGAAAATGCACAGTCATCTTCCTCATCTTATCCCTCCTCTGCCCTCTCTAAATACTCGTTCTTATGGCACTTTTCTGCAGTTCGTGACGGGCTCTAGGTATCAAGACTTTCTGTTAAAAGCCACTTGGAGAGACTGAAATATCAGGCGAACATAAAAAAATAGAATAGAATATTTAGAAATGGACCCAAATATGTTTTGTCCCCATTGGTCAGTTTGCGCTCTTGCATGTGGATCCTAAGGGCGGGATTATGAGATCTTGCATTTGATTGGTCAGAATTGAAAACGTTCCGAAGTGACTTTGTCTGCAGCTACCTTCTGGTCACTTCTGTTGGCCTAGTAGATTATAAGAAAATTACAATAGCTGTGAGTAGGAAGAAGTCATAGTAAAGTGCAACGTGGATCAGCTGAAATACTTGGCGAACATAATTGCTTGCTGCTGATTTATGATCTCCTGGTATTTCATTTGATGATTTGTCACTTTTTACCCATTCGCGATGACTAGAATTGTTCAACAACTGCCGTAATCGAGCAGATGAAATACCAGGCAAACATAATGAAGCAGCACGTGGTTTTCCAACGCAGCAGCAGTTCAGAGAAAGATCCTTTCAGAGCGGGAACACGTGCTGCAATTGATTTCACATAGTATTGCCTGCTGCTGATTTATGTTCTCTTGTTATTTAAATTGATGATTTGGCAATTTTCGCCCCTGCATGACAAATGGAATTGTCTGAAATTGCTGAAGTACCAGGCGAACATAATAGAGCAGCAGGTGGGAGCACAGGATGCCATTGACTTTTTGCATTATTGCTTGCTTCTAATTAATGTTCGCCTGGTATAACTGATGATGGTATGATACTGTTTACCTATTTGCGGCGGCTAATCTCAAACTATTCAACATAAACCACAATCGATAGTCCTACGACGAGTATTAGATAAAAGATATTTACTTTCCTGTTTGTGATCAGATAAAAATTGTAGAACTTATTTATGAAATACTTTTGTATAGGAATAAGAAAGCAACAGTCGAGTGTGCTCGACTGTAAGATACCCGCTACTCATTTTGAATAAAAGCAAAATATTGCGGTATTATTCTCAAAATATACTAAAATTCAAAAATACCATAAACAAACAAAATTGTATATTTGGTATATTTATATAGTACCACATTTGTCAGCCAAAGCCACTAAGTAGTAGTACACAAGTATTTCTTTAATAACTTCGAAAAATTTTATCTGATCGCAGCCAAATTTTCAGGAATCACAATTACTAGTTATTATTGTATGTATAAAAAATTCGCGACTCTAGATTTTACGCTTGTTATTCGATTTTTGTTGATTTGCGGGGGCGAAAGTGGGCGTGGCAAAAATTTTAAACAAACTTGATCTGCGTGCAAACATAACAAATGCTGTCGAAAAAAAATTATAGCTCTTATCTCTTATAGTCTTTGAGATCCAGTGTTTCATATGGACAGACGGACAAGCGGGCATGGCTAGATCGTCTCGTCTGTTGACGCAGATCAAGAATATATATATTTTATGGGATCGGAGATGCCTCCTTCTACCTGTTACACACATTTCCTGCCGGCACAAAGTTATAATACTCTTCTACCCCATAAAAGCAGGTAGAAAAAATCAATTATTAACTTAATCAAGTTGTTTTTAAATTTGCTAACCAAATAGTTGTCGGCATATATATTAATACAAACTCATTCCCATTGTGAAAGTATTCGAGCATAATTTCGTCAACACGCGACTGAAAGAAATTGAAAACAATGTTGTTGTCGATGGGTCTTCAAGAAGAAGCTGCTTGGAGCAAATAGACCAGAACCTATTGAACAGAAAAAATTACAGATGATCATCCGACATTGAAATCTCTTCTGCCGACAGAGAATCTAGGGCCGAGACTCTAGGTTATCATTACTTGACCTCTCTCGTTCAGAATGCGGAATCCACATCCGCTGCAGAATTTCAATGACTTTAACGAAATAACGAAATTCAGTTGCAAATTCAATTTACTTGCGAGCAGTCGAAGCATTTAAAATGGGCAGAATACAATATAACGGAGTTTTGTTACTGATGGTCCTTCAAATATTCTTGGTGGCTACAACAACTGGAGATGAAGTGAGATCAAAGACATAATACTAAGAAGAACAATGAGTGATTAAAGTGTATACTTTTTCTTCCTATCAGACTTGTGAATCAGACCGAATAATGGAAGAACAGTGCCGCATTCATACATATAAAACTGTGAAACCGTTGCTTGATTATTTCAGACAGGTTAGAAATGAATTAGAACAAAGTGAAACTAAGGAAAAGCAGATAAGTGAGTTAAATTCTGATCTTATGGAAAAATATCGTGAAATTGTAAGAATTCATGAAACATTCGTGAAGGAGGCAGCTCTATTAAATGAGTATAAAAACAAAGTAGTCAAAGGGGAAAACGATTTGCAATTGTGTCAAAATAAAGTTGATAAATCTGAATCTGAAATTCATTCACAACAAAATATTATTCTTAAATTAGAAGAACAACTAACAGATAAATCCACCAACTTAGAAAATTGTCAAGTTCAATTAAAATCTGTTAATTCTAAATTAATTGAAAAAGATGATAATATAAACAGATTTAGTGAGAATATTAAAAATAACACTGAACACCAGAAAACACTTGAATTGGAATTAGAGAACAGTAAATCTATATCAATAAAGCATGAAAAAGATATTCAGTTATGTCGTTCAGAAATCAACAAATTAAATAGAACATCAGAGAACATTAGAGAAGAACAGAAAAAAATTCAATTGAAATTAAATGAAAGTGAAACTAAGCTAATAGATAAAGTAAAGGAAAATCAGTTATGTCAATCTGAACTTGATAAATTAAATGCAACAACATGCATCCCTTTCGGAGAATATCCGGGAGTTAATCAACTCAATGTCTCTGGCATAGGTTTATTCAATGTTTTGTGCGATAGTCAGTTAGCTGGACCTGGATGGATTGTAATACAACAACGAGTTGGGGGAAATGAGAATTTCAATAGGGATTGGGCAACGTATCGCAACGGTTTCGGTTCTTTTGAAAGTGATTTCTTTCTTGGTTTAGAGAAAATCCATCGTATCACGAGCTTGCAGCGTTTCGAACTTTACATACATTTGGTTGCTCAGAATGGAAGTGCCTTCAACGTTCGTTATGACGACTTCAAAATATCTGATGAAGATAATGGATATGCACTGAGTTTGGGTAAATCCAATGGAACTTTTATTGAGGATGGCATGAGAGACACTGAAAACATGAAATTCTCAACATACGATCACGACAACGACAAAGATGATGTTAATAATTGCGCAGTCTGGAATGAAAGTGGCTGGTGGTATAATTATTGTTATACATGGTAAATATTGCAAATTTTTATTTTCGAAGCAAGACACATAATTATAGATTTTTGGTTTTTCTTATGCAGTCGTTTAAATGCACCATATGGGCCAAAACTAGGTTGGTGGGAGAAGAAGTACATTATACTTAAAGAAGTTAAGATGCTAATTCGCCCCAAAGATGCGATGAAAAAGTGATAAACTGAAAAGCTGAAATTCCCATATTTGACTCAATTATATAATCATTTATATATATATTGGTGCATTAAGAAATTTCGTTCTGAAAAATAAATCCAGCGACTATCTAATGCAGCGATTTATTTTTTGAATGGAGATAGATCAGTTTTTTTTGCATTTATTGTATGTTTTGATGTAGCTTTTCAATAGAGGTGCAAATATAGTACTTAAAAGTCAGTAAACTTATGATTATCCTGTATATATCCTTTCAGTCGAACCTTGAATATTAATATAATTTAAGAAATTATCTACACATATTCGTTTCTTGACTAAACATTGTTACTAATAATACCTAAAAAATTTGGTTTTTGTAACATCAGTTTATGGTAAGGTAATAATAATTACACAATTCGAGTGTACTCGACTGTGAGATACCCGCTACCCATTTTGAATAAAAGAAATATATTTAGCGGTATTTTTATCAAAATATACCGAATATACTACAAAAATACTAAAAATATTTAGTTTATCGATGTAATACCGCACTCAAAACATACCATAGACGGCACAATATACCAGATTGTCAACCAAAGCAACACAGAGCCCTAGTAAGTAGGTGTTTTTTTTACCCATACAAAAGTATTTCTTTAATAACTTTGACAATTTTTATCCGATCGCAACCAAATTTTCAGGAATCATAACTACTATAGTTATTACTGCATATACAAAAATTCGCAAAAATTAGATTTAAAAATACGTTTGTTATTAGTTTTTTTTTATTTGCGGGGGCGGATGTGGGCGTAGCAAAATTTGAGGAAAAAAAACTTGATCTGCGTGCAATCATAACAAATGTTGTCGGAAAAAAAATTATAGCTCTATCTATTATAGTCTCTGAGATCCAGTGTTTCATACGGACAGACGGACAGACAGACAGACAGACGGACATGACTAGATCGTCTCTGCTGTTGACGCTGATCAAGAAGTTTGGTATATTTTTTTTCCTATTTTGTAGCATATTAATTTGGTATAATTTAAAATGTATACCGCTCTGTTTTGCGTTCATAGCGGGTATCTCACAGTCGAGCACACTCGAATGTTTATATTTATTTTACTCTCTTAACTCGTTGTTCTTTATATCACATGTATATATATAGTATATTGTTTTGAAGATAATTCTTTGGGCGCAGAGCACGACAATAACGTGAATTTGACAATGTTTGTTATTTCGAAATCAATATAATCTTGCATATTTGTATGTATATTGATAAACGTTTTTATGCCTGCTTGGGAACTCAATGCGTAATTAAATTAATGGACAATAAAAATGGTAGACATGCAGTTTAACTTATGAAAAACTGAAATTATAAAAACTGTTGTGAAGGAATGAACACGATAATTTGATAGAGTAACAAGCAGAAGAACTTTATATTCATTTAAAGTATCGTATTTAAATTTATGTTTGAATACTTTAAATGAAAATTATGTTAAACTAAATAGGTTTTAAAACATTTTCCACCTCAACCATTAGTTATTTAATTAAGAAAATGGGAAACTGTTTGTAGATTGAACGGAACTTCAAATCATTATAAACAACATAACTAGTCGTAATATTAAAAATTTTATGAGCGTTAAGAACTGAACATAAATATTATGAACAACCAGACTATATTTCGCAAACACTAATAATTTTACTTTCCCTAAATGTGCTAAATATTTGCATTTAAAAAACTAGGGAATTTCATTATGAATAAAAGTGAATGCCCATTATTTAAATGATGATCTGCAATTTAAAACGTGTCAAGTGCTAACATATGACGACCCTTTTCTGTCCAACCAAGCCGAAGAATCTTATAAGCATTAATACTCATTAAAGTTAATTGCAGCTGTCTTTTATGTTTGGGATTGGGTTTGGGTTCGGTTTTTGGCCTTTTGGCTCTCAGGTTCTTTAGACCCACTAAGTATACTATATATAGGTTTCTGCAAAAAATTATGCAAATGAGTTGCGACTTAACCCTTTGTGAGCTGAGGCGTTCAAAGCCGCTCGAAAATTCTCACCTGCTGCCAATTTAAGTAAGCCGAAAAAAAAACAAAAGCGCCAAGAACAAGGCAGAACAGAAAAAAGCAAAAAGTACTTAGCACTCAATAGTGCGGCAAAGCGCCAAAAACTTTTGTTGCGCTAACAAACTAAAACGCTTGCTAAAAATAAAGAACATTTGTTAAGCAATTCTCCAACGAATTTGTTGGCAGCAAATTAATTTGAACGCCAAATGGCAAAACATCGCTCCCCTCTCTCTCTTGCTGTCTTCAACTTGTTTTATTTTTTTTTGGGGAAGGTTGAGTATTTCAATTAATTTGCTAGCTACAAGTTGGTGAATTTCATCAACGGATTGGGACAGCAAGCAAATTGCTGAAAGTTCTTCCCACATATGCAACGCGCTACCTCGACTTTCGTTTCCCTCTCTCTCTCTCTCTCGGTCTGAGCTCATTGTGTGGTTTGTGTATTTGCTCTTTGCGGCTTTGCTTGCCAACAAATTTCAGCGAGTGTTGGCAATAGGTTTTGCTTGTTTAAACAAGTTCTTTTGCGGTATCAGAGAGTGAAGCCAAGAATGGCATTAGAATTGGAAGAGTAGGCGAATCAAATGTGTAATCAAATATCAGTTCAGCACAGCAAATATTTATTAGCAATTAATACTCGGTACATAAATCAACAACTAAATGTATAGAGCTAGTTTATCTGAATGTTTATGGTTTGTTTGCTATTTCGAATTCACTTTTCAATTTAATCGAGGAGCAATAAAATGATGTGTGCTTATACAATTCGATTTTGATACCCGCTACCCATAGAGTAAAACGATATAATATCTTTGTGCGCACAGGAAATACATATGTATATAGTATGTACATATGTAGCAGGCAGTAGAAGAATTCTACGACCCCTTAAAATATTCATACATATAGTATATATTCTTGATCAACGTCAACACAAAAACGGCTGCAAGTCTCGGGTATAAATTGAATTCTATAATAATAAGGTATATTCTGAATGTAGTAGTATATCAATATACCAAGTATTGTTTTCGGTATATTTTAAAATATATTGATTGTATATTTTGTATATTTTTTTTGGTATATTTTAAGTTAATGCCTACACTATTTTGCCTAGAACCGTATCGATATACCAAATAAAGCAGCATTCGGTATATTTCAGTATTTTTTAAGTACATATATAAAATTGGGAATACTATAGCACTGTTTTAATTAACGTCAACACAAAAACGGCAGCAGTTATCGGGTTTAAATGGCATTTTATAATAATTTGGTATCATTTTAAGGTAGAAATATATCGATATACCAAATAAACAATTAGGCTTTCTTTAGAGTTTTTTGTACATTACTTAGGTTTATTTTAATATAATACCCATATCGTTGTATCAAATATAGCTTTCGGTATACTACAGTATTTTTTAAGTATATTTTTTGTAATACCGCACTGTCTAGCATTTATTAAAAACGTGTTGCACGTGTCGAGCACACTCGACTTTAGCGCTCCTACTTTCTTTGCTACCCCATCTCAATTTTGTTATTATTTATTCAATAAAAATATAATCCCTAATAAAGCCTTTAAAAAAGAATTGTTGCTGTTTATGTTTCGCATAATTTTTGCGTTCTTCTCGCGAAACTTGTTCAATTAATTGTTTGATTGTATTCGCTGAATTTCATTATCTACATAGAACAGTCGCCTCAACCCGCTTCCCTGATTAACTGGCCACATTGCTTTAAGCTGTGCGGTCCTTGGCAAACTTGCTGCTCGCTTCTGTTTAACAACTTGAGTCAGCTCCGATTACAGAAAGATAAAAAAAAAGCTCAGACAGGCAGAGGCAGTCATGAATCGGGTCGAATGTCGAGCGAGGAGAGTGAAGGAGAAAGGGGAAAAATGGAGACTCTAGAGCTAGGTTTACATATTCTATAAATTGCTTATAAATGCCCGGCGCATGCTACAATGCTGTGAATAGCTTTTACCAGCTGCCTCTTACCTCTTTCGCACTTCATAATGGTCTCCTCTTTTGTTTATGCAAAGACAGCAGAAAGGAGAGAGAAAGTGAAACGTTGATTGGGGCAACATTTTTATTAAACTCAGCTCGTAGACGTAGTAAATGCAACATTTGATCTAGAACGACAACTGAACTGGGGCTGCTTGGTTTATGGCTTAGCTTGGACTTAGAATGCGTCAGGCAGCAGCAGAGTAGAGTGTTCAACAGGCTCTCGAGACGCTAATGCGATTTACTTAGCACTCTCTGGCCACTTGTCCTTGCTGGGGATCAGTTTTTAATAGTTGGATTTCAAGTTTAGCAACCAGCAGCCATCAGCAGCAGAAAAAGCAAAAGGTTCTTCTGAAAATACCACAAATGAAATTTCACAATAGCACGTGACTCGCACACACACACACACACACATGATTGTGGCCTGAGTTTAAATTATACGCGACATGCCTAGAATTCTGCCTAGAATCAAGGCAACTTCTATCTAAAAGAGCAACTAAGAGAGAGAGAGAGAGAGGGGAATTATGGGATTGTGTCTCTGTCTTTGCTGGCATGTCCTGCATCCCTTTTGTAATTTAGTTTTTGCTCTATACAAAATGGAACAACCTTGGTTGGCACACGCTGCGTATAAGTAATCGCATTTGTACAACACAGTTGCACACACTTGTTAGGGACACCACACACACACACATATACACAATCACAGGCGGATCCCAATGACAGTCGGGGGCATGCCACATTTTATTTGCCCATAACCGTTGACTTCAACACAACCACAACACCAACTACTCCCACAACAACAACAGCAAATACTATAATAACAGCAACAACAACAAAAGCAATCAAAAAATGTGTCAAGAATTTTTCACAATTGTTCGTTGTGTACAAGAAGAAAAGCTGAGCAAAAAAAAAAGTTAGGAAACTAGGCAAGAATGTTGTTAGCTCAACGCTACGCGTCGTGCATAGAAATATTGCTTACAACATCAGAAATCATAAATTCTGTATTATGAACACCTTTGGAGAATCACCTAAAATATACCTTATGTAAATACAATTCAAAGAAATTCCTAAATACGAATTTTTTATAAAGTCACAGAAGGCCTTTTGGGAAAATATTTTAAAACATCAAAATATGTTGACATATCAAATATGCTTTGCAAGTCAAAAGAAAAGTTATCATAACACATAATATTTATTTATACAAAATCGCAAAGATCTCTCCGCGAATGGTTAGAAAAAAAAAACAAGTAAGAAAGCAAAACATATATTTGGTATATTCACATAATACTAAAATACACCATAAAGTGCAAACAGTTTTTCAGGAATCATTTACACTATACCTATTATTGTAAAAAAATAGCCGCTCTAGCTTAAAATATCAAATAAATTTTTCAATTTGCGGGCGCACAAATTATTACTCTATCTCTTATTGTCTCTGCGATTTAGGTCTGTCTGTACAGACGGACATGTCTAGATCGTCTCGACAGTTGACGCTGATCAAGAATGTATATACTTTAAAGGGTCAAGTAATCCGCCTTCTGCCTGTTGCGTTATACAAAATTATATAACCCTTCTACCCTGTGTGTAGTGGGAATAAAAAAAGTCTAAACTTACTATATCAATTTAAATTTTTTTTTTTGTACATTGTGGAATATTTATTACAAGAACAATTAATTATGTGATCATCAAAAAAATAAATATTGACCATTTTTATTTCGTAACTGTTTAACTACTATATTTCTGTTTAGTATTTATTTGGCATCCTCTACAAAATGCTTAATTTGGTTTAATGAGAATAGCTCTCACACTCCCCTTAGAGTAGCTCTCATAGATGTAGTTAGTCATCGAAATTTGGCTAACTCATCTCATTATTTTTATTACCTAAATAGTATAGATAAATCCGTAAGAACATTAGTTATTAATTAAATCGTACAAAAGACACGTCTCGCTTGACTGCCAACAAAAAACCTTGCCAACTGATTACATTCTCGTATATTTTGCTTCCCCTATTTGGTGCTCCCTCCTTCAGGTGTCCAGTTAGGGGAGCAAAACCTGTAAATCCGATAAGTCAGACGAACGAAAAGGCATCAAGAGCATCAGAGAAGCAGCAGCAGATTGTATGAATGCGGTTAGTTAGCACCTTTTGAAGTTTTCAAGAACTGTTGGCACGAAAAGCTTTGATTTTGATTGAAAGGGCAACACGGGGAACGGGAAAGTGGCAGGGAAACATTGCAGATGTGGCAGCTGTGGCAACATTGCTTGGAGGCAGGCAGGCACAGGTGTGTGGCAGGTCTGAGGCTACTCAGAGCGAGGTTCGTGCCGCATTGTTAAAGTTATGCCATTTGGCCTAAACTTTGCCTCGAGAGCAACAAATTGTGCTGCAGCTTGGCTTTTGGCCATATTGCACGATGACTGAATGTATCTCGTCCGCTGCCAGCTGCCAGCATAACGAGTGTGAATGTGAATGTGAGTGCAAGTCAAGTACTCGTCGATGAGCTGCACGTGCAGCTCTTTGGTTGCATAGTTTTCTTTTTTTTTTTTTTTTTGTTGGTCCTTTGCCTCGTCTCTCCATCATTGCCTCAACTCACTTTCCCATTCTCCAGCAGCTGCCTCACTTGATAACCATTTTGAGACGCGGCACGCACCAAAAAGCTCTCGACACATTGGCCAAGTGAAGTCGAGACGAGTCGAGGCGAGGCGAAGCGAAACGAGGCGAATGACGAACGGATGAAAGATAAACTCGTTGCGGACAATGGCCAAAGCGAAATTGCCTGGCGTTGATATCTGATGCGATTCGGGCTTGACTTCAGCTCTTTCTTCCATTCTTCATCTCTTGCCGGTTATTGTGCTGGCGTTTTTCGGTCAACTTATGAATAGAGCGGCCATAAAGACAGCTCGCTGCTTTTGTAGCATGCAGCTGACTCTGACATTCTGATGCTACGTGTCATCAAAATATTTCGTAAAGTATCATTGCAATACAAATTTAATTTTGCTTTGTATTTTGATATACTACTCTTCAATTTTAGGAAACTTTTAATACCATAGCGTAGAAAGGTTTAGGTTTAGGTAGGACCGGCTGCCCCTGTACGGGGCAAAGCATAGACCAGTGGAGGTCCGTAGCTGTAACGGTAGCTTCTCTACGTCTCAGAAATCGCGCAGTATGGATGCATTTTTGGCAAAAGCCAGCAGCATCCTAGGAGGTAGCCGTGAAACGTCCCGAAGATCGTTGTGGCACGGCGAATTAAGGTATTTCAACCGGAGTCGGGATAACGCTGGGCATCTACAGAGAAGATGCTCAAGTGTTTCCTTAACCCCGGGTTCGTTGCATTTCCTGCACTGATCACTGTTCGTGATGCCCAGCTTTACAGCATGGACAGCTGACAGACAGTGACCAGTTAAAATGCCTAGCATTAGCCTGCAGTCTTTCCTTGAAAGCTGCATGACGAATTTGGTTAAGTTTTTGTTAGTAGAGGCACACATCAGCCTTGCAGTTTTGCACGAGTTGGCATTACGCCAGCTCGCGTCCCACTGAAGTCTAGAGCGCACCTCAATTTCACTGCCTAGAGTTCGCAGGGATATCGGAACATTGCACATGTTACCGACATCGAGCCCCACTCCCTCTTTGGCGAGAGTGTCTGCGATCTCGTTGCCATCGATGCCCTGGTGGCTTGGGATCCAATAGATACGCACGACCGCAGATGCGTTCAGCGACTCTATTGTTCTTCTGCTGTCCAGGACAACTTTGGACTTGACCACATCAGAGTGCATTGATCTTATTGCAGCCTGGCTGTCAACAAAGATGTTAATAGAGGTGTGATTACGCTGTAAACCCCGAGCCAATTCGGCAGCCTTGCCAATGGCAAAAACTTCCGCCTAGAAGATGCTGCAATGGTCTGGGAGTTTATAGGATTGTTTGGAAACCGGGTCTGGGCAGTATACGGCCGCTCCGACACCATCATCCATCTTCGACCCGTCGGTGAAGAGGTTGAGGGCTTCGGGAATGCATAACCCTTCCCGCCAGCACTCCGGTTCCAAGAATATTGTGTTAATATGGTCAGTACTGGTAAGGGATAGTATAGTCCAAGTCTCTACTAGTCTCCCTACCAATGGCGCTGTGACCATAGCCTAGCAGACCCAGATTGCCAGTTGCGGCAATCCGTAGGGACGATTTTGCGGCTATGGATTGCGCGTATTGGTTTAATGGTTCGACACCAGCTATTACCTCGAGGGCTTTAGTTGGCGTCGACCTGAGAGCGCCTGTGATACACAGTAGCGCTTGACGCTGTGTCCTTTCCATGATGGATAGGTACGTCCTTTTTTCCGTGGCCTGCCACCACACTAGAACACCGTAGGTGAGGATAGGGCGAACAACTGAGATGTATATCCACCGCATTAGATTAGGAGAGAGGCCCCAAGTGCAACTAGTGGTGGCCTTCTTCACCCTTTATAACACATTGAGCTTCCATGACATTTTGCTGTCCAGGATCACACCTAGGTATTTTACTGCTAGGCTCGGCTTTAGCAGAGTGCAGCCTATTTTTGGGGGGACCACGCAGGTGAGGTATAAGGTACCTGCGTGGTCCCCCGTGAAGAGGATAAGGTCCGTTTTGTCCGCGTTAATCCTGAGCCCGGCTGATTCGGCCCATGCCTTAACTTCCCGCAAAGTAAGTTCCATTACGGAACTAAGGGTGGTTGGGCATTTCCCAGTTATCAAAATGCTTATGTCGTCAGCATAGGCAATTAACTTGGGGGCCCGTCTAGTAAATTTTAGAAGTAGGCTTTTTACGACCAAATTCCAAAGGAGAGGTGAGAGAACCCCACCCTGGGGAGTGCCACCTCGCACTACCTTTGTAATGGCCGCATCGCCCCACGTAGCCACCACCCGCTTGTCACAAACTGAGGTAAGGCCCTTCATAATAGCGTCAGTGGTGACGTTATTGAAGGCGCCTGAAATGTCAAGAAATGCACCCAAGGCATATTCTTTATAGTGGTCTGCTTTTTCAATGGAGGCTACTAGAGCATGGAGAGCAGTCTCAATGGACTTGCCCTTTGTGTACGTGGGGACAACAGATGCATTGAGTTGCTTCTGATGTGCAAATCAAGTAGCTTTTCCAATATTTTTAGCAGGAAAGAGGTTAGGCTGATAGGCCGGAAGTCATTAGGAACCGCATGACTGAATTTGGCCGCCTTGGGCAGGAAAATGACTTTCGAGGTCCTCCAAAGAGTGGGGATATGACCCCATGCGAGGCACGCCGAATAGATACCCGATAGTCACGAAACAATCGTGGGCTTGCTGGCTTGCAGCATTGCTGGCGAAAGTCCATCCATAGCGTAGAAAGGTATTATAACTTTGTGCCGACAGGAAATGTATGTAATAGGCATAACGAGGCATCTCCGACCCCTTAAAGTATATATAATATATTCTTGATCAGCGTCAACAACCGTGACGATCTAGTCATGTTCGTCTGATCGTCCGTACGTATGAACACCTAGATCTCAGAGACTATAAGAGATAGAGATATAGTATTTTTTCAACAGCATTTGCTATGTTTGCATGCAGATCAAGTTTGCTGCAAGTTACAAATTTGTGGAAGTTATTGAAGAAATACATTTGTATATTACAATCTGGTATATTGAGCCGTCTATGGTAGATTTTGAATGTGGTACTATATCGATATACCAAAAATACCATTCGGTATATTTTTAGTATTCTTGTAGTATGTTTGAAATATTTTGAGAATAATATCGCAATATTTTATATTTTATTTAAAATGGGTAGCGGGTATCTCACAGTAGAGCACACTCGACTGTAGCTTTCTTACTTGTATAGGTATACTGTTCTTCCATTTGTTGGTCAAATTCATCTGTCTAATAAGAAGAAAATAAATACACTTATAGCACCCACTATAATACACTGCTTTGTGTAATTATTATTACCTTTCCATCAACTGATGTTGCAAAAACAAAATTTTGTATGTATTATTAGTAACAAAACTGCATCATATATGTTTAGATAAGAAACGAATACATGAAGATCATTTCTTAAATTACATTAACATTCAACGTTCCACTGAAAGGATATATACAGGATAATCATAAGTTTAATGACTTTAAAGTATTTGCAGCTCTATTGAAAACGTCTAAAGATTTAAAATTTGCTGCAAAAAAAACTACAATAAATGCAATAAAACCTGATCTATTTCCAATCAAAAAATAAATCGCTGCATTAAATAGTCGATCGTTTTATTTTTCAGAACGCAATTTCTTAATGCACCAATTATATATGTATATGTAAATGATTACATAATTGAGTCAAATATGGGAATTTCAGCTTTTCAGTTTATCACTTCTTCATCGCTTCTTTGGGGCGAATTAGTATCTTAACTTCTTTAAGGAAAATGCACTCATAGTAGCACCAACGTAGTTTCTGCTCATATGGTGCATTTAAATTACTGCATAAGAAACAACAAAAATCTATAATTATGTGTATTCCTTCGAAAATAAAAATTTGCAATATTTACCTAGAAAAACAATTATTGTACCACCAGCCACTTTTAAACCAGTCTGCGCAATTACCACGATCATTTTTGTCGTTGTCGTGATCGAATGTTGTGAATTTCGTGTTTTCATAGTATCTCAAGCCATCCTCAAAAACAGTTCCATTCAATTTACCCAAACTCAGTGAATATCCATTATCTTCATCAGATATTTTGAAGTCGTCATAACGAGCGTTGTAGGTACTTCCATTCCGAGCAACCAAATGAATGTAAAGTTCGAAACGCTGCAAGCTCGTGATACGATGTATTTTCTCTAAGCCAAGAAAGAAATCACTTTCAAAAGAACCGAAACCTTTACGATACGTTGCCCAATCCCTATCGAAACTCTCATTTCCCCCAACTCGTTGTTGTATTACAATCCATCCAGGTCCAGCTAACTGACTATCGCACAAAACATTGAATAAACCTATGCCAGAGACATTTAGTTGATGAACTCCTGAATAATCTCCGAAAAGGATGCATGTTGTGGGAATTATTACAGATTGACTAAGCTTAGTTTCACATTCTTTTAATTTCATATGAATCTTTTTCTGTTCTTCTTCTCTAATGTTCTCTGATGTCCTATTATATTCGTTGATTTCTGAACGACATAGCTGAATATCTTTTTCATCCCTTATTGATATAGATTTACTCTTCTCTAATTTCAACTCAAGTGTTTTCTGATGTTCAGTGTTATTTTTAATATATTGATCTTTTTCAATTAAACTAGAATTAACAAAATTTAATTGAACTTGACAATTTTCTAAGTTGGTGGATTTATCTGTTAGTTGTTCTTTTAATTTAAGGATAATATTTTGTTGTGAATGAATTTCATATTCAGATTTATCAACTTTATTTTGACACAATTGCAAATCGTTTTCTCCTTTGATTACTTTGTTTTTATACTCATTTAATAGAGCTGCCTCCTTCATGAATGTTTCATGAATTCTTACAATTTCATGATATTTTGCCATAAGATCAGAATTTAATTCACTTATCTGCTTTTCCTTAGTTTCACTTTGTTCTAACTCATTTCTAACCTGCCTGAAATAATCGAGCAATGGTTTTACAGTTTTATAATTATGAATGCGGCACTGTTCTTCCATTTTTCGGTCTGATTCACACGTCTGATAGAAAGAAAAGGTATACGCTTTAATCACTTTTTATTCTTCTTAGTACTATGTCTTTGATCTCACTTCATATCCAGTTGTTGTAGCCACCAAGAGTATTTGAAGAACCATCAGTAACAAAACTCCGTTAAATTTTATTCTGCGCATTTTAAATGTTTCGACTGCCCGCAAACAAAATAAATTTCGAACTGAATATTTCGTTAAAGTCATTGAATGTCTGAAGCGGATGTGGACTCCGCTCAATAGATCTGAACGAGAGAGGTCAAGTAATGATAACCTAGAGTCTCGGCCTAGATTCTCTGTCGGCAGAAGAGATTTCAATGTCGGATGATTGTCTGTAATTTTTTTTAAATTCGGAAAAATGAATAAAATAAAAATATAAATATATAGCAATAGGTACTGTTCTGCATGCACCAGCTTCTCCTTGAAGACCCATACAAAGGAATTAACAAACTTTATGTCAAATGGAATTTATTCAAATTTTGATATATTATTTAAGAGGCTTATCAGCCACAATAAACTAAACTAAACTAAACTATCAATAAAAGGTTTTTCAACAAATATTTATACAACTTAATTCGCAATAGTAATATTTCTCTAAAGATAAACAAAAGATTTTTTACGTAAATGCCGCCCTTTTGGGATTGGGCATAAAGTACGAAAGAACGGCAGCGACTGAAAATAGAAAAGAACAGAAAATGAAATAAACACTTATTAATAATTGAAAATCGAAAAACCTACGCAGCATAACTGAAGCGACCATCACAAAGGGCGGCATACAACCGATCTGTACGAACACGGGGAAGAGTAGATTCCCTGAGAGCGCTCCTAGACGTCCAAACATCATGGCAATGGCCACCACCAGCGATCTGCAAAGAGCAAAATGTTGTCAGACTTTGAAACTTGTCACTTACTTGATGGAACCTTACCGGAATTGGATGGGAAAGAGGGCGACGACAGAGCCGATAAGAGATGAAATCGCGACGTCAGAGACAGTAACAAAAACGGAGGAGATGATTATTGTCGTCAGACTGTTAATGGACCAGTAGAGCGCAATGCCAAGTACGCCAGATACCAGCAGACCATAAGCTGTATAGCAAAAGATGAAAGTTAGAAAGTAGAAAATGCGAACTCTAAATGATAATGATAAGTGACTTACTCAACAAGCGTTTGGCACCAATTAAACGGATTACGGCTCCGGCAAAGGAATAACCCACAAGTCCACAAAACGACACAATTATATTGTTGATGTACATATCCATTAAGATGGTTTTTGGCTGCAAGATAGTTGAACGAAATACGTCAACAAAAAGAGGGTTCATACTCGTATTAATCTTATCGCCTTATCACGTACCACAGCGCAAGCGTTCTCATGATTTGTCAAAGTCTCAGCTGTTTTATTCACACTGTACTCGAGAATCGTGCACATCCTTGCTGAGTAATCTTCGTTCGCATGCTCAGCCTCATACTCGGCTATCGAGGCGAACAGCTGTGGCAACCAGAGGCGTATGGTATTCATGCCCAGAAGGATGCAGAACTGCATCGTATAGCAATGAAGGGCGAGACCCAAGAGTGGCTTATGAAACATGGGCTTCATCTGTTGCATGCCAGCGTGAAGACTTTCCATGAGAGTGCGAGACTGACGCTTGGCAGGCTCCGCGTTATCCTCTGACTTATGCTCAATAGTGTAGATCGCTTCATCCTTTTGTGCATCACGACTGGGCACTTCAAGAATGAGAGATTTTATCTGCAAGAGAAACACTCAAATAAAAAGCATTCAAAGGAATATTGTAAGCAATTGTGCTTACTGGATAGGTGTCCTTTGGCTTGCCCGTGTTAACGTGATAGATCATTTTCAGAATCTCCAAGGCCTCCTTATTGCGACACTGGCTCATCAGGAAACGAGGACTCTCGGGCATGAAGTAGATCACCAATCCACTAATCAAACTAGGCAACGCGCAGACAAACAAAAAGATCTGCCAGCTGTGAACTGTTTAAGAGCAATAACATAAATATTTAACAATTACATCCCAAAGTTGATTTAACTCACCATCGAGACTTCCAAAGAGCAGAAAGTCCCAGGGTCTGGAGAAGATGTCCCAAGCCAACATAGGCAGCAGCAGCGTAGATGTTGAAGTTAGCATGCCAACCACCATGAGCACACTGGGTCTGTACTTGGGACCATGCATCTCAGTCAGATATGTGAACAGCACAGCCGATGGGCCATTCACCCTACAAGTTGAAGAGTTAATGCATTGCCAGAGCAAAGAAACATTTAGACACTCACATAAGTCCGCCGAAGATCTTGAATGTCACCAGCATGATAAAATTCTGACTCAGCGCGCTGCCCAAGACACAAATGCAAGTAAGTATATAGCCATAGACGAGCACCTTGCGACGTCCCTTTGTATCGGCCAGATATCCCCAAGGAATTGCCGAGATGATCATGCCAGCATATGCACAAGCATTGAGCACTCCTTTATCCGTCAGTGTTAAGTGCAGATCACACTCAGCTATGGGCAAAATGTATGACATCGTGGTCGACTCAAACACATTGGCACAAGTGGCAGGTACGGTGACGAGCAGCAGAATGAGATTGAAACGTCCGAAGCCAGAGGCAACAATTGCCTTGTCGAAGTCCGCAGGAGCATCATCGTGAGAGCCGGAGGAGCCGAAAGCTGTGCTGTTTGAGTTTCCATCTGAATTTGTTTATAAATAAATTATGTAGTTTCCTTGTAAGCTTAAGATTAACAAAGTCTGAAACTTTGTTGTATTCCTTCTTCATGAATTTCACGCTTTAAACTATATCTATTCACAAAATTAAACGTTATTTCCAAACTACGCTTAAGTAGAAGCTTATTTTAACTTCGATCTAACGTTGAAATACTAATCCACAAATAAAAATTAATTTTCAACAAAAATATAAAAATAATTTCCCTACACCTTTTCTATTATTGTTTGTCACAAAAACACTTTTGAATAACGTTTATGTTTAACACACATTATTATTACATCAGACTGGTTTTATGATTTGAGGTAACATTATTCAACAGCGTGAGATTATAATAGAAAGCATCAATGTAAACGAATATAAATTATGTCGTTTATAGCCATTTAAGTTTTTTTTTTTTCAAGACATTGCTTGGCTACTCCTTGCTTCCAAGGAAAGGCCAAAAAATTCAAAGTCTATAAAAGTATGTTTTCTTCACATTTGTTTATAAGGAAAATATTATATTTAACTATTTTAAGCGTTTTTAGCATTTACTCTTAGCACATTTTAAAATAATTCAATAAAAAAATCGAAGATGAGCAAAATTTCTGTTTTGAACATTTCTACAGCAATTTTTGTTTTGACTCATTTCCTTAAAGAGAGTCTGTATGCATTGATACTCATAGTTTAATATCTCGTGTAATATACAAAATATATAAAATAAATTATGCAATAGCTAATAACGGTAAATTTCTTATCAGCTCATCAGTTTCTATTTTTGTTGCGTGCGACAGTGAAAAACAGCATTTGTTATGAGTGCATCTAAAGTGTTTTTTTCCATTGTGTATAAACACATATTTTGCTACCAAATATAATAAAATAAAATAAAATTTGGTTGAAAATAAGCACAATTTCATTTTTAAGAATTTTTGAAAGTTTGTCGGGTGCGACTATGGTAAAAACAATTTTTTTTTGTATTTTTTTTAAATTATTTTTTTTTTGAATGTACATGATGTGTGGGAAACAACATAAATTTCATGTCATCTGCGTTAATTGAGATTTGAGAATTATATATATTATATTAATTATATACTCGTAAGTTAGATAAACAATGATAGGATGTGCACAGTATACCTGGCATAAGCCAGATGCATTGGTTTGGCTGCAATGGCCAACAAACGATATCTACTATAACATACTTAAAAAGTAAAAAAAAAAAACAGCAAAAAAAATATGATGGCAAAAATGTCGCGTGTGACAGTGATTGAAATTTAACTTAAAATAAAAACAACTTAATATTTTTAAGTCAAACCAAATACATTATTTAGATGAATATATGCATAATACATTAAAATAAATTGCATTAAAATCTTTCAATTCTTTCAACCAATTCTTACAAAATGAAAATAATGTCTTGGCACATGTTTTTTTTGTCAGTTTGATTGCGTACAAATGTCGCATTCGACATCAGAGAATTGCCCATATGCATACAAATTGTTGATCTTCAATTTATAGGTTCACCATTACCTTTCGCTTTTTCACGATTCACATTTGCCGCACTTTTCTCGCACATAGTTTCGCACTATTCGAGTTATGGTTATGACAAATTGTTTTAATTGAAATATTTATTGGACACTCAATTAAAATGCGCACGCTGCTTAATTAAAAGCGCAGTGAGAAAACACTTCTCAGTTGAATATTTAACATACTACGAGTATATATATCAATTTATCACAGTTGGTTCACAGCTTCCGATTTCGGTTTGGATATTATTTAAGTATTCTTCGACAGGCTGCCGTTTTCTAAGCGTTTCAGATGCTGAATGATGCATTCTTGTGAATGACACTGGGTTTATGCCATCGTAGCAATGATGCTATAAATTTAGTGAATGAATTAAAAACAAAATCTGTTTAACTAATTTTACGAAAACAAACATTTCTTTCTTGGGAGCACTAATCATCCTAAGGGGTTCCTCAACAAACGACGTGGCAGTCGCCCCAAAAATTACGATAGCTAATCAGCTTGAGGTAGCAACCACTTTGATGATTTTGAGATAAGAAAAGATTGTTAACTTTTAACACGTTTTGTGCACGGCGTGTGCTCACTTTGTAATCACTTGGTAATAGCACGATTTGTTTACATATTCACCTAAGCCATATGTGTCGTAGCTTTGAATTAGTTATACTAAAATCCAGTTAGCAGCTGTATTCTTTATAATCTTCTGGACATCTCTTTCTCGAACCTTATCATAGTTCACACGGCATGACAAATCTCGTTAATCTACGAATGTTCTACGTCGAAATATGTAAAAAGAGGCGTGCATCTCATCTATATATTCTGAATGATTTTGAGAAATTTCTCTTATTAAATTTATTTTAGTTATTTTATATTTGTAAAAAGATTACATAATGTGGTTTGTATCCTATTCTTATATCATACGTAAAGCATTTTATATATGTTATATTATGAAAGGGCATCAGAACGTCGTCATTCTGAGTAAACTTTTCTCTCTATCTTTTATGAATGGGTTTCAGAATAAAACGAAAGCGTGAATGACGTTATAAAAATAAGTAAGAAAGCTACATTTATATTTTAAATAAAAGTATAATATTACGGTATTGTTCTCAAAATATACTAAAAAAATAATGAACATATACCAACTGATTTATATGGTATATCGATATAGGGCCACATTCAAAATATACCATAGACGACACAATATACTGGATTGTTAGCCAAACCCACTAATACCCTTAGTAAGTTGGCGTTTTTGCCCATACAAAAGTATTTCTTTAATATCTTCGATAATTTTTATCCGATCGCAACCAAGAATTTATATACTTTATAGGGTCGGAAATGCCTCCTTCTACCTGTTACAAAGTTATAATACCCTTCTACCGTATGTGTAGCAGGTATAAAAAAAAATCAAGGTATAAAATATACCAGATTATCAACTCAGGCCCTACTGCATCAGCCGCTTTTTGTCAGTTCAAATATTTCCTAAATAAGTGCTTAATTGAAATATATGGTCACACTGTTTAACCGATCTTTTTCGATGTGAATATAACATATAGAGTATCTGACTTTGGTTTTGTTGTCGCTTAAAATTCAAATTAGAAAATCGAATAATTCAAACTAAATCAATGGTATTTTTTATCAATATTTAACGCCAAATCACAACAGAGTTTATTATTTGTATGTTACTTAATTGAATTCAACTTTAAATTCAATTCTATTAACTATAATGCTTTCCATAATATGCAGCCGAATCAATTTGTGTCTCTGGGCATCAGGATGTCAGTCTATCATCGTCAATGTTGATGTGTGATGTGAGTGTTTGCCATTATCTGCAAGCTGCATATCTCGATGGAGAATGCGACATCAGCTCGTCAATCAGTAATCAGCAGATGTCAAACTACTAAACTGCTTCTAACATACACACGACTCAATTCCCAGCAATACACAACTCGATTCGGTCTCCAATTGCAGGCAACGATTCTTGCACTTGGATGCAATCAAACAATGAGAGCGAGACCGAGAATTACACGTGTCTCCCGATGGGTCGCTTATCGCGCTCTCTCTTTCACTCTATTTATTCTCTTGGCTCTTTCTCTCTTTCTTTTGCCTCGACTGCATTATAACATATGCAATCACAATTGTCAATTGTACAAATGACAGCGAGAAAAGAGAATGACTTGCAGACATAGTCAACAATTACGGTTAGTGCCACAGTTTGACTGCGGAAATGCACCCCTCCCCCCACCTCCCCTCTCCCATCCACACTCCTTAATGTGATTGTGTGGCAAGGCGAGCGAGGACAGCAGCAGCAGTGGAAGTGAAAAGCGAACACTGACACTGCGTCTACGTAGGTCTCGCACAATGAGTCTATAATGGCCATGAATGAGGTGGAAACTGGGACGATGCAGGGCGCGGAGGGAGCGGGGAGGCAGGGAGTGGAACTAGGCGCACGAGCCGGCAGCTCTGACATGTGGCAGGTGAACGAGCGATACACCAGAAAGAAGAATAAGAAACCTGTCACCCAGAGCACCCGACTGCAAAATACTCGCTAATTGATATATACATCAAAAAAAAAAAAAGTTAATATACTTAGGAAAATAAATACTGTATAATGATTACAAAAGAGGAATAATAAGAACAAAACTAGCATCGATTGACTTTAACTGTCAGATATCATTTGCAATAGATGCAATACATGGCAGTATTATTCATAAAATATACCAAAAAATACTGAAATCTATTAGGTTGAAAATACACTAAGACTCGACTAGCCGCAATCAACATTAAAATTAAAATTATAATTGTAAAAACTAGTCAATATTTTAATAGGATTACTATATGTTAATTGATTACTGCTAATACTAAAAATTAACAATTGTAGAACATTATTGAAACCTTACTTTCGCTGTGCTAATTGAGGAGTTTTCCTCACTTGGAAACAATTATATTGATTAAAAAACAAGCTTGTTATAAGCAAAACTTTACAAGTATTTATCCACAGATAAGAAGTGATATTTCTATTTAATCTCCAAGATCCAAATGTATTAAGTTCATCGAGTATACGCAAAGACAGATGAAGTTGGTCAAGGTCTTCTGTTGAATCCTTTTAAGAATATATTGATTGCTATTTACTATAACAATGTTACCATCTTTAGTATATTTTATAAACAATTTTTGACTGGACACAATTAGCAATGTTCTGAAGGCGATTAAACTGAATTGTGCTCTGAAATTTGCGATAAAATAGATAGATGGAAAATTAAAAAACTGTTTCTCATTTCTTTTAGTTTATGCGGATATTTAAATAGTTCATGGGCTTACTTATCATTGTATAACTTTCGATTGGTACTGACCAAGAATGCCATCTTAACCTATGACTACCGGGTGTAGAAAGCCAGAAAGAGAGAAGCGAAATAAGAAAACTATTGCATGCCGACAGCCGTTTGACAGGCATTACATTTGCAATACAAAAAAAGGCGCACACCGAGAAAAGCAGAACAGTGAGAAGAAAGAGAGAGAGAGAGAGAGAGAGATAAAGCGAGATAGATACAATGGATAGAGGGCAACAATGGCCTGGGAGAGACGTCGTATATTGTTAATGCAAATTGTATGAATCCTAAGCGCCATTCAAATGTTGGCCAAGCAAAAGCTTTTAAAATATTGCCCAAGTCATGGATGGGATGGCAGAAATCAAATGCGAAATACGAAATGCGAATTCAGCCAGCAACAAATGGCATTGAAAACTTACGCCCAATGGAGTTGGTCGACTTTCGCACTTAAATTTAATAGCTCAGAGCTGAGAAAGTATGCCACAATATATTCTAATTAAAAGCAAGTGCCATCAATCAGGATTCTACCAGTTGAAGGCGGCGTGGCGTGGCATGTTGCATGTGGCATGGTGTGTGTAAACCAAGCACATTTTCCACTTCAATTAATCAGACCAGCCGGCAGCCGATGCCGCCTCCGCCTCCGCCTCCGCCTTCGCTTTCTATTACCCCTCGATAATGTCGCACATGTCAAAAAGCTTGGAATACTTTTAGGCACTTTTATCGCATTAAACCGAGGCGGGGCAGAGCGGGGCGGGAAGGAGGAAGATGTTGAGCAGCGTGTTGTGGGCGTTACGTGTGTGGCATGTTATGAGATATCCGAACCACTCGAAGGATATGATAAAAAAAAATGGAAAAGACAAAGGCAGCAGCTTAATTTCCACCTCCTCTCTCTCGCTCTTTGTATTAGCACATAATTATATGAGCCCCATTAAGTAGGCTTTTGGCAGTTGTGATGGCAAATGACCCACAAGCCAAGCGGCTGCCTATCAGGCAAAGAGCCAAAGTCGAACCCCAGTCTGGGCCAACAAATTGAGCAAAGCTGCCAAATGCATCACAAAGTGAAATGATGCAGACTTAAGGCATCTGCATTTAATTGAAGGGCGTCTTCCGCTTCAAGTGTCAGCTTCACAAGTTATTCAACGACTCAGAATAATTAGAGAGCTGCTACTTCATGAATTTAATTAATTAGATAATAATATTTTCACTACTGTTCGGCGTAGTTTTATTTGGTCTTTAACTGCGATAGTTATTCAACAATTCAGTATAATTAAAATACTACTACTATAATACATATTCAAATTTCATATTCTCGAAACTTCTTGGGTAAATTTTACTTATTACTTTAATCCTCTACACTTTCTACAACTCTTTTACGATAGTTAATTAACAACTTAGTATAATTAAAATACTACTACTAAACGAATTGGGGTATTTTTAAATATTATTTTAATACTCTACTCTTAATGCAACTCTCTTATTATAAGCTCCATATACTAATCTCTTAATTCGCTGTTTTATCTTGTGACAGTTAGTAAACAATTAAGTATAATTAATATACTACAACTATGCGAATTCCTAATATAATATATACTTAGGTATTTTTACTTAATGCTCTACTCTTTCTACAACTCTCTAATATAGAGCTCTAGCTACTAATCATCTTAGTCCTTGATAGTTTTCCAATGAGTTGGTATAATTTTTATACTACTACCACGTATTGTTTATTGAGAATAATATTTCCTCTACGGGAGTCAATGGTTGTTATACAATGATTCAGTATAATTTAAATACTATTATTATTTTCTCTACTCGACGTAACGATTGTTATCCAACGATTCAGTATAATTTAAATACTACTACTATACGAACTCATTATTAATACTTAATACTATATACCGGTTTTGAACTTCACTCCACTCTTTAATCTCTTAATGTATTTATTATTCTCTACTCTCTAATCTCTTAATATCTCAATCTGCGATAGTTGTCAAAAAAGTTGGTTTAATTTTAATACTACTACTAAATGAATTGTTAACTAATAATAATATTTCCTCTACTACTCTTACTATTACTTTCCCTATAACAATGTATTTTTATTCTTCTACTCTTTCTACATCATTCTTCTGTTGCTATCTACAACTATTCTTTACTGTATTTACATTGCTAATGAACTCTGAAAGAAGAACGTTGTATTTATTTTTTCATTTTCATCTTTTGCCTTGAGTTTGACAGTGAAAATAGTTTCGACAGCTTCGAAACTTTTGCAATTTTTTTTTTTTTTTTGCAAAACTGCGAAAGCGCTTCGTCTCTGTCTCGGATATGAAGTATTTAGCAATGTTATGTAACTGCTTTTTGTGGTGATAGAATTAATTTGCATATCATGGCAGACTTTGTGACGCGACTTGCAAAACAAATTTAAGCATGAAAAACGAGCAAGTTTTTCTGCTCCTTAAATGTATTAAAGCTAATGAGCTCTCACTTCTAATTCGAAACTTTAACTACATTATCATCCTTCTTCGTTATCAGAATATATTAATTCTATATTTTCGCATTCGCTTTAACTCTATTTCTTGGCATTTACCTTCCAAAGCACGCCTAACCGAATGCCAGCCAACGCCCATTTCAAAAACTAACAATGAGAAAGTAAACTATGAGAACTCGTAAGAGCAGAAAAAAAAATTGTGAAACTTTCTATTGCACACAAAAGTTTTAAAAATATATATTAAAACAAGTGAGAGTGCTGCAGGCAAGAATGAGTGACTGAAAGATATCCTAGAAGAAAGTGGAGTATTTATATATTTTAATACAGTTCTTAAATATTTATAATAAGTACCATAATAATTAAATAAAAAAAATAAATAAAAGTGCTGTTTTTATATGAAATATATTATATTTCATGGATTAAAACACTCTTAAATAGGTAAAATATATTTATTTATTATTAGGATTGAAGTAGTTTTAAAAATTAAGCTAACGAATAATAAAATTAAAGTAAAGTATACATTTCTTTGTATGCTAAGGGTATATAAATGTGCGACTACCAAATCATATCACAAAGAATCAAACAGAAAATAGAAAAAACACACAAAATAGGCGCCAGTTGCGCGGGCCAAAAAGTTTCGACCGTGTCGAAAAATGTAATAAGTGAAAGAAAGTAAAACTAATAAAAAAAAAAGTACAAATATTGTTGAATGATATGCCCAGCTAAGAGTTACTGCGCAAAAGTAGAGAAATTTTCAAAATATATTTTTCTTTTAATGCTGGCATTTTTGTGAATTTCTTTTTGAAATTTAAACTAATTATAAATTGAAGAATGTATATAATAACTATAACAAAACATAGTCTAAGTTATAATAAAAATAAACAAAAAATTCTAAATAAACTTAAAAACTCATAATGAATTTAATTGACTTGAATAACTATTTTATGCTCAATGCAAAATGTAAATTTTAAAAACAAATTTTATATTTTATCTCGAAAAAAGTGCACTGAAGTATTATATTTATTTTAAAGCACTTTTTTGTGTAAATAATAATATTTTACAAGACAGTGAAAACTTAGTTTGATGTATTGTAAAACTATATAATTAAAAATAAAATAATTGAATTGTTAAATTTTTCAATTATAAAATTTGTTAGATTATCAAAAAATTGATATCCCTTTCGCTGGCTTTTCTCTCTCTGTTTCTCTGCTTGTTTTCAATGTTATTTGCGATCCCTTTCACGCCTGCACATTAAAATGTCAGTGCGCCAAATTAACGCGTTGAAAACGAAAATAAATTAAGCAGCCTACATTAAGGCGCATAAATCAAACGAGTCTCGCGAATGCGAATGTGAATGCGACTGTGAATGTGAATGTGATTGTGACTGTGGTTGCGAAGGGCGCAAAGTGGGCAGCTGCCAATGCGACTTATTTAAATATTTTATGCGCTTGAAAAAAAGAAGTTTCATCTACAGATAAAGCTCATGTGCAAAATGTTGAACAAAAAACAATAAACCGAAAATGTTGTTGTTGAAGAATGTCTACGACTTTACGAGAATTCAATAACATTTATATGCTCAATGCAAAATGTAAACTTTATAGTCAAATTTTAACAATGATCTTATGCTCAATGTAAATGTAAATTTTATGGACACGATCTAGCCATGTCGGTCTGTCCGTCTGTCCGTATGCAACACAAAATCTCAGTCCCATTGTCGTGTTGAAAGTATTCGAGCATAATTTCGTCAGCACGCGACTGAAAGAAATTGAAAACAATGTTGTTGTCGATGGGTCTTCAAGAAGAAGCTGCTTGGAGCAAACAAAACAGAACCTATGGAACAGAAAAAATTACAGTTGATCATCCGACATTGAAATCTCATCTGCCGATAGAGAATCTAGGGCAGAGAGTCTAGATTATCATTACTTGACGTCTCTCGTTCAGATCTATTGAGCGGAATCCACATCCGCTTCAGACATTCAATGACTTTAACAAAATAACGAAATTCAGTTCCAAATTCATTTTGTTTGAGGACAGTCGAAACATTTAAAATGGGCAGAATAAAATTTAACGGAGTTTTCTTATTGATGGTCCTTCAAATATTCTTGGTGGCTCCAACAACTGGAGATGAAGTGAGATAAAAGACAGAATACTAAGAAGAATAAAGAGTGATTAAAGTGTATTTCTTCCTATTAGACGTGTGAATCAGACCGAAAAATCGAAGAACAGTGCCGGCTTCATAACTACAAGACTGTTAAGCCTTTGCTCGATTATTTCAGGCAGGTTAGAAATGAGTTAGAACAAAGTGAAACTAAGGAAAAGCAGATAAGTGAATTAAATTCTGATCTTATGGAAAAATATCATGAAATTGTAAGAATTCATGAAACATTCATGAAGGAGGCAGATCTATTAAATGAGTATAAAAACAAAGTAATCAAAGGGGAAAACGATTTGCAATTGTGTCAAAATAAAGTTGATAAATCTGAATCTGAAATTAATTCAAAACAAAATATTATTCTTAACTTAAAAGAACAACTAACAGATAAATCCACCAACTTAGAAAATTGTCAAGTTCAATTAAAATCTCTTAAATCTAGTTTAATTGAAAAAGATGCAAATATAAAGAGATTGAGTGAGAATATTAAAAGTAACAAAGAATATCAGAAAACACTTGAGTTGGAATTAGAGAAGAGTAAATCTATATCAATAAAGCGTGAAAAAGATATTCAGTTATGTCGTTCAGAAATCAACGAATTAAATAGGACATCAGAGAGCATTAAAGAAGAATAGAAAAAGATTCAATTGATATTAAAAGAATGTGAAACTAAGCTAATAGATAAAGTAAATGAAACTAAGCTAAATCAATCTGAACTTGATAAATTAAGTGCCACAACATGCATCCCTCATGCATCAGGAGTTCATCAACTCAATGTCTCCGGCATAGGTTTATTCAATGTGTTGTGCGATAGTCAGTTAGCTGGACCTGGATGGATTGTAATACAACAACGAGTTGGGGGAAATGAGAGTTTCAATAGGAATTGGGAAACGTATCGCAAAGGTTTCGGTTCTTTTGAAAGTGATTTCTTTCTTGGATTAGAGAAATTACACCGTATCACGAGCTTGCAGCGTTTCGAACTTTACATACATATGGTCGATGAGGATGGAAATACCCTCAACGCTCGTTATGACAACTTCAAAATATCTGATGAAGATAATGGATATGCACTGAGTTTGGGTAAATTCACTGGAACTATTTTAGGGGATGGCATGAGAGATACCGAAAACATGAAATTCACAACATTCGATCACGACAACGACAATTATGATTATGCTAATTGCGCAGTCGAGAATGAAAGTGGCTGGTGGTACAAACATTGTTATTATAGGTAAATATTGCAAATTTGTATTTTCGAAGGAATACACATAATTTAAGAATTTTGTTGTTTCATATACAGTTATTTAAATGCACCATATGAAGATCTAAGTTGGGAGGTACATGATGACAACATTATTGACCTTAAAAAAGTTAAGATGCTAATTCGCCCCAAAGAAGCGATGAAGAAGTGATAAACTGAAAAGCTGAAATTTTCATATTTGACTCAATTAGGTAATCATTTATATATAATTTAAATCATAAAAAAACAAGTAAGAAAGCTACAGTCGAGTGTACTCGTCTGTAAGATACTTGCTGCCCAATTTGATTAAAAGCAATATGTTTTGCGGTATTATTCTCAAAATATACCGAATATACTGCAAAAATACTAAAAATATACCAAATGGTATATTTGGTATATCGACATAGTACCGCATCCAAAATATACCATAGACGACACTATATCAGATTATCAGCCAAAGCAACTAAACCCCTTATAACTAGGTGTTTTTGCCCTTCCAAAAGTATATCTTTAATAACTTCGACAATTTTTATCAAAACTAGCAGCTCTAGATTAATAATTGCGCTTGTTATTCTTTTTTTTATATGGGGCGGAAGGGGCGTGGCAAAAATTTGAAACAAACTTGATCTGCGTTCAAACATAACAAATGCTCTCGAATTAAAATCATAGCTCTATCTCTTAGTGTCTCTGAGATCCAGTGTTTCATACGGACAGACGGACAGACACACAGACGGACATGGCTATATCGTCTCGGCTGTTGACGCTGATAAAGAATATATATACTTTATAGGGTCGGAGATGCCTCCTTCTACCTGTTACATACATTTCCTGCCGGCACAAAGTTATAACACCTTTCTACCCAATGGGTAGGGGGTATAAAAATTAAAGAATTCCATGTAAATAAATATGAGTATTAGTAGAGTTCGATTGGTAACTAATTTTTCTTGCTGATTGTTCCAATTCATTTGAAATACAAATTTAAAAAAAAAATATTTTACAATATAAAGCTGATTTTTGTCTATGACAAAATGTCAATAACATTTTTATGCTTAATGGAATAAGTACACTTTATAGAAAAACTTGAACAATTTTAACAAACATTTTTATTCTCAATGCCAAATGTAAGTTTTATGGACAAATTTGAGATTTTCTTTCAACATGCTAAGGATTAAAAAATTACGAGAGTTTAATAACATTTTTATGCTCAATGTAAAATGTACATACGTATACTTTATGGACAAATTTGAGATGTTCTCTCAAACAGCTAAAGCTAATGAAATGTCTTAATAAATATTGATTATTCAAAATAATCTCAAAATCGAGACTTCAATGAATACAAATGTAAGAATTAATAGAGCACATTCAATAAATGAATCATTGAAGAATTTCAGAAATAACACAAAATATGTTGTATTCAATTTTTGTTGTTGCATGAATGCAATTCACTTCATGTAAACATTTTTTAAAAATGTTTCGCAATATAAAACAGTTTTTTTTCAATAACGTTTTTATGCTCAACGCAAAATGTAAATCTTATAGAAAAAATGTCATAATAAATATTGATTACAATAATTATGAATTCAATGAATATAAATGTATATATTAATAAAGCAGTTCAAACATGGATAAATAATTCATTGAACTTGCTACTTTAGAGTATTATTGCGTTAGCATTTGCGAATTACGGCGATTTAAAATTTCTCAGCTCACCCTCACTTTGCTTACAATTGCTTTAAACCCAACGCTTTTGGCCATGTTGTACGTTGGCCATTTATTTTGATTTTGATTTTTATTTTTATTTCATTTGTATTTTTATTTTCATTTTTATTTTTGTGTTGTGTGCGTGCGTCGGTGTCAAAGGAATTTTTATATTTTCGTACATAATTTATGCGACTTTATTTTCGGTCGAATGCCTGCGGCTGCTGACTGACCCTGAAGTCTCTCCACAATCTACAATCCCAACGCGATAACAATGCGCATAATTTACGCCCAAGCGAATTTCGCTAACGCAATGCTAACGTGTCTTTGTTTAATTAGCCAAGTTCGCTGGCATGCAGAAATAACTTGAAAGCTCGCTTTGATTATCCATCAGGCATAAAGTTGCGCAAATTGCCCAATTACCAAAATCGATTTCACAGATACTGATGAGAATGAAAGGTGAATTGAATGGGAAAATGAAAGCAGAGAATGGAATGTAAGTGTCTGAGTCAGTCGACTGTCATTGCTGGGGTAACTGACAGGCGGCAACCAACAACCAACAACCAACAACCGACAACTGACGCACACAAATCAACAGGAGAACAGAGAACTGAGCATTGAAAGCGAATTGAACGCGTGGCCAGTTCTTAAATAATAAACATGGCCACAATAAACGTTGGAACTGTGGGCGGAGCTTAACGGTTGAAGGCCCCCCTCAACCATTTCATACCTTTCTCGACTATATTTTTATTGTACTCTCGTATTTATTTACTGCTCAAACACCAACAGCCACACTGAGCAAATATTTATTATTTGCTTGGCGCGATGCATATTGTATAATGCCACAAACAAAACTTGTACATATGAAAACGAACCGTACCACAAGTTTATTAATTAATGGTAAAACAGCCTCTTAATTTAATTTGAAATACAGCATTCATAATGATAAAAATCACAGTTCTTAAAGAGTATTTTCTATTATTATTAAGGTGTCATCATTTATCAAATAAATCCGTAGTTTATACGAAAACTTAACTGTGCTGTGCCTGTTAATAATATTGTGCATTACATTTAAATAATGGTAGGAATCTATTGAGTATTTTCTGGTAATAATAAAGTCTTTTTAAATCTATAATTTATTTGGAAATTTTATGATGTATAAATACGTGCAAGACAAGGTTTCAATAATTTAATTTGGAAATCAGAACTCTTGGTTACGGTTAAACAAAGAACTACATGGATTTAATGCAAATACAAAATCAATATTGAGCTTTCATTTATATATTTAATTTTATGAGAGACACAATTGAAATAATTTTTTCATTTGAAGTAAAAATTGCTTTGGCTGCTTTGAACTTTCTTTTTGCTGACATCAATTGAAGTTTTGACCCAAGTTTTGTTAGCCAATTGACAGCTAAAAGTAATCTTTAAATTGATTCATTTGCCTGTCAGCTTCTTTTGGCCACAACTTTATTGGAAATACTAAGTTAGAAGGGAAAGTGAGAGTTAAATTGATGCACCTTTCAACAACTTTGATGATCTTTGTGTGCGCTTCAATTTCCAAGTGAAAGCAAGGGCAACAGGGCAAAGGGAAAACGAATCACAGAGGTAACTTCAACAGCAAACTTTGTTATTTCAGACCTTCAAATTCACCACGCAAATGCCTTGAAGCAGACTCGGCAAAATTTTTAATTGAAATTAGCATAGAACATTTTGATGTTGCCGCAAATTTGCCATTGGCTCCATTAACAATTGACTGCCATCCTGTGGTTTCGCAGTGAATTTTCCAGCTGTGAGTTGGCCAAACAATAAGGTTCTACTGCGATGGGGGGTCGGTCTATATATATATATATATCGAGCTATGGGCGAATGCCTTTTGGAAGAGAGCCAAAAAAAACAGAACCACGATCCCAGGAAGCTAATCAGCAGACAACTATTTGCAGGCAATTTTTACTCGCCTGCTCCTCATTTCCCTTCTCATTCCCATTCACATTCCCATTCTCATTCATTTTCGCCCATTTTCCTAACCAAATTGCAACGCCCACTTCCATCTCTCCCATTGTCATATCTAATCAAAGCGAAATGAATGAAACACTTGACAACATTTCCACGATTCGGTCTCCTTTGTCCATTCCATGCACAGACAAATAACATAGACGAATGCTCGAACACCAAAAAAGGAAAAAAAGAATCTATTTGTTTAATATATTGCGATTAGGCTATTCTTAGCCTGTTCCAATCACAGCCCCCAAGGCGCATTAGACTTTTGTTTACGCATCATTTGGTCATTTGAGGCTCTTTGCTTTCACTCCGACACTCACTAATAACAAATTTATTATAGCCGCTTATCAATCACAGGCCTCGCTCAAGTGGAACTTCGACTGTCTTCGACTGCGCATCGATATTTTATTCGATTTGTGTGGCCAGCTAAGCAAATGCATTTGTGTGTTCACCAAACGCGTTGCCCACTTTTAGCCAATGGACTGTAAAGCGAGATTGTGCCAAGAGTTTATCACCCAGTGTATGGTTTAACGATGTACAACACACAAGTGTCTGAATAACAGGTTGAAAGTAGAAGATTGCGATGTAAAATAATTGTGGATATTTTGAATTATTTTGCTATATTTACTCGCCAAAAAATTACATTTAGTTTAACAATTGAATGGCTTAAATTGCATAGAAATAGATAAGCTCCATAAAACGAAATTGGAAAATATTAAAATAAATTTAGTTTATGATATACATACGGATTCATATACATTTTTAATTTATAAGGCTGAAGGAGTGACATAAATTCAAAATAAAGAAATTTCTATCAACATAAATTCATAAGTTTAAAATAAAAATAAATTTTATTTTATTTTATGTAATAAAAGTACTAATTTTATTAAGGGCAAAACAGTGCGACATTATTCTTAAAATTTACTAAACGAATATACCAAAAAAATACAAAAGCTTTTTTGGTATATTGATATAATTTTATATTTAGAATATGCCAAACGAATATACCAACAATACTGAACGATACCGAAATATGTATGTGGTATATTGATATTAAAAAAAATGTATACCACAGAGTACAAAATATACCAGATTGTTAACCAAAGCAACTCAGACAATCGACACACATACATTTGCTTCCTTCAACGCTTCGTTAAACGATTCTATAGTAAAATCACATTTAACATAACATATTAAAGCTTATTTGAAATAATAGTTAAGGATTGATAGTTAATTTAAACTGAATGATATTCATAATTTAAACATGAAAAATTGATGAAAACGATATATATTCAAAATACTAAAGCAATAAAAGTCCCTCTATAACAGTTTAGATGAACAATAATTAAATAAAGTTAATTAAAAATAAAGCAAAACGATATATGTGAAAATCAAGAAACAAAATGCAAGTAAGCATAAGAAAAGCAGCCTTGTTAAATGTATCGATTGAAAGGCTCTTCGAATGCCAATCTCTGATAGTCTTTATTATCTGCAAAGTTAAAAAGAGCATTCAGTGCTAAAGAGATGTAACATTTAAAGCCCTTGGGAGATCGAAAGCGAGCAAAAAGTGTACACTTAGTCACCAAGTAGAATGGCTTTAGAAATCTTCAGTTGAAATCTGAAGGATAATCAGAAGCAGAGCACACGCACTCAGTCTCAGTCTCAGACTCAGTCTCAGTCTCTGGCCTTTTCATGTCCGGTGATTGTAACTTTGGGCAGAGGCGATGATAAATACATAAACAAACAACAAACAGGCAATGACAGTTGGGAGGAGGAAAGGGGCTGAAAGGCATTGATACAGTAGAAGAGGAGGAGGCAGCGCATTAATTCCAGACCAACACTTGAGCCGCTTATTAGGAGTGCCCTGAAGGAGAGAGGGAGAGAGAGGAGCGTGTAGGCAGCAAAGAGGCAAATTATGTAGCCTTTTCGGGGGGGCGTTAGAACCACAACCAGGGTCAGTTTAGCCAGGTCGAGGTCAGGCAATGGTGTTGCAAACAATAACTTTAGGCTTTTCCATGTCAACAAACATTAACACGGACACCAACTAAACGCATAGCCAGGGGGATGAGGCGAAAGAGGAGAGCACATTGTTGAAATCGAGTGAAGCGGATATGAGTGCGAGTGCGTGAGTGTGGGTGTGAGTGTGAGTGTATTCACAAGTGACAGCTCCTTAGCAAGTTGCGTTGATACTCGCCAACAACAGAGCCATCGAAGCAAATTCGACATGCCAGCCAGCCAGCCAGCACATTCCCATCCTTCCTTCCTTCCCTCCGTTCCCTTTCCTTCCTTGCTCGCTCCCTCGAAGACCGAATAAGTATGCTTTATTATTAGAAAAGTCGGAAGCTGACTGCGGGCGAAGGACGAAGGATGAAAGCAAAACTCGACTTGGCTTGTGCGTCTTGATGTATGCAAAATTTTGTGTTGATAAAGTTATCAACGACAACATTTGCATTGTGTTTCACTTGCGGGCTGTCATGTCCCTCTTTTCACAATACTCTGCCCAGAGCAGGGTCCCCTAAATTGCAGACTGCTGCTGATAAGCAAACGCTTCAAGGGTTAACGAAGTAAAATAAAAAGAGCAGATTAAATTAGTAAGAATATACACAAAAGTTAACAACAAAGTGATTGCATGTTTTTTGCTAAAAAAAAAAAATATAAAACTACACATGTTTTACCCTGAACATCTTGTTTGTTATTTTGGGGCATTTTATGGCAGCAAGTGCAGAGTAGATGAGCACGTACCTTTTCACCTAGATACGTGCGAATGTGTGTACGCTGGCTATTTATTTATTTATGCGAAAATAGGCGGCAGTGTCTACACAATAAAGGTAAAAATAGCAACATCTGACACGCTGCGACACATTTTATGACAAGAGCCAACACAAATTAAGCAAATGAGACCATTGATCTGCCAACATGTGAGCTAAATTTATAGTATTCTATGTAAATTTTAATTAGAACAAACACGCACTGGAAATAATAATAATTATTATGAATTTTTGCAATAAATTTAGAAATATTTTAGGACATTCTGGGAACAATTTCCATTAAAAAGTGGAAGCAGGTTTAAAAGTGCCTATATAAAATGTTAATTAAATTAATATTGAAATGACAAATTAACATTTATTTTATTGGCTAAATATACCAAACGAATATATATATATATATATATATATTTATATATATATATATATATATAAAATAATAAAATAAAATATATACCAAATAAATAAAATAAAAGAAATATAGTGAAATTATAATTCTAAGGATATACAACATTAATATATCGACATAGTTCTAAAATATACCAAAATAGTACGGTATTAATCATAAAATATACCAAATTAATGTACCGAAATAATACCAAAATATATCGATTGTGATATATCCGCTACCTATTTTCAATAAAATCAAAACAGTCTGGTATTATTCTTAAAATATACCAAATTTATAAAGCAAAATAACACAAAAATATACCGAAACAATGAAATGGTATTCCTAAAACATACCGAAATAGTGTACTATTTTTAAAATATACCGAATTAGTATACCAAAATAATACTGAAATATATCAAAGGTTATCATAATACAATAACAATCGGTTATTCAGTTTTCATTTCACAAGTTTTGAATTCACAATAAGTAGTTTGCACTTCAATAGTTATTAATTAATTTATTAATATTAATTAAACCTTTTTTGAATTTAACATTAGAACTTAATGATGATGTAATTTTTACGACTCAATGAGAACATTTCTTCTACAGCCTCATATTTTTTTTTTATATTCTGTGACAGACAGAAGAATACAGAAATGAACCGGTTGATGCAATAGTTGGTGCTTAATAGACGAATATTTCAGTAGTATTGCCATAAATTTTCTGTTTTTTACTATTTCCTTGCCTAATGAAGCACATAAATGGTCATATTAAATTTTGGGGAGCTTACGCAATATAAAGCTTTTGCGCAGATCATTTATTCCGTTCATCTGGAAACAGCACTTTTTTATAATCAAGAAAACCTTAGACATCTCTAATATTAATAAACCTACATAAATAATAAGTGTTTTTCCTCTAATGCTTTAAAACGCAAGCTAAACAAAAATGCTGTAGGAATAGTACCTGAATTTCAATTTTATTGTAGACATAAGAGAAACTGAAAACTGTTGAATCTATAACTAAAATGATTTTGGCTTACAGGGTAACTCTTAGTTGATAACTTATCATAATCGTTAAGCGACCGGATATTGGCGAAAAGTCGCTTGAAAAGAAACCTTCTGATGGTATCGCCAAAGAAAAATTGGAAATTGTTAAACTGCGCATGTTTTCTCTGTTGTTATCTGTTGCTTTTGTTGGCAACTTAAAAATTGCAAAATATGCAAAACGTGGCTTAATTTTATGCGTTAAAAGTTTTCTGTTTGTAGTTTCACCTTAAAGTGCTGCACAAATAATCGCAACAGTTTTTCTATTTCAAAGTTTTAAGCTTTTGGCTTTGTTTAATGGTCAAGCCGGAGAAACAAACTAAGTAAATAAATAATTGTTAAGCGGAAAAAACTAGGCTTAATGCGAAATTCAAGACCTGCGCAAATAAGCAAAGTGTGCAAATTAGAAAATGTCCGAGTTAATTTTATTGAAATATTTAACTGGTTTCGCTTTGTCTGAATGTTGCCTCATTTGATTGACCAGGTTTGATTCCATATTTATTTTCCGTTGTGAGTCATATTTATGCGTTTATTCATTAGCAGCCATTAGTATCAAGCTCGAAGCTATTTGTGATTAATAATTAAATTGTTTCAATCGATGATGGACTTCGCTCGAGTACGATTAATATGCTTAAATTGCTCTTCATATGCTCTATAAACGTTTGATAAATTATAAATTAATCAATACGCATTTCTATGCTAATTATATCCCCTTAATTCATAATTGTGTTATTAAAATTTAATAAATGCGTTTAATTCTTTCTTTGCTTTATCAAAAGAATTATTTATTTTAATAAAATGCACTGCGAAATAAAGCAGCCAACAACAGATGCCATAAAAAGGCATTTACTTTATAGGCAGTTGGCTTCTTTTTATACCCGCTACCAATAGGATAGAAGGGTATTATAACTTTGTGCCGGCAGGAAATGTATGTAACAGGTAGAAGGAGGCATATCCGACCCCAGAAAGTATATACATATATTCTTGATCGATCTATCTATGCCCGTCTGTCTGTCTGTCCATATGAAACACTGGATCTCAGAGACTATAAGAGGTAGAGCTATAATCTGTTTTCGACAGCATTTGTTATGTTGCAAGTATATTTCAAATTTTTGCCACGCCCACTTCCGCCCCCGAAAATCAACAAAAATGGAGAAACAAGCGTAATTATAAAGCGCGGTATTTACAATAATAACTATAATAATTGTGATTCCTGAAAATTTGGTTGTGATCAGATAAAAATCGTCGAATATATATACAAGATAATCATAAGTTTACTGACTTTTAAGTATTTGCACCTCTATTGAAAGCATCTAAAGATTTAAATTTGCTGCATCAAAAGATACAATAAATGCAATAAAAACTGAAATATTTCCATTCAAAAAATAAATCGCTGCATTACATAGTCGATCGTTTTATTTTTCAAAACCCAATTTCTTAATGCACCAATTATACATAAATGATTACATAATTGAGTCAAATATGGGAATTTCAGCATTTCAGTTTATCACTTCTTCATCGCTTCTTTGGGGCGAATTAGCATCTTAACTTCTTCAAGAAAAATATAATTGTATCTATGGTCCCACCAACGTAGATTTTTCCCATATGGTGCATTTAAATGACTGCATAAGAAACAACAAAAATCTATAATTATCTGTATTCCTTCGAAAATAAAAATTTGCGATATTTACCAAGCAAAACAATATTTGTGCCACCAGCCACTTTTATTCCAGGCTGCGCAATTACCAGAATCATATTTGTCGTTGTCCCGATCGAATGTTGTGAATTTCATGTTTTCAGAGTATTTCACGCTATCCGCAATAGTTCCATTGAATTTACCCAAACTCAGTGCATATCCATTATCTTCATCAGATATTTTGAAGTCGTCATAACGAATGTTGTAGGTATTTTCATTCTGAGCAACCAAATGTATGTAAAGTTCGAAACGCTGCAAGCTCGTGATACGATGTATCTTTTCTAATCCAAGAAAGAAATCACTTCCAAAAGAACCGAAACCTTTGCGAAACGTTGCCCAATCCCTAGTGAAATTCTCATTTCCCCCAACTCGTTGTTGTATTGCAATCCATCCAGGTCCAGCTAACTGACTATCGCACAAAACATGGAATAAACCCATGCCAGAGATATTGAGTTGATGAATTCCTGAATAATCTCCGAAGGGGAGGCATGTTGTGGGAATTAATTCACATTGACTAAGCTTAGTTTTACATTCTTTTAATTTCAATTCAATCTTCTTCTGTTCTTCTATAATGTTTTCTGATGGCCTATTTAATTTGTTGACTCCTGAACATAACTGAATATCTTTTTCATGCTTTATTATTAAAGATTTACTCTTCTCTAATTCCAACTCAAGTGTTTTCTGTTGTTCGTTGTGACTTTTAATAATCTCACTCAATCTCTTTATCTTTTCATCTTTTTCAATTAATATAGAATTAACAAAATTAAATTGAACTTGACAATTTTCTAAGTTGGTGAATTTATCTGTTAGTTGTTCTTCTATTTTAAGAATAGTATTTTGTTGTGAATTAATTTCAGATTCAGATTTATCAACTTTATTTTGACACAATTGCAAATCGTTTTCTCCTTTGATTACTTTGTTTTTATACTCATTTAATAGAGCTGCCTCCTTTATGAATGTTTCATGAATTCTTACAATTTGATTTTTTCATAAGATCAGAATTTAATTCACTTATCTGCTTTTCCTTAGTTTCACTTTGTTCTAACTCATTTCTAACCTGCCTGAAGTAATCTAGCAAAGGTTTAACAGTCTTGTAGTTATGAAGCCGGCACTGTTCTTCCATTTTTCGGTCTGATTCACACGTCTGATAGGAAGAAAAGGTATACACTTTAATCACTCTTTATTCTTGTTAGTATTATGTCTTTGATCTCACTTCATCTCCAGTTGTTGTAGCCACCAAGAATATTTGAAGGACCATCAGTAAGAAAACTCCGTTAAATTTTATTCCGCCCATTTTAAATGTTTCGACTGCCCGCAAACAAAATGAATTTGGAACTGAATTTCGTTATTTCGTTAAAGTCATTGAATGTCTGAAGCGGATGTGGACTCCGCTTAATAGATCTGAACGAGAGAGGTCAAGTAATGATAACCTAGAGTCTCGGCCTAGATTCTCTTTCGGCAGAAGAAATTTCAATGTCGGATGATCGTCTGTAATTTTTTTTGCTCAATAGGTTCTGTTCTGTTTGCTCCAAGCAGCTTCTTCTTGAAGACCCATCGACAACAACATTGTTTTTAATTTCTTTCAGTCGCGTGTTGACAGTGGGGTCAATCTCCAAAGTACTCGAAATTATGCTCGAATACTTTCCAAACGACAATGGGACTGATTTCGTAATAATATATATGCTGACAACTATTTGGTTAGCAAATTTAAAAATAAATTGATTAAGTTAATAATAGTATAATTGATTTTGTATACCAGCTACCCATAGGTTAGAAGGGTATTATAACTTTGTGCCGGCAGGAAATGTACGTAACAGGTAGAACGAGGCATCTCCGATCCCTTAAAATATATATATTCTTAATTTTGTTATTTGCAATAATAACTATAATAATTATGATTCCTAAAAATTTGGTTGCGATCAGATAAAAATCGTCGCAGTAATTAACGAATTTTTTTTGTATGGGCAAAAACGCTTACTTATCAGGGGTCTTAGTGGGTTTGGCTGTCAATCTGGTATATGTGTCGCCTATGGTATATTTTGAATGTGGTACTATCTTGATATACAAAATATACCATTTACTATATTTTTAGTATTTTTGTAGTATGTTTGGTATATTTTGAGAAAAATACCGCAAAATATATTTCTTTTATTCAAAATGGGTAGCGGGTATCTCACAGTCGAGTATACTCGACTGTAGCTTTTTACTTGTTTTTCATTAAGACTGATTAAGGTCGATTATTAATTATGGCGAATGCGTTTTAAAGTATCTCGCAAAAAAGTTTTAATTGACTATTAAGCATGGCTTATAAGCAAATGGGAATTCTTGCAGTATATTTCAAATATTTAATTAAAGCGTAGGCAAAAAGCATATTGTCTGCTCTCAATGCTTTTTAGGCATTCTTCGCATGCCATTTACCACACTTTCTCTTTCTCTTTCTCTTACTCTCTCGAACTTTTTCTCTGCGTATATCTTATTTTCTCTAACTCGCTTTATGGGTTTGTGTTTATGTGTGAACGTGCTTTTCACTCGACTTCCTTCTGCATTTGCAGTTAGCACTGCAAAATTTTCATTTAAATGCCCAGCCCACAAAAGTATGCAATGATTTTTGTGTTTGTAATTGTGTTTGTGCGTGTGTGTGTGTATGAGCATCACATTTGCTAGTGTGCGTTGCGAATGCACTTTGAGTTTGTTGTGCACGGTAGTTAAGGAGTAAAGCGTACTTTGTGGTTAACTTATTAAACATTATAAGATTACGTATACATACATCTTATTTTTCGTAGTTTCATAGAAAATTCGAGATGAACTTAACCCATATTCTAAAGTTGTTTTGTCGCAATTTAATTATTTATGAAAGTACATCAAATACCTTGATGTAATTTTATTCACTGACTATTTGAACTAAAATATCCTAATCAACATTTGTTAGATTCAAAGAAATCCCTCTTCTTTTTTTACCATATGATGTAGCTACTTTCCGTATGCACTCTAGAAAACTTTGTCATTTTTATTTTTTCATTCTGAATGCACTTTGTGTCATACACGATGGAATAGTAATCGTACATGCTTTTCGGTAAACTTATTAGAATTGTAAAGCTTCGAATTCATAGTGACACATTCGAGATGAACAAAAAATTAGTCTGACTGATATAAGTACATATTTAAATGCTGATTTATTGTAATTAAAATTCAAAAGAATGATAACGTTTTTTTCAAATTTTTTTTAGGTTTATTGAAATTTTTTGCTTTTTAATTACTTCTTTGCTATCCACAAAACAACTTAAACGAATTATATTAAAAATAAATATCATAAATAACTACTAGATCATAAATATAGTACCAAAATATTTAACAAATGCTCAAACTTGTTGTGATCTTAATTGGTTTGGCTGGCAATCTGGAATATTTTGAACTATATTGTATATTTTAAATGTCAACATACCAAATATGTATATCTTTCAGTATATTTTAGTAGTTTGCATTATATTTTCGGTATATTTTTAAAATATAGTTTAGTATTTTATTTTAAATACTCAAATGCATATTCACAGTTTTAATGTGAAAAATCAATCTAATCATTTTTTACGGAAATTACTTATATTTTTGAACATTTAATGCGGCTACTTGCTCCACAGTTCCACAAACACATACACTCATTTGAGTATATGTGTGTGCTAAGTGCGCTTGTTCTAGATAATTAAAAATGTCATGCAGTTTTAGCTCTTGCCGACTTTTTGTGCTTAATTTGATTCAGCTGCAAAGTTTTTCTACTTTCTTACTTTTGTTTCTGCATGAATTGCTTTAACTCTGCGTACACAGAATGTGCGATAGAACAACAACATTAACAAAAACATTTTAAATTCAAATTTTGTGCTTAATTTCAGACGGTGATTATGCGCATTCGACGAGTGTGTGTGTGCGTGTGTGAAATTCTTACACTCGACTTGACAATGGGTTGGGCAGAAGGCGTTGCCTCTAATGTCAGGCAACACACGTTGCGTTGATCCCAACAGCTGAGCGATATTAAATGGCATCGCTTAAAGTGTTGAGCGACATACTTTGAAAATCATTTACAATTTGTTTCGCTTGCCCAACAGATCGATATAAATTGCCTGACTGAAATCTATGTCAAACACACAAAACGATTTTCAAGTATTCTGCGTTATGGAAATCCCAAACGCACGCAGCAGATACGAACGAGGGAGAATCCCAGAGTCAAGTGATGCGATGTGATGTGATGCGACCACGCCCCTATCCTAGTTAAACGCCTACGCAGGGGGTTTCCCCACAGCCTCTGCCTCTATCTCTATCTCTGCCTCTGTTGCTGGCATGTTCATTCAAAATGCGACGCATGGCAGCAGCAAACTTTGCATTCTTTTCAGCATTGAAATGTGAGAGTGCCACAGGTGAAGACGGACAATTAAAGCGAATAGTTTCATACTCTTCAAGAGTACTGGGATAATGTCGAAAGAGCTGCAATAAGAATATATAGTTGAAGGTGTTGTGATATTAATATCATCGGTTTAAAAGAAGGATGACAGCTGCAATCAAGTGTGCTCGACAGTGAGACACTCGCAACCAATTTCAATCCATATTCTAAAAATATAGTATACCGAATTAATATACCACAACAGCACTAAAATATACCATACACCATATTTGGTATATACCATAGAACACAAAATATACCAGAATATCAGCCAAATAAACTCCGTTACACATATTTTTACTACAAAAATCCCTAAATATACCAACGATTATATTTGGTATACCACTGCATACACTCGAAATATACCGCAGAGTACAAAATATACCAAATTTTAAGCCAAATAAACCTACACCCATCTGCAGCATTCATTCTTAAATGACGTAAGCAGATATTTGGAAGTTAATAGATACGGATTAAATACAATAGAAATTTTGTAGTAGTAATGAAAATAATTCAATAAATAACTATAATATTTTTTGGTTTGTTTATATAAATTTAAAAAAATTTAAAAATCAAATTGAATAGGATAGAATTACAAACGATCCCAGTTTTATTTTCCCCCATTTGCGCATTTAGAAAATCGCAATCTTTATCAATATTTGATGGTGTCATGCACATGAGCAAATCATGTTACCCCACTCAAGTGTGTTGCAAATGAAAAACGCATTGCGATTATGATAACGTTCCATAAAGTATGTGTAACAGCAGAAGCATCAGCAGCAACATCAGCAGGAGCAATCCATATTAGACCTGTGCTGCATCCACTGCGTATGAGTTATGTGTGCAAGTGTGTGCGAGCGAGAGAGAGAGAGAGAGAGAGAGAGAGAGAGATTGAGTGAGCGTGTATTACTTATGTTAAGTGAAATGGAAAGCCATGAAACGATTTCTCTCGGTGATGGTTGCTGGGATGCTTTGCCAGAGGATGACTTCGATTTCGTGCTGACATTTTATTAGCAGTTGCTGCTGTTGCTGTTGGTGGCATTGCCAGTGCTGTTGCTGCCACTGTGAGTGCCAGGTATGCCAACTCATTTCACAGCTGAACGGCGGAGACCATTCCAAGTTATCATTAGAATTTTATGCCTGACTGATATGTGAAAGATGTGCGAGATGTGAGAGATGTGAGAGATGATGCGAGGCATCAAGTGTGTGATCCATTTCCCCCCCCTCCACCATTTTCAGACCCCTCACTGTGTGTATCTATCTGACAGACAGACAGAAAGACAGACAGACTTTTCTGTTCGTGTGGTAGCAGAAAGTTACACAAGTAGCAAAAACTTTCTTAATTACTTGCAAATGCTCAGCATTTTTAATTGCTTGGCGTGGCGTTGCGACCGGAGGCAAAGTACTCATACAACATTCAGGCCAAATACGAATACAAACACGAGTATGAGCTTGAGTGCTCGTATTCGAAGTCGTACTCACACTCACACTCACACTCATGGTGTTCGCATAATGAAAATTTGAATAAAAACTACTTGAATTTGCTGCACAAAATGTGCAATCGTAATTAATTAAATGCACTCGTAGTTCGCACATTTACATTGCATAATATAAATCTGATTGCAAGCAGCAGAAAACATGAACAATGGGATATTAATTTTTTAAATATTCTGGCGAAAAATCAATATAAAGAGCATGAATTAAACAAGTAAATAAAAGAAAATAAATTATATGAAATTGTTAAAAATCAAAAGTAAAACCTCTGAATTCTTTGTAATTAAAAAGAACATTTTTTTATGACTGCGCTTGCTTTTGAAAATCGATTAAATATTTGTTGCCGTACAACTTGTGATTAGATTATCACAATAACAAAAAAGCCAGCAACAAAAATCTACATAAAACATTTTATAATTTGCCAACTAATTAATTGAAATGCGAATTGTGTTGGCAGCTCGCCGACAAACTCAATTTGCGTTTGCAATTTCCATTTATGATCATTCTAATTGCTTTTGCCCAAGGCACGTTCCCAACCTCGCCAACTATTCCCATTTTCCCTCCTCTTGACCTCTTTGCTGTGTCTGCTCTGCTTGTGGCAAGAGAGACTGGCAAGTTTGTTTACCATTTTGAATTCGCATGTGGTTCACAATAAATTTACAGTTTTCATTCCTTGTGTTCTTTCATCGGCAGCAGAACTGCGACCTGCGGCCCACAAGTGCGACAGAGTGCGCTGCTCGTTCGTTCGTAATTCAGAGCGGGAGGCAAATGCAAAGGCAAAGGCAAAGAAGGTGAGAGCGAGAGTGTGTTGCTTCACAAATTGGCTGCTGGGTGAGCAGTAAAACATTTTTCGATGACAAATGCAAAAACAACACACTCACTCACACGCACATTTATTGGGACAGGCGTTGCGAGATGAGTCACAAAAGTATGTGAACGGCTACATAGAGATGATTGCAGTGATTCAATTATATATATTTTGTATGCTTGTTTACAACTTCTCTTAAGTAAAAGCTGAGACTATTCGATCTTTCTGCATAGCTTTAGTACTTACTTCTATAAATTCATGTTATTAATTGCATAAATAAATAAATTTCGAATATAAATAACAATACAATAAAATGTATAACTCATTATGAAGGAAAAAAAAATTAAAACAACTTTACATTTAATTAACCACATTTATTATTCTGCTTAGGTTCGAGTGACAAACTTCAAGAGCCACCCTCGCAGTTTGTAATACTCCAACGCAAAACAGGCAAAAGAGACAACAGATTTTGCTTTCGTGAAATATTCGAAATTCACAAGTGTATGCAAAAAGGTACGCTACGCTTGAAGGCGAAGCGAGGAGGAGAAGGAACATCGACTGAAAGTGGGACAAGCGCTGACAATGCGAGTGTAAGTGCGAGTGAGCGAGAAAGTGCAAGTGGAGGAGGCTTGTAAATGGGGAGTTGTAGTGGGACACAATTCTTAAGACATGCGAGCAAACGCACAAACGGAATACACATAAACACACACTAATATAAATGCAGATTTTGTTGTTGATGTTTTTTGTAGTTTCTCGATTTTGTTTTTTTTTTTTTTTTTTTGGGTCTTGCACGTGCAGGATTTACAGAATGTGGCAGAGAAACTGCCTGGAATTGCGGGTAATGTGGTTGGTCTCACACTCGTGTGTGGTTGCAAATCAACTGCGGAAACTTTTGATATGAATTCAGGAAAACAAGAGGTTGGTCCGACAGGAAATTTGCAAATGAAGGCACAACATTTAAATAGGATACAATTTTTGAGCTGTGAATATTCCTATTTGAGTGGATGAATTTTCACACTTTATTCAATTTATTTTTGCTAAATCTGTTCAAACTAAAGTTGCTTAAATATGTTGTACCACAAGCTGAAAGTGAGCAAAGAACAAACAGATGAAAACTTTGAACATGGATCCTCAAATATTCCTTAAGAATTTAAAGTTTATGATTTCGATTTTGGCCATTGATTTCGTGTTTTACTGAAACTTATGTTAAATGTATGTAAACTAAACTTACCACCTGTAAAAGCTAAACTAAATTTAAGTCTTAAAAAATGGTTGAAATTTAAGGAGATTTATTGAGTCTAGTTTCAAGAAATTTAAAGAATTTCTTTAATATGAAAAGCATAAATGCCAAACATTTCGAATATGAAAAAATAAATGCACAGTTTAATGCATTTTATTAGTCCTCCAATCATGCTGTTGCTGCTGCACACATTTACAGGCATCTACACACACACACGCACTCATACACCCACACATAGATGTGTCAGCACGCAAAAGCCACGAAATGTGCAGCACAACCAACAACAACAACAACAGCAGCAACAAAAGCATCAAGACCAACGATAAAAAAAGGAAACTGCAATGCTGCTTTTTGCCTGCCGCCTGAAAAAATACAGCTAGAACAAAGGCGTAGCCAAAAACGATTTGTGTGAGTGCCAATCGACATTGAGATACCATGGAAAAGGATGGACTGACTTTTTTATCCAGGCTGACTCTTCAATTGGCAACGCTTGTTGATTGTTTGATTGACTCGCTGATTAACTAACGGACTTAGATACGATTCGGTTTAGTTTGGTTTGGTTTTCAATGATTGACTGACTTAAGCATTAGTGAAATCGCTAAAATGTTATTTGATTGACTAACAGACTTATTATTGAATTTAGAGAAATGTTGTCTGATTAATAAACTCTTTTGGGCATTTTATTCATGCTTTAAAGGCTATATTAAACGATTGATAGATTAATTGATTTTTGAATTCGAAGACATACAAAATGATTTAAGAAGTCTACTTTAGTGTGACCATTTTCTCCTTTATTACATGATTGACTGACTGACTCATAAATATATTTTAACTGATTGATTAGCTATCTTGCCGACTCCTTTTGGGGCATTTGGTTGATGCCTTATAAGATGTATTAAATAATTGGCTGATTTAATGATTGAATTGAAAGACATATTATTTGATTTATTAACTTCTTGCTTGGTTAAAGGATTGACTTCCAGACTCATTGTTGAGTATTTGATTAATGCTTTGTAAGTTTGACTGATATTTTATTAAATGATTGACTGATTGACCGACTTATTGTGAACTGTTTTGCAGATCAATTTTTGTATGATTGATTCTTGATTACTGATTACTGATCAAACCTTTGCAATGCATCGATTGATTCATTATCTTAATGATTGGGTGATTGATGAAAAACCGTGGACTAATAAATTCTCTTAATGATTGATAGTTTCATTGATTCAAATTATTCATTATAAGTTTCTCTTTAACAACCATAAAGAACCATTTTAATGCCCGTTCAACAACCCCTCATCCAACACTCCATTTATACAGGGTATCAAAAAATGTCGAGAAAAAATGGCCGTAAAACAAGAGGCGCGCAGCTGTCGCCTCGACTGCTGCCGTGAACAGCAAACGGCAATGACGCTAATTTTTCACGCAGCTTTGCATACAGCGGCTTTTAGCTTATGCTGGGGAATGGGGAGGCCATGTGTGGGGCAGCGCAAAGGGAGGGAAGGGGAGAAGAGGAACAAAGGAGGAGGCGCACGTAGCTAACAATAAAAGAACCACACCAGATGCCTCAAAGCCAAAAAAAAAGAAAGAAAGAAACAAAGAATATGACTGCAGCAGAGAACTGAGAACTGAGCCTCCGACGAGATGTGGACGACTCTTGTTGGTGGCACGTATTGAAGTTAGCGTAGCCCGAGGTCAAGCACAGTTGCCCCTTCCCACTCCCTGCTTCCCTTTGCACCATTTGTCTGCGTTGGGACCGCTTTCAACACAATTACCATTCGTTTGGCTTTGGCCATTAGCTCATGCATGCGAACAGCATTTAGTTATGCATACTTTTTGGTGCGTCACTTTGCAACACGGTAAACGGTGGCAACATTGCGTATGTGGCACACGCTTTGCGCCACGCTCCATCAAGCCAAATTGAATCGTCGCCACGCCCAAGCACTGTCTGAATATAGCCGCTAGTCGCTCTCTCGCTTCGATCACAAACTAGACCCAGACCCAGACCCAGACCCAGAACCTGAACCTGAACGAGAGACCCCGACCTGGTTAATTAAGTGCATGAGCTGTGGGTATCCTGGGCACAGGCTAATTAAAAGGCGGTCGCCGATGCGCTGAGTTCGGCGACGTGTATGCAATGCCAAATAGAAATTATACCTTAGAGCCGGTGTTCAACCATTACACCTGCTTTGCCCTCCCTTCGTGCCACCAACTGCTTTGGCATGCAAAACACGCGCAACGTCAAAACAATTAAATGGAACACCAAGTCTCAGTTAGCAACAGTTCGATATGTAAGCACTTGTCCAGTCTGCGCCTTCGCTTCCTTTCCTTCCGGCTGGTCAAACTTGACTTCAATCGCCACAGGACGAACGACAACGACAATTAATGACTTCACTTTAGTCTTGGCGTCTTGCGTCTTGCATCTTAGCAAATTGACAGCCTGTGGGATGTTTGGACCCGCCCCCAGAAGTATGCTTTGAATTTTTAAGTTCCATTTGTGGGTATTTTCATCTGCGCTACCCAAAGAATGTTGAAGGGGGGACATTTTAAAGTGTTGTTGGCTCTGTGTAATTAAATTCATAAGCAAATAATTTGAGGCTGCCCTTTTTGCCTAGTATTTTATTCTTTACTCTGGGCTCTAGAATGGCTATCTAATAAATAGGCGGAAGACCAATTAGAAAGGAAGGGAGAAAAATAACTTAAGAGATATCATTCTATCTCTCCTATCTTCTTTGATTGAACCTCGCTTTGGTTCACAAATTGGAGTATTTTTAAGTCAATAGTATATTTTGAATATTTCGGTATATTAAGTGGGTATATAAATTATATAATGTCACTTGGTTTGGTGCACATTTTGTTATATTTTTAACCCAATAGTATATTTTTAATTTGTTGGTATATTATTTTGGTATATTAATTTTACCAAATCAAGTTACATTAGATTTGGTTCACAATTTGGTATAATTTAAAGTCAATAGTATATTTTACTTTTTTGATATATTAATTTTTGCAATGAAATTTGCTTTGGTTCACAATTTAGTATATTTTTGTCCCAATAGTATATTTTAAGCATAATTGTATTTTTTATTTTTTTGGTATATTAATTTTATAATGTAACTTGCTTTAGTTCTCAATTTGGTATATTTTTAACTCAATAGAATATTCTAAATGTAATATTATTTAGTAATTCTGCAATTAATTTTTACATATTTTTAGAATAATATCGCTCTGCTTTGTTTCAATTAAATATTTTAATCAAATTCTATTTTTGTATATTCCCAATTTTTTTTTGTATTCTCTTATTTATTATTTTATTATTTATTTATATTGTGAAAAAAGGATATCAAATAGTTGAAATACTTTTTTTTTCAGACTAATATAATTTGTGTTTAGTAAAATGAACCAAATTGTCTGCTGTTTATACCCGCTACCCATAGGGTAGAAGGGTATTATAACTTTGTGCCGGCAGGAAATGTATGTAACAGGTAGAAGGAGGCATCTCCGACCCTATAAAGTATATATATTCTTGATCAGCGTCAACAGCCGAGACGATATAGCCATGTCCGTCTGTCCGTCTGTCCGTCTGTCCGTCTGTCCGTCCGTCCGTCCGTCCGTATGAACACCTAGATCTCAGAGACTATAAGAGATAGAGCTATAATTTTTTTTCGACAGCATTTGTTATGTTTGCACGCAGATCAAGTTTGTTTCAAATTTTTGCCACGCCCACTTCCGCCCCCGCAAATCAAAAAAATCGAATAACAAGTGTAATTTTAAAGCTAGAGCTACGAATTTTGGTATATACAATAACTACTGTAATAGTTATGATTCCTGAAAATTTGGTTGCGATCAGATAAAAATTGTGGAAGTTATTAAGGAAATACTTTTGTATGGGAAAAACGCCTACTTACTAGGGGTCTGAGTTGCTTTGGCCGACAATCTGGCACATTAAGCCGTTTATGGTATATTTTGAATGGTGTACTATATCGATATACCAAACATACCATTTGGTATATTTTTAGTATTTCTTTTAGTATTTTCGGTATATTTTGAAAATGATACCGCAATATTTTGCCTTTATTAAAAATGGGTAGCGGGTATCTCACAGTCGAGCACACTCGACTGTAACTTTCTTACTTGTTTTAATTTACATTTCTTTTATTTTTGTGCATTTCAAATTTATATTATAATTGCCTGAACATGCTTCATATTTTAATAGCTTTGTATATGTATATTATCCTAATTAAGTTTGTGATAATTATTTATTTATTAAATTTGTGTATAATTTCGTACTTATTGCATTCTTTGTTTCAAACTTAGCCTGACTTGTTTTTAGTTTTCTGTTACCACTTCATTTTGCTTTCGAGTCTTTTGTTCTCTTGGCAGCATTTCAAAGGATTTCATTGTGCTCGTACCTATCAGGTATAATGGACTGATAAATTTGAAGCAAAACTACAAAGTTGCTTTCCATGTTTGCTGCTAGTTTCCGCTTTCATCTCCAAGTACGTACTTTCATTTCCATTTTTATTTTGCCTTCCCATTGGCCGTTGCCCAATCTCATTCCCATTTTTTCGTTCTCGTTCTCGTGCTCGTTTCTATTCTTGTTTTCGTTCCCGCTTTTGATTTCAATTTCAATGTCTTTGTCCCAGTTCGATTTTATGTTCAAATTGGAATTGGTGTTATGTGAGCTAGATGAAGCATGTACTGAGCTCAAACAGAGCAGGGCCAGAAAGCCGTCGACTAAAGAAGGCAAACAGAAAGACACTAAGACTGTCAGACAGACAGATTGACAGACGGATCTGTCTCTCTCTCTCTCTCTCTCTTTCTCTCATTCTCTCTTGGGGTGAGCTGGAAAATGTGGCCAGTCAAGTGTAAGAACAAAGCACTTCGATTGTAGGTGAGATGGTCTGGGTCTGGGTTGGAAAATTGGGATCTGGCACCTGGCCCATATTGACATACATGAAGTAGCTTAGTGATTGACAAATAACAAATAGACATGTATCTAAGATAAGACCGGCAAACATTGATTTGATTAACTTTTGACTACTGCACCGACAATGGCAATAGAATGAGCAAAGCCTAAGAGCTATTTGTGTAATTGACAGCGGACAAGTTGATAGCAAGGGTTTTTCCCACAACACCTTTCCTTTCCGTTCTCAATCCTTCTCTCAATCTCAATCTCAACCCTGGGGCAGAGCGAATTCTTTGCTTGCAATTTACAAAAAAATTTTAATTCACACATCGTTGTAGTGGGAGTCGAGTCGGAATCGCCCTCTTGGGCATAAATCTAATTAAATGCGGATAGGATATTCGTGAAAACTTCTACACGAAGAAGGGTTAAGTTCATTGCGGCAAAATGGCAATAATCTCAGCTCTTTTCCCCAACGAGTACACTCATGTGTATGAGTCTGAGTTTGTGTCTAAGCAAAGCGAAAACAATTTACTTCTGCTTAGCTTTTTCTCTAGCTAAATATTCAACTCATTCGAAAAGGTGCGACTTACTTTGCTTTGGCTCAAAGAAGTTTTCTATTTATTGCAAACACACATTTTAATCAGGCGTTTGAATTTGCGAGAAAAACAACATAGTAAAATTCAAACGTTAGATAATCTTTAGTAAATATTTCAAACAAATCAAAACATTAAAATTGTTCAATATATTAAAGCAATGCACAAGTAAACCTAAATTTAGTCAGCAAATAGTCTAAGGCCTTTCTTTATCAAAAAAATAAGTAAGAAAGCTACTGCTGAGTGTGATCGACTGTGAGATACTCGCTACCCATTTTGAATAAAACCAAAAAAAGGTATTATTCTCAGAATATACCAAAATTCTACAAATATACTAAAAATATACGAAATTGTATTTTTGGTATATCGATATAGTACCACATTCAAAAAATACCATACACGGCACACTATTCCAGATTATCAGCCAATGTATCTAACACCCCTAGTAAGTAGGCAGTTTTGTCCATACAAAAGCATTTCTTTAATAACTTCGACAATTTTTATCTGATCGCAGCCAAATTTTCAGGAATCATAATTCCTATAGTTATTATTATATATACCACAATTCCCGACGCTAGTTCTATTCGATTTTTGTTGATTTGTAGGGTGCAAGAGAGCGTGGCAAAAATTTGAAAAAAACTTGATCTGCGTGCAAACATAACAAATGCTGTCGAAAAAATTATAGCTCTATTCTCTTATAGTCTCTGAGATCCAGTGTTTTATACGGACAGATGGACAGACGGACAGAAGGACATGGCTAAATCGTCTCGGCTGTTGATGCTGATCAAGAATATATATACTTTATAGTGTCGGAGATGCCTCCTTCTACCTGTTACATACATTTCCTGCCGGCACAAAGTTATAATACCCTTCTACCCTATGGATAGCAGGTATAAAAACTCAATTTTACTCTTATTAACTTAATCAAGTTGTTTTTTAAATTTGCTAACCAAATAGTTGTCAGTATATATATTAATAAAAACTCAGTCCCATTGTCGTTTTGAAAGTATTCGAGCAGAATTTCGAGTACTTCGGAGATTGACCCCACTGTTAACACGCGATTGAAAGAAATTAAAAGCAATGTTGTTGTCGATGAGTCTTCAAGAAGAAGCTGCTTGGAGCAAACAGAACAGAACCTATTGCTATTCCTAATGATAAGCCTTGATTTTATGCGCCGAGCTTATATTTTTTTATTTCTTCGAATTAAAAAAAAAAAAATACAGACGATCATCCGACATTGCAATCTCTTCTCATCCGACATTGAAATGACTTCTGCCGAAAGAAAATCTAGGCCGAGACTCTAGATTATCATTACTTGACCTCTCTCGTTCAGATCTATTGAGCGGAATCCACATCCGCTTCAGACATTCAATGACTTTAACGAAATAACGAAATTCAGTTCCAAATTCATTTTGTTTGAGGACAGTCGAAACATTTAAAATGGGCAGAATAAAATTTAACGGAGTTTTCTTACTGATGGTCCTTCAAATATTCTTGGTGGCTACAACAACTGGAGATGAAGTGAGATTAAAGACATAATACTAAGAAGAATAAAGAGTAATTAAAGTGTATACGTTTTCTTCCTATCAGACGTGTGAATCAGACCGAAAAATGGAAGAACAGTGCCGCTTTCATAACTACAAGACTGTGAAACCGTTGCTAGATTATTTCAGGCAGGTTAGAAATGAGTTAGAACAAAGTGAAACTAAGGAAAAGCAGATAAGTGAATTAAGTTTTGATCTTATGGAAAAATATCATAAAATTGTAAGAATTCATGAAACATTCAAGAAGGAGGCAGCTCTATTAAATGAGTATAAAAACAAAGTAATCAAAGGGGAAAACGATTTGCAATTGTGTCAAAATAAAGTTGATAAATCTGATTTTGAAATAAATTCACAACAAAATATGATTCTTAAATTAGAAGAGCAACTAACAGATAAATCCACCAACTTAGAAAATTGTCAAGTTCAATTAAAATCTCTTAATTCTAGATTAATTGAAAAAGATGAAAATATAAAGAGATTGAGTGAGATTATTAAAAATAACACAGAACATCAAAAAACACGTGAGTTGGAATTAGAGAAGAGTAAATCTATATTACTAACGCATGAAAAAGATATTCAGTTATATCGTTCAGAAAACCACAAATTAAATAGGACATCAGAGAACATTAGAGAAGAACAGAAAAATATTCAATTGAAATTAACAGAAAGTGAAACTAAGCTAATAGATAAAGTCAAGGAAAATCAGTTATGTCAATCTGCACTTCATAAATTAAGTCCAACAACATGCCCTCCTTTGGGAGATTATTCAGGAGTTCATCAACTCAATGTCTCTGGCATAGGTTTATTCAATGTTTTGTGCGATAGTCAGTTAGCTGGACCTGGATGGATTGTAATACAACAACGAGTTGGGGGAAATGAGAGTTTCAATAGGGATTGGGCAACGTTTCGCAAAGGTTTCGGTGTTCCTGAAAGTGATTTCTTTCTTGGACTAGAAAAAATACATCGTATCACGAGCCTGCAGCGTTTCGAACTTTACATACATATGGTTGCTAAGAATGGAAGTACCTACAACTTTCGGTTTGACGATTTCAAAATATATGATGAAGATAATGGATATGAACTGAGTTTGGGTAAATTCAATGGAACTATTATTGATAATGGCATGAGTTACAATGAAGACATGAAATTCTCAACATTCGATCACGACAACGACCCATATAATCATATTAATTGCGCAGCCCTGAATGCAAATGGCTGGTGGTACAATTCTTGTATTGATTGGTAAATATTGCAAATTTGTATTTTCGAAGGAATACACATAATTATTGATGTTTGTTGTTTCTTATGCAGTAATTTAAATGCACCATATGGAGAACAGCTATGTTGCTGGTTCACTAACAAGTATATTTCTCTTAAAGAAGTTAAGATGCTAATTCGCCCCAATGAAGCGATGAAGAAGTAATAAACTGAAAAGCTGAAATTCCCATATTTGACTCAATAAGAAATTACGTTCTAAAAATAAAACGATCGACTATTTAATGTAGAGATTTATTTTTTGAATGGAAATATTTCAGATTTTATTGCATTTATTGTTTGTTTTTCAATAGAGATGCAAATAAGTAAACTTATGATAATCCTGAATTTTAATGAGATTTAAAAAAAGATCTGCACATATTCGTTTCTTATCTATACATAAATGATGCAGTTTTGTTACTAATAATACATAAAAAAAACTAAAGAAACACTCTATAATAATTAATAATCAAATTTAAAAGTTACACTCTAAGTTACCGGTTATTAATAGAAGCGAAATAAAGCGGTATTAATTAAAAAAAAAAAAACAAATATACCGAAAAATACTTCAAAAAATGTTGAATGCTGTATTTGACAATTTATTTCAATCCAGTTACCCATAACTCCTAAAATTTTACATTTACGAAAAGTTTCGCCGTAAAAACGAAAGAAACACTCAATAATCAAATAAGAAAGTTACTGTGAAGTATGTTCGATTCTAAGATACCCATTATTAATGAAATCAAAACAATGCAGTATTATTCTTCTTCAAAAATAGCAATTTAATATAGTATCAAAATATAGTAATCAAAATACTCAAATTTTTAAAGTGATTTATTAAAGTGAATTTTTTGTGATTTAAATCTTAAATAAGATAGAATATACAATAATGAATAACTCCTGAAATTTTACAATTACGTAATTAACTAATATATGATATATCTCATAGATAATTGACGCAAAACATATTTTAAGGAACTCAATTTTGATATCTAAAGTCTGAAAAGCTCTCCTATTACAGAAACCAATTTCAGTTCCATACCTTTCGGTTTATTATAGTTTACAGCTAGGAGAAGTTATTGCAAAAATTGAAATTCCAATCATGCAACTTGCAGTTTATGTTCTCGATCAGCATAATTTATGAAGCCAAATGAGTTTTCTCGATGGAGTCCCAAAAACAGCGCTGAGAAAGAGGCAAATTCTGTGGCAAGGCAGCAGACAACACACAGAGAAAAGGGGGAGAGGGAGAAAGAAAAACAGAGAGAAAGAGAGAGAAAGAGGCAGCAGAGGAACTTTCAGTGGCGCGTGCAAAAAACTGCGTAATTTGTCAGTGAAATATGCGATAAAATAAATTAATCTGCCGCACAAAGCGAGAGCAAATATAGTAGAAGAAGAAGAGGTGGGCAGAGGGGAAGGGACCAAAGCGGTGATGTTCTGCTCTGCTGTGGCGTGTCTCATTTGGCTACCACAACAACAACAACAAGAACAATAGCAGCAACAGCTGCAGATGCCACCTCTGTTTGCAGCTCACGCTCTTTCCCCCTCTCTCTCTCTCTATCTCTCCCTCTCCCTCTCCCTCTCGATGTTGCCACAATGTGGACTATTGTTTCGCCTGCTTCGAATGCTTCGACTGGCCGACGCCGTGCAGAGAGCGAGGTTCAAAGCCAGAATACAGAGACCAGAGACCAGAGCTTACCCAGTTACCCAGTTTTCACACCGAATGTGTTTACTTCTGCGCCATTTATCTTGCTTTGGCGCCTCGACTACAATGAACATCAGACTCTGCTTTGCTTTCTGCTTTTCTTTTCCGTTTTGCTGCTCTTCCTTAGCTGTTATTCTGTTCTGTTCTATTCGTGTAGTTGCTTTGCTTTGTTGCGAAGCGAAAAGTCAGCAGCGAATCTTAAATATTGTCGACTGTCGCTCGCTTCTCTCCCTTTTACAATATCATTTAATTCCTTGCACAGGCATTAATGCAGATTAAATATTTAAATCAGCTGCGTTCATCTCAAATTGTTACGTCAGTCCCCGAGAAAAGCAATCGATAAATTAAAGTGAAACTTGAATTTATTTTAGCATCTTTTTGGATTTACTGAGCAATCTTATTGATTGACTTGTATTTTAACAATCCCTATTTAGGCACTCGTATAATTTCATCTGCTTTTCAACAGCCATAAAATGCTAGATACGTGTTTCCTCTTCCTTTTGTCCCTACTTCACTCTCTTTCATATTCCATTCGACGCACAACATGATGGGCACTTAAAGACGCAACTTTATGGCCAACACTAAACCGCCAGTTAAACACAATACAAACTGGCATAAGTGAGCTTAAATACAGACTGCGAGGTGCCCTGTAAGATTGAGAAATCTCTCTAATTCTCACTAATGATTCATTCATGATTAACATGATAAATTATCGATAATATCTGCTTAATAGAATCCACTATGTCATTATAATTATCATTTTATATTAACATGAATTATGTTAACCTAACATACTTTCTATTTAAGAGCAATATAAACAAATGTTCATTCTTGGTCAGCGTATCCGACACAAAACTTCTTACAGAATGCAGAGTATACTCAGTGAAACAGAAGCAAACGCATCGTAGAATAGGCTCTCTCTCTCTCTCTCTCTCTCTCTCTCTCCCACTCTCACTTTCTCTTTCTCTGTTCCTTGAATCTATAACAAGCACATTTCGAATATATCAATTGCTAATTCAGCTAATTCAAGCTGAATAATTTGGCCAAAGAAATTTTACGTTCATATGTATATCTCTGATCCATTATCTGATTGCAAATATATATTCTGAGCTTCTCTTTTTTTATTAAATCTGTTTTCAAATATGACATCTTAATCAAACTTTATTCTTGAGGAAGAAAATAAAAAAAAAATGTATCAATTGACAATTTGTATGTAGTAAAGATTTAGCTTTAAGCCTTTCATTTCTTAAACTCTCATCGTTTCTGTAAAAATGTAAGCCTTAAAGTGTATGTTCGATGGACTCTCTTTGCAATACAAAAAAATTCTATTAATAGATATCTCATAAATGAATTTACGAAATGTTTGGTTCAAAAATATAAAACAATAAATAAGAATTATATTGGAAACAGCCTAAACCAACAACAACTTAAGCTTCGCTTTAAATCTATGCCTTGATATCGAATGTTGTTTATCCAAATAATACAATTCAAAATTAATGCCTTACAAGACAATTTACAATGGAAGCTATAGTTGAATCTGCTCGACTGTGAAATACCCGCTACACGTTTTGAATAAAAGTGTACCAAATAATATACCGCACAAATACTAAAATATAAAGCAGGTAATATTTGGTATATGGATGAAGTAGAACATTTGAAATATACTATAGATGTCAAAATATACCATACTGTCAGCCAAAGCAGCTAAGAGCCGATTGCTATTAAACTAATAACTTATTATATTTAATTTTGGACAAACTATTTAAATCCACATAAATAGATGCGTCTCTACTACTGAATACGAATATTTCGCTTTAACGCGCTTAAGGAATGCATCAAAGTATATATCCCACTCGTAGTGTATGAGCTTCAAAGCAAAAGCTGAGTCCACTTGAGGATACAATCGCTGATATTTGTCTTTGACTTGCAGTCACATTCTATTTTATAACAGTCGCAGTGTAGTGAAGCTGCTCGAGAAGTGGTTAGGTAAAGAGTGCAATCTATTGACGCATTCGATACTTGCAACGTCAATAAAGTCGCTAAGCAGCTTGGCAGACGCTTTCATTGCTTTCATCTTCGGCATCAATCAGCTAAAATAGAAGCATTATAAAACTGCATCGCTGACTACTCAAATTGACAAGAGCAGCGACATATGCGCAACTGCCACGCCCCCCTGATGCCCCCTGCTGCGCCTAATGGCAGCCAGCATTTATATTTATTAACTCGACTAACTGGACATCGTGGCCCTGACCTGAACCCATTCGTGCTTTTAGCCAGTCCAACAAAAATCGAACCCATTGCCGATGACCTTGATGACAACTTTCGCCTTCAATCATTGCGAAGCAGGCAGAAAGGGTGAAGGAGGGGGGCGTGGCTGTTCAATGCAGAGCCACACACACATCGAACTGGGCAAACATCGTTGGGCGTGCCATCATTGGCGCCAATTAAGTAAGCCCATAAAAAAAGAGTAGCAACAACTGCCCTGACAGTTGCCTGATTGTCTCAACACGCTGCAGAACCTCCAAGTGGCCGTTAAGGGAATATAAAATACATACACTTCATCGAGAGCGTTCCCGAAAGTAGTTTCTCCTATAAACAGAGCATCAAATATGTGATTTGGTTTTGTTAAACCAAAAAAATTTGGGATGAATACGCCGAGTTATGTCTGAAGCGAAGTCAATATTTGGACAATCCCAAAAATATTTACTTCAAATAAAAATTCAAAAGATAGTAGACCAAAAATCAATACTTGATTTGTGTAATCCAAAATTACTTTAAATCGGAATTAAGATTTATAGTAAAAAATAAAAAAAAATAATATAAAATAAGTGAATACCTAATTTTTCTAATTCCAACATATCTAAATTCGGGATTAAAATTTAATACTGTATGGTATTACAAAATGTTATAAAGCAATATGTTATTTCACTGAATATATTCAGTATATATTTATGACTATCATTTAATTATCATTTATTATATTCAGTTGTACCTTTGTTTTTTTTTGCTTAATACAACTTATGAAATACTTATTGATTCCGTGATGGGAATTATGTTAGTAGCACTTAAACCCAAGCCTTCTGAATAATTAAAGAATGATGCGCAACAGTTCTACTAACAAAGATTTGACCGAAAACACTTATGAGTAGATTAAAATGAAAAAAAGAAAGAAAAACTCAATTAATTTCGAAATTTTGAAGAATAAATCTAGTATTTTGAGTATATTTTGACATTTTAATCCTCAACAGGAATCATTTAAAAATGTATCGATTGCATACTTAAAAATTGAGTTCCAAATCAAGAACTTTTGTGTGTGTGTGCAAACGATGAATTACATTTTTTTTTATTTTATTATATTAAATCTAGTATTAAATACTAGTATTTAATACTAGATTTAAATAGAAAAGAGAATACTGGCTGCTGGTGCCTTCGACTCGGGAATTAAATTTATAGTTGCAGGATATATGTGTAAGTAAATACACTTTAAATATTTCCACTATTTCAACGTGTTTTCTCCTCAACTGCTATTCCGGGTGAAACTGTTTGTGGGAACACCCTCGCTGATATGTGTGCATTTGGATGTTTGCTGCTCTCCCGCCAGTCTAGCGTAAATGCTTGTCGAGACTCTCGAGTACTTCGCCGGTGCTCTCGAGCAAAAAGAGCAGGCTGCAGGTCAAATACAAAAGTATACAGAAAAAAACAAAATAATATAAAATGAAACATGAACCAAAACCAAAAACAACGCAAAATGTATGTCAACACCCCGAACTCAACAGCAAGCAGCATCAGCAGACGGGAGGGCAGTGAATACAGTGAGTGTAGTGAGTACACTGAGTGCATTCAGTTTACATTTGGTGTTGTGCAGTGTGTGAAGCGATAGCTGCCTTAAATAACTTTTGCATACTTTGCGGGGCGACACGCGGACAAACAAACCGCGATGTGCAAATGCAATTAGCGAGTGAAATCACCATGAAAACCCCCAAACCAAAAGAGCTTCCCATTAGCCCAAAATTATGCAATGAAATATGTGTGCTAATAAAAGCTAACCGAACAGAATGCAACACTGAAAGACATAAATTAGTACGCAAGTGTATTAATAAAAGTTTCAACTCAGGGAAACTCTTTTCAGCAAGGATCAACTCATCATGCAAATGAAAACTGGGAATGCATGCAAAGCATTTACAAATATGTAAATATTTATATTCTCCCCGACTAGTATTACATTTTTTTACAGAAGTGAAAATCATAAAAGCTAACTTTTTAATACTATCAACTTTCTTCTGTCAGTTGTGATTAAAGGTAGTGTTTTAATTCGCATTGACAAACTGCTATTTTATTGTTTTACAAGAGAATTAAGAAAGAAAATTACAGTCAAGTGTGGTCGACTGTGCGATAACCGCTACTTATTTTGAATAAAAGCAAAACAATGTGGTATTATTTATAATATACCAAATTAATATACTGTTAAAATACTAAAATATATCAAAGGCTATATTTAGTATATTAGTTTGGTTTATGATATTTCAATATAGCGTTGGTATATTAGTTTGATTTGGTATATTGATAGTAAATTAATATACCGTTAAAATACTAAAATATACCAAAGGCTATATTTGGTATATTAGTCTGGTATATGATATGGTAATACGACTTTGGTATATTAGTTTGATTTGGTATATTGAGAATACTGCATTCAAAATATACCATAGGCTACAAAATATACCAGATTATCTGCCAATACAACTAACCCGAAGTATTTTTTTTAAATGTATAGTTAACAAACCTTGCTCTAAACTTTTATTGTTTATTCAGTTAAATACATTTCGAAACTCTTTTCGTAAAGAAGTATAATTTTTATTGAATTGGCTGTTAAATACCTTTTAAAATACTTGATTTCTTAGATACATTACTTTCCTATTTAAATACTTTACCGTATTCCCAGAAAATTGACAAATTCTCATCCCCATTAACACAACAGATTGCCAACACATTAACCTTAAAAGCCCTTAAGTTTTTCAACATTCTCACCAATAATTCCTCTACGTTGGTAAAGCCTTAAAGCACATACAATCATTAACTTGATAGACAACCAACAAAAAAAAAGCGTTTAAACGTAGTCAAATTTTGCTAGGCAGGAATATTTTCTCTCAGCTAAGGACGAGCTTCGTAAGCGCAGAGAAATTACACTTATAGTCTCATATTAAACTAATAAGTGTACAATTTGCGCTTTGGGCGCTCTGCTAAAAATACAAAGCATGCAAAATAAGTGCAGATTAAAAAATAAAAAAAATGAAGAACCTAAGTGAATAATGCCACATTACGAGTCTCCGGTTCTTTCCTGTCCTGTTCTGTCCCCGTGTCTGTGTCTCTAGTCTTTCCTGTCGAAAAGTTGTTTGCAATTTCACAGAATAAATTAAACTTTTCAATTCAGCTGCCAGCGGTGCCTCAGACCTCGGGCAATTCTCTATAATTTGTGTTTTATATTTAGCTCTCGCCAGCTGTCTGCCTTGGCTTGGGTGCTTGCTGGCTGCTTTGTGCGTCGCCTTCGTCCCTTGTACATATTTATAAGTCCGTCCTGAGGGCTTCGTCCAGGCATCATGATTGATTCTACTTGCTAAGCTCATTGACCTTTTTCTGATTCTCTACTGCAGCAGAAAAGTTGCGTCGACTTTGCCATTAATATTGACAGCTTCAATAATTGCTTTTTGCAAATGTCAAAGCAAATATACTCAGAGTATTCAATGCTCAATCTCAAAGTATTTTCATAATTCCCCTTGCATTGCAAAGAGTATCTTGAGTGCGACATGGCAGAGAGCAGACAGCAGTGAAAAGGCAACCTTTCATTCTTATTGCTACGCACAATGAGCTTTTCATTTCGAATTTAGAGCTGCCACTTGAAGGATAAAAACGGAATGCAAAAAAATAAGAGAATGAGGGCAAAGGGAAAAGCAGGACAGTGGCTGGAATGACCCTTAGGCAGGTGAAATAGTAATTCGCAAATTGACTGACAGTCAATGGGCGTGTTACAATGGCTTTTAGACCCACATGGCATTGCTTTTTGCCAAAGTGTTGAATGAGCGTAAAAAGATTTAACACCTCGTTCGACTGAGCTGAGAAGCAGACTGAAAATGAGACTGAAGACTTTAAGCTGCCAAACACATACCTTGGCCAATACTTTTGGCAACAGTCGCTCGCAAAAGTAAGACAACGCTTGCCGTATATTTCTTTTTGTTGAAAACATCGCGGCAAACAATTAAAGTCGCTGGCGAGGTCAGACAAAGAGGCGAGGAGGCGTCGGGAAAAGGACATAAAAAAACATGCAGCATACTTTTGGGCGCGCACATTAATATTTTTATAGCAGAGCGAACGCGATTTAACAGCACTCTGTTAATTTTGTGCCGCAGTCTCTCTCGCTCTCTGCAATCAACACTCTCTCTCTATCCGGCACTCTCTCTCTCTCTCTCTCTGTGTGTTTGCCGCTCTCTGCTTTGTGTCTGTTACCCGGTAATTTTTGTGCAGCAGCCTTTTGGGCGTCTGTTTATCATTTGCTATTTGCCTAATGGTTGACATATTGATTGAGAAACCAGGTCGGCCGCTCCACTCACTGCCTGCCTTTTGGTCAGCCCTACACACAGCTTACACAGGCAATGCAAACGCATTTGCATACTCAGCAAACACACACACACACACACAAAGAGGAAGCACTCACACATAAACATTTCACTTATATTCTCAACCAACGTGGCATTTGCTGTTAGAAAGCCACGCTTTACGTTCTTTAACTTAACAGTGCAACAGACTGTTAAAGTTAGTTGAGACATGAACCCGATTCTTTATTTAACAGCCTAAAAATCGCATGCGAGAATTTAGTAGCACAGCTAAATAAATAAATTTTAATCTAGAGCAACAACAAATAAGACAGGAAAGAAAAGGTAATTAACTTCCTGAAAACAAAATTAATTAATGACCTTTCACAGCGTTCAACTTTTGTAAAATGTGTCTACCAAAAAAATTGAATTAGGTTAAATGAAATGTTACCTTTAATATAGGAACAAGGTTATAAATACTACACAGAACAAAAAAGTAACTTTAAACAAATCAATTGCGTTAAGAAAAGACAAAATGTAGAACGCTTTAAAAGTCATCAATAAATTGAAATGAATATAAAAGTAATTTAATTTTTTAATATACCGTATTTTTCATTTAATGAATACCAGGATATTAAATAAATGACATCAGAGTAACAGGTTTAATTTGAACATGTTCTCTTTAAATTAAATTGTTGTACCGAATCTTTCACTCATATAATGAAAAATAATTCATTAAATTAGAAGTAATATTAGAAAATTAATATTAAATAGAACATATTGTTAAAGTTCTCCTTAATTTGTACTTATTTCTGTAACTCATATAATAAAAAAGAAATCATTAAAAAATAAATTCAACAAATATTCTTATAGTTTCTGAAAAATGGATTAAAGACACCTTAACAGAAGTAGAATTGGAGAATTTCCGATCATAATCATGTTATATTCTTAAAGTTTCTCAGCTCAATTCAAGTTAAACTATCAACATAGTTCATATTTTGGGAGCGCGAAAGATAATCTTTCGACGTTTTAATGGAAAAACAGCATATTGGGAAAAGCGTTTTCCACTAGGATATGTTTTATATGCGATAAAACTATTTCGCATAATTGCCCTGACAAATCTGCAGCGAGAAACTTAGCGCACAAAGGTGGCGCAATTAAGCAGCTGTTACGTATACGCCCTGTTGAGCCGTTGCCGCAGTCATTTGCGCGATGGCAAACTTATACTTATTTACACATTTACACGAGTAGTACAACTTTTATGGCATTTAAATTGAATGCTTGTTGACATTTCGGTGGTTTACACGAGAACACAAGATGTTCTATGGCTTCGCTGACTGGATACAAACAACAACAACAACTACAACGTCGACGTCTGCTGGCAGGACACGGCTTTTAATAATGCTGTGTTTTCGGTATGCATGACAACGAGGCAGAGACAGAGGCAGGAGGAAACTGAATGACTGACTGGCTGGACTCATTAGATGAATTTCAAGAGAGAAAGTTTACTTTTGCCCCCAAAAGATGTTGGTAAGCAAGGCCAATGGAAATGGAAAATGGAAAATGGCAATGCCAATGTTTAACAAACAACAATTTGTTCTAGCGGAACATCTTGTGGCTTCCAATTAGCTTCAACTTTTCATTTGTTTTACTGGATTACATTCATTTGCCGAGCTCCGTTCACTCGGGGGCTAAACAAATGGCTAATAAAAAGCGACAAAAACTACATTCAGACTGCCCCAACTGCGGTCCACTGAAAAATGTCCTTGCAAAAAATAACAAGCTGGCGAAAAGGGCACGAGAAGTGCTGACTTTTAGTTCATAAAGTTTGTGAGGCTACGCAAGTGAAAGTTAGAAAACAAAACAAATATTTGAAAAATAGATATACTTTTTGGATTTTCATTTATTTCATAAAACTCTGAGGAATATTATTTACAAATCTCACACTAATTATTTCTTTATGTTGACTATACTGACTCAATTGTTGCTAGATATTTTAAATAATAGAAAGTTAGGTAACTAATCAAATATTGAAAAAATAGAAATTTTTGCATACTTTTAATTTATTCCCGCTCTTATTATTATTTATATATTCTTACCCTCTACTAATAGGAAGGAAGGGTTTAAGAACTTTTCGCTTTTGTACTTGTTTTCCTTGTATAAGATATTAAAGAAATATTTTTGTAAGCCAAGCAAGTAATAAAGCTATAGTTGAGTGTGCTTGACTGTTAATAAAAGCAAAACAGTACGGTATTATTCTTAGCATATACAAAATTAATATAAAACAAGAATACTCAATTATACCAAAATCTTTATTCGGTATATTTATATAATATTTTATATTTTATTTTATTTTATATTTTATTTTATTTATATAATATACAAAAGAATTTCTTAATAAACTTCTACATTTTAAGAAGAAATTCTACAATTTATAATACCCTTCTACACTATTAGTAGTGGGTATAAAAATGGTTCCTCTATGCTGGGGAGGTTCATTAGGGATAAGAAACTATTGTCACAAATATAACAAACAGAATTCATTCACATAAAGTAAAGTTGGACAACAAAGCAAGATACGAACAAATGCAAATTCTTTAAGATATACAAATTCAATACTTTAATTCAATACTCAATTGCTACTTAATAAAATACTGAACAATATACGACTGTTTTAAATTCTCCCATTTATTACTTATTGACATTTATTGACTATTTGATTTATCTACTTTATTACCCCAACAGCTTCTAGATAATTGAAATTTGAAAGAAAAATATTTATTAAGTTTTAGCCTTTAAGCTTCTGTTCCTATTCTTGTTTACAAATTGCTGCCTTCTGGCTCTTATCATTTGGTCACTCAGTAAAAGTATTTTTATATATAACGATTTAGTTTCCAATTAAAATGAAATATGCAAGTCGGTAAAGAAACATTGAAGTCAAATGGCAATAGAAATAATCTTTTTAACCCAAAATGGAATTTACAGATAGTCTGCAACATTTTGGAGATTATTATATTAACCGATGACTCGATGTTGCGTTGTGTGTTGCATGTAGCAAAATGGTCACGTTATGGCTTAAAACTGACTAGCTAAAAGTCAAAAGCTGTCATAATTAATCACCTTAGAGCAATCAGCCGGACTATTTTGGGGCAAGTGTGTGTGGTTGTGTGTGTGCGACGTGTTTGTGTTTGCTGTTGGCCATAAAAATCAGAAGGCAACTTAAGCTGTAAGCTGCTGAAATACGACGTTGCTTGGACTTGCTACAGAAGGTGCTTGCAACGCTTGAGGCATGACAGCTGTTGCACACACCCACACAAACGCATAAAGCATTAAGCTCTGTAATTGATTTATATGCGATTTAATCAAGCTGCAAAAACACACAACCAGCCAAAAGCCTTCGGATCGCTGCAAGCGTAGCTTAACGCCAGCTTACGATGTGACTGTTTTTGGCTTACGTGTTAAATGCATTAATTAATTGATTGTAATTAATAGCAATATTAAATGCCACTTGCCACATGAGTATTATGGTATGAATTTACTTTTGCGATTATTTAACACGCCCACTTTTTAGATTTTAATTACTATTTTTGCACACATTTTATGCAATTTACGACTACGTTCATAGTTAACATGAATTCAGTTGACGCGAAACTAAATTACAACTTGACCTGCTTTCACTATTTACAGAATTTTTTTGTTAAGTACATTGAAGATTCGACTTGAAGATACCCTCGGAAAAAATTAATTTGTAGGAAAAAAGATATATTTCTATAAATGAAATTAGAATAAGGGTAGAGTAAAAATCCAACCAAAATAATTTTATACTATTCTAATATTTATTAAAAAAAAAATGTTGTTTTAATTAAAAATTGATTAAAGTGCCTACAAGCACTTCATTGAAATTTCATTCGCGATATTCTGTGCATAAAGAAATAACTACAATATTTTTGATTGAAAATTTAGATGCGATTTATATAAAAATTGTCGATATTATTTAAGAATGTTCAGTTCGCTATGGTATATTTTAAATGTAGTCCTTTATCAATATTCTAAAAAAAAAAGCCTTTGATATATTTTAGTAATTTTGTGCTACATTGTTTTGGTATATTTTTAGAATGATACCAAAAATACCGATTAAACTAGCACTTAGTATTTATGGCTGGCATATAATCCTATAATTTTAACAATTTGTAAGAAATTGTTTAATATTTGTAATACGTATAATTTATGAAAGATTTTCCGACTTGTTGATGATTGTTAATACTCACTTGCCCTATTCTAAATTGTAATACATTAAGATTTATTTATTTCAAAACCAAAATATCTATCGTTGTTTTTAAATCCTAGATTTATTATATATTTATATTGACAAGACGTTTTCTAGGTTAAATATTTTGAAATATTTAAAAGTTAAACAAACTGCTTAACGATATAAATAACAAGTAAGAAAGCTACAGTCGAGTGTGCTCGACTGTGAGATACCCGGTACCCATTTTGAATAAAACCAAAAAAATGCGGTATTATTTTCAAAATATACCAAAATACTTCAGTATATTTTAGTATATCGACATAGTACCGCATTCAAAAAATACCATAGACGCCACAATATACCAGATTATCAGCTAAACCCACTAAGACACCTAGTAAGTAAGCGTTTTTGCCCATACAAAAGTAGTTCTTTAATAACATCGACAATTTTTATCTGATCGCAACCAAATATTCAGGAATCATAATTACTAGTTAGCTTTTACGCTTGTTATTCGATTTTTGTTGACTTGAGGGGGTGGAGATGGGCATGGCAAAAATTTGAAACAAACTTGATCTGCATGCAAACATAACAAATGATGTCAAAAAAAATGATACCTCTTTCTCTTATAGTCTCTGAGATCTAGGTGTTTATACGGACAGACGGACATGGCTAGATCGTCTCGGCTGTTGACGCTGATCAAGAATATATATATTTTATTTGATCGGAGATGCCTCCTTCTACCAGTTACATACATTTCCTTCCGGTACAAAGTTATTATACCTTTCTACCCTATATATATAACATATAATTATAATTATAATCATATACTTATTAACTTAATACTCTTATTAACTTAATCAAGTTGTTTTTAAATTTGCTAACCAAATAGTTGTCAGCACATGTATTAATAAAAGCTCAATCCATTGTCGTTTTAAAAGTATTCGAGCATTATTTCGAGTACTTCGGAGATTGACCCCACTGTCAACACGCGACTGAAAGAAATTGAAAACAATGTTGTTGTCGACATTGAAATGTCTTCTGCCGACAGAGAATCTAGGCCGAGACTCTATGTTATCATTACTTAACCTCTCTCGTTCAGATCTATTGAGCAGAATCCGCATCCGCTTCAGACATTCAATGACTTTAACGAAATAACGAAATTCAGTTCCAAATTCATTTTGTTTGCGGGCAGTCGAAACATTTAAAATGGGCGGATTAAAATTTAACGGAGTTTTCTTACTGATGGTCCTTCAAATATTCTTGGTGGCTACAACAACTGGAGATGAAGTGAGATCAAAGACATAATACTAAGAAAAATAACGAGTGATTAAAGTGTATACGTTTTCTTCCTATCAGACGTGTGAAGACCGAAAATTGGAAGAACAGTGTCGCTTTCATAACTACAAGACTGTCAAACCTTTGCTAGATTACTTCAGGCAGGTTAGAAATGAGTTAGAACAAAGTGAAACTAAGGAAAAACAGATAAGTGAATTAAATTCTGATCTTATGGAAAAATATCATGAAATTGTAAGAATTCATGAAACATTCATGAAGGAGGCAGCTCTATTAAATGAGTATAAAAAACAAAGTAATCAATGGGGAAAACGATTTGCAATTGTGTCAAAATAAAGTTGATAAATCTGAATCTGAAATTAATTCACAACAAAGTATTATTCTTAAATTAAAAGAACAACTAACAGATAAATCCACCAACTTAGAAAATTGTCAAGTTCAATTAAAATCTCTTAATTCTACATTAATTGAAAAAGATGAAAATATAAGGATATTTAGTGAGAATATTAAAAATAACACAGAACATCAGAATACACTTGAGTTGGAATTTGAAGAGAGTAAATCTAAATTAATAAATCATGAAAAAGATATTCAGTTATGTCGTTCAGAAATCAACGAATTAAATAGGACATCAGAGAGCATTAAGGAAGAACAGAAAAAGATTCAATTGATATTAAAAGAATGTGAAACTAAGCTAATAGATAAAGTAAATGAAACTAAGCTAAATCAATCTGAACTTGATAAATTAAGTGCCACAACATGCATCCCTCATGCATCAGGAGTTCATCAACTCAATGTCTCCGGCATAGGTTTATTCAATGTTTTATGCGATAGTCAGTTAGCTGGACCTGGATGGATTGTAATACAACAACGAGTTGGGGGGAAATGAGAATTTCACTAGGGATTGGGCAACGTATCGCAAAGGTTTCGGTTCTTTTGGAAGTGATTTCTTTCTTGGTTTAGAGAAAATACATCGTATCACGAGCTTGCAGCGTTTCGAACTTTACATACATTTGGTTGCTCTGAATGGAAATACCTACAACGCTCGCTATGATGACTTCAAAATATCTGATGAAGATAATGGATATGCACTGAGTTTGGGTAAATTCAGTGGAACTTTTATTGGGGATGGCTTGAGATACAATGAAAACATGAAATTCACAACATTCGATCACGACAACGACAAAGTTGATAATGGTAATTGCGCAGTCTGGTATAAAAGTGGCTGGTGGTACAATTATTGTTCTCATTGGTAAATATTGCAAATTTGTATTTTCGAAGGAATACACATATTTATAGATTTTTGTTGTTTCTTATGCAGTAATTTAAATGCACCATATGGTAGTCTATATTGGAACTATGGGTTAATTTTACTTAAAGAAGTTAAGATGCTAATTCGCCCCAAAGAAGAGACGAAGAAGTGATAAACTGAAAAGCTGCAATTCCCATATTTGACTCAATTATGTAATCATTTATATTTGATTGGTGCCTTAAGAAAAATATAACGATCGACTATTTAATGCAGCGATTTATTTATTGAATGGAAATTTTTCAGTTTTTATTGCATTTATTGTATCTTTTGATTTAGCAAATTTAAAATCTTTAGACACTTTCAATAGAGGTGCAAATACTAAACAGTCAGTAAACTTATGATTATCCTGTATATATCCTTTCAGTCGAACCTTGAATATTAATATAATTTCAGAAATCATCTTCACATATTATCTAAACATAAATGATTCAGTTTTGTTACAAATAATACATACAAAATTTTGTTTTTGCAACATCAATTAATGGAAAGGTAATAATAATTACACAAAGCAAACATACTACGAAAATCTTGAAATATACCAAATGGTATTTTTGGTTTATCGCAAATTCCACAAGTATTCCACTTATAAGTAATTTGAGTTTAAATTCGACACTGTTATATTTAAATAATTGAATTAAGCATAACCCTAAAATTGGCTGTTTTCTAGGATATAACAGCACATAAATTAGCTGCTGACCAAAAAACCAGTGAAATTATGTTGATTAGTTTGCAATTTTGTGAGTTGAAATTTATTTCACATATGCAATTCGGTTGTCATGGATTACTTGCTTGGTTGGCTTGGCTGCCTCATCTGTGGTTGGAGAATGAAAGGGATGATGGATGGGGAGAGAGAGAGAGAGAGAAAAGAAGAGAGAGAGAGAGAGAGAGAGAGAGTGAGAGGGGGATTACGAATGAGCAAGCTGAAATGTGATGACATTTACTACACAAGCTTGTTGCTGTTGTCACTAATGTTGTTGTTGTTGTTGCTGATGTTGTTGTTGTTGTCGTTCTTGTTGCTGCTGCTCATTAGCATGTGAAATTTGATGGACAGATGAAATGTCGCATAGTACGAACATACGTACATACGTAACATATATTCGAGTAGGATTCCATCTGAATATGCCAACGAATGAGTTTAACTTGGAGTGGTTTTTGATTGGATTGTTGATGAGTTGCATTCGCAAGCCGCATTAAAGAGCTGGATTACACAACGCAATTTACATACTATAGTTATTCGAGCTTGACCTTAAGATTCTTTATTCAACAATTTGAAAAAGTTATTTTCTGTACCTTAAGTGTGTATATAAATTAAAGCATTTAAAACAGGAATTTCTAAGATCTAAGATAATTATAATATGATAATATATTAGTTATGTGTAGCTTTGAACATTTCAAGACAAACAAATGTTTGCTTATAAAAAGTTTTTTTTAGAATGATTATAAACTTTGAATAAAATATACCAAATCCATATATTGCAAAACTAATAAAATATACCACAAGCTATACTCTGTATATTGATATAGTACTACTCTCAAAATATACCATAGAGTACAAGTGAAATTTATAATACCCTTTTAACCTATGGGTGGCGGGTATAAAGTTAATACAAAGTGCAAGAGAAGATTTGAAAGGAGTCAACCAGTGGAACTTCAAATGAATAATAACAACAGTATTTATGAATCCTCAGAATTTGATTATGATCAGACAAATATTGTAGAAGTTATTTAAGAAATACTTTTGTACTTCAATTGGTGGACAATCTGGTATGTTTTTAACTCTATGATGTAATATATTTTGAATGTAATTCGGTATATTTTGGTATTTGTTTCGACATTTTAATTCGATATATGTAGTTCGTAGAATATGTATTTCTTCAAAATACATAGCAGGTATCTTACACACACTCGATCACTCCTTTTTTTTTTTTTTTTGATTAGAAATAATAAGGAAATGATAACAAAAATAGGTGCACTGTTACCTAACTGGGCAAATTAAGCAAATCAGAAATAATAAACAGAAAATTATTATGTCAGCAGCACATAATAAATATAAAGTAAATAAAGATTATAAATTGAACCCAAGGAAATGCGAGAAATATATAAAAACTCAAGCACTCTCAACTTTAACTTCCTCACTTATTGTGTACATTCATTTCTCTATTTATGGTCTAGTATGTATTTTTGCCCAATTATAAAGGTTGTTTAAGATGTCATAACACTTTCCGAAAATTGGTTTAATAAAACATAAAATAAAGCACTCGAAATATGCATTTGGGCACAGTTCGAAATTAAATTTGAGTATTGACTATTATCGCAATGGGCTAATTAGGAACTCAAGCACATTTGCAATGCAAAAAAAAACACAATAATTTGTGGTAATAAGTACGAAATGTATTTGGTAGACACGCATAATTATTTGCAGACATATCTCTCGCATTGTTCTAAGCACTTAGCCAGCTCCCCAGGGGCTTATAGACAAACATAGGGAACATAATGCAAAGCACAATGTCAACATCTAGGACCGCAGTATTTGCATATCAATGTAGTCAACATCCAAGCGCACACATACATAGACAAGCAAATGCTCACACGGATACATACATATACATTAGAATCGCATAAGCGAAACGAGATAAGCTTCAGTGCCGAAAAGTATGGAGTAAAGAATGAAAAGAGGAGATGTGAGATGTGAGATGTAGACCTCAGAGTAGTCACCAGGCATATGCCTGGCATGACAGCCCCCGGAAAAACTAAGAATGTAGTGCAGCCAGTTGTACGGCAACAACAACAACAACAACAACAACAACAACAAGGCTGTCAAAAGAACTGCAAACAACAAACAGCTAAAAGCGCATTTCGAAAATCGAAACGAGCCAGAAAGTGCCGCAAATATGCAACCGCAGAGACCAAAACGAGACTCACCCACAGCACAAACACACTCATACATTTATAGTATATACACCCTCACACACACACACACACACCTAAAGCTGCACACATTTGAAAAACTCGCACACACACACAGAGAGAGAGAGAGAAAGATAAATGCACACAACTCGCACAATTAAATATTCAGAGCGAATATTTCGTTGCTCGACTCGACACGAGCCAAAAAAAAAAAGAAAAAGAATGAAAAAAAATAACGAAGGAAAATACTAGAAGGGGAAATGCGAAATGCCGAAAAGTAAAAAGTATAAAGTTTATTGCATCGCACATGGAAATCTAACAACAACAACAACAGCACACAGCAGCTGAATGGAAAACAACATTGGTTTAAGCCAGAAAGTGGAAATCGTGTGCGAATAGCAAAGAAATTTAGGAATTTAAATAAATATCTGAATACAACAGACTCTAACTTTCCACTGACTGAATGATTAATTGCTCCACTGACACAAATGACAGTTAAGATTTCACAATAAACAAAAAACATTTGCAAACAACAAAACGTAGTGAAAAGAGTGAAACAATTTGACGACTGCCAAAATAATCATTGAATAATTAAATGGAATAAATAAAATACAATGTAAAGAAATATTAATGATTTGCAGCTATACGTAATGAATGAATAAATCTAATAAATAAAATACAATAATATTTTATTCTGCATTCAAAATTGAATGATTTAATGCTTTAATTACTCATTTTTGAAAAGAGATTTGAATCCTTGTTTTTTTTTAGTCGGAATTTAACAGAAAAAATAAGCAATTAATGAATAAATCTAAAATATAAAATTCATTGAAATTGATTGCTAGATATAAAAATGTTTATGAGTAAACTCAACAAAATGGTTTTTATTTATTCATATTCAAAGTTCAAAGTTTTAGCATGTTTAATTATGATTTGAGATGTTTGCAAATTAAGGAATATAAAACAATTCTAATTTATTAAAAAGAATTACTATGAATTCAAATGTTTTTTAGTATATTCAACATTAGATTAAAAAAATATTGTTGACGATTAATTTTTAATAATCTAAATTTAAGAATGCTTGATGTTGATTTACAATTTCGTTTTAACTTCCTTCCATTTTGACAATTTTGTATTCTCTTATGACATATATATTCTCACATTGATAAAGTTTATTATTCTCTAAAAAATATCATATAACAAGTAAGAAAGCTATAATCGAGTGAGCCCGAATGTGCGATACCAGATATCCAATTTGAATAAATATACCAAAAAAAATATTGATATATACCGACAATAGATATATATCGATATAGTACTGTATTTTAAATATACTTTAGAGTACTCAATTGCAATCGGCGTGTTTTGCCAAAAAAAAACGTATTTCCTAAATAACTTCGATAACTTTTATCCGATCCCAAAATATCCAGGTTTCATTTCACATTTTTTCTTACTTGAATTAAGTATAAATTCTTAAATTATAAGTTATTATTTTTCTAAAAACTCTAAGACTAATCAAGAATGATTCTAGAATTATGGATTTGATTGAAGAAATTAATGTTAGGATTTAATTTTGAGATAGTATGGTTTTAATTTGATTTCTATCTTGATCTTTGAACAATTTTTTTCTTTGGGTACAAAATGTTTTAAAGCTTTATTGCTTCAGTAGTTTATTTACATTGTAGGGGAAAAAATGGCACGATTAAAAGAATTTTAAAAAGAATATACTTCTCAAATATGAAGTCCGTTTTTTTTTCTTTATTAACAATCTGTCTGTTTAGACAAATTGTAAATTAATAAATAAATTTAGTAAATTGTATAATTAATTAAATTAAAATTAAATTATCAGTAATGTCAGTTTTCCGATGAACCCTGCTAATTATTTTTCGTATATTACACAGACAGACTGTGCTTTAATATTATTCACTGTGATTTGCAATGAGTCAGTAAAGGAAAATAAACATATTATTTATTACCCAACTAGATACACTATGATATAATATATTATTGTGCTGAGTATTGGCTACCACAAAATAATCTGCATTAAATTCTAGTCGCTGTCTTTGTTCATCGCAATGATAAGAATATATTGCTAAAAACAAAAAGAGAATGCAAAATCCGCTTGTCACAATTGACAATTCTTTTTTATGCCGCTGGCTTAACGATGCTCTGATATATTCAACACAACGATGGCATAAACTTCGATGACGCCATCAACATCGACATCGACATTGAGCATGTGGTTTCCGCTTCCCGTTTGTGGTCATCAGCTAAGCTCTGCTATTGTAATTCCTTTTTTTTTTAGTATGTTGATTTTTGTTAAAGTTTTTTGCATTGCAAAAGCAACAACAACAAGAACTTCCTGCTACAAACACTCAGCTCAACACAACTCGAGTCGGATAGAGCCGGAATACTAAGAGATGTTTCCTTCTAATCCTCATCCTTGGACTGCGCTCGCTTAAGCTGGCTACGAGAAGTTACTCGACTGCATTTCCTGCTGCAAAATGTTGCATTTCCTACAAGCTGGACATCAAGAGAGCAGCAGAGGAAACGAAACAAGTTCGTTTGCTTTGCTTTGCGCTATTCGGATGGACTTGTTTCGGTGATTAAGTTTGCCAATTTGTTCCACTTTGACAGAGTTAAACCAATAAGCTATAAGCTAAGCCAGTCTATCTATTCTTTGTATGCGATGCTCTCTTTTGACAGCACCACGGGGCGAATGAGTAATACTTTCAATGAAGCTCGCTTCAAGGCATTTTCTAGCAGTTAATTGTTGAATGCAGCAAAAACAGTTTTGAAGTCTAAATAACAACTATAATCTACGTGCGATTAACAAGTCGAAAAGCTTTCAAGAACTTTTCGCACAACTTGACCGTTGAGTACGTAAACACTTTGCTCTTGTTTTTCTTTCTTTCTCTTTAGCTTTTAAACTGTCAAGAATATAAAGGAGGATGCGATGTGGGGAGATGTTTGTTAGTCGCATTTCGTGGAGTATTAAAAATGAAATAGAATGAAACTGTGGCAAAGCACTCTCTCCCCGACCAGACTAATCCTGCACTTTGGGTTAACTAAAAACTAAAAACAAACGATGCTGTGGCGGCATGCAAATGCACTGGCAACAGCAACAGCAACAGAAACAGCAGCAGAAGCAGTCAACATGGCGTATACGTAATTTGCATTACAATGTACAAAGTACAGCCAGAACAATTGTCCACATTTCTCCTCCCATGAGGTGCACATCTCGTTCTCTCATCGTCCTTTCCACATTCACTGCTGCTGCTGCTGCAAGGTGTGTAATTTTGATAGCGTCACACAAAGCGCCATAACCGAGCTGGGGAATTGCAAAAGCAATTGCGGAGAGCGACGATGGAAAGGGGGGGAAGGGGGAGAGCGAGGCTGGCCAACGCTGCATTTCAATTGTAATAACAATAATTGTTTGCTTCAAGCCACGAAACCCAACCGCAGCTCCGTCTCCTTCTCCATCTCCATCTCCTTTTCCACTCTCTGTGGCATTGTTCTTGAGCATTAGAATATTTGGTAACCACAAACTCGACACTGCATTAAAGTGCAAACTGCACTTTCGGGGTTGAACATTCTCCTAAATCCAATTGAAAGTTATCCCATCAAATCAAGAGAACAGCCAGTGTTGGTTATATAGATAACCGTTGATTATTTAATGTATGGATAATTCATCAGTTAATCAGTTTTGGCTTTGATGATACCCACTTTGATACACTCGTTAAGCGGGTTAAAGCGAAATATTCGTATATGTAGTAGAGATTTTTATACTACCCTAAAAACTCAATTATACACTTATTAACTTAATCAAGTTGTTTTTACATTTTCTAACCAAATAGTTGTCAGTATAGTATATAATAAATACATATATAGTATATTAATAAAAACTCAGTCCCATTGTCGTTTTGAAAGTATTCGAGCATAATCTCGAGTACTTCGGAGATTGACCCCACTGTCAACACGCGACTGAAAGAAATTCAAAACAATGTTGTTGTCGATGGGTCTTCAAGAAGAAGCTGCTTGGAACAAACAGAACAGAACCTATTGAACAGACAAAATTACAGACGATCATCCGACATTGAAATCTCTTCTCATCAGACATTGAAATGACTTCTGCCGAAAGAGAATCTAGGCCGAGCCTCTAGGTTATCAATACTTGACCTCTTTCAGAGTCCACAGCGGAGTCCACATCCGCTTCAGACATTCAATGACTTTAACGAAATAACGAAATTCAGTTCTAAATTCATTTTGTTTGCGGGCAGTCGAAACATTTAAAATGGGCAGAATAAAATTTAACGGAGTTTTCTTATTGATGGTCCTTCAAATATTCTTGGTGGCTACAACAACTGGAGATGAAGTGAGATCAAAGACATAATAATAAGAAGAATAAAGAGTGATTAAAGTGTATACCTTTTCTTCCTATCAGACGTGTGAATCAGACCGAAAAATGGAAGAACAGTGCCGCTTTCATAACTACAAGACTGTGAAACCGTTGCTAGATTATTTCAGGCAGGTTAGAAATGAGTTAGAACAAAGTGAAACTAAGGAAAAGCAGATAAGTGAATTAAATTCTGATCTTATGGAAAAATATCATGAAATTGTAAGAATTCATGAAACATTCGTGAAGGAGGCAGCTCTATTAAATGAGTATAAAAACAAAGTAATCAAAGGGGAAAACGATTTGCAATTGTGTCAAAATAAAGTTGATGAATCTGAAATTAATTCACAACAAAATATTATTCTTAAATTAAAAGAACAACTAACAGATAAATCCATCAACTTAGAAAAGTGTCAAGTTCAATTAAAATCTCTTAATTCTAGATTAATTGTAAAAGATGAAAATATAAAGAGATTGATTGAGAATATTCAAAATAACACAGAGCATCAGGAAACACTTGAGTTGGAGTTAGAGAAGAGTAAATCTATAATAATAAAGCATGAAAATGATGATCAGTTATGTCGTTTAGAAAACAATAAATTAAATAGGATATCAGAGAATATTAGAGAAGAACAGAAAAAAATGCAATTGAAATTAAAAGATTGTGAAACTAAGCTAAGTCAATCTGAACTTGATAAATTAATTCCCACAACATGCATCCCTTTCGGAGAATATTCAGGAGTTAATCAACTCAATGTCTCTGGCATAGGTTTATTCAATGTTTTGTGCGATAGTCAGTTAGCTGGACCTGGATGGATTGTAATACAACAACGAGTTGGGGGAAACGAGAATTTCAGTAGGGATTGGGCAACGTATCGCAAAGGTTTCGGTTCTTTTGGAAGTGATTTCTTTCTTGGATTAGAGAAGATACATCGTATCACGAGCTTGCAGCATTTCGAACTTTACATACATTTGGTCGATGAGGATGGAAGAACCTACAACGGTCGTTATGACTACTTCAAAATATCTGATGAACATAATGGATATGCACTGAGATTGGGTGAATTCACTGGAACCTTTATTGAGGATGGCATGAGATACAATAATAACATGAAATTCACAACATTCGATCGCGACAACGACAAAGTTGATAATGGTAATTGCGCATACCGGTATGAAAGTGGCTGGTGGTACAGTGCTTGTTCTAATTGGTAAATATTGCAAATTTTTATTTTCGAAGGAATACACATAATTATAGATTTTTGTTGTTTCTTATGCAGTAATTTAAATGCACCATATGGGCTATATCTACGTTGGTGGGACTTACATTTCAATAATATTTTACTTAAAGAAGTTAAGATGCTAATTCGCCCCAAAGAAGCGATGAAGAAGTGATAAACTGAAAAGCTGAAATTCCCATATTTGGCTCAATTATGTAATCATTTATAGTAATATATAAATAAAACGATCGACTATTTAATGCAGCGATTTATTTTGAATAGAAATCGATCAGTTTTTATTGCATTTATTGTATGTTTTGATGAGAAAATTTTGTAGACGCTTTTAATAGAAGTGTAAATACTTAAAAGTCAGTAAACTTATGATTATCCTGTATATATCCTTTCAGTCGAATCTTGAATATTAATGTAATTTAAAAAATGATCTACCCATATTCGTTTCTTATCTAAACATAAATGATGCAGTTTTGTTACAAATAATACATAAAAAATTTTGTTTTTGCAATATCAGTTGATGGAAAGGTAATAATAATTACACAAAGCAGTGTATTATAGTGGGTGCTATAAGTGTATTTATTTTCTTCTTATTAAACAGATGAAGTCGACCAACAAATGGAAGATCGAGTGTGCTCGACTGTGAGATACCTGCTACACATTTTGAATAAAACCAAAATATTGCGGAACAGAAGGACATGGCTAGATCGTCTCGGCTGTTGATGCTGATCAAGAATATATATACTTTATAGGGTCGGAGATGCCTCCTTCTACCTGTTACATACATACATACATTTCCTGCCGGCACAAAGTTATAATACCCTTCTACCCTATGGGTAGCGGGTATAAAAATGCAAAAGCTGTTTCGTTCCCTGAGGCTGCAAGCGATTATTTTCTGCTTTACGCTTCGAGGAGATTTTCAATTATAATATCTAAAGTGCGAAAGGCAGAGAACAAGAGACAAAGGTGACAATTTCCACGTTGTTTTATGCAACAACTTTTTAATTGCCATATGCTAATGGAGTAGACACAGACTGACGCACACACACACACACACACACACCCGCATACACAAAGCGTAATTAGTTGATATACAATTTAATAAAGTCATAATTGTGACACAGACGAAGAATAGAGAAAAAGTTGCGTCAACTTTTTGATTGACTTTAAATGTAGCCGCAAAACGTTTGACCAAAAACAGGGCAAAAGTCAAGTGAGTTAGAGAGGGAGAGGGAGAGGGAGAGGGAGAGAGAGAAACCACAACGATTGTCCAACAAGTTGTCACACTGAAGCATTTGGCGACTCGAAATCTGCAAACACAAAACATGTTTAGCTGCCTTAAATTAAAATGTTTCGAGCCCTTTCTCTCTCTCTCTTTCACTCTCTCTCTGCTTGCTTAGGACTGCAAGCGAAACAGCTGAGAATGAAACACGTTTGAGTGACATTTTGAGTGCTTCGGCATGGAATGGAAATGGAACGAAACACGCTCAGCATTTGCACAGACATGTGTGTGTGTGTGTTCCTATGTGTGTGTGTGTGTGTTAGGCCTTCTGCTGTCTGCTGTCTTGTATTTTCTGGCCATGCATTTATGCCATTGTTATTGCCGAGTTGGGAATCCCAGCAACAACAACAACAACGACAACAACAGTGTTTGAGGGGGCGACGCTGTCAAAGGAATGATTGATACACTGCTCGACGATTGACTGACTGCACTTCAGTTGGCTCTGCCTGCGATTTGCTGGCGATTATGTTTTATATCGCAGTAAAAGAAAGCACACACACACACAGAGAGAGAGAGAGAGAGAGAGAGAGCAAATATGGGAACAAACTCTTTATGAACTGCCATGATTGATAGAAGTGCTGCTCAGTTGCAGCATCAGAAACCATGAAGTGGAAGGCAAGTGTGCAAATAAAATAAAGGTTTATGCCTCACATTGTCGAACACAGTGTTTCAAAACTAATTTCATCTAATCAATTATATAGGGGATATATTCAATGATTGTTAAAATGAAAGTACAATCTATGAAATATATTTAAAGTACTTAAAACGTAGTTTAAATTACTAAATAATATATGTCAATAAAGAAAGCAATATAAGAATCATTGTCGAACTGTGCTTAAAACGTAATTTATAATAAACGAGCATATAATTGATATATTGAGTGATTGTCGAAATGAAAATACAATTATTTATGTTTAGAGTGCATAAAACATAGTTCAAACTAAGAAAATAATCATATTCACTTAAAACTCTCGAATTCGAAAATATAAATCAAGACAGCAATGTATCAATCATTGTGGAACAATCCTAAGAAGTTGTTTAAATTACTCCAAATAATAAAGTAATTTCAATTAATTAAACATATAGGTGAAATATTCAATGATTGTCAAAACGAATATAGAAACCAAGAAATATATTTAGAGTATATTCATAATATGAATTAGGAAAGCAATTGCAAAATCTTTGTGGAAGTAGTTTAATTCACTTTAAGTAATCTCATAATAATATACAGCAAATGTACTAAAATATACTGAAAGACATATGTGGTATATCGTTGGAGTACCACAATCGAAATATACCACAGATGACAAAATATACCAGATTGTCAGCCAATATAATACAGCTAATTTTAAAGCAGAAACGACAAATGCAATATATTAAATAAATCAAACTAATCGTGTTCAGATTCAAATTTAAAGCGATTCTTGAAATATAAACTATAAATTATAAAAGATTCTTGTGCAATGCGTAAATAGTAATTTAAATTTATCAACAAATTATTGGCGCTTGAAATGACAATGCAAACACTTAGCAAAAAAAGTAGTTCAAGTAAATTAAAACAATCTCTGCAAAACTTGAAAGTGGATATTTAATTAGGAAATACAATTGAGAAAGAAATGTAGAACTATACTAATATTCAAACGAATAAATTATGAATTCAATATTATATTTCAATGCATGGAAAAACTATTTAGTTTAACTATTGATGTATTCGTATGAAATCAGAAAGGTTAATTATAGATGCCTAACTCATTGAAATTAATAAACAATGAAAGTTGCTTAAACATACATATAATGAAATATTATGTTGACGATTTTAAGCAATTATATAGTGTAGATCACCAACAAACAGCTATTTATAAGTGAGAATTAAATAGATATTTAAAATCGATAATAAGAAGAAGTTACGATAAGAAGAAGTTACTGACAAAAAGTATTTTCATTTGAATACAGTATAAATTAGAAACTGCATTGGAGGAAAGGAGTAGAGGAGAAAAATATATCCATGCCATCTCATATTTAAATACAAACTACTTAAATCGATAAAGTTAAGTAAATCAATCTGTAATCGACTTGAAATAACATGCTATGAATAATAGCTTTAAATATAGTCGTGTAACAAAGAATTCTTCTACTTCTTATTTATTATATAATTAATTATTGATTCTGCTTGCATTGATTCATATAACATTGACTTTATAGTTTTTGTAATACATGTCCGTTATTCCATTATTTATTGCAAATCGATCGAAGTGTCAGATTAGCTGCGATTGATAATCCCATAATGGACCAAGATGCGTCCACTGTGACCATTGTGGAGAGTATCTCAAATAGTCGTTTATCCACTCTTATGGACGTTTCTTTTTTTTTCTGGCTTGCCTAGAATTGTCAACTCGAACTAACTGTAAATGATGTTTCCCTCAATTCCTCAATGCACTCACTCTACGAGATTGTCGCCTGAGCTCAGACAGGAGGAAAGCTAAGAGGGAGGAAGAAGGGGGAGACAGTTTGTTTTTGACGTTGGTGCGTTGGCACTAATGTCTTTTTCTTGCTCGTTTGTTTGCCGCACTCACAGTCACAGTCACAATCACAATCACACATACAAACACACACACACACATATTCACACACTCATATGTGGCCTTTGGCATTTTGTCAATCGACTAACAAAACGAATTGCACCACGACGAGTTTGGCGTCAGCTGCCCGTGAGGCAAAGTGGCAACATGGCAGAGTGGCAAGGTGGCCAGGTGGCAAGGTGGCAAGTGGATTGCAGCCAGGTACGCGCCCAGCTATTGCCATCTCTTTTGCACCTTGTATCTGTATCTGTATCTGTATCTGTTAGTGTTGCTCTAGTTGTATCTTTCTATGTATTCGTTACTTTCAGTCGCTCTGCTGGGCTATTGTTTTGATTGTTTGCCATTGCCGTCGATGGCCCCAAGCATTCAAGCAGCAAAAAGGCCATAAAACAGACAATTGACACGGCTCTGGATCAGAATATGCAACATTCCGATGACCTGCACTTCTATTTGCCATTTATCACACTTCAATTCAACTATAATCAAATAGTATACAAAATAAATCAATTGGAAAACAATGCGAAATTCAATTTGAAACGCACATCAAAGAAATATTTGTATTCAATAAATAATTGTTGAACTTAAAGTAGGCAATAGAATGAACTTCTAAACCGAAAGTCTTTGCAGTCAGTACTTTAACATAGAAATAAGTTTGTGTACATTTTAAATATATATAAATATGATAAATAAAGAAAGAAATAGAATAAACGCTTTCTGATTTAGTAGTGTTATTGTTAGCGTATTCTAATTTCTTTTTCTGATTCAAGTCTCTTAAAGAACCGTAGTTTTCTCTCTTTATATTTGATAATATACTCCTCTTTCAATTGATGTTCAGTCCTATAGCTAACTCTGATTCATTTGGACACAATCAGTCTAATCAAACGAACTCTAAATGAAGCAAATTCTCAAAATTTGCATCGACAAGCTGACCACTTTGCTCTCACAATTATGCAACGCACAATCCGACTGCCTTGAGGGTAAAATGCCAGACTCTCAATGCCATTAAGAGAACGTGCCAAAAGCAGCATATTGTTGACCAGGCTGCAACTGCAGACGGAAGTTGAATTTTAAAGGCATTAAGTATTAACTGAAGTACTTTTATATTTTACATCTCTTACTAGTGGCTAATCTAACATCTCACTAGTGGTTTTCTTTGTGATCTTGTAGTGTATTAAAACCTTTTCAGGCTTTAAAAGGCACTGATTGTCCCTGATCGAGCTTGGTAGGCTGCGTACTCTTGGTATACTCGGTTCTAGTTCGACGGATTGATCGGGGTCCTTCCTCACTCGATCACTTGCGGCTACGCTAACACATGCAAATTGTAATACGCAAACGGAATGCACAATAATATACACAAAAAAAGCTTTATAGAAAATAAAATGAAGAATTAAAAGAGATTCCGTGGAGTTTCCTTCTAAGAAATTACCTAGTAGAGGAATCTAGATGTTAAGTTCCTCTCTTCCTATGGTTTATTTTGAATGCGGTACTATATCGATATACCAAATATATCATTTGATATATTTTTAGTATTTTTTAGTATTTTCGGTATATTTTGAAAATGATACCGCAATATTTTGCCTTTATAAAAAATGGATAGCGGGTATCTCACAGTCAGGCACACTCGACTGTAACTTTCTTACTTGTTTATAAGATACCCCCAATTTAGTTCATATTTCATTTTTTTGTATACTCGACTTCTTCTCCTCGTTTACTTATTCAGTACTTCATGTCATTTGTTTAATTATAAGTGAATTCATGATACTCCGATTGTTACATATATGATATGGTTAAGAATATTTACAAAATGACTTCAAGTCTGAGGCGTACTCGGGACAAATTCATTTAACCCATTGGCACATAATCATTTGTATCATAAAATATACCATTTGTAACTTGTACTTTTTAAAGTAACTTACTCAGATGTCGTTTTCTTACGGTCGTGGTACCATGACGAAGATAATAATGTGCTATATGAAAAAATATACAGATGATCAATATAAATGTACCAAAAATCAGAATTATTTCAATTTGTTGTATCCACGAGTATGCCTCAACAATTTTCTATTACAATTATTGCTTTTATGTTTACTAATTTAGTACAAAATAACAAGAAGATACAGACGATGAAATTCGTGTCGCTTCTCAGCAAATCATAGCCAGCAATTATGGAATGATTGATACTATATACAAAAAAGAATTTATTGTTGTTGCATTGTGGATTGTTGTACTGTTGTTGTACAACGAGCTACTCATCCAGTGTATGCCTGGTCTTCAGGCACATACGATCCATTAATAATCAATTTAATGCCAGGCCGTGATCTTTGTGTGTATGTGGTGAACCGTCAGAATCAGATTCTTTGGTGCTCCGATGAGCAGCCAACCTTGTTGTGACGTCGAACCAAATTCGTGCACCCAATGGATTATTGATACTAGGGTTCACTAGGGTCACACAGCGCTCTAAAGTTGTCATAGAGGTTGATTGGACCACTAGAGAGAGGCTAACATCCGTCAGTGCCGAGCTCGATGAGCCGAACTTGTATAATGAAGAGATATTGGTTATCACTGCACTCACAATTATTTCCACTTCATACCTGTATTAGTTTTCGAATTTATCACTGCACTATTCATTTATATATAAATATATGCATATACGTCTATCCTCGCATATATTCTCACTATTGTGAGGGTGATCTGGTTTTCTCTGCCAGATTACATTATTGCAGAATATACAAATTCGGTTGCCGAGAGACAATAAATACGTCTACTTTGTCTAATTGCTTTTCTCTACTGCTAAGCTTTCGACTGTACGCCACTGCCCCGAATGGTAAGCCGAGCTTTTGCAAGAGCTTTGCGAAGACAATGATAAGCAAGTGCAGATAGTGAGATGACTAAGTTAGGGTGCGTCAATATTTAGAACAGCAACAAAAAAATAAGTTGGGAAATTTGGAACTCTTCTATTCAAATATATTGATCGCTCACTACAATCTCTTTACAACTCATTTCTCATCTCTGTTTCAATTTTGTTCTTCCGAATATATAATTTTGAGTAATGCGATCAGTCCTGATGAATTTACACAATTCACCTCCAATACTTAAATTATAATTTTTACCTTGTTTTTCCTTACTTACATTTAAATAAAAAAGATTCAGTTGAGAAATGTTCATATTTATACCTGCTACCCATAGGGTAACTTGCAGTAAATGTATGTGAAGACTTATCTACGATCCCATAAAGTATATATCCTTGATGAGCGTCAACGATTTGAAAATGTCCGTCTGTCTGTCTTAGCTGCTTTGACTGACAATCTGATATGTTTAGTACTCTATGGCTAAGACCAAAAGAGTACGGTATTACTTAAAAAATACACCACATTAATATACCATTAAAATACTGAAATATACCAAAGCTATATTAATTAAATTTAGCACTATATCAATATACCAAATATAGTTTTTGGTAGTTTTGTATATTAATTCGGTATATTTAGAGAATAATAAGGTATTGTGTGACTCTTATTCAAAAAGGGAAAAGAGATATGGCAATTTCCTGAAAATGGTAAACCACGACTGAAAAAAAAATCTTCACATTCATCGTATTTTTTTGTATAATATTATAAAGAAATATCCAAATTTTCATAATACAATGGATCCATAGCATATCTTAGTCGTTTTTATAACAAAAATTTGCCAAAAAACTGAAAAAATTTAATTTTTTCACTTTTAGCTACTTTTGTATGCATTTTTTTGTTTAATTATTTCTTTAATTATTTTCTACCAAATCTCTTAATAGCAATCCAATAATAAGATAAAAAAATGCAAAGTGAGCGAAAAAATGTTCAAAATACTGTTTATTTTTATTTTGCTTCTTATCTATGTTCAAATCGTACGTTCGCGACCGAAAACATCATTTTATTGTAATTGCTTCGCATTAAGTGCAAGCAGGTGAATGAAACTTCGCGTATTAAGTTATTTTGGTATATATATTTTAAATATAAAAAATCGTTGGGGTTACTCTAACCAATCTTTTTTTATTGATTGTCAAAGTAGCGTACGTTCGCGACCTTTTGCTTTAAATGTTATTAGACACATTCAATTAAGTTAAATCCGTTTGTCTTTAAGAAATATGAAGTTATTAATCATAAACGTTGTGGTAAAAAAAATTTAATAAATAATACAACATGGAAAAATCGTACGTTCGAGACCGGAACTTAATTAAATTAAAAAGAAATAAATAAAGATATTTTCTTGGGAGTAGACTTGATAGAAAGCTACATGAATCTATTTTAAGAGTAAAGTTATTGCTTTTGAATATTCCGTCTCAATTCGCAGAGTTTTGCATTTTACAGTATTAAGCCAAAGTCGACTTCCATTTTGCGTACGTTCGCGACCGCATGTTTTTTGACAATATTATGAAAATTAAAAATCGATAAGCCCCATAATTTACACTAACCAAAGAGCTAAACAAATGCTAACAAAAGTAAAAAAAAAGTTTCAGGAAACGTTTGTTTTTGATTTTATTTTTTAATTTAACTCGTACGAACGTACGTTCGCGACTCCAGGGAATGCCCATATTCTAAAAATATGCCAAATGGTATATTTGGTATATCAATATAGTACCGTATTCAAAATATACCATAGACGGCACAATATACCAGATACCAGATACCAGACTAGGCATTTTTGCCCATACAAAACTATTTCTTTAATAACTTCGACAATTTTTATCTGATCGCAACCAAATTTTCAGGAATCATAACTACTATAGTAATTATTGTATATACCAAACGCTTGTTATTCGACTTTTTTGATTTGCGAAGGCGGAAGTGGGCGTGGTAAAAATTTGAAACAAACGTGATCTGCGTGCAAACATAACAAATGCTGTCGAAAAAATTATAATATATAATTAAAAAAAAATTATAGCTCTATCTCTTATAGTCTCTGAGATCCATTGTTTCATACGGACAGACGGACAGACGGACAGAAACACAGACGGACAGACGGACATGGCTAGATCGTCTCGGCTTTTGACGCTGATCAAGAATATATATACTTTATAGGGTCGGAGATGCCTCCTTCTACCTGTAACATACATTTCCTTCTGGCACAAAGTTATTATACCCTATGGATAACTGGTATAAAAACTCAATTATACTCTTATTAACCTAATCAAGTTGTTTTTACATTTTCTAACCAAATAGTTGTCAGTATAGTATATAATAAATACATATATAGTATATTAATAAAAACTCAGTCCCATTTTCGTTTTGAAAGTATTCGAGCATAATTTCGAGTACTTCGGAGATTGACCCCACTGTCAACACGCGACTGAAAAAAATTGAAAACAATGTTGTTGTCGATGGGTCTTCAAGAACCTATTGAACAGAAAAAATTACAGACGATCATCCGACATTGAAATCTCTTCTGCCGAAACAGAATCTAGGCCGAGACTCTAGATTATGATTACTTGACCTCTCTCGTTCAGATCTATTGAGCGGAATCCACATCCGCTTCAGACATTCAATGACTTTAACGAAATAACGAAATTCAGTTCTAAATTCATTTTGTTTGCGGGCAGTCGAAACATTTAAAATGGGCGGAATAAAATTTAACGGAGTTTTCTTATTGATGGTCCTTCAAATATTCTTGGTGGCTACAACAACTGGAGATGAGGTGAGATCAAAGACATAATACTAACAAGAATAGAGAGTGATTAAAGTGTATACTTTTTCTTCCTATCAGACGTATGAATCAGACCAAAAAAACTCGCAACCGTTGCTCGATATTATTAGACAGCTCAGAAATAAGTTAGAACAAAGTGAAACTAAGGAAAAGCAGATAAGTGAATTAAATTCTGATCTTATGGAAAAATATCATGAAATTGTAAGAATTCATGAAACATTCATGAAGGAGGCAGCTCTATTAAATGAGTATAAAAACAAAATAATCAAAGGGGAAAACGATTTGCAATTATGTCAAAATAAAGTTGATAAATCTGAATCTCAAATTAATTCACAACAAAATATTATTAATAAATTAAAAGAACAACTAACAGATAAATCCACCAACTTAGAAAATTGTCAAGTTCAATTAAAATCTGTTAGTTCTAGATTAATTGAAAAAGATGATAATATAAAGAGATTTAGTGAGAATATTAAAAGTAACAAAGAACATCAGAAAACACTTGAGTTGGAATTAGAGAAGAGTAAATCTACATTAATAAATCATGAAAAAGAGATTCAGTTATGTCGTTCAGAAAACAACAAATTAAATAGGATATCAGAGAACAATAGAGAAGAACAGATAAAGATTCAATTGAAATTAAAAGAAGCTAAAACTAAGCTAATAGATAAAGTAAATGAAACTAAGCTAAATCAATCTGAACTTGATAATTTAAGTGCCACAACATGCCCCCCTTTCGGAGATTATTCAGGAATTCATGAACTCAATGTCTCTGGCATAGGTTTATTCAATGTTTTGTGCGATAGTCAGATAGCTGGACCTGGATGGATTGTAATACAACAACGAGTTGGGGAGATGAGAGTTTCGATAGGGATTGGGCAACGTATCGCAAAGGTTTCGGTTCTTTTGAAAGTGATTTCTTTCTCGGATTAGAGAAAATACATCGTATCACGAGCTTGCAGCGTTTCGAACTTTACATACATTTGGTTGATCTGGATGGAAGAACCTACAACGCTCGCTATGACGACTTCAAAATATCTGATGAAGATAATGGATATGCACTGAGTTTGGGTAAATTCAATGGAACTATTATTTGGGATGGCATGAGAGACACTGAAAACATGAAATTCTCAACATTCGATCACGACAACGACAAAACTGATTATGCTAATTGCGCAGTTTGGCAAGAAAGTGGCTGGTGGTACAATTATTGTTCTGCTTGGTAAATATTGCAATTTTTTATTTTCGAAGGAATACACATATTTATAGATTTTTTTTTGTTTCTTATACAGTCCTTTAAATGCACCATATGAGACAAGTATACTTTGGTGGGTCGAAATGACCAAGTATATTTTACTTAAAGAAGTTAAGATGCTAATTCGCCCCAAAGAAGCGATGAAGATGAAGTGATAAACTGAAAAGCTGAAATTCCCATATTTGACTAAATTATGTAATCATTTATATATAATTGGTGCATTAAGAAATTTCGTTCCGAAAAATAAAACGATCGACTGTTTAAAGCAGCGATTTATTTTTTGATTGTATCTTTTGATGTAGCAAATTTTAAGTCTCTAGATGCTTTCAATAGAGGTGTAAATACTTAAAAGTCAATAAACTTTTGATTATCCTGTATATATCCTTTCAGTCGAACCTTGAATATTAATGTAATTTAAGAAATAATCTTCACATATTCGTTTCTTATTTAAACATAAATGATGCAGTTTTGTTACAAATAATACATACAAAATTTTGTTTTTGCAACATCAGTTGATGAAAAGGCAATAATAATTACACAAAGCAGTGTTTTATAGTGGGTGCTAAGAGTGTTTTTATTTTCCTTTTATTAGGCAGATGAATTCGACCAACAAATGGAAGAACAGTGCCGTATTTATAACTATACAAGTAAGAAAGCTACAGTCGAGTGTGCTCGACTGTGAGATACTCGCTACCCATTTTGAAACCAAAATATTGCGGAACAGACTGATATGGCTAGAACGTCTCGGCTGTTGACGCTGATTAAGAATATATATACTTTATGGGGCCGGAGATGCCTTCTCTACCTGCCACATAGATTTCCTGCCGGCACAAAGTTATAATACCCTTCTACCCTATGGGTAGCGGGTATAAAAACAGTTGTGAAATGTTCATAGTTTTCAAATACAAATAATATTAAAGAGATTACAAGTAATAAATTGGTTCTTTATAGCTACTGCTAATGATTATTAAAATAAATTCAAAGATACCTTTGAAGAAAATTCCTCTTTTCAAGTCTAACAAGTTTAAGAGAATAGTAAATTATAAAAAGTATAGAAACTGGAAAAAAAGGAAAAAAAATAAACAAGTTTTACACTTCAAAATCAAAGCAACTACTAGAGAATTTATATACTAGATAGGAATACAAATATAAGTACTTAAAAAACCAAACAAAAAATGGCAAAATCTTCTTGCACAGGCGCTCTCAAGCCCGCCATCGTCTATCAGAAGCTAATGGTGGAAAACTTGACCGTTGTGCGTCCGCCTATATTAAAGATCTATTACTGGGAGAGTTTCGATATAACAGGGTGAGTTAAGTGACGGAAATTAAAATATTTTACATCATTCCATCCTTCATTCTTAGTCTCAACAAGAAACTGCGCTCTAATAAGAAGGAACACGAACATGTTCTCACTATTCCGATACGTCAGATACAAAGTCAGCCGCTAAAGATGATCTTCTGGCTGCGGAACATGTCAGCGAAGCCCCTCAACATTAAACTGAGGCGCATTCAGAATTGTCAGTGCCAACCACAACAGACTCGAGTGGGTTTTAATCAGTTCCAAAAACTCTTCCATTGTCCACATCGTCGGCTCATTAATGTGAGCCAAGAAATTCTAAATATGCAACCAGATGAAGTTCTGCCTCTGAGTGTAACTGCTCAGTTCTATCTCTACGGCGAGCATTATCTAACCTATGAACTAACGTAAGTATAAATATCTATATATTATATGAAAATATAGTGCACAATCTTCTTTGTTTAGCACTGGCGATGAACGCAAATTCGAGTGGAGCTTTAAGTTGCAGATTTCGGAATTTGATCTGGAGAAATGTTTGCTCACCAACGAGCTGCTGCCCATAAACATAAAACAATTTCAGCACATTACACAACCGATTTGGGTCCAGAATATAACTATGGCACATCTTTCATTCGCCTTCTCATCGCGTGAACGCAACTGCAAGTTGCACAACTCGAATTTGACAGTGCCTCGACAAAGTGTTTGGCCTCTGCTCATTGAGTATCGTCCTCTGGATTATGACAATGAGGTTAGTAGAAGCTTTAAACTGTTTCGCTTGCATTAATCTTCTGATTCATTAGATCGAGTTAATGCTGGCCTACGAAAATGCCAGGGCACGTTATAAGATCAAGGCACGTGGTGTGATCACCGATGAGAATGAGGTAACTGACATGCCACTCAAGGATCGAGAATCTTCCGATTATCTCTTCATCATTTATCCGAATCGTTTAAACTTTGAGATCTGTGCCAAGGAAACTCGCACCCAGCTGGTCAACGTACACAATTCGGGACAGAAGTGCATGGAATTCCGTTGGCAAAAGTAAGCAAAGTATTTAATCAAATCTCAATGCTTATTTATTCCCTCTTTTAGCTATATCATTAGCGACTTTTTTGCTGTCACCTTTGAGCCGCAAATCTTCCGCCTCAAGAGACATCATTCGAAGCTCTGTGAGATTCGCGTAGCGGTCTTTGAGCGTCTCGTCTTCTTCCGTCGCATTCCCATTGTGTTGGAGGTGCATCGCATTCTCGATCTTGCCACACAAATCGCCAAGGCAGAGCTCTCAGAAATCGAGTCCATCGACGATCCCAAGTGGAAGGAGGACAGCTATGTGGAGCACGTTTTTCTCCAACTAAATATTCGAGTGCATGTGCGCAACAACGAAGACAAAGCCGAGGATGTGGGCGATGAAATCGAAGGCAACTGCGAACCTTGCGGTGGAGTTGGCACCGAGGTAGCTGAGGGAGCTGCCGGGGATGGTTTACCCACGACACCAACTGCGGAGCAACAGAAGGCTGCGGAGCGGGAGGAGTTAGTGAAGCGTTTGTCCAACAAGCGCAAACTGAATGCCAATGAAATTATCGAGCTGAGCATGGCCATCGATCATCGCATCACCATATTCGAGAAGCTCTTCTGGAAGTATCTCTCGAAAACGAACTTTATGCGCGTCTCACCTGAACGCACTCGCAATAAATTCAACAAGACCTACGAGCAGTTGATTGTCGCTTCGGATAGTTCCTTAAATCCACTAGCGACAAGCAATCAATCGTTTGTGGATCACAAGTAAGAAAGTAAGAACTATTTAAATTCAATCAAATTTTATTAATATTTTCTCCAGCGTTATTTTGTCCATACTTAATCGTCTCATGGTGGAGGCCATTAACGATCTGGCTAAGAACTGGATATTTATACCCTCCGATTATTACGACCGTACGAATTAAGCTCTTCAAAAGTTCTTAAATGTAAATGTTCTTCCTGCATTAAATAAGCTCAAATCGCAAATTGCATACTTTGCGGCTGCACATTTGAATTGCCCACACACATTCGCACACATGTAAGGACACACGACCGCAGCGCCATCTGGTGGAAATTTATGTTACTTTAGCCCACGCCCAGGCGACATTTGTGCTGCTGCCTGGTCAGTGCAGAATTTATGTCTGCGCCCGAAAGTATGCAATACTTAATGCACTTTTCGCAAAGCCAGCAAAGCCAAGCGGCACAAATCGGAGACATAAAGTCTCGCGACTTTCACCTTGCCTGGCAATTAGATAATGCAATTTATGCGGTATGCATTAAAGGGCAACTTGCACAAATAGTATTTCTTAATCTAAGTTAAATTTGAGATATACACACCTGCAAAAGTGCAATAAAAGCACTGAAATTTAACGCGTTTAAATTTAAGTAATAAGCAGCAATTTACGTTAAGGATTTTTTTTGAGACGCGAGCGGTGACAACAACCCCGACTATGACGACTTATCAAGCGCGCTTTTAACAAGCTAGTCAACGATTAAAGACCAGCTTTAGCAACTTTCCATGGAGAGTTTGTAGATTTTTACTTTGCCGACAATTTAAACAACTGCTCCGATTGGATTAGAATCTTGGAGATTTTCACTAGACAGGCATTTACAGCGCAATTTGTGATTCTGTACATTATTTGTCTAAACACTTTTAAAGCAAATTGCGTATTAAAATAATTGCACTGGAAACATTTAAGAAAATGCTGCTTGTAAATGTTCGCGAAACAACACAAACGAAACACTTCAACACACTCCCAAGCGCTCAGTGTCCTGAGCTCCGATTGGATTAGAGTTTTGGAGATTTGCACTAGAGCGGCTTTTACAGCGCACATTATTGTTGGTTTAAATGGGGATTTCACAGTATTACATTAAAGTAATAAGAGTATTAAATACACATCACAATTTTGTTTACGCGTATGCAGCACGTCACAGCTGCGCACAGACTTTGTTGCATTCTCTGCTTTCTTTGTTAAACAACTGAATTTAAAACTCGTCGTTATCGGAAATCGAACTGGTTAACTAACCGAATTATCGTTTAGCTTGGTCGCTCTTGTGATCGCCTTGGTTCCAAAGAGCTTACTTATCGTTCATCTAGTTCAATTATCGATTGTAAATGTTTAATTCCTTAAAAACAAATACGTATATACTTACTCAACGCCAACAGTCGCTAAATTGTAAAAGACGGAGTATTAAACACATCATTTCATAGCTTTATTGAATAAATTGTTGTTACCTTCATTTGAGTGTTCGTGTGTGTGTTTTTTGCTGTTGTAAATTCTCAGAGTAATCCATAATGAAGTTTAATTGATTCTTAATAAATCTTGCACAGAGTATATCATAAATATGCTTTATAAACTTGCTTCTTATTTTGTTTTTGGGTTTTCTTTTATTTTTTGTTTTTGGTTTTCGTTTAAGTTAAATTGAATGAAAATTCGAAGAAAATTGTTTAAGGTGTGTCAATGTGTGTGTGTGTGTGTGTGTGTGTGGATGTGAGTGTTCATGTGTGTGTGTGTGGTTTTTATGAGAGAATTCGACTGTAATTCAATAGATAAATATGCAATTTTAATTAAATTGGAATAATTGTTTGCTCATTTCTGACATGATTAAGTTAAATATTTGCTACTACAATACGTTACGGCCCACCAATATTTTGACTATGTTTATAACGACGAGAAAAAAAACATTTCATAGTTTTCTTTTTTGTTTTTTGTCATCTTTTGGTTTTCTTTTATATGTTGTATCTGCTGTGCCTTCCTCAAATACGATCGATATACATATATATAAGCTAAACCATAGACGATAATAGAAATAAGTTGATTTCTTTTCATTTCATATAAGTATGTTGAATTAAATACGTTACACATTGTAAATTATGCAGTTTATGTTGAGCTCGAGCTTGAAAGAACTAATGTCACTCATTTCCCCGATTCATATTTCTTTCCACTTTTCATCTTTTTCATCTTTTCAAGAAAGTGTTTATGCAATTTGTAATGCATTCAACTAGAGTGCTTAAAATTAGTACCTTTGACTAAGTTGTTTTTCGACTAAGATTGGTTTATACATAATTCATTTAATATATATTCTTTAGTTTTTTCGATTTTCGATTTTGTTTTTTGTATTTTTTTGTTGCTTTTTTTTTGTTCTTTGCGATACTTTGTTTAATAACATTGAATGCAAACATATAGAAAGAGCATTTTTTTCGACCTTAACTTTACTGCTGACATGCACTACAAAATTGGATAGATATAATATATATTATTTTAGAGATTTATAATTTTTTGTTGTTTTTGTTAAACACATGCCGAAAGTTGTGTGAAATATTTAGGGTATATTCAATTGGATACTTTTGTAAATGATTTGGAAAACGAAAAATACAATTAAGAGACGAAAAAATTGGGAATATTAGAGTTACGATTATTGGAATACGAAAATGATTGCTTGAATATTCCAATTAACAACTTGTGTCAGTTCAGTTAAGCTATGTTTGCCTACAAGCATTCTCAATAAGTTTTTCTTCTTCTTCGTCTTCGTCTTTGGCTATTCAACATTCATTGTAAGTAAGAAAATTTAGTGGTGAGTTTAAAGGGGACGCGGTGTCTGTTTTTTGGTTTTGTTTTTGTTTGTATGTATTTTGTATGTACGAGTATGAGAGACATTTAAAGAGAGAGAGAGCACTGCATGAACGAGTTCCGGAACTAGTTCGGATCCCGGAACTCGCCTGCAGGCATTGCACAACCTTTTTGGTTTAAAACGCGAATGTGCCTCGAAACGACGAACAAAAAACGTGACGACTTCTCGCTAGATCGCCAGATCTTTCTTTATCTTTATCTTTATATCTTTTACTTGATACTCTTCTTTATACGTAATAAGTGTATGCACTATCCTCATATATATTTGTTGTTTTTGGTGTAAAAGTATAAAAGTGTACCATATTTAAACGTCTGTAAACGACAGTTTCGCGTTTTATATTCCATTTTGTTCTTTACTTTTTAGTTAAAACTTGTGGTAACTTTTCGTATCCTTGTGATAGATATCATCATCATCATCAACTCTATTCTTTTTATCATCATGCTCTTTTCTCATATTTGTGTTTTTTTTTTTTTAATATTTTCAGTTTAAAGATATGCGTTTTGTTTTCTGTTCATCGTCTACGTTTTCTTCGTTTTTTGTTTTGTTTGTCTTTATGTTTTCTTTTTCTTTAAATGTTAACATTATTGCGTTTTTCCATGTAAAAATTATAAAGTTGCTTTTTTAGTTTTCTTTTTTTGCTTTTAGTCTTTTTCCATTAGTTTAACTTTTGTTTTCTTCAGATCCTATGCGCTGTTTTATTACGTATTCTTGATTTTTTGGTTTTTTGTATTTATTTTTATATATATTTTTTTGTTTTTTGTATATTATTGTGCGGTGTTTTGTTCGTTACCAATACCTTTAAGTATATAATATGTATATATAATATAATATAATATATATTGTATATATAGTACTCATGTATATGTTTAAATTTTTAAAATACTTTCTTGGTTTTTTTTTTGTATTTGTATTTTATTTATATAAAACATTTTTCCGTTAAAAAATGTATATATAATCGATTGCTTTTTGTTGTTATTCTTGTTGTTGTTGCTGTCATGCAATGATTTCAGAATTTGCATCACGCATTCTGCATTCCGGATTTCCGTTTCGCTACTCAAATCGCACTTGCACAAAAAAAATGTGCTGCATGCTTCATTTGTAAAAAAACGTTTCCCTTGGTGTTTTATTCTTGTAGTTTTTTTGTTTCTTCGAGATTAATGGAAGGTTTGTTCTTGTTGTTGTCTTATAAATCGCATAAAAGCAACGAATTTTATTTTATTTGGTTTTTAGTTTTGTCTAAATTTCAGTCAAGCATTTGCGCATGAAAATGGCTGTCGACGATTTTGTCGCGATTACGATTCGTAAACTCAGCTCACGATGTTGTTTTTTTTCTGTTTTGTTTTGTTTAACGCGGAAGTGAAGTGAAAACAAACCGTTCTACAAATGTTAAATATTAGAAGCTAGGCCCTATGCACTACACACAATACACATATCGTAATATAATCATGATCGTAAATATACATATAATAATTGTTGTTGTTGTTGTTTTCTTGCTTCTGCTGTTGTTGTTGTTGATTACTTTTAAATAGTTGCAATAAATTTACTTGACGTATACATGAAAGTGTTTTTTTGCTTTGTGGTTTGTTTATGCCATGAGTTAAATATGTATTTTTAATATTTTCTTTTCTGTTCTGTTATGTATAAACATTTAAAATTTTCAATACACAACATCAATATATTGTTAATCATATATAATATATTTTTTTGTTTTTTTTTGTTGTTGTTTATAAATAGTTATAGATATTTTTTATATAGATATATATTCATATATATATATTTTAGTTTTTAGCATAGTCGAACGTGTTTTTTTATTTTAACATTGCGAATTGCTTCGGGATGACAGGAAACTGAAAAAATTAAACAATATTTAGATGAGTATGAATAATGCTAATCAAAAAGTACAGTGGGTTTAAGTTTATAATTATAACAAGACTTCATTTTCTTTTTTTACTTTTATGATTGAGCTAGTTTTTGCAAGGAAATCTCTCAAGCACCATGTTTTTCATCAGTTTTTCTTCAACTTTTCCACTCTTCCAGCCTATTGCTGTGTTTTGTTTTGTTGTTTGCCTGGCTCATTTTAGTTTAAATGCATTTCGCTAGATTTTTCCAACATTTTTTACTTTGCGTAAAATTTTCACTCGTATCAAGAATTTTTCGTGTTTGTATTTTATATTTTTGGTTTCTTCTTTATTTATTTTATAGGTAATTTGGCAATTTTCATTTTGCATTAATTGTTCGTTCCTTTATTATTGCTGTTTGGGTTTGTTTCTTGGTTTAAACAAATTCGTTTTGCTGAAACGCGTTTTGTCATTTAATATTACTTTCTTTCTTTTTATTTTTTTACTTCTTGTCTAGGGAGGGAATTTGTTTTAAATGTTTTCCTTGAATTTCGTAGACTTTTGGAATGGCAATGTTTATTTTTATTTTTAAAATTGGTTTTTAATTGTTTTTATTATTTATTTAATATTATAATTAGTTTGCTTGGCTTGTTATTAAAATGATATTTACTTGTTGTTCTCTCTGATATTATTTTGCTGTTCGTTTAGCTTTAAATTTTTCTTAAAAATCGATTCGTTGTATTCGAAAAATTCTTAGTATTCATTTGTGTTATTTCGTTTTTCGATTAAAACTTTGTTTGTTTGTTGTATTTTCTTGTTGCCATTTCCATTTCATTTTGCTGCATTTCAGGATACGTAAAAAGTTTTTTTAACAGATTGGAACATAAATTAAAATTGATCAGATGATTAAATACAAAACTGTGTGTGTGTGAATGTTTGTGTGTATTGAGTTTTAAGTATATTTTAATGCTTACACGATCTTTATTTTTAAGCAAAAGTTACACATTTAATCGTAACTTAAACATATCGCGAATATCTGTCGCCGATTTGCATTCATTTCATCAATTACATTTCATTTCTAACGCATTTCAGTTCTGTTTTGTTTTCTCTTCATTTTATAGTTTTCTTCGTATCAAATAGGCTTAAGTATCTGTGTTGTCATATTTCATCGGTTGGGGTCTTTGGCCTTTTCCAAATCTATTTAACTATTTGCTAGAGTACGTTGCTTTGTTCAAACAAAAACTTAACCATACATTTTCCCTCACTTTTTCTATGTTTTTTTTTTCAGTATTTTCATTTGTTTGTTTTTTTTTTTTTTGGTTTTGGTAACTGCTGTGCTCTTTATTAGAGGCGACTAGAGTTTGCTGAGATACAGTTATTAAAAAAATAAAAAGTAGTCAAGGATATAAAAAGTGTGTGTAGTTGAAAGCAAATGAAACAAATTCAAAGAGAACTAAAACTAAATTCAAAAACTTCAATAAAGAACAAAACTATGAAAATCAATTACAAACTAAATCATATATGTTTATAAATAAGATGAAGGATACAATTCCCTTCTTACAAGAACCAATTGGACCAGGAGGGCATAAAAGAGGACTGATAATTGTTGTTGCTTTTGTTGCCAGCGGCTGTTGTTGTTGTCGACGTCGACGTGTTGTTGTTGCTGCTATGGCCATGCCGTTGAGCATTCGAGCCGCTCGCTGTGGTGTCGCCGCTGCTGCTGTTGGCTGCACTGTTGGCCACGTTTGTGAGAAACTGGGCAAATTCCTGTTGCAGCTGCAGCTGCTGTTGCAGCAGCTCAAAGTGATTTTGTGGCTTGTTATAGATGAATTTTGTGGATGTCTTCAATATGCCGCCTCCTGAACTGGATGATGAGTCGACATTGCTGTTGCCATTGCTGTGGTTGCTGCTGCTGTTGCCATTGCTGCTGGTTGTCGCCTTGTTGCTGCTGTTGCTTGGTGTGTTTGCTGTTTTGCCTGCTCGGCCATTTGTTGCAGTTGATTTTGCTGACGACAACAGCGACACTGATTGCTTGTTGTTGCTGCTATTGCTGGTTGCTGCAACCTGCTGTTGCTGGGACTGTTGTTGTTGCTTCTGTTTGCTGATGTTGCCGTTGCTGTTGTTGTTGATGATGTGATTGTTGCTGTTGTGCTGCCTGTTGCTATGTTGATTTACATATTTGCCAAACTGAAATGCAACGCCATTGCCATTGCTATTGCTCTTGCCCTTGCTGTTGCTATTACTGTTGTTGCTATTGCTATTGCTGCCGTTGTGATTCTGATACGAATTCTGATTGCTGTGATTGTTGTTGTTGTTGTGATTAAGCACCAAACTATTGGCAGCCAGCGCCGCTGCCGCCGCATTGGCATTGACAACAGCAGCCAACTTGGTTAATAATTACGTTTGCTTATTCTTGTTGGTCTTGAAGCTAACTTGAAGTACCCGATTGCCCAGCGTGTAGCCATTCAGCGACTGGATGGCGAGCACAGCCTCCTCGTAGTTGGTCATGGTCACAAAGCCAAAGCCCTTGCACTTGTTGCTCTGCAAGTCCCTTATGACCTGCAATAGAAAATTGATTAATACGATGGGAAAAGAAAGCTGTCTTCGGATAGCCGAAGATTCAAATTTATGGGAGAGTTACTTCCAGTTAAGTTTCCTTAACGAAAGTTAAGTATTCATCAATATACATTCATCTTATAGAATGAGAATATATAAATTAGTCTGATATGGATATAAAGTTCGGGTTCAGATGCAACGATTTTCTTAATCCTGATATGACGAAATAAATAACCCGCCTTGTGAAATGTTTTTTCCTTTTTCGAGCGTCAGTTTTATTCAGATTATCGATCAAGACTGACCGCGTTAAGTATTGGGGAGTACAGAGTCGTATAAGAGATGAGAGAGTAATAAAGAGATCATGACTATCATCACGAGAGAGTTGCTAGAATAGCCGAGACGGCAAATCGTCCTATTACTTATATAAAACAGTTTAGCTGTTAACTATCAGCCCAACCGGTAAGACCTGGGAGGCTGCAATTTGAACAGAAGAAAGTTTGCACATTTTGATTGTGCAATAAGTTCGCGTGTTTTAATTGTTACCTCTATTTATCCATATTCTTATCCTACATACCTATGTAGTAAGACCGAAACCATTTATTTTCAGAATTAAGTTGCTTCAAGAGAAGCAAATTAGTAATGAACATTGAGCCATCTACTTAAAAGAGTCAAGTTAATATCAATATACTTGACTATTTATAAAGACTTTAGTTGCAGTTTCACATTTGCGATCTTACCTTAACAGACTGCACGGCGCCAAATGGTCCAAACAGCTGCCAGAGCACATTCTCCTCGGTTTCGGGTGCCAAATTGTAGACAAAAATGCACCAACCGGAGCTGGTTATGGTGTTGCCTTGTATCATGCCATTGGTAATTAGATCACTGGTAAGCGGTGAATAGCGTGAGATCACAGAGCTGTTTTGGGTAGATGAATGAAACTAGAATTAGTATTTATGTAAAGTGTAGGGTATATGGTACATAGTATCCAATACTTATAGTAATATTGTAATATAGTACATAGTATGTAGTATCTAGTATATAAAATATAGTATATAGTTTATATTATATATAATATACTAAATATCTACTGTGAAGATATTATTCTTTGGTTTTCTATTAGCACTCGCTATATACTTTATAGTATATAGTAGTATAATAGTATATACCATATAGTAAATAACTTATATATACTCAATATCAACAGCGAAGATTGTACAAATCAGAATATAGTATATAGAACATATTAAATATTAACAGTGAAGATAGTATTATCTTTTGTATATAGAATATACTAAATAGTATATAAAATATACTAAATATTAAAAATGAAAATAGTATTATCCTTAGGTTTTCTATTAGCACTCGCTATATACTATACAATATACTATATAGTATTATAGTGTTGATGCTAAGTATATTCTATATTCTATAGTATATTGTATATAGTATACATAATACAATCTTCACTCTTCATATTTAGTATATTCCCTTGGTTTTCTATTAGCACTCGCTATATAGTATATACCATATAGTATATAGTGTATACCATATAGTATATCGAATATACCAAATATCAAATCTTCACTGTTGATTGTAGTATTATCCTTTGGTTTTCTATAAGCACTCGTTATATACTATATAGTATTATAGTGTTGATATTAGGTTTATTTTATAGTATATAATATATATAATACTATCTTCACTGTTGGCTTCACTAAATATCAAAAGTGAAAATAGTATTATCCTTAGATTTTCCATAAGCACTCGCTTCTTCTAATTGAAATCCTTCTTCTGATCACACTCTTCTTCTCCACTGACCTGTAACGACCCGCGTTGGGATGAATTGCTGCGGCGGCGGCTGCTGCAGCGGCTCCGGCTGCCGCGTTGGCTGGAAAGGCGCGTCCGCCGCGTGGATTTTGGGGGGCAATGTAGGCGGCGAGGGGTTGCATGCTGGTCTTGTTGCTGCTGGGATTGTTGGCAAACTTAACGGTTATCGGTTCGGTGGAATTCTTCGGTGTGGTGCCGTTTAGCTCCTTGATAGCGCGATCAGCCTCAAATCGCTGATCGAAGCGTATGAAGCCAACGCCCTTGGAGAGACCTTAATAGAATTAAGGAATGATAAAGTTAATAACTATTCTGCGTGATCATCGGTCAAGCACAATAAAATGGACGTGACAATTGAAAGTTTATATTATAGATTGAAGTAAATATGTTCTGTGATACATACTATTAATGGACTCGGCGCGTGCTTCTGTCAGTTTTAAATGGTTCACAACATAATAAGAGAAATAAGTTAGAAAATGATTCATTTAAAAAAACGATAAAATAAATAACTAAATATCTAATATTAAAAAACCTAACATAAAGCATAAAAACAATAATCAATTAAAATGAATAATACATACAAATAAAGTAGGAGAATTTTTGTATAAGCAATTGTAACTATATTCATAATGACAGCAATTAAATAACTTACTAATAAGCAACTATGACAATCAATATACAAATGGATATAATGAGTATTTAGACAGATCGATTGCAAAAATATCTAACGTAAAATGTTAAATAAAACCTACCGGCCGCATGTTCATCTTATTGTATTGAGAATTATATTTGACATTTGAGAATTTGGGATTTGATAGATTACATGAAAAAATAAATTTGTAAAAGAAATGTTGTATTAATAAAGAAATCAAAACTAAAAGTATATATCTGAAAAGGGGTTTTAGAGAGTGGACTTAAAACTAATCTATTGTAATGCCATTATTTTCTGATTACAATCAAAAAGACATTAACAATCTAATGGGATATCTTGCTATCGGGACTCAAATCATATATTGAAATATTGAAGAAAAAAAAAACTTAATTTAAAGACAAGTAGATTAAATAAACATATTCTTTTTTTCTATGCCCCCTAGGGTATTATATAAAATACAGAAAGGTTTTATCGCGACGGTATAGACATGTCCGTCTGTCTGTATGAACACCGAGATCTCAGAGAAAGATAGATAAAAGATAGAGATATAATGTTTGCCACGCCTACGCAAATCGACGCCCCGCAAATCGACGAAAAATGAAAAACAATTGAAATTCAAACTAAAGTTTCGTTTTTTATACATACAATAATAACTAATCTATATGATTTCTGAAAATTTAGTTGCGATTGTAGAAATTATTAAATAATAAATTTTATTTGAGCAAAAACGACAACTAATTACGGGTCTTAGCTGCTCTGCTGTGGCTGACAAGCTGGTATATTGTACACGTTATCGTATATTTCGAATGCAGATCTATATCAATATACCAAATATAGCCTTTGGTTAATAAATTTTGTACATTTTAAAATTAATTTCGCACTGTTTTACTTTTATGGGTAACGGTATTTCACAGTCAAACACACTCTAAAGTAGCTTTCTTACTGGTTTTTGAATTTACATTTTCTTGAGTATTGAAGTCTATATTAAATATCTGTATCTATTCAACAATTTAAAACTTGCGGAAACAAACGATATACTCCTTTAATAAAAAAGATTAATATTAATCAAAACAGTCTTATCTTTGTGACAACATTGTTGTTCAGCCTATTTATTTAGGCGAAATTAATTTCGCACTGTTTTACTTTTATGGGTAACGGTATTTCACAGTCAAACACACTCTAAAGTAGCTTTCTTACTGGTTTTTGAATTTACATTTTCTTGAGTATTGAAGTCTATATTAAATATCTGTATCTATTCAACAATTTAAAACTTGCGGAAACAAACGATATACTCCTTTAATAAAAAAGATTAATATTAATCAAAACAGTCTTATCTTTGTGACAACATTGTTGTTCAGCCTATTTTTCTTAAGTATGCAGTAGTAAATCATTAAAAAGTAGTTAGCAAAATGCTCAGAATCGATTAAAATATTAGGAAACACATCAGTCTAATAAGGAAAAGTAGAAGTTCTAATATATATGAGAAACTTAGTTTATCGATAAACATGCCTGGGACCCGTTTCCTTTTCCAAGACATTCAACTCACCAGTGATATTATCACAAAGTATGCGCGAAGTGATGATCTTGCCGTATGGACTGAACAATGATTCCAAATCGGACTGTGTCATATTCTTTGGAAGACCCGATACATAGAGATTGGCGCCCTTGATGCTCTCTGAGCTGGGACGCGCAATGGAGACCTGCAGCGATTAAGCAGACAGATTAAATAAATGTTTAACGCGATAACAAAAGTTGGGATGCCACCTTTATGGTTTTGTTTTGCAAACGAAGACCATTTAAAGCATTAATTGCCTTCTCAGCATCCTCTTGCTTTACATAGTTGACGAAGCCGTAGCCCAGACTTTGACCTAATTGAAAGAGAGACGAGTTTATTGATTTATCGATAAACGATAGTACGATAGTAAGTCTCACCTGTGACCTTGTCGCGTATCAACTTGCAGCTCTCCACCTCGCCAAAGCTAACGAACAGCGAACGAATCTCGTCCTGCGACATTGTCTGTGGCAAATAGTTCACAATCAAATTCGTCTTGGGATCTGGTTCGTTGTTGTTGTTGTTATTATTATTGTTGTTGTTATTATTATTATTGTTGTTATTATTATTATTATTATTTGTATTATTGTTGTTGTTGTTGTTTGTGGCTGCCGCATTGTTGTTGCTACTATTGCTGTTGTTATTATTGTTGTTGTTGCTGCTGCTGTTGTTGTTGTTGTTGTTGGCTGCGGTTGCATTTTGATTGGCAGCGCCAACAGTTGCCGCAGCTGCCGCCGAAGTCGACGTCGAACCAGAGCCACCATTTTGTTGCGCCTGACTATTTGGCACATTGCCACCAGTTGTGGCAGCATTGCCACCTGCTCCAGCTGCAGTTCCAGCAGCATTGCCACCGCTGCCACTTCCACTTCCAGTGCCAGCTCCTGTTGGCTGCTGTTGCTGCTGCTGCTGCTGTTGCACCGCTGTCTGACCCTCAACCATCGCTCTGCTGCAAGGAAATGGATGAAATCAAGTGTAAACCGAAGCAAACTATTAATTTAATCTGCTACCAAAAAAATGCAATACAAATGATAAAAGCTAAACTTTTAGTGAATTGTCTACCGAACAACTCAACTCTCAACTGAAATTTCTTAATTACATTCCTTAACTGAATTTCTTTGTCTAAACTTTTTCTTCAATTCAATTAATTGTCAATTCACTCAAGTGAACGTATTCAATTTGAGGAAAAAGCAATCTAAAGTCTACGATTTTAATGTGTTTGCACAGACGGATAAGAAATGCAAAAGAAAGTGATTTGGATTTGCCTTTCTTAAATGTTCAACTGTTCTGATTTAATTTCTCCACTTAACACTTAACAATAATTGCAATTTTGCGCTTTATATATTTAGACGTATTTATTTAAATATATAAAGTCAATTCTCTATAAAGCACAAAATACAAACGTACAATTCAAAATTTAAGTGTAGGAATATTTATATCGAAAGTATTCTCCCAAGTGAAATCTATTATTCACAAAAAATTACATAGAAATTGAACGTTCAGCTGCGAAAAATTGAGGCAAAATGTATATAAAATATTCTCTCTACATCTTAAAGTTTTATGTGCTAAATATTAAACTAAAATAACTATATTTTTAGTATTATATTGACTCATCTCATGGCGCATCTCATTGCAATAAGGAATTGTATTCGTATTTTTAATACAATAATAATAATATTAATATATAGTATTGTCATTATCTTTATCTTCTACATATTATCTTCTAATGTACAAACATTATGTTACATAAATGTATGCTAAATCAGTATGTAATAGTGACATCAATCTTCCCCATGCTTTCTTCCCCTTCTTCCTTCCTGTTGCGAGTAATTACTGAACTTATACTGAAATAAAAGTATTTACTCTCTTCCTTTCTCAATTTGTTCAATTCATCTTACACTTTCAAAATATCTACCTATTAACAATGAAAGTACAAAAATAAAATTAAATGAATTAATCATCGAAAAATGTAAAGCTTAAGATTAGTGGGAAAACTTTACTGCTTTGTTATTTGAAAAGATAAATAGACTGGAAGTATACACTATTTGTTGGATAGCTTATAGAGTTATCTTTGAAATAATACTGCTGTTTTCGCGTTTCAGTAATCTGCAAATGTGGAAGAAAATTGCATCGATTAGTCGATTCTCAAATGGATAATTGCAATTGATTTTCATTCTTTTTTGAACTTACCTTTCGACGCACGCACGATGCACAAGAGATGGGCAAACAGAAATGAGAAAATTCAACGAAAATTGATTGGATTCGAGTTGAATTAATGACTACAGAGAAAGAGAGAGAGAGACAGACTATAGTCTAGTTATAGGCGCTGGGCAAAGTGCGCTTAAGTACAGACTGTATCCACTACGTATACGTAATATGCTGGTATGGTATTCTTTGTCCGAAAGTTTAACTGCAACAAAGAAGCAAATACAATAAAAATCAATTATTTTAATTCAATTTAAATGATATGAAGGTGGCTGTTGTAGCAGGTAACAGGTAACAGAACAGGCAGAAGGCAGCAGTTTAGCAATCGACAATTGGCCAACTGGAAAAACATGGCCAACAATTTTAATGAAACCGTAGAAATGTGTGTGGCGATGAGGTGAGGTGAGTGTTCGGTTCTGTTTTTGGCCCATTTCCATTTGCATTTGCATTTCAGTTTTTATTTTGCGGGTTGTTTGCGTTCGACAAATAGATTCGAAAACGCGACAGCAAAATCGATGTAATTAAAATGACGTTCACACTAATTGCGAGCGCAAAGAGTTTGAAGGTATTGTGGAAAGAAAGAAATAGCGAATAGCATTGCAAATAGTTTCGCAATCCAAATTGATTGAAGCATAAAAATTCCATTTTGACCCAGAATTTATTCGGCATTATTGAAGTTCTTGTTGTGAATCAATGTTTTAGTGTGGCAGATTTTAATTTACACATTTTTTTCAATTTATAGGTCAATAGCTATATTATAATTAATATCTTTTTAATATTGTAAAAATCTAAAAAATAGTATATATATTTTTAATATATAAGAAATTTAAGAAAATATTTAATATGAAGTTTTTTGTTAATACATAATTAGGTTAATACTTCTTTAAGCTCTTCAACTAACGGACCAAATATATATATTACGAAAAGATATATTACAGATAATAACATAATCTAGTACTAATATCTGAATAAGTCTAAAAAGCTAACTTACTAAGCACATGAAAATAGAAATGAGGTTTGAAAACAAAAGATTGATAAATATTTACAAATTTTCAGCGCCATGATAAGAGGAAAGGAAAACCGCATGCATCAGAGGTATCTTTATATATGCTATAGATCTGGCTAAATATATATGACTGCATAGGTATTTATAGGCAACTATAGACAAATAGAATTATGTTTAGCCTTAACCTAGCAGCAACAACAGCAGAATAGCGCGATTCCATACGATATTTAATCAAGATCATCATATTTTACCTTATTTTATATTTTCTATTTGCTTTGTGGCCAAATGTTTTCTATTAATTTCGACGAGAATTTTTGCATCGCATCGCAAATCGTGCGAAAAACTAATATTTTAAAAATAAACAAACAACTAGCGGAAAGAGAGGATCGGAGGGAAGGAGAGAGAGAGAGTGAGAGGCATGTCGGAGAGCCGGCAAAAGTCGCCAGAGTTATATTTTCGAAATATTTTTAAAATAACAAAACGAACTGCGCAGAGAAGACATCGCGATGTCTGCAGCTGCTGCGACTGCGACGCATTTTTTTTTTGAGGTTAAGTGGCGCGACATACGAAAACCAAAACGAAAACACATCAAAAAAATATTGAAATCGTTGGAAATTATATAAATTACAAGATACAATTCAAAAATGTTTTCAAAAACGTTGTTACCTTTATAATTTGATGCAATGAAAATAAAACTGAATAATGTAAATAAAACTTGTTGCTTTGTTGTTTTTTTTTTTCAATTATTTTGGGATTACTATTACGAAACACTTTTGGTTTTTGGGATTGCTGCGTACGAGTTTGTTTGATTTTGTTTTGTTTTTCTTTTTGGATATTTTTAATATTCGTCGAAACCAAACAAAACGAACCGAAGAATTTGTAGCAAAAAAAAACAACTTATGCAAAAACTAAAATCGAATCGAACCGAACCGAACTGAAACCGAGAACTGAACCGAACCGATGACTAACAATAAGAATATAATCGTGATAATAATAATAATAATAATCAATAATAACAACAATAATAATAAGGAAATAAAATCAAACGGAAAGTAGAAAAAGAACACGTTCCTGCAACTCAACAGAACAGAAATAAACTGATTCAGCGAGCGGCATGGAAATTATTTTTATGCCGTCGTCGTCAACGCTGACGCTGTCAGCCGCAGCCGCTGCTGCTGCTGTTGTCGAAGACAAACGAACATCACCCATAGCCTGCTGCATAGCCCCATGGGGGAGCAGAGAGTGAGCGAGCGAGAGAGCGAATAAAATAGTCAAAAGTATTTCTAGCGAGAGAGCGCCATTTGCTGCTCTTTAGTTTTGTGTGGCGCTGTCACTCTCTCATTGCTCAACGCAAGTAAATGAAGAGCGCTTTGCCCATGCGAAGCGGGTGGTTGTAGAGATCAGAGTAAACACACACAAACATGCAAATCTATGTGTGTGTGGGGAAGAAAGCACACTGCAATAATTGGATTACATGACAAAGTAAGAGCAAGACACATGTAGTACACACACATACTTAGTGTGCAAAACCCAAAAGAACTCGATGGATGTCGAAGACAGCTGTTAAAATATTTCAGCGTCAGCTTGGCAACAAAAACAGCTGTCAAAGCCGGATATTTAATAGAATAAGCTATAGTTTCATTAAAAAAGATACCTTGCATTTTAATTCATTATTTAATGTCTTAATTTGGCAATTTTAGATTTTATTTAAAACAAAAGTAAAGTTAATGAGAATAAAATTGAAGATCATCAATTATAAATCCGAACTTGTAAATAATAAAATAATAATATAGATTACTCAGTTAAATTGCAATAACTATGGAAGATCATATCATAATTTTATAATTTACTTACGATATTTTATTTTATATACATTCTTATATTTTTTTAATATTAAAGAGTTTATTACTTTAATTTCAGTCTAACAAAATAAATTACTTTTTCGAATGCTCAGTAACATGCCAATTTTCACTAAGTAATTTCACCAACAATCAAACACCTTCACAAGGCATCGCAAACTTTGCAATTACATTAGAAATTCCCTTGCAGCATTGGCAGTATAATCAAAAATAATTCACACCCTCACATGTGAGGGAGTTGTAAACACTCCCGTCCCACCTTGTCTAATGCAACGCCTACTGAAATTTTGAAACACAAACCGGCAATTTTCATTCATAAATTGTGTTTAATTTACTTCCGCTTAATTGATAGACGAAGGATTTCACGAAAGCTTTTTTCAAATGCCATACAAAAAGTGCAAGAACAAAACAAAAAAGTGACACACCTTATGAGGCGTAAGGCAGAAATGCAAAGGCAAAGAAGTCTGTTGAAATAAAAAGGAGGAAGTTAATATTGCTTTTGGGTGCGGCAGGAATCAAGAACCTGAGAGAGAGAGAGAGAGAGCGAAACTGCAGAAGAGCGTCGTGCAAAGAGTAACTGCAGTAGCAGCAGGCGACTGTCAGCTGAGCGCCCCTATGGATATGCAATATGCAGAGTGATGTAAAGAGAGAGAAAAGCTCAGCTCTGCTCTGCTCAGCTGCAAGCTGCGACGTCGACTGCGTTTTTTAGGTTAAATGACGGCTGCAGCCGGCGCAGCTGCAAGGCGCAATGTATGTGTATGCCCGCGTATGTGTGTGTAGGCGGCAAAGTGTAGAGAAATGCTCTGCGGTGCTGGGCCGCCCATTGAGCTCAGTTTTTACTATCGTGTGCAATGCAGGCAGAAGGCATCAGGCTTGCATGCATATGTGTATGTGTGGAGTGTACATATGTAAAAGCGAAAAATCGACCATGGGTGTGGGCACTTTGAATGCACACAACTACAACTACAGCTACAAACACAATAACAATTCGCCATTATATATTTTCAATTTCTTACTTTTGTATATATTTCTCGTTTAAAGTTTAAACTGCTGTTAAGTGCAAGACAGAGCGTGTTTTGATAAAAATATTCTTCACTTCGATTTTATTAGCTCTTCACAATTTTTTGTTTGCTTCGTTTGGTTTTTTGTTTGGAGAAAACTTGAAATTGATTTCGTTTTGCAAAATGAGCATTAAAATACCACGCACAAAAAGTTAGATTTAAACCGATTTACACGCAATACGATGCACACATATACACATAGTATATATGCATATAGTGTATATATGTGTGTTAGTTATGTGAGTATGCTAGATGTGTGTATTATACCGATATACAACAATTTATAAACGACGACGATACGACGATAATCAAAAAACACAACTTGCTGCCGGAGAGTGCAAGAACTAAATGATTAAAGTGTTCAATTGCCGCCAGGATAAATGCAGCCAGGACGACGACGACAGAGCGTTGACGCCAACAGAGATGGCGGCGACTGCGACAGCGACGCCAAAAGCGCAGCTTACTGCAGCAGCTCTCTCTCTCTGTCTCTCTTCCCACATATTGGGTCGTACAGTTGAGTGCCGAAGCACACTGGGAGAAGCGAGGCGAAAACTGCGATGTTCTTATACCACAGGGTTGAAGGGTATTATATGTAACTTTGTGCCATACTAAGTATATATATTCTTGATCAGTATATATAAGTATATATATATTCGCCAACAGCCGAGAGGATATAGCCATGTCCGTCTGTCCGTTAATACAGACAGACGGACATGACAATATATGGATCTGGATCTCAGAGACTATACGAAATACGAGTCATAATTCTTCGACAGCACTGGTTTTGTAGGCACGCAGATCGTTTCTTTCAATCTTTTGCCACGCTTTCGTCCACAAAATCGAATAATACACACATTAATAACTATACTTTTTATGATTCCTTAAAATTTGGTTGCGATCGGATAAAAATTATAGAAGTTACTGCTACGGCGACTAACTTCGGGTCTTTTGGTTTAATTTTCTTGTAGTACTATACCAATACACCAAATATAGCTATTTGTATGTTTTCAGTATTTATCGGTATATTTTAAATTTGTTTTGATTTCATTACGGGGAGCAAGTATCTTGCAGTCTCGTTTTCGAATTGCAATGCAAAGTAAAGTAAAGTAAGCTTGCACAACCTCCTTACAATGGATTAATAGATATGTATGTAAACTGTTTTTATTAATTCATGACTTTCGTAACTTGGTTGTAATACAAATTTATGAAAATTATTTGAACATATTTACGATAATGGGGAAGAAATAGTTGCCGTTTCCATTTAGCGTATAGGCGTGCTTACAAAGTATTTTCTTAGATCGCATAATTTAGTATCAAATTTGTATTTGTGCATTTGCACGTCACTGTGCATGCGAGAAGCAAAGTTTCGATTGCAGAAATGGAGTAGAAGCGGAAGATGAAGCAAAGCGACACAACAATAACAAAAGCATGCAGCGCGGCCATTGCGCAGGTACAGCCAATACAGTCAGCCACCAACACCAGCAGCAACAGCAACAGCAAGCAATTCAACTCAATAACGGCGCTGCAAGTTCTCTCTCAGATGGTTGCGCTCTCTCACTCTCCAGCACTTAGCCGAATACCCTACATTTGAATACAAAACATAAACAAGGAAATGCAGCGAACACGAAACCAATTGCGGTAGGTTCTCTGTTTGACAGCGCAAGCAAAAGAGAGGAGTGAGTGTGTGTGTGTGGCTGAGAGAGTAAAGCGTGGTGAGAGAGAATATGCCGGCCGCAACGTTGGGCCAACAGCCAAAAAGGCACCCAAACAAATAGTTAAGCCACCGTACACACACACAGACACAAAAGATTTGCAAACGTACACACACATACAGCTGCATTATGGCAGCTGATGCGAGGCGTGAGCGAGAGCAAGAGGCGAGGTGAATCGCCGAACGCCGAATAGGAAAAGCCGAACGCCCAGGCGACCGAGCGAATGCAGCCAAGAAGCTCAACTTGACATCATTTGTGTCAAAAGACCATTGAACTCTATGCGGAGGAAGTTGCCCCATACATATAAACACACACCCACACATACAGTAACGCGTGCAGTCTACTTAGCTCTTTTCACCCCTTCACCACAGGCAATATGCATTGTTTTGTTGCTGTTGTTATTATGTTCTCATGCAGCGCAAGCAGCAAGTGTTTACATAAAACTACATACAATGTAAATACACTTCAATATTGTGTATGTGGAAGAGTTTGCCAAACTGTGGCCATATTTACTATGCAATAATTGGCACGTTGATTAATATTGCTCAAATATTGTTACATACCTTACTATTTCCATTCAATTTCTAAACAAGTCAAAACCCTCATGCGCGGGCGATTTATATTGTTGTTTCCATTATCGTGAACGCCACCACCAATCGTGCTCCACGACGACAACTTAGTATTAACGTTAGAGCAGTTATAACGCTGCGAAATATCGCTGTCCGAAGAGACGACGCCAAGCCGCGCAGCAGCCACGCTAAACCTTTTGCGTTTGTTTCGCTCGCGACATTTTTGGTTCATCGTTACGTTTTTCACTACGTATTTCTCATCGTAGGACTCCTCTGCTTTTTCGGTGTTCTCCTTCTCCGTGTTGCGTTTGAGTATGCTCTGCCTCTTACGTTGTTGCCTGCGACGTTGTGTTCGAGTTATATTCTCTGATTGAGCTTTGCGATCTCCCGCTGCAGCAGCTCTTTCACTCCCACTCATACAGTTCATATTGAAACCATGTGCAAAGTGCGAAGACACGTGTTTTCTGTTGACAAATGAAATTATAATATGCAATTGATACCAAATAAAATTGACTTTTAATACTTCCGACTTTCCACACAAATGAATGTTATAATCAAGAGAATTAAAAATTGCTGGCAATAAATAAACTGCCTTAATTCTTACGCTCCTTTTGACAAATGGTTGTAGTGTTGGAAAACGTCTTTCTATGCTTTGCAGCACTTCGAGGTGATATCGATATCGTCATACATAACCAAAAACTGTTATTACAACAATGCTAAGACTTATCGATGTCAAAGTTAAGCACAACTAAGTTGCTATATATAAAATATTAACAATTAGAATTATTGTAACATTACCAAATCAATGTTACTAATACAACAGATGCTTTAATGAAATTTAACGATATCTGTTAAAAGTAGCTTAATAAACTTGTTCCAAATTATTAATAACTTCAAAATTACTTACACGCTGACCCATCACTAAATATCAAATTGCATTAGCAACTCTACATATCGCCAAGAAATAAAAAAATAAAACAAATAAACTTAAAAAAAAGGCGAGTAGAATGTCACAAATTCTATAACCGAATTAAATCAAATTAGAAATCTTCCTGAATTTTCAAAGGACGAATGTTTCTAGGATCCTTTCGATTAACTTCAAAATTAGAGACATCATTTAGAATTTAGAGCAATTATTTTACACTTACCCTTTGACAAAGTTGAATTTCTTAGACGGGTAATCTAAATTCTAAAAAGCATATCGAATACAAAAGAGCTTCTTATGGACAACCCGATATATGGTTAAAGAACAAATGTCCTATATCGAAAACAAGCTATATCATGAAGATAATTCAACTGCAGATCTTCCCAAATAAAAATAAAACGTTTGATACGTTGAAATTTTACAATTTTGGTTTTTTGTTTTTATTTTTGATTTATCAACTACTGTTACGGTAATTGCATATTAAATTGTTGTTGTTTGTTTTGTTGCTTAAACTTTAATAAGTGTACTTGGTTTTTGCAGCTGCGTTTTGTTTTTTATTTTCTTTGTTTTTTACTCGTTTGTCATTAATTATATTTGTACAAAATATATATATATTTGTGTTTTGTTTTTGCTTTTATTTGTATTAATAATATATGTTTTTGTTGTTACTTTTACTATGTTTATGAACTTTTTCGTTTTGTTGTCAATTGTTGATGTTGCTGTTGTTGCTCTTCTTCTTCGTCTTCTTCTTCATCATCTTCTCCTTCTTGCTGCTTTATTTATATTAGAATATCCAGCTTAAAACTTAATTCATTTGTTGTTTTTTTTTTCTTTTCGTCTGCTCGTTTGTTTTTATGCTTATATTTTGCACTACAATAACGCTTAACAAAATATAATATTATTAACTATGCTTCTTCTTCTTCTTCTTCTTTTTCAGCGTCTGCGTCTTTTGCTTTAACTTGATTTTCTTTGTTCATTTTCGTTTCCGTTTTGTGGTTGTTGTTTTGCTTGATTTTTAATTGTTAATAATAATATATTATTTATTGCAAGATTTGATGCTTCTTGTTTTTGTTCTTGTTTGTTGTTGTTGTTGAAAAAATTTAACTATAATTTAAGTTTGTCTTTTTTATTTTTATTTGTATATATATAAAAATATATATATTGTATTGGTGTATATAATTATGTCGATATACTACGGTATGTTTAGGTGTGTGTGTGTTTGTGTGTGTGTAGAATTGCCTTTTGTATTTACAGCGTTTCGAAATTTTAACAATAATTTTACACTTACGTTCACATGAATAATAATTAATAATTACAAATGCATTTCGTATTGAAATGTTTCTTGTTTCTTCTCCGAGAAAAGGGTATTGAACATTCGGCTAGCCGAAACTTGATTCGCTGTTTGCCTGTTTTCGTGTAACTTAAAATTTGTCTACAATTAAACGTTAGTTGTATTCATTTTGTTTATCATTTTTGAAAGTTAATGCTTTGTTTCCCCAGAACCACATATTGTATTTTTGCTTTTTCAGTTATCTTTTTATTTTGCTGCTTTTGCTTGTCGTTTTTGTAGTTTGATTTTGCGCCAAAAAGAGTGCTGCCCATTTGCGGCACAACAGTGCTGCCCATTTGCTGCACAACAGTGCTGCCCATTCGTGGACTTAAATTTACTTTTATTGCGTTTCTTATTTTGCTGTTGTTCGTTTTCTGCTCTTTCTTCTTAAGGACTATAACTTGATTTTCGCTTTGCTTTTTTTTTGGCATATTAAAAATATACGTATATATGCATATGTATATGTGTATATATGTATGTATATGTATGTCGACTATATGTACAATGTATAAAGTTTATCGTGGATGGGCAGTGTGGGGAAGGAGGAGGAGGAGAAGGGAGCAAAGTCTATTGATTGATCATTGATTAAGTTGCTGTTTTTACTTTGAAGATATATGTGTATGTATGTATGTATATATATTTTTGAACTCGTTTAAAAACTACTAATGCACTATTAGTTCTTGTTGCGTGTTGTATTTGTTGTTGTTTTCTTTTTGTTGTTGTTGTTGTTGTCGAGGCACCGGCAAAGAAATGAAACGACCAATAAAAAATTAAACAAAAAAACGTACAAAGTTTGCAAATATATGCGATATATTTTAAATATATATTATATATGTGTGTGTTGTGTGTATGTGTGTGTGTTTTATATACCATCTGTATATATTTTCATTAATGAAATTTTGTTCTAAAAACGTGATTGCTTTTTCTCTCCGCTTCTTGTTTTATGTTTAAAATCAATAATATATATAAATGTATATTTAATAATATAAACATAATTAAATGTAATTTAATAAAACTATGTAAAATAGTGTTTTGCTCTTTGTTGTTGTTTGTTGTTTTTTGTTAACTCAATAAATTTTCATTTAAATTAGATTCAATAATAATAATAATAATAAAAAAACCATAACTTATAGATCAACTTCACGCTTCATTTTGTTTATACTCTCTAGTTTAGTTTGTGATTAGCTTATGTACAAAATGTACTATTATCTTTATGTTTATTATTTTTCTTTTCGGTTTGTTTGTTGTTGAGGCGCATTAACAATTTTGGCCAGCGAGAATATTCTAAATGTGCGAAACGAAACGATTTTTAAACGGTAGGAAAAGAGAGAGAGAGGGAGAGGGGGGAGAGATTTAACTAACTTAAATGTTAAAAAGCCATAATTCTTTTGTGTATTTTATCAATCAAAAACAAAAACAAAATTCAACTAAAATTTTGAAAGCGGTACGCCGGGGAGGGAAGGGCATAAAAATAGAGGGGGGCGCTTTAGCTATAATCTAGGAAACATATATATATATATAGAGTTTAAAAAATGTGTGTGTGTTCTGTATATAATAATATCAGTTAAAACTAGGCATAAATATAAAGCTTAAAATGCCTAACCAAATGTGACAATTGAGCATAAGGAAATAAGTAAATGTGCATTACATAATAATAATGTTTAGCTTTAAATGTTTAAATGGTTGAATTCATATTCAAAGAAGAACATAACTAGCAATTAATGATGAAATAGTTAACAAAAAACATATTGTTGTTGCAGTTCTCTGTTCTGTTTTCTGTTTTCTTTTTGTGGAAGCTTTCCTAAACTAAACAACTAAATAATTCTGGTAAATAATTCTAATAATAGTTGCTAATTTGGCCTGACTTTCATTTAGACACGTTTGGTGCTGGTGATGCTCTTGATAATCTTTTTCCCGTTCTTCTTCTTCATCTTCTCTTTCATCTTGTTGTCGTTGTAGTTATCGCAACTGCGATTGCTGATAGGAGATATCATCGCGTAGGGTCTTGAGACCCGCCTGCACATAACGAAACACTTCATGCATCGTACTGTGCAGGGTCAAAGGTCCATTCTCATGATCCAATTGGCGAATAAAGTCTGAAAATTAAATTTCAATTAATAAATCTTTCTTTACTTCTGTTCAGTTTTTTATCGATCTTTACCTATATGATTGCCGGTGCGCACCAATCTGTCGGCTTGATCCCACAACTCGTGAGAGCTGTTTACATAGGTGAGATACTCATTCTGCTTGCATAGCTGATTGTGTATGTCTTGAGGCACTATTCTGCCAGGCGGCGTATTCGAACCGGAGCCCTGAAATTTATACAAAATATACACATTAGTATTGTGAACCGATATTACAAATATTTATACTTTAAAACTAAAATACTTTCTATTTCTAGTTTCTTTTTGACAAACTAATTAACAAAGCTAAGATAAACTAAGATAAAAAGGTAACCATATTTTAAAACGTTATTAAAAAAACTAGAGGGAAAGTTGTTTAAATTATGCTAAAAATTTAATTGAAAAAAAAATAATTTAAAAAAAATTGTTGAAATTATTCTAAAAATGTAATTGGAAAGCAAAGTATTTTCTAAATCTTCAGGTTTTATTCTTTTCTGAAAAAACTAAACCTAAAGTTGTTATAAATATTTAAAATATAAAACTTATTTTTATTATAACATCGTTTAATTGATCTAAGCTTCAAAGTTTAAACTTTTCTAAAATATAATTTCAAAGTCCATACTTATCTAAAAAAAAAATTTCAATTCTTTATGAAGCTTTTTTCTGATCAAATAAAAACATTGCAAAGATTAATTAAAACTAAGCATTACTTAAAATACTTAAAATTCAAAGTTAGTTTTTTTAGAACATCAATTAAACTTGAATTTCAACTTTCAAAATTCTCTAAAAGTTTTAAGTTATCTTTTTAAAGTTGTTTCTGATCAAACTAAGTTAAACATTCCAAGATTATAAAATAATATGCATAAATTGTTATTAATACTTCAAATAAAAAGTTTAATTTTATTATGACATCATTAAACTTTTCTTTAAAACGTAACTTTAATTCTTTCTGAATTTTTTTTTCGGATCAAACGAAAACAAATGAAAACATTAATTAAAACTAAGCTTTCATTATCGTAAATATTTAAAATTAACAGTTAGTTTTATTATAACATCATTACACTTGAACTTTAACAAAAAACTTTCCTAAATATTTAAATTTCGAAGTGTGTTTTTTTGTAGAACATCAATTAAACTTGAATTTCAACTTTAAAAATTCTTTAACATATAACTTCAATTCTTGAACTTAAGTATTTCTGAAGTTTTTTTCTGATCAAGCTAAATAAAACTTTCCAAAATTAATAAAAACTAAGCATAAATTTGTTTTACAAATAGTAATTTTGAAGCAAACCATATTTTGAAATAAAATTAAAAGAACATTTTACGTTATTATGAAAAAAACTAAGTATATATATAATAACTTGCTCTATTTGAAGTTTCTATAAAAGTTGTAGATCTAGAGTAAGATCTAAAATAAAATTAGAACTATTTTCAAAAAGCTAAGTATATAGAAACTTGTTCTGTGTAAAGTTTATATTATATTTACTCTACATCTAGCTCTCTACATCTCTCTCACCTGTGAGCCCACCGAGTTCGACGGTGATATGGAGGATGGCGTATTGCCATTTAGCATGTCCCCCCTTCCAGATCGAAAGAATTCCGAGCAGCTGGCGATGATGGCGCGACAATTGGCTCGACGCAGTTTGTAAAGCTTAAGGGAAATCAACGATTGGCAACGCAAGCTGTAAACAAAGGAATCCAGTTAGTAAATTAAGTAATTATAGAAATCATTTTCACTCACCTGAGTATGGCCACAATGTTGTGGGATTCGTGCTTGCCATTCGTTGTTAGCTGATAGGGTCGATTCTTTGAGGAAATGTATCTGTAAGTGAAGATCAAATATAAATGTTAGGAATACTAGTTATTGTCATATTTATGAATATAATACTAATTAATAATAATACTTCTTTTATACATTTTTCTAGTAAGTAAAATTTTTTTCAAATTTTAGTATTATTATTTACTATAGTATTTTCTGAAATCACTATATTAAAATTCTATTATTTTATTTTGATTTATTGTATTTTCTGAAATTTTGCATTTTGTTTATTTTTATATTACAGTTCTATTTATTGATTAACTCAATAATATATCTGCTTCATTTTTTTTAAATTTTTTAAAAAGGTTTTTCTGTACTTTAAATTACTTCATAATTTAATTAATTTTTTCGAAAATCTTTAAATATTTGGATTTCTTTTTAATGTAAATTTAATTGTTAATCTATTAAATCTATTTTGTGTAAAATTTTTTCTAATTTTAAATTATTTTAGTACTTTCAATTAATTCATGATTTAATTAAATTTTTCCGAAATCTTTATTTAATATATTATTATTTAATATTTTTAATTCTTTTTTATTGTAAATTTAATTGTTAATCTCTTGATGTTATTATGCAAATTTTTAATAATAATTTTTATTTATTTTAAAAATGTGATCATAAATCGGAAAATTTTCTTTCATTATTTTATATTTTTTAATTGAATAATTTTTAATGTAAATTTACTAATTACTCTATTCAAATTTCTGATTGATTGATTTATTGGTTAAATGTAGTTGAGACTTACTTTATTAGCGATAGGGTATCCTTGTACATGGTCCAGGTGGCATCACTGTTCGTTCGCTCCATGGCATCGGCGGTTAACAGAAAGTACACAATAGCCTCCAAATAGAGCGTCATCTGTGTAAAGCAGTCGGAGCGTTCCGAGTCGGCGGCTCGCTTCTTCTTGATTGCCTCCTGAAGCAGTAGATCGGTTCTCCTATAAAGAGAATAAGTATATAAATTACGAATAAGCATTGCAGTGCTTTAAAATGTTAGCAGTGCTGTTAAGCTAAGCTGCAGCAGACAACAGCGCATGAGTCAACTGCAGCTGTTAAGGGCAACAGGCAACAGCTTCAACAGCTGCTGCTGGCATTGCTACTGTTAACTTAACAGCTGGATCGCTTGCAGCTAACAGCTAAGTTGTCTGTTAAGCTGCACCTGTTAATTGCAGCGCCACTGTTAAGTTAGCAGTCAAGTTGGCTGTTAACAGCTGGAACGTGTGCAGCAGCTGTTAAGTCTGCCAGATTAACAGCTGTGTTGCTGTTAATAGCAGCGCCACTGTTAAGTTAGCTGTCAAGTTGGCTGTTAACAGGTGGATCGTCTGCTATTAAGAGACTGTTAAGCCATGTCTGTTAAGCTGCTAGCACTGATGTTGTTAACTCCAGCGCCGTCTGCAACTGCTGTTAACATTAACAGTTGTGTCTGTTGCACTTACATGAGGTCATTGCTGGTGTGCTCCTCCTCGTTGTCGAAGTGCGAGCGATAGATGAGACGCGGCGCTGGCGATGCTGCAGCTGGCGGCGGCGTGGTTTGCACCGCTTCGCTGCAGGTTGTTGGCAGTTGTGTTGTCGTCTGCACCGCAGCAACAGTTGCTGTGGTTGCTACTGCCGCTGCAGTCGTCGACTGTTGCTGCTGCTGTGACGCTGGCTGCTGCTGTTGGCGGGACAGTTGTGACAACTTCTGATTGGGACTCCCATTGGCCGTGGTTGTCATAGTCATCGTCGTCGTCGCCGTCGTTGAGTTCTCCTGCTGCAATAGCTCGAGTTTGTCGTGGGATAATCGCTCGTGGTTGTTGGCAGGCAGCAACACTGGCACCGGCAGCAGTTCCTTGCTATGCTGATCGGCCTTCTCCTTTTTTCGCTTCTTCTCCTTGTACGGACTCGAACTGGAGCTCGAGCTGCGCTTGCGACGTCGTCCCGACGGCGGCAACTCTTGCTTCAGCATAAATTCCTGTTTCACACTGTTGTTGTTGTTGGCGCTCGGCTTGTACTTGGCCTCAGCATAGCCGGCGTCCAGCTCCGGCTCCGGTTCCGGTTTAACTCCCTGCTCATACTTCACCCCGCCCAGCAACTTCCCGCCCCCCGATCCCGAACCAGGAGCAGAGGCGTAACCATTGGGCGTGTTGTAGGCAGCATTGAGTTGCTTCGGAGTTCGTCCGCCATCCGCTGAGCGGCTGCTCAGATGTCCGTTCTGCTGTCGATCCTTCAGTCGATGGCCATCGGGCAACAGTTGCTGCTGCTGCTGCTGTTGCTGCTCGGTTGTCGCGGGATACAGACGATAGCTGTTCTTATACCATTCGGGAGGAACTCGCGCCAGCTTCGTCAGCGAGATTTTGCACATCAGCGAGGTGAGGTGAGGGGTTGTGGTGCGCGCGGGGGAGGCGAGATTGGCGCCCAATACCTGTATGGGCGTGGCTCTCGCTTTGCTATGCTCCTTGGCCGCCTGTTGCTGCTGCTGTTGCTGCTGCTGCTGTTGTTGCTGCTGCTGTTGTTGCTGTTGTTGTTGCTCCTCGGACTGATCGATGATGACAACTTGTCCCTGCTTTTTGGCACCACCCTCTTTGGGATTGAAGATGCGCGTCAGCGTGCAGATCTTCTTCTTATCACTCTTCCGCTTCCCGCTGCCCCGATGCGCAGTGTCGTCCTCATCGCTGCTGCTGCTGCTGCCGCTGCTGCTGTTGCTGCTGCTGCCGCTGCTCGCCGAGCTGCTGCAATCGCTGCTGCTCAACCTTTGACTGTTGCTATTTTGTTGCTGCTGCTGCTGTTGCAGTTGTTGCTGCTGTTGTTGTTGCTGCTGTTGCTGTTGCAGTGCAAATGATTGCTGTTGCAACTGTTGCTGCTGTAACAGCAGCATTTGCTGTTGCTGTTGTTGCTGCTGCTGCTGCAACTGTTGCTGCTGTTGCTTTTGCTTCTGCTGCAACTCGTCAGTCTCGCTGCTGCTGCTGTTGCTGCTGCTCGCCGCGCTGTATCGTTGCTTTGTCTTGTTGTTGTTGTTGCTGCTGCTGCTGCCGAGCATGTTGATCTTCACAATGCGCTTCTTGGCTGGATTGTGCGCCTTGGCTGCACCACCACCGCCACCACCAACTGTGGCTGCTGTGTCGCTGTCGCTGCTGCTGCTGTTGCTCGACTTTGTGCTGCTGCAGCTGCTGCTGCTGCTCTCCTCATCGCTGCTGCTGCCAGCCAACGCAGCGGCGGCGGCAACAGGCGGCGGCTGTGGCGCTGATTTCTTGGTGGGCGTGTTGCCATTGCTGCTGCTGTTGCTGCTGTGCTCACGCTTGCGACTGGCTGTGGTTGCTGTTGGTGTTACGGCTGCCGTTGCATTCGATTGCTTGGCCAGCGGCTTCTTGGCTGCCGTCAACGTTGGTCCCTTTGCCTGCGTGCTGCTGCTGGCCGAAGCGCTGCTCAGATTGCCACTCTGCTGCTGCTGTTGTTGCTGCAACTGTTGCTGCTGCTGCTGCTGTTTGCGTGGTCTGCCGCGTCCCTTCTTCACAGCTGGCACAGCAGCAGCAGCAGCCATGGGTAGCGTGGCTGCAGCTGCTACGGCAGCAACTGTTGCCAACTCTAGCGCATGCTTCTTGTTGTTGCTCGCCGGCTCGTCGTCATCACTTGAATCCGAGTGCAACAACGCTGCGGATTGTGCCACGGAACCTTTCTTCTTCCGCTGACGCTTCTGTCGCTGCTTCGGCGACGCTGGCAGCGGCGTCAACGTGACGCTGTTTGGCTGCGACTTGTGTTGCGTCGCCTGCGGCACTCGCGACACTGTTGTGATGTCTGCAGGCACGCCTGGGATTTGCAACTTGCCTCCGGGTCCAGGAAGAGGAACAACTTCGCTGTTGCCGCCGCCGCCGCCAGCGCTGTCGGAGCTGCTGCTGCCGCTGGCGCTGCCTGATCCCGAGTCTGAAAGTCGCGACTCGCGTTTGATTTGACCCGACGTCAGTTGCTGCAACTGTTGCTCCTGCTGCTGCTCGAGGGCCTCCTTCTTCACGGTGACACTGAGACCGGAATAACGCGACTGTTGCTGCTCATCGTTGGTGTCGTCATCGTCGTCGTCGCCGTGATGTCGCGACTCCTCGTGCAGCAGCTTCTCGTTCTTCACAATCGCCGTGGTCACCTCAATCGATTCGGGTATGATTTGTGCCCCGCCCGGAAGGATTCCCGGCACTTTCATGCTCACCCCAGGCGACGCATTCTCCGCCGAATTCGTTTGATTCGTTGGCTTCGGAAAGAACCGACTCAGCGTCCATCGATTGCTGTCCGTTGGCGATGGCGTCTTGTTCGACGAACTCGAGCTGCTCATCGTGCCCATTCCCGAGCTGCTCGAACAGCCTCCGCCACCGCCGTTGCCACCGCCATTGCCACTGCCTCCGCTGCTGCTGCCCGTTGAGTTGACAGCGCCACTTGAGGTCAACAGTCCGCTGATTGTGTTCGGTCCACTCGCAATGATCGTCTGACTGTATTTCTTCTTGCTACCATTCGCGTTGTTGGCTACTAGAAATTGTCGCTGCTGTTGTGATTGCTGCTGCTGCGACGATTGCTGCTGCATATACAGTTGCTGTTGCTGCTGCTGCTGTTGTTGCAGCAACTCTTGTTCCTCCTGTTGCTGCTGCTGCTGCTGATGTTGTTGCTGTTGTTGCTGCTGCTGCTGCAATTCGCCTTTGCTGCTCGCTTCGCTGCCAGATTCACTCGAATCCGATTCCGAACTATTGCTGCTATTTCCAGCTGAACGACTGCAAGCAAAAGTATTCCAAATTTCAGTTGCGTTCATTAAAAGTCTGACTTCTGCACTTACCCATCCTTCTTGCGGCCTTCGTCGTCCGACTCCGAGAGCTCCAGATCGTTCTCGAGACTGTAAGGAGAAAAGCACATGGGTAAATTATTTGACTCCATATTTTTTTTTTTATTTATTTATTTATACTGAAAGTTTTACTATCTAACTATGCACTCAAGTGCTGAATGAAAGACAGAAAATCTGACATGTGAAGTAAAATTCTATGGCACACTTTTCTGTTACTTTAAAATGTCAATTTGTCATTCGATAGTATTAAGTAGTTGTAATATATATCGAGATATCGAGACAGAAGAACTATCTAACTATGAAGAATACAGAAAAACTGGCATCTAACTATGCATTCGAATGCAGAATAAAGAATACAGAAAAAATGGCATGTGAATTTAAATTCGAAGGCACACTTTTCTGTTCCTTTCAAATGGCAAATTGACATTACTTTTTATCGATATATATCCTGTGTAAGTGATTTAATGGATCCCAATTCAATTTCTTTAGATCAGAAACGTCAGATTTGAAAATCCTTTAATTTTCCTGATGTTCCCTATTTCATTTATACATTTCAATTTCCAATTATTATAAAAAATATAGTCTATTATATTTTAACTTTTTAATAATCAAAATTGTACTAAAATTTGATAGGATTGTACAATTTTTTAATCTTGTTTTTTTTTTATAAAAATATTTTTTCAATTTTGTTTATTAATTGTATCATTTTTATATTGAATGATTTTAGATTTTTTTAATATACCACATATATATGTATATTATATATATATGTTTTCTTATATATAAAATGTTTTTATAATGGTTATGAGTAATAAATTTAAAAATTGTTTTTGAACATTAATAATTATGCACTTTTTTTAATAGCTCTTAAAATTTATTTTTTTGAAGTGAGTAAATATTTTTTATCTTCAAAATTTTTTTATTTTTCGTTTATTTTAATGATTTTTTTTTACTTTTCTTATATTTCATTTTTTTTTTTTTAAGAAATATTTTATTGAAAAGTGAAGCAACAGTACGACAGTGTCTATATTAGTGTGTCTAATATATTGCTTTATTATTTCAATTAGTAACTGTTTTTCTTTCTATCTTCACCTTTTGAGAAATAATTTGACTTATTTCTCATTTATTTATCTTTTCAACTTACCAGGAGTCCTGCTTCTCCAGCGTGTAGCCTTTTTCCGTTTTGAGCGGTTTTATCGCTGGCGCCATTTGCGATGCCTTTGGCGGAGTGGGCGACAGTTGCTGGATGGGAATGGGAATGGGGGCGACCAACGAGGAGGGCGGCACCGTTGTGGCACCTGCCAGGGGCGCCACGAGGGGCAGTTGACTGGCCTGAGGGGGCGTCGTCAGCAGCGGGGCTATTGGGGATGTGATTTGCGCTATTGGCGTCAGCAGCGGCGTCATCAGCGATGAGGCACTCGACGCCGCCGGCGGGGAGTTGAGTGGTCCAATGGGATCCACTGCATCAAATGCATACTTAAACTTATTGGGCCCATTCAGGTTGTAGTTCTCGCGCATCGGCGCATGCGGCGTCGCCGCTATCGAAGTCAGCGGCGTCACCCGATAACTGTTCGTCATCTCGCTGATCATCTTATTCACGTCCTTCTGCGGGGTGACGGAGAGAAAGAGACAGATTGAGAAAAGGTTATTAAGATTAAGAAATAATATGAAATGTACAAGATATAGATATATAGGGTAAATTTATAAGATTATCTGAGTTATCATCAATCAATATTCAAGATATATAAGGGTAATTTATCAGGTTATCCAAGTCAACATCAATCAATATTCAGCTAAACTTTGCTTAACTTACGGCTTCAGTGTTTTTTAAATTCAAAATAAATTTACAATAATAATTAACTGTGAAATACCAGCCACCCACTTTTATTGAAAGCAAAACTTTGCATTATTCATTTTAAATAAACCAAATATACTATTAAAATACAAAAAATACCTAAGGTATCTTGATATACTAATACATTCCAAATAAACCAAAGACTATAAAATATATCAGATTGTCAGCCAAAACAGCTCAAACCTTTTTGCAGTAGGCGTTTTTTATCATACACAAGTATTTTTTAAATAAATTCTAAAATTCTTGTCAAATCGCATACAATATATAAAATAAATAGTAATATAAATTTTTTAAAACACTTTAAACAACTTATAGTGGTATAAAATAGAAAGATTTTAACGCAATACTTAAATTAGAAATTATTTTAATTTTATGAGTGTTATTTAAAATATTTAATACTTATAAAATTCGAATAATTTCTAATTTAAGTATTACATTCAAATATTTCTATAAATAATTTTGTGAGTATTATTTAAAATATTTAATACTCATAAAATTCAAATAATTTCTAATTTAAGTATAATATTCAAATGTTTCTATGAATAAATTTAATAACTCATAAAGATTATTTAATTTAAAGTGCAAATTATACTTTTTCAATTATAATGTATGTACATATATATTACTTAATTTTAACTTTCCCACTAAATTTACGTATAATACTGTTGAAATAAATATTCTTTAAAACACATTATAAAACAAAATTTGTAGTTTCTAATTATCAATTTAGTTACTCTTGTAAAGAATCTTGAATTTAAGTGCAAATGAAGTTTTATAATGCATTTTTCATGTCTTCTTGTATTATTATTGTCAGTTGTTCGAACTGAACTTGACACGCAAATTTAAGTCTGAGCTACCAGCACGACTTTTAAATACTACGTAATCTCTTATGCATATAACAACTGCATAACAAAATATTTATTTCGGGCTAAATAAATTTATTTCGTTTATCAATCTACTATATATTATATTAGTAGAGGATTTTTATTTAACTAGCTAAAAAGTTTTCAAAAACATTTATTTATTTAAAAATAATAGATATTTAAAAAAGTCGATTTTCTTTAGTATTTCTCTTAACGTCTGTAACTTCTCCCTATACCCTGCAATTATAATTCTGATTTCTGCATTTATTTCACTCAGTTCTAGTTGCATTTTCATTCAGTTTATCAAAGTGCTTTAACCATGTCTCCTAAGCTCAGCAGCGGCTGGAAATGGCTCAGCTTAATATACAATTTTATTGCATTGTACTTCAATAATTGTTGCATTCATGGATTTCGTTATCTGGTGCAAGGAATGCTCATGTTGTTGGAAAGGTGAAGTATTCTAATTAGTTTAAGCTTTACTTATGAACTGCTCATCATAAAAACTGTTGAAATTATGAAGCAATTATTTGGGTAGTGAATCATTTTGTTGCAACTATGAGAAGCTAAAAATATTTCAGCAATTTTATATAATTTTAATATTTTTACATTAAATATTTTCAAATATCTACTAATATAAAAGAAACGATTGCCAAACTGAACAAAGTGTGTCCGGCGATCAAAACTTCATCTAAAATCTTTAATTTAGCATATTGCTTTGATTAGAAATAAATCTAAAAATTTTAATTTTTGTTAGAGTCTCACATCATTGGCTTCGATTTAATTAACTACATTTCTCATTTCTAAGTTAAAAAAAAAATTTTGATTTTTGTAAAAAGTATTTGTGTAAGTAATATATAAAATTTGCGTATTTAATATATGTATTTTTATTGTATTCACAACTAGATAAAGACGCATTAAGTATTTCAGACAATTAAGTTCTAAATATTATACATTTTTTTGTTAGCAAAATAAATGTTATATTTTCGTACTCTTTGGTATATTTGGAATGTAGTTCAATAACGATAAACCAAATATATAGGTTTCGGTTTATTTTCAGATTTTTGTGGCTTATACTTTTGAGTATCTCAATATATTTCTGCGTGGTCTCCTGTTTGTCCTCGGTTAATCGATTCCAAACCAAGAGCACACACATTGGCATCGAACGCAACTCTTATAAATGGAATGTCTCCTTGCCCAGCATAACAGTGTGAGTATATTAGAAAAGTAATTTATAATAAATATACTAATAATGATATATTTTATTAAATTTTCTGCAGCTGTCCAATGCAAAGACTTAATGACTCTCGCTTTGCCGCTTATTGTTTGTAAGTATTTATTATTAAATTAAGGGAGTTTATTAAAAGTTCCTATTATATTTAAGATATGTATTTATTTAATTATAAGCTTATAAGTCACTAACATTGGGGTTTTTCTATTTATATCCGCAATTAATTTGGTTGCGATCAGATAAAAATTGTAAAGGTTATTGGAGAAATACTTTTGTATGGCAAAAAACATCTAATGCAATCGGGTCTTAATTGCTTTGGCTGACAATCTGGTATATTTTGAATGTAGTAGTATATTTCTGCATATTTCAGTATTTTTGTATATTCCTAGTATATTTTTAGAATATGTTTTTATTGAAATTGGGCAGCAGATTTCCCATTTGTTTAAATATTCTGTAATACTTATTATACTAAGTTTAACTATGTATATTATTTCTTATTATAGAGAACACAATGTGTTTGGCAAGGATCGCACCGAGTTGCGGGACTTTCTTGAACAGTTGGCCAACTCGACGTATACGAACTTTGAGAATATTCCCGAATACGAGAGCATCGATCATACTTTGAAGAATCTGAATATTGAGCCGGAAAACTACATGGAACTGATCTACAATCTGACCTGGGATGCCACACACAGCGAGGAGTCGGGAAGAGTTCGTTGCACCGACGGCAGCTATGAGATTCGTGTGACGCAGGTGTTGACTGAGTTTGGTTTGTGCTACGTTTGCAACACGTTTCTGGGGTTGGAATATAGCGCAAGCTATGTGTTATTCGGCGAGTATCCGCAACTGAATGGCGTGCTAAACGAAAGCACATTGCTGCCCATTAAACACGGAGCTTTCTTCGAAAAGGACACGGGTTTTACGCTCATCGGATTCACGAATAAAGCGATTGATGTGGGCAGTCTTCTACTTCTACATTCCATTTAATTTCTATAAACTATACTTAATTTTCAGACATATCTACACTCTCCGCATGATGTCATGCGATTGGACAGCAATTTTGGCTATACAGAAGAAGGCTCTGCTTATGAGTTGGAAATTGAACATATCACAACTGAGCCCAATTTGGAAAAGTAATTTAAAGATATAGAAAGATAGAAAAAATAGATAGGAATAAATAACAAGATAAATAACATTAACTAGAATATGATTTGGACATTATAATTAATCTTTTTTATCTTGTCATTCATTTCTTTCAATTTTATCCATCTTTGGTTTAAAAACTGTTTAATCTTAACTTCAATTTAATATGTTTACATCTGGTATTTATCTCTTTAATCTTAACTTCAGAACCACTTCAGTGTCGCAGCGCAAATGTCGCTTCTTTCACGAATCGAATCTGGAGCATTATCCTTTCTATACAAAAAACTCCTGTTCCCAAGAGTGTCGTCTTAATCTAGCTTATAAGGTTTGCAAGTGCATTCCTCACTTCTATCCCAATAGCAGAGGTAAGTCCATAATAAACTATCTTTAAATATTCATCTGAAGCAATCTTCACTTTAGTTAAAAATCCTAAACCCGTTTGCTCTTACAAGATATTAAAATCTTGCTTCCCAAAGCATGCTGGTAAGTTCCTTAACTGATCATTAAAGAAATTCTTTTTATTTTATATAAAATTCCATTTTAAAGGCCTGTTCCTGAAATTCTACGAAGCAAACGGACATCATGGCAAAATAGACGAATGCATTTGTGAACAGAATTGTCGCGACTCTGTGATTAGACTCACCAAAGCTAGTGTAATTATAATATTAGATTATAATATATATTTAATTTCTATTAAATTTGAACTTCATCTTTTTCAGGTCATGCGTGGCTCTCAGATGCTGCTTCGAAGTCTGGGAAGTTCGGCGCTTGTCAAATTCTGGCCTAAAAATCAGTTTAAGCGACAAGTTATATTTTCTTTTACCGATTTCTTGGGTAAGTTTAACTGTTCTTTAACTATAAAGTGCATTTCTAATTCAAATTCTAACACATTTCAGTTTCTTTGGGTGGCACAGCTGGTTTATATCTTGGCTTCAGTGTTCTAGGACTTATTGAGCTCTTCTATTTCTTCTCAATGCGTTTGTTTTGGCATATTTTTGGATATCAAATCTAATACATTTTTTAACAACTTTTATGAATAACATATTTGAAAATTATATCAATGTATAAGTTGCACAATAATAAAATTTCTTAATTGCAAATAAATCTATTTCAAGTTTAAAAATTTCATTGTATAAACAGGATAAACAAATTTCAGATATAATAGGGTTGCTCTAGTTTTCAAAAATGTATATGTTTATATTGAACTGAACTAAAGTGTTTTTGTTTAAATTTAAATGTAAAAATATGAATTATGATAGGTTAGGTTAGGTTAGGTTGAGGTTAGGTTGAGATTAGGTTGTGGTTAGGTTGAGATTAGGTTGAGGTTAGGTTAGGTTAGGTTAGGTTGAGGTTAGGTTAGGTTAGGTTAAGGTAGGTTAGGTTAAATAAGGTTTGGATAGAATAAGCTACGCTAGGCTATTCTATGCTAGGCTAGGTCAGGTCAGGTTAGGATAGGTTAGGATAGGTTGGGTTAGGTTAAGCTAGACTAGGCTTTGCTAGACTAGGTTAGGTTAGGTTAGATTAAGTTAAGTTAGGCTAGTATAGGATAGGTTAGGTTAGGATAGGTCGATAGCGTTAAAAGAAGACTTAAGACCCTGGAGGGTTCGTACCTATACCGGTGATAAAACTATGAAAAGTATATGTATACATATGATAAAAGAAGGCAGTAACATGTTATATATAAAATAAAAATAAAAAGAATAAATAATACCTTTTTAAAATTATAATTATAACATCATTGCTAAATATTGATTGATGTAAACCGAGTTGAATATTTTAGTAGCTTTAGTTAAGTGAAAGGGACACTTACCTCTGGGGGCGGTGGCTGCAGACCGGAGTTGCTGCCTGGTCGCTTGCTGCTTGCCGCTGGCGGGACGAAGCGACCGCCGTTGGAGAGCGCGGGAGCGGGCGGCCCGAGGTAGGACTTCTCGCGTCCATTCGGCATCTGGGTGGAGATGGGCGGTCCGAGGGGCGAGGATGCAGACGTCGCTGCCGCTGTGGCATTGTTTGTGGCGCTGGACGAGTTGTTGTTGTTGTTGCTGGAAGAGGACGACGACGACGTGGAGGAGGATGAAGATCTGGGCGGACCTCGAGGTGGCGCCATGCCGCTACTCGAGGGGATGTCGTTCTTCATGGGCTGGCCGGGATAACCGCCGCGTCCATTGTAGGGAGGTTTATTGTCCGCTTGCTTCAGATAGGTGGGCGGCCGTTGCTGCTGTTGATAGTGTTGCTGTTGTTGCTGCTGCTGCTGCTGTTGCTGTGACGTGGGCAGCTGGCCAGGCACCGAGGCGGATGATAATAACGATGATGATGATGATGAGGAGGACGACGAGACGGAGGAGGCATTAGCGGATAACGATGCGGTGGCCAAGCCAGCCTTATTCGGCAGCGCCTGGAGACGCGCACTCGACGCTGTCGGCGCCTGGCGATAGATCCCCACCGTGGAGGCATTCATGTAATCCCGCGCTTCGATGAACTCACCGAGGGCCGCGGTTATTTCCGCATCCGCCTCGCCGGGCGTCACTCGACGCGGCTCCGCGAATAGACTAGTCTCCCGATCGTCGCTCTGTATGCCCTGTTGTCGTTCATATTTTTCCCGTTCCCGCCTTTTCCGCCGTTCGGGATCCTCCATGCTGTTTTGGGGGGAAATGAATACGGAGTAAATTTAAACACAGTTCTCCTTTAGGTTCAGCTTGTGAGTGAACATTAAGAACATATTATGTGATTTACAAATAACAAACAAACATGACAGGCAACAACATGAACAACAACAAGAACAACAACAAACATGGCGTGACATTTGACGTGATGGTTTTTCGTTTTTACGTTTTGACGCTATGCAACACTTGACGGCAGTTTGACATGCGCTGCGCTGCTGCCAGTGCTATGTAAACAGTTTGGCATGCGTTGAGCTGCAGTCAAAATTTTTGCAAACATGGAACAGGGATGAATCAGTATGTTTTTAAGGTCCGACAGACACAAAATTTAATAAATAATGAAATAATGAATTGCTTAATTGAATAATTTTAAAATAAACAACATTTTTTTCATTTCAAATCTTTTAATAGTGCAACGTTTTTTTTATATTTTTAAAGAAGTCTTTTGAAATTCTCTTTTATCAAGGTTAATTAATAATTTAATATAACAAATTTCGATAAATTACTTTAAATTTTATTAAAAAAATATATACATTTTATAAAATTTATTTTTTAATTTGAATGAGTTTTTTTCAATATTTATTTTAAGCGCTGCTATGCTTGGCATAGACAATGCGCACTAGCTGCAAAACTTTAACAGCTTTCGGCACTGTAAGCTTTACAGTGTAAAGAAAGGCATCGCAAGAGTTTGACAGGACGCAAGCATAGTTTGATGAGCATGTGTAAACAAAAAGTCGAATTGTGGATTTCGCGCATGTGTGAGTATGTGTGTGCGTATATGAAGGAGCGTGTCTGTTGTAATGTAAATGGGGCAGCTGTTTAACATTAAATATTTGCCCAGGCACTTTGGCTTTTTGCATGTCTCATTAAAATCAACAAATTTTCAACGCACAAACACATACACGCACACATTACACTCGCACACAGATAATAGAGAATAACACCAAACAGAGAGAGGAAGAACAGATGAATGGAGTGGGGGAAGGGAGAATAGTTAAGAAAGGAAAGAGATTTCACAAAACGCAGCACAACGCACAATGCAATGGCTCTAAAACTTACTTATAATTATTGTACAAATTGTTATTGTACTGGAGTAGTTGTTGTTGCTGTTGCAGCTGCTGTTGCTGCTGATGATGTTGTTGTTGCTGCTGGTGTTGTTGTTGCTGTTGGGCCATAACGCGCGCTTTATACAAAATATATATATAGTTTTTGTTTTATTTAATTAGTTTCTCTCTTTGGCACCACGCACAACAGACACTCAAACGAGCAAAGTAAAAAAAAAAACAACGAAAAAAAAGTATAACTCAAAAAATATGTTAAACAAAAACACACACACACACAGTGACACCGAAATGAAAGCAAAACCTTGTGAGTGTGTCTGTGAAAGTGTTTATAAACGTTTGTCTGTTTTGTGCTCCTCTTCGCTCTCTCAGTCTCTCGCTCTTTGCTCTCTTTGCAATGACGGCTGCTCAAAGCGCTTAGGCTTGTGTAATTGTTGTAATTGTGCAGCGGCGACGTTTTGTTGTTGTTTTCTTGGATCTCTAACCGAATTGCGTTTGCCGTTGTTCTTGTTCTTCCTTGTGGGTTTCCACTACATGTTCACTAACAATTACGTTGTTCTGTCGCTGCGCTGCCACTGCGCTGTTTTCGTTTCGTCTGCTAAAACAGTTGGACAAGCACTTGGTTCGTTTGCAGATTTTCGTTTGCCGTTTGCAAATTATCAAATTGAGCTGCGTTTACTTTAATATGTTTGCTGGAGAGTTGCGCTTTGATTACTTGCTGTGCTGTAGGTGCATGTGTGTGTGTATGAATGTGTGTGCTGTGTTTGTATTAGTATTACGTTAAATTTAAAGTTGCAGTACCTGTGAACGAGAAGAAAAGAAAAAAACAAATTAGTTGCACTGCAAGGAGTAACACAAAACTAATTATAAATAAAAATCAAATTTAAGTTCTCAAAATACAGCAATGCTACTGCAATGTTTAAAATTTTCAAAAATTCTCCCCTACTAGCATTAAAACTAACCAAGCATTATGCACCTGCAAAAATCACGTACGCAGTTACTAGAGAAAAATATCAGCCACGCTCAGTTATGCAACTCTTGCACAAAAGACAAACAGAGACAACGCCAGCTCCTCCACCTTTCCTCATTACGGACGAAGGAAGGAAGAGACAGAGACGGAGACAGATGCAGAGACAGCGACTTGCACACACACACATGTGAAGGGATTATGAGCTTTGCTTTGGCGTCGCTCTAGCGCTGCCCACGTAGCGCGCTTTTATGTGAATGACTATCCACTACAACAGCAACAACAACAACAACGACAATAACAACAACAACAAGAACAGTGAGAGCTGTAAGCACTGTTACTGTCACATAGCAGAGCACTAACAACAAAATGGCGACTGCTTGGCTTGAAGTGCAATGCTCAGATTCACTTAACTTTGCTGTTGCCCAAAGCTGCCACAGAGAGAATGGGTTAAGCTCTGCTTTAATGAGGCGCAAGACGCAAAGCTTTAGCTTCAGCTTCAGCCAAAGGCAATGACTTAAAGCAATGACTCTTCAACTTTGTCGCTGCATTCTAAAACTTGACGTAAGTCGCGGTGGGATATTTGCACTTGTGTGCGGTGGTTCACAAAGGAACGAACTAAAATGAACTTGACAAGTTCACCTTCATCGTTCTTTTCGTTCAGTTGCTCACTTTTGGTCTTTAGTTCGTTCTTGTTCACATGTTCCATTTTTTAATAGTAGTTCTCTTGAAGTTGATTTAAAACAATTAATTCGACTTTAAAATTGGATTATGTAAATTACAGTTTCGTAAATAAGAAATACATTTGTAGTAGTAAATATACTATATCCAGTAGTATTAATATGATACTATATATTTTATCCTTCGATTATATTAGCAGCTTTCGTTTATATTTTATTTCGTGTCTTATCATTCCATAAAGAAAACAATATTGTAAATATTCTAACCAACCGCAAGATCCTTTTCTAGGAATTTTACTTTATTATGAAACTTTGCCTACTCAGTACGCTTCAAAGTGAAATTAAAATAATTTCAAATAAATTGCAAGTTGTGTGCTACAAAATCAACAGTTAAAAAGTCAGAGAACACAAACACACAAAAGCTGCCCCGAAGTAAAGACAAATGATTGTAGCTTTAGATTAAATGGCCGCACATTAAAGCTTCACATAGCTCAAATAGACACGCAGAGAGTGAAAGAGATGGATAGAGCGAGAAAAAGAGAGAGAGAGAGACAGCTAGCGACAAATATATAAATTAGGCAATAGACCCAAAAAAGAGGCAGACGAGTAGAAATAAAAATACAAAAGTTTTTGTCAAGCTCTTCTCTCGACTCTGTTGCTGACTTGTGTCTTCATTCATTCGACTGCTGCATAAACTATTTGTAAGCACTGTGAATGAATGGCATCGTCCAAGTAAGCAACTGGCAGAGAAATAAAATAATTAAATGTTTCTCTGACTTTCTGTCTGTCTCACTCTCTCTCTCCCTCCCTCTCTCTCTCTCTCTCTCTCTCTCTCTCTCTCTCTCTCTCTCTGTGTTTTTGGAGATGGCCAACAAAATTTATAAGACAAATAAATTTTAACAACCGAGCAGCATAAAAACAACCCAACAGCAACAGCAGATTTGTGGTTCACTCTACTCTTTTACAACCCTTCTCCCTTTTCCGCTCTCCCTGTCTCTGTCTCGCTCTGGCTGAAAAAAGGGTCAACATTGTGCGTCCGCTGTCGTGTGCTTTGTGGGGTTTTGTGACCAGAAAATTAATTTCACCGACACGTTTTTCATGCCAAAAATAAAAACGCACAATTTCTTGTCATAAATAAAAGTGTGTTGCATACGTCAAGGCATCATTTCAAAATGAGCTAAAAACTGTACCGAGCAACTCTATAGATCCCCCTTTGGGTAAATAATTTCAATTGCTTAAGAAAAATTCACTTTAATCTATACAAATTACTTGCATTAGCATTAAGACTGTAAATAGGAAGTAGCTTCTTAAGAAACTCCGATGTGTAGGACAGTATTTTGTTGAATCAGTCAAGTTTAGTATTTTTTTGTGTGGTATATTTTTTTTGGGAACACTTTACTTGAATAATATTTACTTATATTTCACAAGTGATGGAATTAAGTGAGAAAGTTGTTCATAAACTCAGATTAAGAAAACTATATATGAAGTTAAATTTCAAATGCAAAATACAGAGCAATGTAAAAATATTCCCATTATTACATAAAATATTAAGAAAAACAAAATACAATACATAATAAAATATATTTAAGGCAAAATATATGTATATTAACAGATTCTTATAATATGAACCAATAGTTTGAAATTGCAAGAAATAATTTGTAATTAATTTCCTAGACATTTACTAGTAATAAACTAATTTGAAACAATTCAAAATTAATTATAGTCACAAGAAAGTGAGCATTTAATGCCTGCAAATAACAATGCATTAAATGTAAACATAATATAATCATTGTGAGATATCTGAGAAGACGCTTCTGCCAACACAGACTATGAAAATTAATCACATTTCATAAATAAGGATTGCTGTTGCAACATCAGCATATCACAGAGAGGCAATGTAGTATCTCGTTTGCTCAGCTGTTGCTGCTTTCCTGTTTCCATTCCTTACTCTCTCCCTTACTCTTTTCCTTCCTCTTTCCCTTCCTTTTACCCTTCCTCTTCCCCTTCTTTTGTTCCCTTCCCTTTTAGCAGTGTTCTACGTAAATTATATTGAGAAACTTCAGTAAAAACTTGTGAGCTTAAGCATTTTCAATTTTCTCTGCATTTTTGCCTCCCTCTCTTTCACACATGTCTATTTATTTACTTTGATTCGTTTTTGCTTCGACGTTTTTTCTTCCTCTTTTTGTTTTCTTCTTGTACCAGGCAGTCAACAAGAGGCACAAATATGATGACGAGGTGGCGCAGTTGTTTACCGTTAGCCTCGCCTCGCTTCGTCTCTTTTTCGTCTCGTTTCGCTTCGTTTCGTTCTTTTGCCTACTTATGGGAGCCGTCTCTGATATCACATCGTGTGTTGAGGGGGAAAGGAGGGAGGGAAAGGAGGGAGGGAAAGGGAAGGGAAGCTATGGCAAACCACAGCGACGGCTTCTTCCTGAGACTCGGGCATATGTTATGAATTTTATGCAAATATGTTGCGGCTGAAACGCCTCTCGTTACCATTTCCCTCCCTTCCCCCTCTCTCACCCCGTTCTCTGTCATGCTTCGCAACTGTGTTCGCCTGACATGCATACAAAAACAAAAACAAAAGCAAAAAAAATGAAGAGAAAAATCGAAGCAAATTCGATACGTTGTCTGATTTCTTTGGCAGTGTTTGCAATTTTTTAAACGCTTAAATAAGCTTTGGGAGGCGCTTTAAACTGTAAGTCGCGCAATTTATCAAGATATTCTCACTGACAATGTTTGCCAAAGGTAAATTGCCAACTAAATACATAGTTACATAGTATTTTTATTTGATTTGAGTATTGAGTAGTCAATTTTATATTGATTTTAGTTTAGTTCATACACAATATTAATAAAATGTAAGTGAAAAAGTCTTTCCGAAAATAAAATCGATCACTGTTTTTCAATTACAATTAACTTTCTTATGATTACAATGCAAGAAAATTATTATAAAACTCAACTTAAATACAGAACTGAAGACAATAAATTTATTTTTATTTTATTTGAATTATTTAATTAGGTTTTATACTTTTTCAAAGTATTCTCATAGAAATAGGCACGAAAGTCTATCTAAACTGGTTTTTTATTTTAGTTTATTTTGCAAGGTATTCACATATTATATAATATTATCCAAAAGTAGGCACGAACTAATCACTAATATGATTCCTTTTCCTTTCTTTATTATGAAGAAGGTAAATTCAAGTGAATTAATTCCTAAAACTTAACATATTCTTGCTGAATTTAATTTCTTTATGTTCAAATCAAACCGAATTTTATTTTATTACACGAGAGAAGCAACGAATTGTGAACAACTTATATAGGCATGTTTTATACTTTATTTATTTTAATTTAATTTTAAAATATAAAAATAATATAAAAATAAATGTAGCCAACTTTTTATGCGACCTTCACATTTCCAAGCACAATTATTTCTTCGTCGTCAAGCTAATCAAAATGTGTTTTGATAATTGATGAGATTTTTTCATTTTATTTTATAGTCACCACTATTATTTCATTACTGTGCGAAACGCAAATTGCAGCATGAAAAGCTGGTAAGTTATGCTAGAGAGAGAGAGAGAAAAGAAAGAGAGAAGGAGAGCGAAAGGTTTTGTTGGGCTCATCATGAATCATTTAACAACTTGTTCAAACATTAAATAACACATGAGAATCCTTTTAACCAGGCAAAGCTGAAGCAGAAGCAGAAGCCTTGGCAACTTGTCGGCATACAAAATTCAATTCAATTCAATGTAATTCAAGGGAGCGAGCGAACAAACACACACAAGGAAGGGAAGAGAAGAGAAGAGACTAGGACACACACAGGACACAGAGCGTAGGTCGCAGTCGCAGAATACAGAGCCAAGAACACATGCGACTAATTTTATATTCATATGCATATTTAGACTAACTACCGAGCACAAGGCAAAGCACAAGCAGAGCCGGCGAGGAGACTCAGAGAGAGAGAGAGAGAAGAGAAAAATCGAAAGAATTAGGTAAGTGAAGGAGAGAGAGCGTGTGAAGCAAACCAAACCAACCAGGCAAACCTCAAGCAGTGAAGAAGAAGAGAAGGAGGAAGCGGAGGAGAAGGAGGAAAACGAAGACGACTTCATGCACATTGGCACGCCTAATTTATAACACAAAAGTCTACTTAACTCCCCAATGGGAAATACAAGCAGCAGGCAAAGCTCAGTCCTCAGTCCTCAGTTCTCAGCCACGCTAAGCCGCCAAGTGTTGAACACACACACACACTAAAGGTGCGATAGAGATAGCAGGTGCAAAGGAGAGAGGGCAGTCTAGATAACTGTATAGATAGATAGTGCGAATAAGGTAGAGATGGGCACGCAACAAATTAACCTGTATACAAGTCTATTTTGCATGGCAAAGCACAAATATTGTGGATGCTAATTGAGAGTTGAACTTGCTAGCGAATTTGGCAAAAATAATAATCACAATATTGCTACCAAAATTCATTAGAATAGAAATCTGCTTTCTAAATTCATAATTATCATAAATGTAGAATGGCAAAAATAATAAATACTTTATGGAAACAGCATAAAATATTTGTACACAACTTTATATTTATAACTTTCTCATACTTTTTATAATTTTAGAATAGCACAATACAAATTAAAATATCTCATGTTGATACCATATTTAGAATTTTCCCCAAATTGATAATTGGTTGTACTTTCCATTTTAAGCTTTAAATAAATTATCATAAATAAAGTATCATAATATTTTGAATTTTCTCATTTTCTTTTCAAATTTAAAATAATTTATAATGGCAAAATAAATAAATACAATTTAAATTGAAAGAGCTGCTCATGCTGATATATTTGGTATTTCCCTAATATATAATTTTATAATTTGTATGTACTTTCTATTTTTGAATTTAAGCAGATTGACATAAATTGAGACTGAACCCGCAATCCATTTTGAATAAACGCAAAACAGTGTGGTAGTATTCTTAAAATATACCATAACAATACTGAAATATATTAAAGGTTATTTTTAGTATATTCATTTGTTAATACATACAAAAATATACCAGATTGTCAGCCACAACAACTAAGTGGGAGTTTTTCTACTGTAATTTGTTTTGAATAATAATATAGTATATCATAAATAGAATAACACTAATAATTTAGAAAATTCTCTCTCTTCCCATTTTGACATTAAATAAATTGAAACAAAGTGATAATGACAAAAGTAATTGTAATAATAAAATTCAGTAACAATTTAATATTTTGTAATAAAAATATTTTTAATGTCAACCCTCTCTATTTGATGTTAAATAAATGTTATAATAAATTGCTAATGGCATACAAAAGTTATTCATTTTTTTTTTTTGGTTTTTTAATAGAACTTAGATGTTAGTTAACATAAGTAATAAATTGAAAGTCAAGTTCAGGGCTCAACTCGTCGACATCTAATAAAGTTCACCGTGGAAGTTGCATGATAAACAGCAACTTGCAAGTTGTGCGCAAGTTTTGTCAAAGTATAAAAATCATAAGCACAATAATCAGAGTACACATAAATCAAGAGCAAAGAGTACAGAACGTTCCTTTTGTCGTGTCGTGTCACGACACGCGAAATGCGCATCGCTAAAAGCGACGCTAGTTGGGCAGTGCATAAACAAAAGGCGAAGCATGTGAGCAGGAATTGCCCAAGCTGTCTGTCTGCCCTTCGTCCTACTCTCTGTCTGTCTGTCTGTCGCAGTGTGTGTTTGTGTGTGTGTGCGTTCTATGTGTCTCTGTCTGTGTACATGGCCAGGATTTATTATCAAATGGGCGCCATAGACTAACGACCATAGCCACAGAGTTCCAAACCCACAGCGTTTGTTTCTCCTGCCTGCTCCCTTTTCCTGCTGCCTTCCTCGATGCTTTCCTTTGCCTGCACAGAGAGTCAACAAATTTTATGGCACTCATTAAACTTTCTTTCAGCAAAGTGCGGCGTATAGACAACGACAACAACGACGACGACTGAGGGACTGACTACGGCTCGAATTTCTATTTCTATTTTCTATTCGTATTGCAATTGTGCGGGGATCTGGAGACTCTTTCTCTCTCTCTCGCTCTCTCTTTCAGTGTTTTGTCTGGTTAATTCATTTCTTTAAATGTGCCTCCATTTCTCATTACCTTGCTCATTGTGAATTAAATTTAATTAATTTGCTCAGCATTAGCATTGATGCGAGACTATAAAATCAATCTGACATCGCAGTGGCCAGAAGCGCATTCATCGCATCAACTTGAGAGTAGTTAAACTGTTGATTGTTATGCTCACAGCATTTACACCTTGGCATTTAGTTTTAGATTTGCTTAATTTGAAAAGAAAAGAACTCACATTTAGATTTGCTTGATTTGATTTGAAAAAAGAAGTCTGCTTGGAGGTGTGTGTAAGTTGTGGCATATAAATAAAATTCGTATAGAAATTCTAAAGTTTGATTATCTTTTTTTAGGCATTTTAACTATAATTGATTACTTTAAAAACTTGAAATTTAAGGCGTCTGCAGTCAATTAAGAAAACTCAAACCTCTTAAAATAAAACTACAATACAAAAAGTTGTTTAAACAAACGAAAAACAACAAGTGAGAAAATCTCTTGCAATATTTTTTCAGGGAAAAATGTAAATCAAAAAAGTGTTGCCTACTTTTGTGGGCTTTAGAATCTTGTGGAAATTAAACAACTAATAATTGAAGTAGGTTAGAATAAGAACACTAGACAACTACGTAAATTTTAAAAGAGACAAAATCGATAGTGAATTTTCACATGTATTAAATAAATCAAAACATATGAACATACAAAACAAGCCATTAAAATACATCAATTAATTCCAAAAATGTTTGTGTGAAAAATCAAATATTATATTGCATAGTTTCCGTTTTACATTCTAATTGACTGGCTTTAAAGCCACTTTCGAATGCAAAATGTACTCAATTAAAAATCATAAATTTTAACTGCCTTTTTGCCAATTTGTTAACCAACTTTAAAGTCGCAAGTTAAAGCCATAAAATGCAATCAATTTCCTGTGCAGCGGCTGAAAGAATATCCTAGATGAGCTCTCTTTCTCTGTCTCTTTCTATGTCTCTTTCTCTGCTTCTCTTTCTATGTCAAGCCTGCTTTATCTGACACTTATCTATTATCTAGAGCCGCACACGCTGCTTATCTAGGGCTGCAGCAGTTACTGCTCCCTGGTTGCTCACAGTCTCTCTCTCTCTCTCTCTCTGCATTTTTTTTCTGCCTTGTCCGGCTGCGTTTTAACATCCTTTCATTCGACGAGCATCCTTCTCGCCTTCCACCTGGTTGGCTGACTCTCCTGCTTAGGCTACATATTGATGCTGACGCATATTTCCTGCTTCATTACTAGCAACACCGTTGCCATAAAGTATGCAACACGAGCACGAACATACAACGCGACAAATGCTCAACTTGCAGCAGCCCGACAACAACAAAAAAAAAATAGGGAGAATAATAAAAAAAGAAAACTGCAATGCGTTTTTTTTTGCCCGCTTCTCTCTATTTATCTCCCCTTCTCTTCTCTAATTCATTCTCTCCCTCTCTCCATTTCTCTGCCAGTTCATTCCACCTGGCGTTGGCTTTTAACGAGCCGTCGCCATCGTCATCGACATCGCACCCACATTGTCATCCCCTTGTCCTTCTCTTTTGCTTCTTCTTTCTCTCCTGTTTAACGTCGCTGTCGCTGTCAATGCTTTGGCTTTCGCTTCGGTAAGGCAAGCAAGGACCTCCTGCAGCAAGGCTCAAGCTCAAGCTGACTTGGTCACTTTTTGTTTGTTATTCTTCCCTTGACTTTCCTTATGCTCAGCTCTTCTCTTCTCTCCTCCTCTCATTCTCATTTCTTTTCGCCCCCATTTGCTTGATTTTCTCATTGCTGCGTTGTTATACCCTGTAGACAGCTTGAGAAGTTGAGAAGCGTTGACAATCAACAGTCACTAGTCAACAATCAACAAGAAAAGAATGGAATATTGTGTTACTAAGTAATTTTTTACTTCATTCAATTTTGATTGATTTGATTGACAAGTAAAACACTTTGAGAAATTGTTTCTATTAATAATAATCAGAAATCAGAGAATTTAAATATTTAAGCAATCAACCATTTATTTAATCAATAAATTGAATCAATCAACCATTTATTTCATGTTAAACTGGATTGATTGATTGTTGGCTTGATTGATGGCCTAGTACAATTTTTTTGTGAATTGATTTAACATTTAATAATAAAAAGAACTTATTTAAAATTGTAATACTTTAATTCAATATTTAAAAATTAAACATGTTGATTGATTGCTTGATTGATGTCAATGTTAAATGAAAACTTATCGAATCAACCACCAATTGAAAGTAAAGCCAAGCTATGTTAATACTAAAATTTTCAGATTGCTGAATGAATAAGTTGTTTATAAGTGATTGAGTCAGTCACAGATTGACGTGTTTTATTTATCTCTATCTATCTATCTTTTGCTTTTGGTTGTTTAACAATTTAAAACTATTGAATGTATGTAATGTGTGACTCAGTCATAGATTGAAGTGCTATCTCTATTTTTATTCATAACGTTTTTTTGGGTGATTGAACGATTCGACCACTGATATTAAATAAAAGTTTTCCAAAAGTCTATTCACTCAAATAAACGTAACAAAATGATTGATACAATGATTGAATAAGTTGTTCATAACAATTGTTGTATATATCAGTCACAGATTGACGTGTTATATATCTCTCAATCTACAACTTTTGCTTTTGTGCTATGTAATGATTGACTCAGTCATAGATTGAAGTGCTTTCTCTATTTTTATTCATAACATTTTTTTGGATGATTTCACGATTTAACCATTGATATAAAATAAAAGTTTTCCAAAGTCTACTCTCTCAAATAAAAGTAACAATTGATCGAATGATTGATTGATTGACAGTTTATTCCATTCTCCTCTATTCAGCCCCTTTTTTTGTATTTTGAAATTAAAGTATAGAAACTTTTTGTATTCGTGACAACTTGCGACTCCCTTTTGCACACACTTTTTCACTTTCTTTGCTCCTTTTGCTATCCCATCGTGAATTGCGCCATCTCTAGGGTAGCTCCTCCTCTCATTGTTGCTGTTGCTGTTGTTATTGTTGCCCAGCGGCTTGATTTGATTAAAATGATAATAGTTTTTGGGATTTAACTTAAATTGATGTGGGTTAGTTCGACCAACATCGTCCCCCTCTCGCTTCCCTTCGCCACCAAAGAAAATCCCTTAGTTCACAGCCCCGAAAAATAACCCCACCTGAGACCTCGTCTCCCTTTGTCACCCCCCTTCCCCACCCACTGCCTTTTCCCTTTGCGTTACTTTTGCTCATTTCCTTGCAGCAAATTGGGAAATTTTAAAGAGCACACAGCGAAAAAAAAAAGAACGACGAATAAAAGCAAAACCAAGTGGAAGAGGAAGCGCAAAGAATAACTGCAACATAAAAATTCCATTAATAAAATTGCATAAAAATTTGCTGCATTTCTTCTTCTTTCATTTCCCCCCTTTCACTTTATGTATTTTGTATTTTGTGTTTTTTTTTTTTGGCATCTTCTTGTGGCCTCTTTTTAGCAAAATTATTGTGGCCACTGTTTGTCCTTCGAGAACTGGCCTAAAACATGTCTAAAAGGTTAGTGGGCTTAAATGGCCTAGCCAACAACTCGTCGCTTGCTTCTCCTCCTCCTCCTCCTCGCTTTTGCCATCCAAAACTTTAAGGGCCACGTGTCGGTGGTGGCCAAAAGCAACCGCTAAAGCGCGCCGCCCACAAACTGAAACCACATAGTACATGGAGGGAAGAGGGAGGGGGAAGGGCGAAAGGGAACTAAGTTCGCCTCCGGGCTGCGGTTAACCGTCGTCATTTTGCACCGAGCCTGAAGCCTGAAGGCGGCAAGGAACCGGACGAAGCACTTCTGTTCTTCTCCTGTTGCTGCCTGATGAAGTGCAAATTCATTAAATAATCATTTTTAAGACCAAAACCGAACCGAGTTCACTTTGAAGTCATTTTCATTCAACGCAAACTTTAAAATAAACAAACAGCTTTTTTTGGCGCCATTTTAATTTTGTTTTTTGTCAGTTTGTTAATTCTTTTACTGGTAAATTGAAAAAAGAAAATACATATTACATTAAATTTACATTTGTGAATTTGGCATCCAAATTTATTCAATGGAAATGGTTCGTTGACAATAAGTCAATAACATGTTAAATAACTATTTGGCCCTAGTTAAAAAGGTAAAAATAGCTAAGCTAAGATAAACTAAACATTGCAAAAATGAAAATAAAAAAATGTAAATTTTGTATTGCGTCAATTTAGTTCATATCACGTTATAAAGTCTTTTATAAATGTTCCCAATTTCAAAAATAAATTTATAAATAATATAAATTCTACTTTATGCTACTTGAATTATTATTTATGTATGCGAACATCACTGAAAAAAGCTCTACAAATAGAAAAAATGCAATTCATTTAGATATTGTTATTAGTGGAATTTAATATCTCCAAATATTATATAAAAATGTTAAAGGTAAACAGTGCGTATACGTATTTTCAATAGTTACACTAAAATATTGTAATTTCTTGAATTTAATCGCCAACTATTTAATGCAAATATTTACAATTGTAAATAAATTGTAAGCATTGACTTTATACAAATACAGCTTAACGCATACTGTGCGTATACGTATTGTTTTGAGTACTGCGCATTACGTATACGCACGCAAAAACGAAAATGCTGCATGTTAACTCATAAAATAACAGTTTAAATTTAAATTGCATTTGTTTAAGCGAGCGTTCGCAACAACAATAACAACAGCTGGCTCATCAAAAGCTTTAAACTACACTTTTCACTGTGCGTTACAGTTTGACAGCCATTGTGCGTCTGCGGTTTGCTTTTACAAACTTCAAACTGTAAATTGGCAACTAATTGCTGACCACTGAAATGAGAAAAAAAATTGTCAACTACAGTGCTTGCCAAACTTTTGCTTAACGTTGTACGAGTTATCACTGTTGTTGTTGTTGTTGCTCTAGTTGTGTGTGTTGCCTTGGCTACATTTGAAATAAATGTGTCCAAAAAAAGTTTTGTTTCGAGTTTTATACTTTTATCTACTCACTGGCAAACTGTACTCTTGCCCTCTCACTCTAACTCGGCGAAACACATACAACACACATTGTCTGCGTCTTTATACATTCTTTTTTTTCGCCTTGTTGCGTTTCCTCTTCCACTTCAAATATGTATGTTTGTGTGTGTGCTTGTGTAATCTATATTATAACATGTTTTTCAAACCCCACCTCCGCACCTACTGTGCGTCCTTTCTCTTCTTCTTTGCTTCTTACTCTTCGCTCAGACAAAAAAGTTCACTTTGATAGTTGGTAAATTTTTTGGCGCTTTGCGTTTGCTGCTCGCGCTCTATCTCTGTCTCGCTCTCGCTCTGCTGACGTCGCCTCGCTGTTTTTGACAACTTATTCGTGCGTCGACGGCGGCGTCGACGTCAGCGCTGCTGGCGTTCGCCTCGCATGTGAAGTTGTTTGTCTGACTGCGCTTCCTCTCTTTCCCTCTCTCTTCGTTGTTCCCTTTGCCACGCAGTTAACTGTTTTTGTATTTCTCTATCTCAATTGTGCTGCGTTTGGCAACATGTGAATTCGTCTGTCTGTCCGGCTGTGTGTGTCTGTATGTATGTATGTTTGTGTGTGTACAAGTATTTGCTGTCTATTGCGCTCTCGCTTGCTCTGATGCCGGCCGGCTTTTGTGTTTGCCTCGAATTAAATTCGTTTCTTTTTTTCTCGCACTTAAATTGTTCTAAGGGTCTATTGATTGATCTGAGTGCTTTAGCGGGGAACGTGCGGAGAGGGGGAAAACTGTGTTTTACGGCTCTCTGCTTGAATGTAATTTTGAACTTTGCTAAGTTGAGAATGCGAATGCCAATGAATCGAATAAAACTAGAAAATTACAAGTTTAATAAAAGCGAATCGCAAGCTAAAACCATTTGGTGGTCAACTAATTAACAGTGTGACCAAACGCCAATAAATTGAATAATGTTGAAACGAAAGGAGATGGAAGAAAAAACGAACATTTATGAAAAAAATCCTAAGACATTTATAAAGTATTTTAAATTTGAATCTATTTAAAACATTGAATGAATTCGAAAAGCAAAATAATAATATAATAAAAAAAGAGTATTATTTATACATTTAATTAAAATGTAAAAAATAATAATAATAAAATAATATAATAATAACAATAAAATAAAAAAGGAAAATACTATTTTGTTAAAATGTAATAAGATATTTCAAAAGTATTCCAAATTAAAATACATTTAAAACATTAAATATTCTAAAAGCAAATTAATAATATAAAATAATAAAAAAAAATTATATTCTTTATACATTTTATTAAATCGTAAGAATTAATAATAATAAAAAATAGAAAAAAATATTTTTAGAAAATGGTTTTATATATATTTTGTATTCAAAATGAAAATGAAAATTAAATTCATGTTTGTTTTTTCTTTTCTTTATTGCATAATGCATATGTAAATGTGTTAGTAAGAAACTCTTTGATTAAAACGAACTGACAAATAAAGGAACTCTAATCGATCATATAATTCTAAGAAAGTGGGTTCAATCTAAAATAGCATAAAACTAATTTGCCAACTAAATAGACGACTTTTATTTGTTTCCCCTGTTTTAGAGGCAAGAAACAACCCTTGCTTAAGGGACGTACATGAAAGGCAGGCAAATCAATTACGTTAATGAAAACTGTTTAGTTATGCACAACAGCTACTTGACTATGCACTTGACACTGCCAGACAGAGAGAGGGCGATGCCAGAAAGAGAGAGAGAACGAGATGGAGATACATGAAATTTTGGCAAAGTTAAATTCTTTGACATTGGGTCCCCAGTTGGCATGCATATCTTAGAGGAACGGAGAAAGGACGAAGAAACGAAGGAGCGAAGGACTTGCGTCCTTTTTGTGTGTGTTTCCGTTTTGCGCCTGCTGGATTATTGAGTGTTTCATAAATAATGAAGTCGTGACATGTGTAAATGTTGAATATTTTATGATATTTATTAAACAACTTGCAAGCCAAATTCCTTTCAAGAAGGACGCACAACAAAAGAGAGAACGAGAGAGAGAGAGAGGCGAGTCCTTGGAATGTTTTGTTGCCTTTTGACCACAAATCGCGCCACTGTCAGAATAGAAGATGTGCTAATTTGTCTTTGCCGCTTGTTGCGGCATAATTAAAGCGAAAAGCCTTGAGGGGCATGAGAAATGTGGCAGGCAAACGTAGCTAATAAATTATTGCCACATTTACTTGCAACTCACTTCAACTAACTATAAAATATTTCGCTTTTTCATCGCGCTGCGCAAAACTTTCAACAACTTGCCAACTGTCAGATGCAACAACAACAACAACTGAGAGTCGACAGCTTCGATGACGGCAATCGAAAGCGTTTAATCAATTAAGTTCAATTTAATTGTGAAAATCACAAAAACGTGTCGAACAAACAACTCTCAATATATTCAACACAATTATCGAGAATCGCTGAAGAACACACAAAACAAAACACAAAATTGCAACCAGAGAATTGAAATCATTTGCATTGCAACAATTATTCAACTGTAAATGCTCACGGCTTTACTCAATATCAAATTACACCCGATAATAAGATTTGCTTCATTAACCCAATTATTTTTCCGATGGCAAAAGAGATTTTGCTACTAGAGCTTAAAAGAATTCGTCGAGGAAAATGTATCTTAATCGGATTGATAACAAGTAAGAAAGCTGCAGTAGAGTGTGCTCGACTGTGAGATACCCGCTACCCATTTTGAATAAAAGCAAAATATTGCAGTATTATTTTTATAATATACCAAAAATACTTTAAAAATACTAAAAATATACAAAATAGTATATTTGGTATATCGATATAGTACCACATTAAAAATATACCATAGGCAATATACCAGATTGTCTGTCAGACGGACAAACGGACATGGCTAGATCGTCTCGGCTGTTGACTCTGATCAAGAATATATATATTTTATGGGATCGGAGATGCCTCCTTCTACCTGTTACATACATTTCCTGCCGGCACGAAGTTACAAGTTATAATTATACTCTTATTAACTTAATCAAGTTGTTTTTAAATTTGCTAACCAAAAAGCTGTCAGCATATATATTACTAAGAACTCATTCCCATTGTCGTTTTGAAAATATTCGAGCATAATTTCGAGTACTTCGGAGATTGACCCCACTGTCAACACGCACCTAAAAGAAATTGAAAACAATGTTGTTGTCGATGGGTCTTCAAGGAGAAGCTGCTTGGAGCAAACAGAACAGAACCTATTGAACAGAAAAAAGTACAGACGATCATCCGACATTGAAATGTCTTCTCATCCGACATTGAAATGTCTTCTGCCGATAGAGAATCTAGGCCGAGACTCTAGGTTATCGTTACTTGACCTCTCTCGTTCAGATCTATTGAGCGGAATCCACATCCGCTTCAGACATTCAATGACTTTAGCGAAATAACGAAATTCAGTTCCAAATTCATTTTGTTTGCGGGCAGTCGAAACATTTAAAATGGGCAGAATAAAATTTGACGGAGTTTTGTTACTGATGGTCCTTCAAATATTCTTGGTGGCTACAACAACTGGAGATGAAGTGAGATCAAAGTCATAATACTAAGAAGAATAAAGAGTGATTAAAGTGTTTACTTTTTCTTCCTATCAGACGTATGAATCAGACCAAAAAACTGTCAAACCGTTGCTCGATATTATTAGACAGCTCAGAAATAAGTTAGAACAAAGTGAAACTAAGGAAAAGCAGATAAGTGAATTAAATTCTGATCTTATGGAAAAATATCATGAAATTGTAAGAATTCATGAAACATTCATGAAGGAGGCAGCTCTATTAAATGAGTATAAAAACAAAGTAATCAAAGGGGAAAACCATTTGCAATTGTGTCAAAATAAAGTTGATAAATCTGAATCTGAAATTAATTCTAAACAAAATATTATTCTTAAATTAAAAGAACAACTAACAGATAAATCCACCAACTTAAAAAATTGTCAAGTTCAATTAAAATCTCTTGATTCTACATTAATTGAAAAAGGTAAAAATATAAAAGCTCTTAATTCTAGATTAATTGAAAAAGATGAAAATATAAAGAGATTGAGTGAGAATATTAAAAGTAACAAAGAACATCAGAAAACACTTGAGTTGGAATTAGAGAAGAGTAAATCTATAATAATAAAGCATGAAAATGATATTCAGTTATGTCGTTTAGAAAACAACAAATTAAATAGGACATCAGAGAACATTAGAGAAGAACAGAAAAAGATTCAATTGAAATTAAAAGAATGTGAAACTAAGCTTAGTCAATCTGAATTAATTCCCACAACATGCATCCCTTTCGGAGAATATCCGGGAGTTCATCAACTCAATGTCTCTGGCATAGGTTTATTCAAAGTTTTATGCGATAGTCAGTTAGCTGGTCCTGGATGGATTGTAATACAACAACGAGTTGGAGGAAAAGAGAGTTTCAAGAGGGATTGGGCAACGTATCGCAAAGGTTTCGGTTCTTTTGGAAGTGATTTCTTTCTTGGATTAGAGAAAATCCATCGTATCACGAGCTTGCAGCGTTTCGAACTTTACATACATTTGGTTGATGAGAATGGAAGTACGTTCAACGCTCGTTATGACGACTTTAAAATATCTGATGAAGATAATGGATATGCACTGAGTTTGGGTAAATTCAATGGAACTATTGAGGATAGCATGAGATACAATGAAAACATGAATTTCTCAACATTCGATCACAACAACGACAAAGATGATAATGTTAATTGCGCAGTCTGGTTTAAAAGTGGCTGGTGGTACAAAGCTTGTTCTGATTGGTAAATATTGCAAATTTTTATTTTCGAAGGAATACACATAATTATCGATTTTTTTTTTGTTTCTTATGCAGTTATTTAAATGCACCATATGGGCCAAAACTACATTGGTGGAACGGTCATAAGCACATTTTACTTAAAGAAGTTAAGATGCTAATTCGCCCCAAAGAAGCGATGAAGAAATGATAAACTGAAAAGCTGAAATTCCCATATTTGACTCAATTATGTAATCATTTATATATAATTGGTGCATAAAGAAATTACGTTCTGAATTTAATTTACGTTTTGATGTAGCAAATTTCAATAGAGGTACAAATACTTAAAAGTCAGTAAACTTATGATTATCCTGTATATATCCTTTCAGTCGAACCTTGAATATTAATGTAATTTAAGAAATAATCTTCACATATTCGTTTCTTATCTAAACATAAATGATGCAGTTTATTTACAAATAATACATCAAAAATTTTGTTTTTGCAACATCAGTTGATGGAGAGGTAATAATAATTACACAAAGCAGTGTATTATAGTGGGTGCTATAAGTGTATTTATTTTCTTCTTATTCATCTCTCTAGAATTCGACAAACAAATGGAAGAACAGCCGGATTTACAACTATACAAGTAAGAAAGCTACAGTCGAGTGTGCTCGACTGTGAGATACCCGCTACCCATTTTGAGTAAAACCAAAATATTGCGCAACAGACAGACATGTGTAGATCGTCTCGGCTGTTGACGCTGATCAAGAATATATATACTTTATAGGGTCGGAGATGCCTCCTTCTACCTGTTACATACATTTTCTGCCGGCAGAAAGCTATAATACCCTTCTACCCTATGGGTAGCGGGTATAAAAACTACCAATAAAATATAAAATTTATATTAATACCATTCAATTAAATAACATTCATCAATCAATCTACTAATTATGAAATATATTTTCAAGTTCGTTTCCAACTTAGCATTTGTGTAGATTAATCACATATTTATTTAGTTATACAAATCGGAAATTAATCTAGATTGAACATTATATTTTGTTAGCCTCTGAATTCATCAATCAACTACTCAATCAAGTAATCTAACTACTCAAAAAGAAAGCAATCAGTTATTTTTGCTCAGTTTGACAACTTAGAATCGACTCATTTTCCTAGTCTCTCAATCAATCAATCAACTCAATCAGTTGTTCAACTAAACATTCAATAAGGTAAATCCATCAATTTTGTAACCCCCAACTTTTAATCAATCAGTACATCAATCAAACATTATACAACAATCATTCAATTGCAATCATTATAATTGTAAGGTGCTTCAATCAATACATCAATCAACTGCTTAGATCCCACTTTAATATCTTATTGTAATAAATCAAAAGTAAGCCATATTTAAAATGATCTCTAAAATGGTCCTTAATCAGCTTTCTTTGTTATTATCTTTCAGAGCATCAATCAACTATTTAGTTATTCATCAATCATTCTATTAAGTCCATCAATCAACTGCATTCTTTCCAAAGCTCTAACAACTATTTGCAGTAAATATATCGTTATAGAAATTACTATTTCAACAATCAGAAAATATTGTTTGAACACGTTGCAATTATTTCGCTGATTTAAATGAAATCGTTTCGACTAGCTGAGTGAGATGAGATGAGATGAGAAGAGAAGAGAGAGAATTGCATTGTCAGAGCTTATTGTCGGACAAAACTCCTGTGCGAAAATAAATCGACGCTCCATTTAACGCGATTCATTAGCACGTTTCGAATTCATAGAGAAATTGCCCCTCGGTTGAAATATATGTTCGTCTCTGCCACATTCATTACAAGGGAGAAACACAGAGCGAGAGAGAAGAAGCGAGTGCAATAACCGAAGCTCTTCTCAGTGAACACAATTGCAAATAAAACATTTGCAACAACTATGCAGACAAGGGGGATAAATACAAAGTGAATGAGAGAGTGAGAGAGAGAAGCGGTGTGCTTACCTCTTTCCTTCCCCTTTCCAACATTATTTCATTACCTCATTTTGAAATTTTTGCCATTTGCAATTTGAGTTTTTGCCATTGCATTCGCTTGTTTGCTTCACGCTTAATTATCTTTGTCCGCTGTCCGTACAAAACTCGCTTCTCTTCTCATTTCATTTCATTTATTTTTTTTTTTTTTTTGTGTAAATAAAGCTAACTTTAATGCCTTTAAACTGGGCACAAAACTACGATGCATTTATTATGCCCTTCTCCCTTCCTCCGTGCAACAATCTGGCAACCACACACAGAGTACTTTCTCACTCTCCCCATCCCCATCTCTTTCTAACGCACACTTTGAGTGACTCTCATTCATGCTGTCTGCTTTGTCAGCTCCCCTCTTTCGCCCCCTTCTTCGTGTTTCATTGTTCGCGTCCTGCGTGTGGCGCCAAAATGTCCGCATAACATTGTTATACCCACTGTGCAGCAGCACATCATAACGGGTTATACTCTCCTTGCACTAAAGTGACAAAAAGCTCCTTCGTCTTTCACACTCATTTCGTGCTTTGCTTCTATGCTTCACATTGGTTTATCTATCAGCAACAGCTTAATTCGCAAGCGAAGCAAAAGCTTAAGAGAGCGCTTAACTTTGTATTACAATTTTTACTGCTTGTTGGATTCTCTTAGTATTGTTGGAGATCACAAATGAAAAGGATTGACTAGAATTGTATTTATCGATGAATTAGTTAATCGTAAACTTTGATAAATAATATAATAAACTAAATCAAAATAGTTAATTAGTTAAGAGCTGGTTTGCTTCAATGCTTCACATTGATTTATCTATCAGCAACAGCTTAATTCACAAGCGAAAGCTTAAGAGAGCGCTTAACTTTGTATTACAATTTTTACTACTTGTTGGCTTCTCTTAGATTTGTTGGAGATCACAAATGAAAAGGATTGACTGGATTTATATTTATCGATTAAATAAATATAAATAATAAATAATATAATAAATTGTATCAAAATAGTTAATTAGTCAAAGACTGCTTTGCTTCAATTTTTCACTTTCATTTGTGTGGCAGCAACAGCTTAATTCACAAGCGAAGCGAAAGCTTAAGAGAGCGCTTAACTTTGTAATACAATTGGGGTTGCTTGTTGGATTCTCTTAGATTTGTTGGAGATCATAAATGAAAAGAAATGAATTCGGATTAATTTACCGATAAATTAGTTAATCGTAAAGCCTCGCAAATAACATAGACAACTTTATCAAAATAGTCAACTAGTTAATATAAATATTTGAATATAAATATTTATTATAACCACAATTCAATTTATACAATTAGCATTAAAACTAGTAAAACAGTCAGCTTTATCAATAAAGCGATATTTATATTTCTTGAGTTAGTTTTAGTTAAGGCTTTCCTTGTTTTACAATTTTTGTTTTAAATGAACAAATACTTTAATTGACAACAAGAACAGCAATGAAAGAATGTGCTTTACATGCATGTCTGTTAACGTAACATTTGTCTGTTAACATAACGGCAGCGTTTGAGCAACGCAATGTATGAACTGAACTGCTGTTAATTAACATGGCATAGGAAAACAGTTTAGCAAGAACTGTGAAAACGCGTAAAACAAATGCTTGTATATTTATGTACAATTAATAATATTAGGCAATAGTTAAACTTACACAATTACTATTATAAAACAAATTAATTGAATTTAAATAGGTTTGACCGTCAGCTTTAATACCAAAGCTATGTATAAATATGAATTACTCTACTGTTAATTAACATAGCATAATAAGAGAGTTTAGCTAGAATCTTGGTTTATCAGTCAGCTCTACTAGCAAAGTGATACAAATATTTCTTGACTACATAAGAACATTTCAAAAGCCTTTGCAGGGTATTTAAAGTGCTATCAGAGGCATGCAGCTTGTCGCATTCCGACATGTTTTAATGTAACCTTGTTAACAGCGTTCGTTTGTGCTGACTGCTCTGCTATCACATTCGCTCTCACACCTTTGCTTCCTACAACCCACTTCTCTCTTCTCTTCTCTTCCCTGCCACAATCGCTTTACGTATTTGCTGGTCTGTTCATTTCGCTTGTTATTGTTGTTGTTTAGTGCCTTTTTTTGTCTGACCAACAGGTCGGCGGTCTTTTAATTACATCAGCAGCAGCAAACAGTAGCAAATGCAGCAGCCAATAAAAGAAAAGGGAGAAATTTCAAATTTGATTACTCATACGCCATGTATGCGGCTCTTATTTTGTTTGATTTTATTCTTTGTATATTCTTTATTTTCTATCTCTATGCAACACGTGCGTCTGCCTACAACAGATACTGTATCTAAATGTAAATGTAAATTTGTATCTTTCAACTTTCGTCTGTTTTCGTATCGCGTATCTGCGAATCTGTCGCTTTGTTTTATCGCTTCAGCTACTTGAGCAGCACTCTTTTCATGTCTCTCGCTATCTCGCTCGCTAATGCGACTAAAATACAATACGAACATTAAGTATACGCCCTCGCGTACAACACATGGCGGAGAAATAGGCAAAAAAAAAACAAAAGACACGAAAAAAATATTGCAAGTTTTTTCAGCATTTGCTTTGCTCGCTTTGAAACATATTTTTCTGAAGCTTGCTTGAATTTATTTATTTTATTTACTTTTTGTTGTTTGTATTTGTTTATGTTGCTATCTTTTATAAGCTGAACTGCCTGCAATTAAATCTCATTTCATTGAAGCAAATTTGTTATATTTAATTTCTACTTGATTTCCTTTTGTATTTCCTATTTTAGCTGCTGCAACTTGTTTTGATTCTTTTTTTGCCCTTCTTTTATAGTGTTTACTATTTCTATTTTGCTGTCTGCATTTTACGCTCAAATTATGCTAAACAATTCGCTGCTTTTACTGTATTCAGTCAGCTATTTGTTTATTTATTTACTTCTCTGTGGCAGCACAATAAGCAAATTAAATACAATTCACACAATTTGAAATTGTATTTTGATGTCTCTACTATTAACAGTAGATGAACTTAACAGCAAGCTGTTAAGCTTGAAGCTCTGTTAATTAACATTCTCTGTTCTTACATAAAATTGATCATTAGATAAATTTGAAGACTTTTAAGAGTATTGAAAAAGCATTTAAAAAACTATTTAATAATTTATATTATTTATATATATTTTATATTTATTATTTATTTAAATTATTTATATATTATATATATTTAATAATTTTTTCAATATTCTTTTTATTTTTAATTTTTGTTTATATTTTTTTTAATTTTGTTTTTTTTAATTAAATTAAATTAAATTTTTTTAATATATTTTTATACTTAACTTTTTTTTATATTGAGTTAATTTTTTTTTATATATTTAATAAAAAATTAAATGAATAAATTTTTTGTTTATTTTTATTTTTTTTATAATTTAAAAAAATCGTTTTTTATATATTAATTTAATATTTGGTTTATTTTTATTTTTTTAATTTTTTTTAAATGTTTGTCCTATTTATTAATTTATTTTTTGAGTTTAATATTTTGAATATATTTGCTATGCACATTCAATATTGATGAATTTATTTATTTATTTATTATATTTTAAATATGTTTTTTTTTGTAATTTAATATGTTTAGTTTATTATTATTTTTAAAAATGTTTAATTCTCTTCAAATATATATTATTTAAACATTTCTACCATTTATTATTTGCTCATTTGGATCTCTTTTAAACTGCAGCTTGAGTTTTTTGCCTTTAGTAATTGCTTACGCATGAGAAAGACGAAGTAGGACAGAAGTGTGGGAAGGGAGGAGGGAGAAGAGCGGAGTGCAAGGGAATTTCTTCCGTTTTGCATTTAACTTTTTTTTGCTCTCGCTCTTGAAGCGCGTTGTGCGTCATAAAAAATTGATGGCCATAAATAAAAAGCGGGCAGCTTTTAATGTGAACTCAGTCAGGGGGATGGAGAAGAGAACAGAAGAGCAAAGCAGGGGGAACTGGCAAGATGGCAGAACGTAAACAAAAATGTAAGTTGCACAGTGGTAACAAAACTATTCTGAAAAAAATTACTTAAAGAAATTTTGCAAAAGGCAAAACAAAAGTTGGAAAACAAGCAAAGATAATTTAGAAGAAAAATAAGAACAACGAAAAGTTTAAACTGCATTTATCAAGAAGTTTCGTGCCACTGTGCAACAGGATGATGCCACAGCTTAAGTGAAGTGGCAGTTGATTAACACCTTTGGGCTCTTTGCCAGCTCTGTTGTGGACCTTTAAACGGTTTCCTCTGCCTTGGTCAGCAAATGCATCAAGTTGGCAACTGAAGCACAAGTTGAGCGGAAAGAAGTGTGAAAGAGGAAACGTAGTTCTCTCTTATTGCAGAAGACAAGAAGTAGAAAAGTTGTTGTTGTGATGGTCAGCTTAAGTTAATTGCCTAAACCCAAGCAAAGGTGTTAAGTTAACTCAGCTTAAGCACTAGAAAGTCAACAGATTTAGTGGCGACAGATTCACTATAAACAATAACTAAATTCCAGTTTCAGTGATACTTTTTATACCCGATAACCTTCTATATCGATATACCAAATATACCATTTGGTATTTTTAGTATTTTTATAATATGTTTGGTACATTTTGAGAATAATACCGCAATATTTTGGTTTTATTCAAAATGGGTAGCTGGTATCTCACAGTCGAGCACACTCGACTGTAGATTTCTTACTTGTATAGTTGTAAATCCGGCACTGTTCTTTCATTTGTTGGTTGAATTCATCTGTCTAATAAGAAGAAAATAAATACACTTATAGCTCCCACTATAATACACTGCTTTGTGTAATTATTATTATCTTTTCATCAACTAATGTTGCAAAAACAAAATTTTGTATATATAAATCACATTAATATTCAAGGTTCGACTGAAAGGATATATACAAGATAATCATAAGTTTACTCACTTTTAAGTATGAAAACGTCTAGAGACTTAAAATTTGCTTCATCAAAACATAGATTAAATGCAATAAAAACTGAAATATTTCCATTCAAAAAATTAATCGCTGCATTAAATCGTCGATCGTTTTATTTTTCAAAACGCCATTTCTTAAGGCACCAATTATATATAAATGATTACATAATTGAGTCAAATATGGGAATTTCAGCTTTTCAGTTTATCACTTCTTCATCGCTTCTTTGGGGCGAATTAGCATCTTAACTTCTTTATGTGGAATGGGATACCAATACAAATTTGATGCATTTAAATTACTGCATAAGAAACAACAAAAATCTATAATTATGTGTATTCCTTCGAAAATAAAAATTTGCAATATTTACCAATCAGAACAAGCTTTGTACCACCAGCCACTTTCAAACCAGTCTGCGCAATTATCATCATCTTCGTCGTTGTCGTGATCGAATGTTGTGAATTTCATGTTTTCAGAGTATCTCATGCTATCCTCAATAGTTCCATTGAATTTACCCAAACTCAGTGCATATCCATTATCTTCATCAGATATTTTAAAGTCGTCATAACGAGCGTTGAACGTACTTCCATTCGCATCAACCAAATGTATGTAAAGTTCGAAACGCTGTAAGCTCGTGATACGATGTATTTTTTCTAATCCAAGAAAGAAATCACTTTCAAAAGAACCGAAACCTTTGCGATACGTTGCCCAATTCCTATTGAAATTCTCATTTCCCCCAACTCGTTGTTGTATTACAATCCATCCAGGTCCAGCTAACTGACTATCGCATAAAACATTGAATAAACCTATGCCAGAGACATTGAGTTGATGAACTCCTGAATATTCTCCGAAAGGGGGGCATGTTGTGGTACTTAATTTATTAAGTTCAAATTGACATAACTGATTTTCCTTTAGTTTATCTATTAGCTTAGTTTCACTTTCTGTTAATTTCAATTGAATTTTTTTCTGTTCTTCTCTAATGTTCTCTGATGTCCTATTTAATTTATTGTTTTTTGAATGACATAACTGAATATCTTTTTCATGCTTTATTAATATAGATTTACTCTTCTCTAATTGCGACTCAAGTGTTTTCTGATGTTCTGTTTTATTTTGAATATTCTCACTTAATCTCTTGATATTTTCATCTTTTTCAATTAAACTAGAATTAAGAGATTTTAATTGAACTTGACAATTTTTTAAGTTGGTGGATTTATCTGTTAGTTGTTCTTTTAAATTAATAATAATATTTTGTTGTGAATTAATTTCAGATTCAGATTTATCAACTTTATTTTGGCACAATTGCAAATCGTTTTCCCCTTTGATTATTTTGTTTTTATACTCATTTAATAGAGCTGCCTCCTTCACGAATGTTTCATGAATTCTTACAATTTCATGATATTTTTCCATAAGATCAGAATTTAATTCACTTATCTGCTTTTCCTTAGTTTCACTTTGTTCTAACTCATTTCTAACCTGTCCAATATAATCGAGCAACATTTTCACAGTTTTTCGGTCTGATTCATACATCTGATAGGAAAAAAACGTACTATATACACTGTAATCACTCTTTATTTTTGTTAGTATTATGTCTTTGATCTCACTTCATCTCCAGTTGTTGTAGCCACCAAGAATATTTGAAGGACCATCAGTAACAAAACTCCGTTAATTTTTATTCTGCACATTTTAAATGTTTCGACTGCCCGCAAACAAAATGAATTTGGAACTGAATTTCGTAATTTCGTTAAAGTCATTGAATGTCTGAAGCGGATGTGGATTCCGCTCAATAGATCTGAACGAGAGAGGTCAAGTAATGATAACCTAGAGGCTCGGCCTAGATTCTCTTTCAGCAGAAGAGATTTCAATGTCGGATGAGAAGACGACGACGCTATGTCGGATGATCGTCTGATATTTTTTCTGTTCAATAGGTTCTGTTCTTCCTGAAGACCCATCGACAACAACATTGGTTACAATTGTTTTCCGTCGCGTGTTGACATTGGGGTCAATCTCCAAAGTACTCGATATTATGCTCGAATACTTTCAAAATGACAATGGGACTGAGTTGTTATGAATATATATGCTAATAATTTAATATTGTCATAATTATCAAACCGATATTTGGACAATAATTCATTGAAAATGCAACCAAAAACCAAATTGTTGGTAGAAATTAAATTCGCAGACTCCAAACGAAATCAATGAACTAATTATTTAAGCAGCTTACGAAAACAGCCGCAATAGCATAACAGCAAAAACAATGACAATAAACAATGAAAGGCCAAAAGTTGAGCGAGAGAATTAGAGAGAGAGAGAAGTGGGAGTGAGAACTGCTGGGCGTGGCACATGGCTTAGCAAATAATAATAAATTACAATAACATCAAAAGCGAAAATATGATGACGCGTCGAGTCGAGAGATGTCGACTCTGCTAGGCTAGGGAAAAGTCAGCAGCTTGGGAAAGGAACAGTTCAGGGGTGAGCGAAAAATAAAGGCAAGCGGATGGGATTCATGAGCACATAAGCATAAGTGAGACACGCCTCATTAATTTGAATAGATGAGCAGGACGTTACACTTGCCTCCCCCTAGTCTCCACCATCTCCTTCTCCTTACCTACAAAAGCCAACACAAAATATGAAAATCATTTCGGCAAATGTCTACACAACTTCGTTTTGCCCTCGCTCTCTCTCTCTCTCTCTCTCTCTCGTTGAATGTTAACCACAACTGCGTCTCGCCAAGTGGCTGACTGGCATATTGAGTGAACTGCCAGCCAGCAAAGAGAGAGAGAGAGAGAGAGGAGTAGGAGTCGGGTGGGGGCGTGTTAGGGCCAGAGGATTGCCTGTCATGGGCAATGGCATTCGTTGTACGTGCGTGTTAGACGCAACTTCCCGTTACAACAATAACTGTGGCAGCATAGAAGGAAGTCAGCAGGCAGGCAGCAGCAACAACAACAACAACAAGAGCTACAACAACAACTGGTAACTGGCAACTGGCAACACACAATGGGAATTTCAAATTTGGCAATGTACAATGTACAACAGCAACAAGAAGGCGAGTCAACGTCAACAATTGAGGCAAAAGCAATTTACAGTGTTGCAAAAATGACAAAGTCAGTCTGCCAGCATACGCTTCATACTCGCATTAGGCAACACTGGATCATGATTGAAGTGTTTTCACACTTGCTTTAACTACAATTTGAAAGCGTAATTTGCATTTAGATTTATGCACAAGTAACGCTATAAAGAGCCACAGCAAATAGCTGTATCGAAATGATTAATAATAAGCTTGCATGACCAACAGCGCACGATGATTGATTGACTGACTTGCTGTTAGCAAATTGATGGAAATGACTGTTTAGCTGATTGACTTGCCACATTTTTGCTTAGATTGAATAATTGTTGAATCTAAACGTTTGACTTTATTTAGCAGCTTGTTGAGTATACGAATAAGTAAAAATTGTTGGTGATTGAAGAGTTGATTGATGATTGACTAAGTCGGCATTAGTATATCAAAAAATACTGCTCATCATTTTAGAAATTGAAACGAACTTTGGAATTTATAAGTTATTAAGTAACTTGTTGAATGATTTTAATTAAAATAGTATAGGATTGAAGCTGATTGATGATAATGTAACTGACAAAAATAGGGCATCAGATTTATACTTGAAAATACTGCTAATAATTTTAAGAATATTTTGTGATTGCTTGTTCAAAAAGCTTTAGCGACTGGATTTAAAATAGTTATTGATTGAAGACGATTGAAAAGATGATTGATCATAATATTATGTTGGAATTAAAACATATTATCAATTAATTTAGCGTATTTTTAATTTAAACCTTGTTGATAATGCTAATTAAGTGATAAAATAAAAAATAGGGGTTGATTGAAGATGATTGATGGCTGATTGATTATAAAGCTTTAGCATATCTGATTTCAATTTGAAAATTTAAGATTCCTTGTGATGCATTTTTTTAATAAAAAAAATTAATTAACCGGATAAGTTAATAAAAAAAATTGATTGAAAGCTGATTGACTGAAAAGCATCACTCAGTATCAGTATATTTTAAAATACTGTTCACCATTTCAGCATTTTTTGACTTCATAACGAGTTGACTAAGCTAACAAGCAAAACGTAATGAAAATAGTAAATGATTGAAGCAGATTGAATGGTTGATTGACTATAAGGTATAGGTCGGGATCAGTATATTTGAAAATACTGCTAATCGTTAGTTCAATTAAAGAGATTATTTGATTTTATAACGAGTTTGATAAGCTAAAAGGAAACACGATTCAATTATAGTAAATGATTGAAGCAGATTGAATAGCTGATTGAAACTAGCGCCAATAATTTGAAGCAATTTAGGTCAAAATCATGCACTGTATAGTTCAAGTTGGCCAGCGAATGACAAGACAATCAAGTGACCCAAAAGGGTAGCAACAACATTATTAAAACAACAACAGCAACATTGCTGGCAACAACAGCAATAACAATGCTACAACAACTACAACGATGCTGATAGAGACAACAAAACAACATTCCCAGAGCAGCGACTGTGGCCAAATTTGTGAGTTGGATTCCGAAATGGAGAGCAAAGCACATTGAAATGCATTGACCAGGCATTGTTGCTGCTGCTGCTGTAGTGGTTGCTGTTGTTACGATTGTTGTTGCTGTTGCTGTTGCTGCTGCTCACATACTTAAATAGTTTTGCGCCTGGTTAACTCGTCTTGTCTTGGCGCCTTGTGAATGTGTCAAGTCAAGTTTTCGAGGGTCGCGTGGAGATATTTCTGGGGGTTGTATTTTGAGTTGAGGGGTTGGAAATGGAGCTTGGACTTGCTTTAAGTGTTGCTGTTGCTGCTGGTGTTGTAGTGGTTGCTGTTGTTGTGGTTGTTGTTGTAGTTGTTGTTGCTGTCTGTCGCCTGTTGTTGGTATTCGCGCTTGCCCCGGAAATGTCGTTAAATGAAATTGTTTTTGTCAAAATTAATGTGCAACCAGCAACCAACAGCCAACAACAAAGCAGCGACAGCATCATCAGCGGGTCAACTGCGTGTGTGTGTGGGTGTGTTTGCCGCCTTTGTCTATATATCTATATCTACAACTGTGTGTGTGACATTAGCCATATGAATGTACATATGTCTGAGACGAAGCTGTGTTCATATATTTGCGTCCAAGTACGTGACAGATTTTGATGAAATTTTATCGCTAAATGTGTTACAGAGGAGATTGTGAGTGTGTGTAGAGGAGTGTGTGTGTGTGTGTGTGTGTGTGTGTGTATTGGCAGCTCTGTATCTCTGCTCTTGGCTTGCTATAATTGCCAGCTCAGTGGAGGTTAACTCCGACAGCAGTTCAGGAAAGCACAAAGGTTTCTCTACAACTCAATTGAGCTGTTGCCCTCAATATTTTTGGGCGGGTGTCAGTTGTGTTTAGGGGCAAAGAGAGAGAGAGGGGGGCAAAACATTTGGCATGCCAAGCAACAGTCGAGTGGAAAATACCAGGGAAATTCTGCTGCCAGAAATGGCAACTGAAATATGTTTAGAATATTTATTTGGCAATCAAAAAAGGAACTTCATGAACTAGACACGTGCAAACACAAACACACATATTCACTATTTAGTTGTTGAGGAGTAGAAAATGTTGAAGTTGTAGTTATAGTTTAGTAATAGTAGAAGTTGTTGTAAATGTTGTATTAGAAGTTGTAGTTAAATCTATCTTTGTAGCAGTTTTAGTTATGGAAATATTATTTACTTGCAGTCTCATTTGTATTTTGAAATTAGTAATTCTGACAGCAAATTCTGGTGTTAAATACTAGACTGTTGTATTTGAAAATTATGCTGCATTGAATAAAGGAAATATATAAAAGTATGATAGTAAAATAGTCTATTACTTTAGTTATGGTAATATTATTAACTTCAAGTTTTTGTTTGTTTTGAAAAGGCAAAGAGTTTTGTATTATTTTAAGTTGCTTCAAAATCGATTGAGTAGTCAGTATTGTAAATTGCATTTTCGTTAAATTATAGTGATATAGTTGTGATATAGTATTACATTTAAAGTATACCGTAGAGTGCAAAATATACCAGAATATACTAGAATAAATATACACCCTTTACTTAGTAATGAAATTAATGAAATAGATGTCTATACATTTCAAATAATATATAAGAAATTTAAAATTTATTGCAGCTAAATTTGAAGAACTTACTAATTCGCTAATTTGAAGTATTTTAAATTTCTTCAGTTCACTAGTTCTTAATAGTAGCACTGAGAAAAGTTTTAAAAACACTGCTAAAACTCTTACAAGAAATAAACAACACAATGTGCACAAATTTAAAACTTGTATTCTTGTATTTAATATTTGCGGTAGCTGTGTAGTAATTTGCTGGTTTAATAACTGCTTAAGCCAATGCAAGTAAATAAGCCATAACTTTCTTCTTTTCTGATCTCAAGCCAAACAACTTCGACGTCCATGCGGAGCACATTTAATGGCCAATATACTGAAGAGACTTTTGCGAAGTGGCAAAAAGAACTCTCACCTCAGAACACCCACTGAAAAAGTGCTTATTTATGGGATTTAAAGCCACTGACAAAGCCGTCGAAAGGTGGCAGAAAATGCAGTAAGCTACAGGTACAGTGAAGTCTGCTAGAAAATAAAGAACTTGCCAAGAAAATACTTCCAACATTATATAAAATAAAACAGGAAATAAATTGCTTAAGAATATGTTATTCACCTTAATATACGAAAGTGAAAATATTTATTTAAAAAATACTATAATTTAAATAAAATACCACAAATAAACATACTAGAAATAAAATAAAATACTGAAAATAAAATAAAATACCACAAATAAACATACTAAAAATAAAATAAAATACCATAAATAATAATACTAAAAAATAAATTATGTACTGAAAATAAAATAAAATACTATAAATGAAATAAAATACTATAAATAAAAAGCATTGCAGTTTAAATATAAAACAAAATAATGTAAAGTACAAACAATCTTCTTTACTTTTCTTACAAATTAATTTTTAATCAATTTTTAAGAAATAATCTTGTTTTTAAATTATTTACATTAATTTGTTTTATATTAAGATTGCATTGTTTTCTATTTTCTTTTCTTTCTATTTTTTTGTAGTATTTTATTGTACTTTTTTATAGTTTATTTTTGTATTTATTTTATTTTTAGTATTTTTATTTTTGATTTTCAGTATATCATTGTATTTTATTTTATTTGTTTTATTTTTAGTATTTTTATTTTCGATATTTTATTTTTAGTATTTTTATGGTATTTTCCTTTATTTACAGTATTTTTTAAATATATATTTTCACTTTTATTTACAAACTTTCCTATCAAATGATAAAACTCTTTTTCACAATTTTCTGGCGAGTTCTAAAACGCATTAGAGAAGAAAAGAGCCGAAAACAAAACATTATTTTTTGCGAAAGGCCAAAACAACAAATGTAAGAAGCCAAAGGTAGAGAAGAGAACGAGAGAGAACGAAGCAAGGAAAAGACAACAGAAGTCTGAGTGGACAAATGTCATAAAAAGAAGACAGAATTTGAGCAGGAGAAGGTTCCCCCTCTCTCTCTCTTTCATTCTCTTTCGACTTTTTGCTCCATTCGTTGTTCCAGGCGCTTCTTCCACCTGCCTTCTGGTGTAAGAATTATGACACAAAGCCGCATAAATCTTGTTGACGATAAAAAATTGCTAGCGCCAAAGCAAAAGACACCCAAAAAAAAAAAGAGAGAGAAAATAAATGAAAGGTGAAACGGGAAGCAAAAACACAAGTTTTGTGAACAGACAAGTTTTAGGCCTAGATTTTTCCGACATTTTCACCTCGCCCGCCATCTGTTGATGTCAAGTCAATTTTCTCGTTTAGTTTTCACTACACAAAAAACGCAGCTGGAGCTCAGCTTTATCAATTCACCCCGATTGATTTACCGCCTACTTCACATTGTGTCCAGCAATAACTGTGGCTCTCTCACTTTTGATTGATGTGCCAGCGTCTAATTGAAAATTGAGGCGAAACAAAAAGTGTTCTGAACTGAAAACTTGCAGCTGAATTAAATAGAACTTGTTCAGATAAATTGAATCGATGTTTTATTGCTTTCGATACCGTCAACATCAATTTGAATTACTTTTACTGTCAACTATTTTTCAGAACTACATTCTGAAATATTTATTTTATTCTTTAGACAAACAATTTATATCCATTTTCCATGTTTCCAGTGTACTTTAAAACTATTCTTGTGACTAACAAGTTGTTAGTCACAAATTTAACAAAATTTGAAACAAATTTTAGCCTGAGCTTTTTATTCAATTCTTTTTGCTCCAAGAAATCAAAATTGATATGCTTTAACAAAAACAATTTATGAAAGCTGTTGATAACATGTCCAATAACCTACAAATTGTTTTCAATAATCACAATTATTTTACAGAAACATATTTTCAAACATTTCTTAAAATTGCTTGACTTTTGTTTTATTTTGTAGTTTTATTTTTAAATCAGTAGTTTCAAAGTTTTTTTGAGACACTAAATCAAAATTAAAAAGCTATTTTTATTCAATTATTTGCTCTACAAAGTGTCAAAATTTTTATGATATGCTTTAACAAAAGCAATTTATTCTTTCTAAAATTTGTGTTTTGCTTTTTAATACCAAACATTTACAGAAATATATGTAGAAATATTTATTAAATTTCTCAGCAATTCTTAAGACAACATTTTATTTTAGTAGCTTAAAAGTCTGTTTATGAGAATGTGTTAAATGTATTTATTTATATATATATTTATTCAAATCTTCTGTAAGTTAGTTTTCAATGTCAAATTCAAATTATGATTAAATTCATAAATTTAAACAAACTCTAAAATCTGTCTTCGACCTAATTCCGTATTCTGTCAAAACTTTTAAGCTGCAACAAAAAAAAAAAAACTATTCATAAAAGCTATTGAGAACGTTTTCAGTACTTTTCCTACAGCTCTTCGATAATCTTTGCCAGCATATTCAGCGATGATAACACAAGTAAACCAACAGTCGATGGTGAAATAAAAGTATCTCACGAGTTCACAAACTGTTCGATAGCCGTCGGCTAATTAAATCGTCTGCCAACAGATGAAAAAGTTACCCAAAAAAAAAAGTGGATAATAAAAATAAGAAGCAAGCTGGGCTCAAAGCCAAGCCAAGTTGACAGAAACATATGGCAACAAATCCGAGTTTTTGGCAGCGATGTGAGGACTCTCTGAACACTCTGAAGCACACTTTGTGGCCGATCATTGGACAACGAACATCGAAGTGAGTGTGAGTGTATGAGTATGAGTATGAATTTGAGTTTGAGTGCTTGTGTGCATTCACTTGGAAGCTGCTTTGGCAAACCACACACACACACTTATACAAGGCAAATGATGGGGAGCCAAGAGAGAGAGAGAAGAGAAGAGAACAAGCTGCAGGCATTTGACCGAGTCCAAGCTGCTGGCATGCGACCAACAACAACAAGAGCAACAACAATGCCACACACTTCATGCCACACAACATGCGTCTCAGCATTCGCATCGTAAACAACAAAAGGAGGCACAGGAAACAGAAGCAGAAACAGAAACAGAAGTAGTAGACTTCTCTTCACACACACATTTTGCCCCCGAAGGCAACTGCTAAGGGTAACCCATGAAATTGGTATGACAAGTTGACCAATGCTCTTCACTCTTCCCTCTTCTCTGTACACTCTTCACTCTTCAACGTAGCAACAACTGCCAGTAGCAAACAGAACACCAACCAGGCAAGCAATAGCAAGCAACAACAATTATGCACGTGTGTGCTTGCAGGCACATGCGGCGTATGCGTAATGCGCCAGGCTGCACACATCACGCATACGCCACGTTGCACACTAAACACAAAGACAGAGCGTAACTAGCTGCAGTTGAAAATCAAGCAGTTCAATTGTATTTACTATAATCAATAATTGGTTATACTAAAGAGTATAAATCTAGCAATAAAATGAAAGTAGAAAATAACTTGCATTCAAAACAACATTTTAACAGTGAATAACAATATTTAAATTTACTAGTAAACTTGTAGCTATAGAAATATATAAATATATACCATCACATTATTTTGATAAATTTCTTTAACTATAAGTTTACTAGAAATGTGATTTAAGTCCATTTTTAATATTGTTATTTTGTGTATTTTTAACTTGATGTCATAAATTAAGCAAGTAAGAATGTTGCACTCGAATGTGACATACCCGATATCCATTTTCAATATAACACTGTTCTACAAATATACCAAATTAATATATCGATACTATCTTAAAAGCTATATTTTGTATATCGTTATAGTATCACATACAATAATACTTTACATTGTATCTTTCGAACTTTTAGTCACTGAGATCTAGGTGTTAATATAGACGGACGGACAGACAGCCAACGGACATAGCCATATTGTTTATTTATCTAAAGTGTATTTTGTATCATTAACAATTTTATTCATTCCATTTGACTTTGATTTTGTATTCTTTCTTTAGAGTTGTTTTAAAGTTGAATATATAATTTCTCTTATTTGATTTGATTCTCTGAGCTTTCTTTTACAATTAATTGAAAACTCAAAGTGTTCGATTGAATTCTTTCTTTTTGTCGTAAGAAATATATTTATGAATTTTATGGCTAATAAGAATATATATTGCAAAATAAATTTCCATTTACTTTTCTATTTATGCAATTCGTTTGCAATTTAAGTTTTAATCCAAAATTTGTAATTTTATCATTTATTTTATTTAATTATACATTTTCGAATTTCAATTTATTTTTCCTCTGCGCCTTCCCCACACCTATTTTCCATTCTTTTTTATTCATATGTATTTCATTGTTCTGTTGCCATTTTCATTTTTATTTACTCTTCACTTCCCCTCCAAAGCTGTCTGTGTGTTTCTCTCACTTTTCATATATGCCGCTTTTTTTTGCTATACATTTTCTATTTCCTCTACCAAAGAGCAAAAGGCATTTACACAAAAAAAACTCCTTTTCATTGCCCGATTTTCATATTGTAATCGAGAATTGTTTGCTTTACACACAAACAGCCAGAGGCGAAGTTTGAGCACTGCAAAAGGTGGAGAGAAAAGTGCTGATGAAAGGGGGGAGGAGAGGGGAATGACAGCTCATGGCTGGCGCAATTGAAGTGCTGTTAAATACACTGTGGGGAATTGTTTGACTTTGCCTCAAATGCTGTCAACGGTTTTGTCAGCAACTTATCGATGACATTTGCAGTTGATTAAACATTTAATCCCAGCCAACATTCAACATACAACGTTGCGAAGGCTTCACTTGACTTTGTCAGCATAAATTCGTTTACTGCACTTCCACCAAGTAGGCTTAAATTCCAAAAAAAAAATTCAATTGCAGCTTAATTTAAAATAATTTTTAATTTAAAGGTGAAAGTTAATTGCATATGAATAAAATTTATTTGCATTGAAGTTAAAGCTTAAATATTAATTGATTTAATTAACCAGTAAGTCTTTTTGAAAGCACATTATTATTTATTTAAAAGGCAACATAAAAGTTTCCATTCTATCCATTCCTTAAAATTGCTATAACATCATTTTGCTTCTAACTTGTGATTCACGAACCCATTTTGTAAAATATGCGTTTCTCTTGAGATCCAAAGCTTAAAATGTCAAAAATCGAACTTCTAAGCATTGAAAATACTTTACACAAAGCAATAGATCAATAAACAACTGTTATTTTCCTAGGAAACTGATCTTCGCACAGCTGCAAAGTTGCTGGTTGAAATAAGTTGTGGTACTTTTTTCGCCATTTTTTTGCTTTTCGATCATTTTATATAGTAAACAAAAAATTAGAGCATAAATTAAAGAATATCTTGTATGTTAAAGCATTAAACTAAAATCCTGCGTTTAAATAATTTAAATACCTCCTTTAGTTTGGGCAGTATACTGGATCAAAGTTGTCGGTTGGTGGTGGTTGAAATAAACTGTGATCCACTGTATGATAAGCTTTAAAGCTTTACAAATGAAACACTTCGATAGGAAATTCAAATTATATTCTATATTGTTCAAAAGAATAATACATTTGCATTTTAAAACATTTTTATTTAAATGTTGAAAGCTTCTATATTATGTTACACCCATTTTTATGAGCAATATTCTAACGAAAGCTTTGCATTTTACAAGTAGTTTAAAGCTCCTACTTATTCAAACGAACAATAGATTAAAATGAAGATTTCATAATCCAAAATTTGTTTCTTTGAAATATATAAAAATTCTATTTAACTTTCACTCTTCGCAAGCTTTGTGAATTCAAAGCTTATTAAAGCTTTATTTTTCTCTAAGCTCTTATTCCGAAATAAGACTACGTTAGTCATAAAAGCAAAATATTTTGGAATTTTTTCTCTTTATGAGCTAATGTTCTGGTCACCTTCTTTTATATTTTATTCTCGTAGTCAGCCTAAAAGCTTTTTTACATTCTGTCATATAATTAAACCAAAAGTATTGTAAAGCTGCTAGTTTGGTCATGTAAAAAGCTTTTTGCTTGTTGTCTGCTGTTTGTTGTCCGTTTGTTGTTGGACTGACATGAAATCTGAACGTGGCCATTACAAGTTGCAGTTGCAGTTGCACCGAAATTACAGGTACTTTAATTGCCACGCCCAACGACTGGGCAGCCCCATTAGCAATGCAAACAACAGGTCATAATTGCAACATGGCCCCTCGAACATTTGCCCCGAAGCTCTCTAACTACCTGATGCCCTTTCCTTCCCCCTCTCCTCTCCTTCCCTTCTCTCTCCTCTGGAGAACTCTAAAATCAGTTGAGTGGACTTTGCCTGCTGTGTGCGGTGTAAATGACAAACTTGTGTTGCAGCTTTTGTTGCTCTTGTTGTTGCTGTTGTTGTAGTGTTCGCTAAATGAGTTGGGTCATATTTACACACACACACACTTCCATATATATGTATTGCATACACACACACATTGTTGCAGGCGCAAATATAATATCTATGCATACGTCTTTGTAGTCGTGTTTGCCTGTTTTCTGTTTTCTCTTCCTGCTCCTTTTTTTCTCCCTCTCTCTCTCTCTCTCTCTCTCTCTCTTTCTAGCTATCTTTTTTGTTTTGTACATTTTCCACGCCCCTTGTTGGTTGCACTTTTTATGCGGATTTCCTAACGGAATGCAAAAGCAACGCCAAACATTTTTTACACTATGCAAAATCGGGGTGGAATTTATTTCTACCCCATCATGGCATACTTTTTACTTTATCTGAAATCGTTTATTCCACATTTTCCTCGAATCAGTTGCAGTCGCTGTTAATTCTCAGAAAAAAGACTCGTTTCTTTAATTGCCTTAGCAATGAGCTCATTGTTTGACTGTAGGGGACATGCTAATATTCTAGGTAAATATTCTGTACTTTTGTATAGCTTCCAAAAAGTACTTCATTGATCATAAAAGATTATTACTTGAACCACTATTTGTTAATATTATACAATGTATGGATATACAGTCAGAAAACAAATTGCGTGGACATTCATATTTTATTGACATCTTTTCCACTAATCAAAGTTTATAGAACTGAAATTTTTTATAAGTTATGATTATAGATTGTCAATATGGCTTGAAGCTACTTTCATGTAACTATATTCCTATCTTATCGCACTTTTCGCTACATTCACGCAAGTTACATTAATCAAATCTAGGCCAGATCGTAGGTTCAGTTCTTAATACTATAAGCTTCTCAAAATCTTTTTCTTCTTGTAATATATGTAGAAATATTATATTGAACTATACTATTTTCTATTATATTAAGCTCCTTGAATAGAAATACAAGGTTAAAATATTATGAAAATGTGATTTTGCTTTTTTTTTGTCATTATGAAATTATATACTTATAGGTAAACTTGGAACTGGGATTGCTCTACATACATATGTAAATATCTTTGTCCTTAGAACATTTTCACCAGTAATGCTATTTTTCTTTGTGTTTTCATTATGAAGTGATGTATTACCTCATTATACCTATTTTATATTTACCTATTATGCCATCTTAAAACCTCAAAACTTTCAAAAATTGTCATTTTACTAATTTCCGTTGATCTACATTGAATGTGAACATTTTATAGATTGCAGAAATCAGCCATGAATTTAGCAACTCCTATTGATTTATTACACTGTCAATTCAGTGTCAACACACAAGGGTATTTAATCATCGGCCTGGCCTGGCGATAAGTGCGCTTTATTGTTATTACAACATTTTATTATCACAGCGAGAACACGAAATAAATCCCAAGCAGAAACAGCAGCTACTCTCTTGGTGTGTGCTTCTTCTTGCTTGTCTTCTTATCTGCTGCTCTTCGATTCGTCTTGATACGTTTCGATTGTGTAGAGTTCAAGCAAGAGCGTGTGGAGAGAGTGAGAGAATGACAGAGAGAGAACTATTTTATTTTACTTTATTTTATTTGGCCTGTATTCTTTTTGTGTGTGTTTTATTTATATGTATTTTTTCTCATTTTATTCGTTCTCTGCTGCTGCTTCTGCTGCTGCGATATTTGCGCTTTTTATGGGTCTGCCGACTGCCTTTGTTACTTTTTTTTATGATTGAGCTGCCGAGATTTATTATTGTTTTCAGCTCTAGAAGTGTGTGTGAGTGTAGGAGGAGAGAGAAGAGGAGAAGGAAGAGAGTGCACGTGTTTGTTTGTGTTTTTGCATGTATGCCAACTCTGTGTGTGTGTGTGTGTGTTGTGTGATTTTGGCTTGCAGCTGCAGAGAGCTTTCTGAAAATCCGCCTGTGGATTGGATTTTGTCCGTCGACGTCGCCGTTGTCATCGTATTCAGCGTCTCTCGTGCTTTGACAAAAGTTACTCGACTTCGCCGTCGTCGTCATCGCCACCCACATAAATATACACACACACACACATGCACACTACATAGAAGCGTACACTTACATTGTACTATTCACTCTCTATCTCGCTCTAGCTACCACATTTCTGACTGCTTGTGTTTGACTTGGCGCAGTTTAATGCACTCTGCCCAGTTGGTTTCGTTTTCCCCCCTTTCTCCCTCTTCTTCAGCATCGTATTTGCCTTTTGTTGGCATATGTCAGCTTTGCCATATTTTGTCATATCTTTGCCTGCCGCTGCTTTTTGTTTTTAATCGCTTTTTTTCTATACTTTCCACGCCAAGCACCAGACGAGAATTACAATTTAGTGGTGACTTGTGTGACGCACAGTGGAAAGCTTCTACATCTCAATCTTCATATTTATATATTTATGAACATTTACAAAATGTGTAAATTTAATTAAGAAGCCTTAACCTAATGCAGTATATTTTAGTTAACAAAAATACTGCGCTAATGTATTATTTTTTGTAAGCTTTCTCAGAACGGAAGCTAACTGAAAGCTGATATTTAAAATTGAAATCGTCCTTACTCGATATGTAAAAAGTTATACATATTACTTCTTAAGTTTATGGAAAACTTCTGTGCAGTATATTTCTGGAAAAATACTTTAATCGATCTGAGTTCCTAAAAAAATCTAAAATAAATGCATTTGTTTCAAAAATTCTATCAATAAATCTAAAATATTTGTGAATCTCGTCTGAAATCAAGTTTCTCGCTGTCGAGCTCACTCTTTTCCCATCGAGACTTGTTTTAAGGGACCAGCACCCATATTTTGTTGCAAACAGTTTTGCAAAATAAAAAACTAACTAGAAAACTCTTGAATACAGAAAAAAGGCTTTTTTCCAAACTGCGATTCTCGTAGTTTGGCCTTTGACTAGTGGCAAATAGCAGAGAGAGGACTTTAATTGAAAACGCTTTGTTTTTCTTTGATTTCCCTTTACTTTTGAATACTTTCTTTGAGCATTTGCTTTGAGAGAATGCCGGCTTTCATTGTAAATGAGCATTCAGTCGAGTTTAGAATTAACTAGACGACGACGAATGTGATTCGAGAGAACTTGTGATGACAGTAATTGGAGAAGGATTCACAGAACTGTGCATTTAACATGATAAAAACTTAGTTTGGGGATAGGCCAAAAATGTAGCAAGAGATTAACCATGACTGGAAAATGTTAGCTTATTTAATAAAAATTACTCAAGAACTGGAAAAAGTTTTACTGAATTAAATAAAGCGATTGAGATTTATCATATAATAAATTGTATATATTAATACAATCTAATAAATGTAATAAATTATTATAATCAAGTAGCTCGAATTCGTGTTATAGATTATTACAATAATTTATAACGCAAATTATTACAATCAAATAATGTCTTCTATAAGATTTTTATGATAAAAAAATTATACAGTTCTATAGGAAATATTACAGTACAATATTTCATGACCCATCAAAGGATTAATCTTCCATAACCCAATAATAAACTTAACTATATGAGGTCAACTATCTAACAAAAAGCGACAATATCGATTTTTGAATTTTATTGGACAATTAGCCAAGTGTTTTTGTGTTATCAAACTTCCGTTTGAAAGGCGGCTCTTAACTTACCCCAAAAATAAAAGTAATTCCCCCCACGGCACAATCGATAGACGTGATTTCCATTAGACACAATAACAAAGGAAGGAGATGCAATCAGAATTGTGACACTCACCTGTGGAGAAAGAAAAGAGAAATACAAATATTAGTTGACAGGCGGCGACACAATAAAAAATCTATATACAAAAATTAATTAAATCAAACGGCACGATAATAGAGACATGCCATTGCTGAGTGAGGGGGGAAAGGGAGAGAGAGAGAGACTGTGCTGCTTGTCCACGAGAAATTTACATTTAAAATGTAAGCCAATAAGTAGAACGAGAACGAGAGCACACAAACACAAACATTCAGACACACGCATAGGCAGACAAGTGAGAGCGAAGTGAGAGCGCGAGTCAATTCGAAAAAAAACAACAGCAACAATATGAAGAGTGCGAGTGCGACAGCAAGAAGAGCACAAACAAAACGCAGACAACAACAATGGCAAGTCAAAGTAAATGCCAAGTGTGGAGCAATGGAGCAAAGCAGAAGAAGAAGATGAAGCAGTAGCAACAACAGCAGCAGACGGAAGAGCGTCAACGTTAATGTGTGTGAGTGTGAGTGAGAGAGCGTCAGTGTGGGGGTGAGCTACAAAATATTGCCTGTTATGCACAGAGAGTCCGTTGTTGTTGTTGTTGCTTCTCTTGTTACTGCTATATTGCCACCTATTGATTGTCAAATGAATGCGACGCGCTGCTGTCAAGAGTTTTTGCACTGAGGCGATGATTACGTATACGACGTAGACGCCGATTAAGAATGATCGCTGACAGCAACAAATGCCAATTGAGTGAGCACAGATGTCTAAGTGTTTGTTGGAGAGCAAGAAAGAGAAAGAGAGAATTTGCTTTTCTAGCGATTAAAAAGTGAGACGCATTTGTTGATAAACAAGCGCAAATATTTGCAAAGTGCTTGCCAAGAGATTAATTAATGATTAATTATTTATATGCTCACCCGAAAAGCGTGCAAATACTCGGTAATAAAATGTGCATGCAACATACAAAAGGAGACTTTGGCGACCCCATAACATATATCTACATATATCATTAGCCATCTGTCTGTCTGTCCGTCCGCTCGCGTGTTTGTCAATTACTACGAATCTAAATGAGCTAGAGCTGCCATATTTATACATACCTATATTTAGATGTTAAAAATTAAAATATAATTTCTATGCTTATGTTTTTTTGTATTTCAAAAGATTATATTACAGTTTTATTTAAAAGAAATGGTATAGTAAATTTTATATTGTTTAGTATATTTCAAATTGTCTAGTATATTTTATAGTATATTTCTAGTATGTATATAATTTGAATATGTAATCAATTAGTTATTTTATCTTACATGCCTTTAATTTAACAGCAATTGTCCACCAAACTTGTAGCAGTCTTTTTTTATTTTATCAGCTCTATCTCTTTTCTTGATCTACCTTTTTTTATACACTTACACATTGCGTGTCAAATGGTCAGGACACGTGCGACACAATTGAATTTATTGCGCCGGACAATGTAATTATTATAGTTATTTTTGGGCTAGACACACAGTTGAATGACCCTCGAGCAATATTTGTGTCAACACAGCTAATTATAATTAATAAAACCAAATAATTCAGATGGTGTTTGTGTTAAATTTAAGTCCTTAAACCAAAAGTGTGGATCTAACATATTCGTTTAGCTATTCAACGCGCGGATTGCTGCACTTAATGCACATGTTCGTTTTCGCTAAGCCAACCAATTAGCGTAGTTTTGTTTAAGCCATTAAAATGCCCACAGGCCACCCCCTAAAAATATTGGCAAGGCAAGCGAGCGGAGAGTGGAAGTGTGGGAGCGCTTCTAAAAACTGTCATGCGTGTGGCAATTAATGCGACAAGCGTTGGCATTTCGTGCAACACGTTGAATGGCAGAAGGACTTCCTTCTCCTTCCCCTTCCCCTCCACAATGTGTTGGGTCAGTCACTCACTCACTCACTTGCCATACTCACACAGGACATGTGTATACAAATGCCACATGCCACATGCCAGTGCAACTGCCGTTGGCGCTATTGCTGCCACTACGCACTGAGAAAAATAATTCGATCTGAAATCGAAGAGAAGGAAATTCTCTTGGAAAAGAGACATAAATCAAAAACGCACAGGATTCTACAGTATATTTGCATGAACTTTGTATATTTAAAAAAAATACTATTCTTATAACTAAAAATAATTCCAAATCATTTAAAATAGAATAAATTCATTTTGTTTTTATTATTTTATTTATTTTCAGAAATTTGAAAAAAAGAATATGCAATATTTATTTTTCGTTTATAATTTGATCATTATTATAAAAGTATAGATTGACTTGATTATTGTGAAATTGTTTCAAAACTGACTTTGCTATGATTAGATTCAAAAATTGATACATGAACTGTTGTGCTTTATTTATTCATTTTTTTGTTTTTTTTTGGCATTTGTAAATTTTTCTTTATTAGTTTTTGGATTAATGGAATTAATGGAATTTTATTGTGTTTATAGAATGTTATGTTTTTATCTGTATGCAATTTAGTGTATTTTTTCATTAGGAATTCAAAAAATTTTGTATTTATCATGATTTTATTTTTATTAATTTTTTTTTTTTTGTATTTGAAATTCAAGAAATTTTGTGTTTATAGTGATTTTTTTTTTATAAAATTTTGTTTTTTTTTTTATTTGGAATTAAAGAAATTTTTTTGTTTTTATAGCGTATTTGTCTTTCTTAGTTTTTCAAAACGATTCGCTCTGAAATATATAAAAAATTTGTCTCAGTGTACTACAGTTGCTGCTCCTGTGCTGTCCCCGTAAAAGGACGCACGCAAAAATGCGTGGCCATGTCCGGTGTTTGAGGCCAGAAGCCATGCACACACTCACACGCACAAAAAAACACACACACACATGGACGTTTTAAATAGGTATGTGTGTGGCTGGACAGTCATTAAAACGCCCACAGCTGCTGCCACGCCTACATTAACCACAGGACCTCAACACGCAGCCACGCCACTTTTACGCCAGTTTCTCTTATTTTTTTTTTAACCTGCTCTTTTTTGGTTTACTTCAACATGGCACAGCTTGCCCATTAGCATGGGAGAAAGGGAGAGGGAAGAGCCATTCCACGAATGGACATCACACAACGTACAATGTACAACAGCATATAGCGAACATCGAGTAGTGAGTGCTGTGAGTGTCCTGAAATTCCATGTTTAAGTAATTACCGCCCATTTTTGATGAAAGCTTACGGGTTAATTACTTCATTATGGCAACTCAATGGGGATTTTCACAGAGTCGAGATTGCAATACGTAAAAATATCGAATCGAGGTTGTTGTCACTCATATTTCATTACAATTGATTCACAATCTACTAATGAATATGTTTTTTTTTCTTTTTCTTCTATTATCGATAAATATCATTAACGATAAAATAAAAGGCAACATTCTAGTATTTATATTAAAGTTTTTTTGTATCACTCTTTTCACTATTAATCTCTTTATTTTACTTGAATCTACTTCTCTTACTTGTTGCATATTATTTATCATTATTATATTTTTAAGTGAAGCACCTTAACATTTTCCTCTCTGCACCCGCAAAAAAGCAACAACTAACATTAAGAACAAGCACAGTCAGAGAAAAGACTTGAATTCAAACTCAAAACCAAAAGCAAATGCAAAGCAAAAGCAAACATTGTTGTTGCCCAACCAAAAAGTGACAGCAGAAGAGCAGTTGCCTCGCCACACAGGAAGAAGTCAACAAAGCAAATAGAGAAACAAGCAAAGCAAGCGGCGCACTCATTATTAGGCTGCCTAAGCAGCGAGCAACAGAATGGGAGAGCAACATGTGTAGTCTACGTACATACGTGTGTGAGTGTGATGAGTGAGCTCTCTCTCTCTGCTGTTGCTCTCTTCATGCCCACCTGCTGCAATTAGCAGAGCGCGCGCGCGCGCGCAGCTCACACTTGAATTCAAGGACAAGAGAGCACACGCAGTTGATTTGCATATATCAAATAGAGCGAGAGAGGAAGAAAGAGAGAGCGAATGACAAACCGGCAGCGCAGCAAAGACAAATAAATAAGAGCGCAACGCAGCGCATCAAGTAATTAATTAGAGCCGGATAAGAGGATGTGGGCGATGTGGGGTGTGTGTTTTATTATTCTTTCACATTGTGCTTCGTCTCTTTTTTGTTTTTTTTTAATAGATTTCCTTTTTGGCTTGTTTGTTTGCCTTTTTATTCGATTTTTTGCTAGGTTATTAATTCGCAATGTATTTTTATTTGTTTTTCCTTTTTTGTTGTTGTATTCTATTTGCTGAAGCGCTTGGCTGCATTTTAATTAGCATCGAATTCGTTTGCTTTATTTTGATGTTGTTGCTGTTTGCTTGCGGTTGTTAATGCACTTAATATAAATTAATTTATTAGCGCGACGGACATGTGAGTAATGCACGCCCATCATCAAAATGGGGCGAGCAACGGGGGCCTTATAGGGTTAACAGCCCCCTCAGCTGTGCACGCCACTTTGGCATGTGGCATGTGGAAGACACGTGAGAGAGAGGGGCGGGGCGAACGGCCTCGCGAATTGCACTTGAAATCAATGCAAAATTTAAGTAAAAACAATGCCACTATTGTTTACGAGTGCAGCACTAATTATTATTATTATTTTATATATTAAACTACTTGTAAGTAATTGACCTATTTTTTTGCAATTGTTTTGATTGATGCTTGATTATTAATAAACGCTCCGTTTATAACGAACACATTATTCAAATTAAATGAATTTCAAAACATCATCCCACCTACAATTCAATGAACCGAAAGCTGTGGGCGTATACTTAATTTATGCCTCATACGACCCGTAATCCATTTTGAATGGCCCAGAAAATATGCAAACACACAAAATATGAATGCAATCAAAATGTTTATAATTTCAGATATTCTCTCCACAATAAATAACATCAAATTCTGAACTGAACTGACATTTCATTTGAAAAATAAGAAACCTTTGGTTTACCTGGTTTTTTTATTTTTATAAATTTTTGGTATATATATATTGATTAACAAAATCTAGATTTTAGCATAAATTATTTATTCATACTTTATTGGATTTTTAGTATTTTAAATGTGATTTTTATCCTATTTTAGTATTTTAATGTTAGATTTGTATATATTATCTTATGTTTTTAGTATTTATTGTTTGCTAGTATTTTATTTGGTGTTTATTTTGTAATATTCATGAATTCCCATGTATTGTTTAGTATTTATTTAGTATTGCGTAGCATTTATTTTTCAGTATTTATTTCATATTATTTGGTATTTATATTATAATATTCATTATTTCATATTTATTGTTTAGTATTTATTTTTCAGTGTTTATTTCATATTTTTTAGTATTTTTATTGTAATCATTAATTATTTCTTATTTGTTTAATATTTATATATTTACTTCGCATTATTATTGTTTAGTCTTTATTTTTCAGTATTTATTTTATATTATTTAGTATTTATTTTATATTATTTAGTATTTCTTTTGTATTAATCATTATTTTTCATTTCAAATATTTTTATTTCCGATATTTTTGTATATTTTACATATTGATTTTAATTATTCCCTTTCATTTAGTTAATATAATTTAGTTTATTAATATATATTTATTTCACCTCTGTTTAGGCGCCAGCTGATCTATCACTTTATGGACTTTTCCATTAATTCGTCTAATTTCAATTAACCAAGAATCTTGCGGCGCTCTCTAATGAGAGTGTTCCCCCCTTCGTTTTCTCCTCTGCTCCCTGGGGAATATAGTTAACTAGCTGAAATTGTTATTACGAACTACACGAGAAATTTAAGTACGAGTATTAATGTAGTTATACGTAATAACAATTTGCTTTATGATTACTTCTAATGACATCGCGTGCAGACTACAGAAATCCCCTCAAACAGCCTTCTTCCCTCTCCATCTCCCTCTTCTCACACCCTTTTCAATTTTTCTTGTTAATAACCTTTGTTGTTGCTTTGCGCTTTTCCGTTTTCAATAGTTTTTCCCTTCTTCTACACAAATAATTGCATTTACTCAGCACATTTTTCAGTTGTTGCTTTGTTTTGTCTTATTTTGTTGTTGGCTTTTTGTATTTTGTTTATTGCTTATTTGCTTTGTGCACGTTTGTTTGTTGTTGTTATTTTTCTCTCTTATTTTTTTTTTGTTTTGTTAATGGCCTTAAAATTTTTGCGTCGAGTTTTTTATTATTTACTTTTTTCTTATTAACGCCTCGACGCGTGTTCGACTTTGACCAATTGTTATTGTTAAAAGTTGTTGTTGTCATTAGTTGTTGGCCATAATTCATTTATCATTTTCAGCTTGGTGCAAACAAATTTCTTTTTATCTACGAAAATTTATTGCAATTCAATATTTTACGCGTCACGCATAAAAAAAGGAAATTTTGCAATCAAAAAGCTATTTTGGAATACACTTTAATTAGATAAAACAAATTACTATATTAAGTTTTTTAATTGTTGAGAAAATAACAAAATATATTTTAGAGATTATATTGTTAGAAATATAATATAATATAAAAAATTATGTGAATTTTAATACTGACTTTACTTTAACAGATAGAGTATCAGAAGGTCACCTCAAAAAATTACACAAGTGGGAATTATAAAAAATTGCGTTTTTCTGCAGCTATAAAAAAGCTCATAAAACAAATGATATTTGTTTATTGATAGCATAAAAAAACTAGCTCAAATTACATGCAGTTATCGCTGATACTTTGCACTCGATATGCACAGCAAAATAATCGATAAATTGTCGATTGCAATTCAAGAAAAATTGAGCTTCAAGAATATTATAGATATTCATTTATTTTCGAACAATTTAATAGCAAGTGAAATTTTGAAGTAGGTTCATATAATCATAACAACACTATTTATGATACCTTTGGTTAATAATCTGGTATATTTCTAACTCTATGGTACATTACAAATGTAACAGTATATCAATTTACCAAATATAATGACAATCTGGTATATTCGAAACTCTATGGTGTATTTTTAATTTAATAGTACATCTGTATACCGAATATATACTGAATATTCTATACTAAAAACTATATTATTTAGTATTTTCCAGTAGTTCCTTTTAGTATATTCCAGAATAACGATTTGGAAATAGTGGAAAATACTAACAATCGATATGTGTTAGTATTTTCCACTAAATGTGCCAAATTGATATACTGGAAAATATTAAAATATGTAACTTTTAGTATTTTAAAGTATATTAAATTTGGTTCATTACAAAAATAATACTGTACTGCTTTGCGTTTATTGAAAATAGTTGCTTGTTTTCTTTAAATACAATTTTTTTTTTACATTTCGTCTACTTTGGCATCTTCTTTTTTTAATAACTTTGTAATGTTCTACGTTTCTAATAATTTTCGCTAATAGCTCAATTGTTGAGACTTGCTAAATAGCTTCATTAGTTTTAAGCACTTCACATCATTTTCACCCCTTTGAAACTTTTTGCTGATTATTTCTAACAAATTAGTAACTCTTACACAAAAAATAAAAATAGTGGGCGTAAAAAAATTGTAAAAGCTGCAGCTGATATTGTTTTTGTTATTTGTTTCTAAAGACATTTGAAGATTGCTCAATAAAAAAACACAGTTGAATAATAATATAATATAATGATAGGCTATGAAATATTTATGAATTTGCGTTCTGAACTAAATTACTGCCAATTATTATTTTTATTGTCAATCAGTTAGCACATTAGGAATATTAATAACATTGTTAAATATTGTAGAAATTGTATTATTTGTAAACTGTTCACAAATTTCAAGAAATAAATTAGGTACAGATTATTCTTGTCTATTTATTATTTTATTGCTCTTCTTCAAATATTATTTTAAGCCACAAGCAAATTATTTACAAATTTTCCGTTTCTGTTCAAGCAATCTTATAAATTATAATGTTGCTCTCCTCAAAATATTATTTTAAACCATAATTTCCCCTTACAAAGTTTCTGATTTCTCCTAACTAGCTCATCTCTTTAATCTTAACATCCATTAAATCATTATTCCACCAACTTTATTGAAAGAATGTGAAACTAAAAAAAAAACGTGGAGATTGAAAGTTCTAAACTTTGTTTACTTTGCTGCATGTGCCACACCCCCTTCCTCATCCCCGCCCCCTGGATTGTCCGCCAATCTTCATGCTCACTTGCCTGCTCCTAAATAAAATAGTAATTTTGACAGCAGCAAAAGGAAAAAACCGATAGAGGAGAGGAAGAGAAAGAGAAGTGGAAAAAGAATGAAGAGAAAAATAAAATTAATTTGCAATGCAAATTACTTTTAATAAATTTTTGAAAATTTTCTTGGTTTTTTGTGCTAGACTCTCAACAAGGGCAGCTGTTGCTCACTTTGCTGGCAACGAGGGGAAGGGCAGGGGAAGGGAACAAAAGGGGGTTGCAATTGCGGGGGAGGCAGAAGACAGGAGACAGACAGACGGGCAACAAATGAAGCGGCGCTACTTTATAAAGTGGCAAATGACTGAAAGAGAGGCAGAGAGAGAGAGAGAGAGAGAGAGAGAGAAAGGGAAAAGTCACTCGACTCGACTGCTGGACAAAGACTGTGAGAGGGTGAGAGAGAGAGAGAGAAAGACAGCCGATGACAGGGCGTATAATTTATGCAGAAGGGCGCAACACAACTCGAGGGAGGAAATTGAGGGGGAAGCTGGCTGATTTCGACTACGGCAACAGCTACGTTTAATGAATCATGGAGACAGACGAAACAGCAACACAAGCAAGTAAGAAAGCTACAGTCGAGTGTGCTCGACTGTGAGATACCCGCTACCCATTTTGAATAAAAGCGGTATTATTCTCAAAATATATGAAAAATACTAAATATACCAAATAGTATATTTGGTATATCTATATAGTACCCCATTAAAAATATACCATAGGCACAATAAACCGGATTGTCTGTCAGACAGACAGACGGACATGGCTAGATCGTATCGGCTGTTGAATCTGATCAAGAATATATATATTTTATAAGATCGGAGATGCCTCGTTCTACCTGTTACATACATTTCCTGCAGGCACAAAGTTATACTAAGTTATAAGTTATAATTATACTCTTATTAACTTAATCAAGTTGTTTTTAAATTTGCTAACCAAATAGTTGGCAGCATATATAATATATTATTACGAACTCAGTCCCATTGTCATTTGACCCCACTGTCAACACGCGACTGAAAGAAATTGAAAACAATGTTGTTGTCGATGGGCCTTAAAAAAAAAACAAAAAAAATGTCTTCTCATCCGACATTGAAATTTCTTCTGCCGACAGAGAATCTAGGCCGAGACTCTAGGTTATCATTACTTGACTTCTCTCGCTCTGATCTATTGAGCGGAATCCACATCCGCTTCAGACATTCAATGACTTTAACGAAATAACAAAATTCAGTTCCAAATTCATTTTGTTTGCGGGCAGTCGAAACATTTAAAATGTGCATAATAAAATTTAACGGAGTTTTGTTACTGATGGTCCTTCAAATATTCTTGGTGGCTACAACAACTGGAGATGAAGTGAGATCAAAGACATAATACGAAGATGAATAAAGAGTGATTAAAGTGTATACGTTTTCTTCCTATCAGACGTGTGAATCAGACCGAATAATCGAAGAACAGTGCCGGCTTCATAACTACAAAACTGTAAAGCCTTTGCTCGACTATTTCAGGCAGGTTAGAAATGAGTTAGATCAAAGTGAAACTAAGGAAAAGCAGATGAGTGATCTTATGGAAAAATATCATGAAATTTTAAGAATTCATGAAACATTCATGAAGGAGGCAGCTCTATTAAATGAGTATAAAAACAAAGTAATCAAAGGGGAAAACCATTTGCAATTGTGTCAAAATAAAGTTGATAAATCTGAATCTGAAATTAATTCACAACAAAATATTATTCTTAAATTAAAAGAACAACTTACAGATAAATCCACCAGCTTAGAAAATTGTCAAGTTCAATTAAAATCTGTTAATTCTAGTTTAATTAAAAAAGACGAAAATATAAAGAGATTGAGTGAGAATATTAAAACTAACACAGAACATCAGAAAACACTTGAGTCGCAATTAGAGAAGAGTAAATCTATAATAATAAAGCATGAAAATAATATTCAGTTATGTCGTTCAGAAATCAACAACTTAAATAGGACATCAGAGAACTTTAGAGAAGAACAGAAAAAGATTCAATTGAAACTAAAAGAAAGTGAAACTAAGTTAATAGATAAAGTAAAAGAAAATCAGTTATGTCAATCTGCACTTCATAAATTAAGTCTAACAACATGCCCCCCTTTCGGAGATTATTCAGGAGTTCATCAACTCAAGGTGTCTGGCATAGGTTTATTCAATGTTTTGTGCGATAGTCAGTTAGCTGGACCTGGATGGATTGTAATACAACAACGAGTTGAGGGAAAAGAGAGTTTCAAGAGGGATTGGGCAACGTATCGCAAAGGTTTCGGTTCTTTTGAAAGTGATTTCTTTCTTGGTTTAGAGAAAATCCATCGTATCACGAGCTTGCAGCGTTTCGAACTTTACATACATTTGGTTGCTCGGAATGGAAAAACCTACAACGCTCGTTATGACGACTTCAAAATATCTGATGATGATAATGGATATGCACTGAGTTTGGGTAAATTCAATGGAACTGTTTTGGATAGCATGAGATACTCTGAAAACTTGAAATTCTCAACATTCGATCACGACAACGACAAAGTTGATAATGGTAATTGCGCAGTCTGGTATAAAAGTGGCTGGTGGTACAATTCTTGTTCTTATTGGTAAATATTGCAAATTTTTATTTTCGAACGAGTACACATAATTATAGATTTTTGTTGTTTCTTATGCAGTTATTTAAATGCACCATATGAGAAAGATCTACGTTGGTGGGACAATGGGAACATGTACCTTAAAGAAGTTAAGATGCTAATTCGCCCCAAAGAAGAAGAAGTGATAAACTAAAAAGCTGAATTTCCCATATTTAACTCAATTATGTTCATTAAGAAATTGCAGCAATTAATTTTTTGAATGGAAATATTTCAGTTTTTATTGCATTTATTCTATGTTTTGATGTAGCAAATTTTAAGTCTCTCGACGCTTTCAATAGAGATGCAAATACTTAAAAGTCAGTAAACTTATGCTTATCCTGTATATATCATTTCAGTCGAATCTTGAATATTAATGTGATTTAAGAAATGATCTACACATATTCGTTTCTTATCTAAACACAAATGATGCAGTTTTGTTACTAATAATACATAACAAATTTTGTTCTTGCAACATCCGTTGATAAAGGTAATAATAATTACACAGAGCAGTGTATTATAGTGGGTGCTATAAGTGCATTTATTTTCCTCTTATTAGACAGATGAATTCGACCAACAAATGAAAGAACAGTGCCGGATTTATAACCATACAAGTAAGAAAGCTACAGTCGAGTGTGCTCGACTGTGAGATACCCGCTTCCCATTTGGAGTAAAACCAAAATATTGCGGAACAGACAGACATGGCTAAATCGTCTCGGCTGTTGACGCTGATCAAGAATATATATACTTTATAGGGTCGGAGATGCCTCCTTCTACCTGTTACATACATTTTATGCCGGCTATAATACCCTTCTACCCTATGGGTAGCGGGTATAAAAAGAAGAAAAAAAAACGATGCAGGCAAAAACAACTTGGTCATCAGACAAACTCAGAATTTGGAATGAAAATGATGAAGATATTAAGATGATCAGAATGAAGAGCAAAGTTCAAAGCACTCATGAATGGGAGAAAACTTAACAGATGTCAATACTGCTTAGAACTGTCAAATAAATATAATACTGAAGTAGGTCTTAAACTCATTATTGTTTACTATTATTGCATAATAATGGTTACAATCTGGTATATTTCGAACTTTTTGGTACATTTTAAATTTAATAGTATATCAATTTACCAAATATAGAGTTTGGTGTGTTTTAGTATTTGAGTCTTAGTTGCTTTGGTTGATAATCTGGTATATACTGAACTCTAAGGTACATTTAAAATGTAATAATATACCAATATACCATATATAGACATCGGTGTGTTTTAGTATATGAATTTGGTATAATTAAGAAATAATACCGTATACAATGATAGAATTTGCATTGAAATTAAACTGATATTTCAAATTATTATAAATAAAAATAAATACATTATGCCGCTTTTAATTTCCTGCTTCTGATTCAATTTAAAATTGTTAAACTTCAGTATTTACAAACACGAGGGTAAAGTTTCGCCATCTGACTTCATTATTCAGTGCTAGGCACAACAACTTGAGTTGCGATACCAAAAATTCATAGCCAAGATATAACAAGATAGTCACGACAAGACACGGAAAAGAACTTGGAGACAGACAGAACGACAGACGGATGGATGGATGGACGGACAATGCGATTGACATTCAATCAAAATCAAATAATATTCTGTTTTTGAGGCGACAACATGCGGTGCAGGTGTCTGGCAAGAAATTTGAGAAGCCAACAAGATGACAGACAAGCAGATGCCCTGTAATTTAGTAAATGGATTGAGGAAAGGATATCGCAGAATAGCATGTTAAATATTGAAGTTAAAAAGATTATATTGAAAGCGCAAATATTGAAGTTTTACAATATAAAAATGATTCAGAAAAGTGGGAATGTAAATTTATTTATTATTATTTACTTATTTTTTCTCTACTTTTATTTACAATCTGTATTTTTAAACTTTTAAATTAACAGAAATAAGTTTGGCAATGTATATAATTCTATTATATATAACTTTATTCTTCTTAGATTGCAATTTTTCTGATGCAATTTAATCGATGATTGCATCTAAAAGTTATTAACATGTGCATTCAAGAATATTAGATACAAAAAAATTAAATCAGTATTCATGATTTTCTATATTGAAAAAGGTGTTTTTTACTTTAAATTTTTATAATAAAAATTATAAAATTGTTTTGTTTCTTTGTAATTTGTTCTATCATCGAAATTTTAAAATTGAATTTTTCAATAGTTCGCATAAAAACAAAAATGTAATGTAACAATTGCTTAAACTTGACCAATTAGTCTGCACTACCCTTTTACTTTCTAAATCACAGGGTATATTAGCCAAATACACGTGCCGTGTTTATTTGCGTGCCATCATGAAAAACAATAAAAGTTTTTCACTCGCACACAACACGCTCTTGCTTCATCTTCATTTTCTGCTGATTTTTTCCGTTTTTTTTTTTTATTTTTGCAGCGCTCGCTGGATTTTTACCCCAAACCACTTTTCCACACTGCCCGCAGGACATATTGCATGTGTGTGTATGTGTGTTGTTGTTGTTATCCTTGTTGTCATCGCATACAGCATAAATTGACGTGTTTGCAAAAGTTTTGCGATATTTATATTTGAATATGTATTTGTAATTTAGGTTTTATTGATAGCCTCCGTCTGTCTGTTTGCTCTTTCCTCTCCCCCTCGCTGCGCCCCTCGCCTATTGTCAATTTGTTGATTTTTTGCGTGGCACGTGTTTCCACATTTTATTTTTCTTATTTTTACGGCTTATTTCACACACACACACACACACACACACACACACACACACACACACACACACACACACTAACACACGACAACATTGCAAATGGAATGGAATCGAACCCCAATTCAAAATTGTTTTGTTATTTATTAAAAGATTGGCAAGCAAGCACGACGACGTCATGGACAAACATTGAAATACATATTTGACTTGTTGGTTTTTTCTTCTTTTTTTTTGGATTTTTTGATTTCAATTGCATTTGAATTGAATACCATCATTTAAATTTATTTGTTGTATAGTTGAAGCGCAAATAAAGCAAGCTTTGATTGATTGAGTCTATACATGTAATTGTAAATCTCTTTTATTTTCATTACATTCCATTGTTATATCCCACTTTACTACTGTACTTTGAACAAGAATTTATGAAAACACTTGATATTCTCTTTTAAGAGCTTAACGAAGCGAAGAGATTTGATTTAGCTAAATGTCCCTTTTATTTGCACTCTAGTTGATCACAAATTTCCCTTCGATTGCCAAAGGAATTTTTGTCTGCGCTTGCAGCAAATTCGTTTACGAGAAAAGAGATTAACACTAAACAAAAGAGAATTGTTCCAAAGCCTAATTAGCTTATCGATAGCATTGTTGTTCTCTTAACTTCCATTTCATTTTAATTGCTCTGGTTTAAATATCCCCAACTCAACTATTGCCATCTCAGTTACAAGCTCATTGTTCGGTCTCTGCTCCGGTCAAAATCAAAACTTTTTCCTTCCGCATGCATTTCACTTTTTCTCTCATTGCAGTTTTCATTTCAATTTTCTTGTTTTGCACTTTTTTTATTGCATTTTAATGCACACAAACACACAGACAACCGTGCTTTGTGGTTGTTGTTTTTGTGGTGGTTTTGCATTTCCGTTGCGCTTATCATGCAATAGCAGCGCCTGCCCACAAAACTGGAAACGGGCGCCACACATACACAAGAGCACAAATAAACAAGCATGCAGGCAAAAAAAAAGGAAAAAAGAGCGCAACTATGACAAACGTGTGACACAAAAAGCGCCAAATAACGCGGCCGTGGTCGCGGCTTCACAGCTGACACAGCAACAGCAGTAAAGAGCGAGCGCAAAAAGCTTAGACAAAAGAAAGAGCGCACAACGTGAGCTAGCGGGGGCGGGAGAGTGCTTAAGTTTGACGCGCCGACAGAGCGACAGAGTGAATGAGTGTGTGTGTGTTTTGTTATGCGACAAACTTGCTGTTACTGTTAGTGTTATTGTTATTGCCACTACCGTTGATTATGTTGTAGTCTCGGGTATTTTATGCTCTTCGTTTTGGGCCTCATTTTTGGCAGAGTAGGCTCCTTAGTGTGGGGAGGGGGAGGGCAGGAGGTTAGCTTGTCTGATGTGTAGCGGTCGTTCATCTAACAACCTAAATAAGTTTCGCTGCCTCCAGTTTTATTTCTGCTTTTTTTTCCATACCTCCTTCTCTCCCTATGCGCTGCATGGTAATGGAGTGTTAGAAGCAGACACATATACATGCTTAAGTACATATGTATTAGTGACTGACTGAGTCACTGTGAGGCCTAACCCACCAAAAAAGACATAAAAGTCCAATGGCGTTGACAGCAGGCGATTTCTAAGAGCATTGCAGACGAACTCATTTGCTTATATGTATGTATGTGTGATGCTGAGTAACAGCGAGCAAGCAACTATGTATTCTGATTACAAGCGTCATGCCCACATAATGTAAATAGTCATTTCGAATTCCATATAAACTGATTAAATATGATCCAAAAATAGATTTTACAATCAGTAATTAGTTAATTAATGCCACTAATAAATATTAACTGTTGTGACTAATTTAATAAATCAGCATACAATAAAATCAGAAGCATATTTAAGAGCACTTTGCAAGTGCGTCATCCAATGCAAGCCAATTGTTCAAGAGCGACAGGATTTACACTTACTCCAACTCCCACTCCTTTAAATAGATCTACCAATTTAATACGCATGAGAGCGAAATAGACGTAAGCAACAGCAGCTCAACTCCCATCCCGCTTTATCTTTTGCTGACCATCTTAAAGTGACGCACTTCCATACAGCTGCTGTTGTCCATGTGCAAGCGAGAAGGAAAGCATTGCTTTGCAATGCCGTTGCAAGAGTGCAATGGCTACGTCATCGACGTCAATATATCAAGCGCAGACAATATTGCAAGCGCATTTGCACACCCACTCTCTGTCTCCCTCTCTCTCTCTGACTCTCTCCTTGGCAGACGCAGTGTAATGTGAAGCCGCAGCTACTCGTCGCAGTCGACGTCATCGAATGTCGTAAATTATTGGCGAAAACAAGTAAATAAATATAAATAAAAATACAAACAAGCGGCAGCGGGCGTGGAAGGAAAAACACATTTTTCTTCTTTTGCTTTTCATTTATTTCTTTTGGGTATATTTGTTTCGCATTTCTTCATTCATTTGTCACCTGCTTTGCGCACGGAAATAATTAACAACAATTTTCGTACGGTTCGTTGACATATTTTTCCTGACACATACACACACACACACACGCACACGCACACATGCAATGCACACTCCCATACATTTATTTTATTTGCTTGTTAATTGCTTGCAATTTATGGCAGGTAAAAAATAAAGAGAAATGTATGCTGAGTCATTGCGTTAAGCATATGCAAGGTCAATGGTCAAACTTGACGCGGTTTGTGCGACTTTCGGATACCCTAAAGAATTATATTTGAACACTGGCTGATTATGCAACTCATATTTACTACTTGATCAAGTAAAGCAACACACACACACATACACAAACAGCTGAAGTGCATCGAGCAATAACACAATACTAAAGCAATACACGCTGCGGGGCTGTGTTGGGTTCAAAGTCATATTTCAACTATAATCTTATCAGCTTTTCGATGTTCAATTTATAACCCAAAGCAAAGCGCGCACGCTAGACGAAGAGCGAGAGAGAGAGAGAGCGCGTGTGAAGAGAGCGAGCGCCAAAAACATGCAAAACAATTTATATAACTAGACAAACACAAACAGAGCGAGCGCTAAAGAGAGCGGATGACTGTGTGTATGTTTGTGTGACTGTGTCTGTTTATTAATCCTTTTTAAGCAGCATGTGTCCTCCACTTTCGACTCGACTCTGATTTCTTTATTTTGCACTCTTTACAATATAGAAATACACTGACACACACACACACACACAGCTGGGAAGAGAATATTTTTCCGCAAAATTTGTTTTATTGCCTGCCCCGTTTATATGCATATGGTCTGGCCAAATGGGTGGGGGGGAAGGGAGCTCGAAAGGGGAGTAACAAAATGAACGTCGCCATGTGTGTGCAAACAGACTGCGCTGCACTCCCTTTGCTTTGCTACTATGTACTCTCTATATTCTCTCCTCTTCTAACTACAGTTGTTGCTCCCTCGTCGCATTTGAAAATAAATTTGCATGCAGCTGCGACGATGACGATGACGACGACGTCGACGGCAAGCCAACAATTGTTGCGGCAATGTCCTGTGCTAGCTTTAGCCCCCTCTCCCTCTCTCTCTCTCTTTACTACACAACACTGCTTTAGCAGTAGTAAAAGAAGAAGCAGCAAAACGTGAAGAAAGAGAAAAAAAAAGCAACAGCTTCACTGTGGTTGCCTCTGGGCTAAATATCCACCCAAAAACCCCACTTCAGCATCCCTCCCCTTTTCCCATCGTTCGCTTACTACTGATGCTACAGCTGCCCTCTCTCTTTTTCTATCTCTCTTTCTCCCCCTTTTGCTATCCTATCCGTTTGCCAGTTGCTTCAAAATTTACGAGCAAAAGCATTTTCAAGAGTTTTATGCGCGTTGAGTGGCAGCAACAGCAGCCAAACCCTCCACTGTTAAAGGGGTGTAAAGAGCGGGGCGAAAAGGGGGCAGAGTAGGATCCTGTGCACTGGGCTGCAGGACTACAAATTTAAGTTGGCCAAAAACTGCAAAGACACACACACACACACACATGAGAGCGTATGGGAGATATGTATGCCCGATAGTTATTTGCCTGGTTTCTGGTTTTAGGCCCGTTTCATGAGTTCTAGTTTTTTTTTATTTATTTTTTTTGCTGACCCCCTTTTTCCCCTATCCTTAAATCCTATTGCCATCCTCCCCCTTCCCCGATCAAATCGTTCAACGAACGCGCTGTTTCATTTCATTTCGCATTGGTTTTTCTCTTTGCTCGTTTTCGATGCCCTATAAAATGATAGTAAAACGGGTATTTTATTACTAATCTTGAAAATAATTTAAAATTATTAACTGTAAATATATACTATAAACACGGTACCATAAAATAGTTAATGCAATCAAGTAAGTAAACTTTTGGTATTTTTCATAGTATATTTAAAAATCTCAATTAAAAATGCTTGTAATAATTTCAATTATAAATTTCAATTTCAGAAAAATTGTTCAAATTTGATTAACTATATCAAAAAGTAAAAATTGAGCATCAAATGATGGAAAAAACAGAAAATTTTAAATATGTATTTTGAAAATTGCTTAGATGAAGGAAAAAACATAGAAAATGTTGAATATAAATTCTGAATATTACTTTTTAGATTAAGGAAATAGCATAGAAAATTTTAAATCTAAACTGAATATTACTTTTTAGATGAAGGAAAAAACCTAGACAATTTTATATCTAAATTCTGAATATTACTTTTAGATAAAGTAAAAAATCTAAAAAAAATTTAGAATTTAAATTTTAAAATTATCAACAGTGATTAAGGCGTTTACAAATTTGAGTTGAAAAATATACAAATTACACTATTTAGCATTTTGCAGGGTATTTCATAGGCGAGCATTTGCTCTCACTTTCATTAATTCGAAGTGCAAGCAATTCAAATAATTTTCAAAATTATAAAAATAGCTTTTTGTTTTCATATTTTTGTAGCGTAGACATTACATGGTATCTTCCATTCGTGCATACCCAACTATGCAAGCTTGTTCTTTTTTTTTTTTTTTGTGAAGTGCATTTTAGCAGTCAGTCGTCACTCGCCCAGTCAGGATGTAGAAAATTTTCCGGTTTTACTGTGCGCTCGTGATGCCAGGAAATCGTTGCTCTAGCTTCCAGAATAGCCAGGGAATCAAAGAGAGCGAAAGGGGCGGAAAGGGAGAGAAGAGAATGGGGGGTAAAGAGTATTCACGTCTTTTGCGCTGCAACATGAAATGAAAAGCCTCATCTACTTTGCTCAGCAGCGGTGGCAGCAATTGGGTTGATGGGCGCGTAATTTTTGGTTGCAAAATGGGAGCATTTATTGAACTTTTCGCCAAAAGATATTTTCGTATTTTACGAATTGGGTTAAAACCCACAAACGAAACGAATGTATATAGGGATATGGCATCAAAATGTAGGCCGCTTATTTTAACATAGTTGAAGATGAGTTTTCCACTTTCCACTTGACTGTAATGAGTTTCTCTTTAGAGTATAGATGACATGAAGAAGAATATTTGGGAAAGAGATACCCTGTATTTTAAGGTGAACTAAACTCAAGCTAAATCATTATGCATTAGAATGATTAAGCTTCATAAAGAAATAAAATTCTTGCATATTTCTCATAAAATAAACTTTTGCTAAATTTTGCAGTGCGAGAAAATCAAGTTGTCAAACTTTTAAGTATGTCCTGAATATTTCAGCTTAATTAATTAATCATTAACTAAATATTCTTAATCTGAACTTCCTAATTTTCGTTGAACTTTATAAGCTGCTGTTAAAATTATAGCGGAGGTCAAATTGCAGCTCCTTTTTTTACAAATATTTCAGAAAATTTGAGATGTAAATTAAAGCTTAAGATTGTGTTAATTGGTATGCTTATTAAATTGCTAAATCAATATTTATATAAAGCCTGAATTCATTTTGAGCTTTGGTAATTTTTATAAGATTTAGCCATTGAACTGAAGCCTCAAAATTGATGATTTTTAATAATATTCAAAATTTTAAATAAAGGAAAATTTAACATAAAATTTGACAACTGTTCTAAAAAAAATTTGCCTTATGATAGGCTCAAAATTTTGGTTACACACTTTAAGTGTTTTACTTGCTGCATATTTCATATTTACTTCTTCATTCAATAAGAAAAAAAAATAAAAAATATTATTCGACAAGTGCTTTTAAATATTTGCTTAAGATGAAGTCAAGACTTTCAAGAATGCAGTCTTTAAGCAAGACGCTCTTTGCCTTATTAAATCAACCGCCAAAATTTGCTCAGTTTTTTATAGACTACGTGAAAAGTTGATGTATAAAATATAATACAAGACCAAAATATTTACTCATTTCATTAAGGAGCCCAGCCGGAGAGAGAAAGAAGGAGAGAGAGAGGGAGAGACGTTGAAAGCCGAGCAAAGTAACGAGATAAAAAAAGAGCAAGATGGAAAAAAGAAAACTTATATTTTCATAGCTTGGCAGCATTTTTCTTCATTTTGTGTAAATTGCATGCATATTTTTACTACTGCTGCAAGGTGGAAAGGAGAGAGGAGAAGGAGGAAGGGGAGGGGGAGGAAGGTGTGTGAGTGCGAAACCAAAGTGAAAAAAATCTATTTTTTGCACACTTTGCGTGTAGCTAAAAAACATATAAAAAAAAAAAGATGAGAAAAACAAGAAATATCTTTGCATAATTTCATAATGAGCACTGAACTAAGCTGCCACAAAAGGGGGGCGGTCAGAGCGAGGCGGTGAGGGGAAGGGGCGTGGCCACAGCATATGCTTCGCTTGGCATTTGAAAATGCGTTCGTCGCTTTTTCACTTTGCGTTTGAAGCAAATTGCTCATACGCCACGTTGCACGCGCCACACGGATGCGACGACGACGATGATGGCAAAAGGAGGAGGAGGAGGAGAAGGACGTTGAGGGCTAAGGACCGTTTGCATGGTGCAAAAGAGGGAGCCGTGGCACATAGGCTGCGCCTCATAATTATGATTATATGAGCTGTGATTACACGTTGAAAGGGGGGAAAGCGGGGGAATTTTCCCTGTAATTTGGCCTGCGGCATTGACTAACTGACTTTGATGGCTAAGTGACTGTGTGTGTGTGTGAGTGTTGTAAGCCAGCTTCGTCTGCCCTTTTTTTCGAGGGGGGTAAACGGTTAATTGTTTTGCTTGTTTGCCTCTCTTTTGGCTTTTACCGCATTTCTCAATGAAATTGATTTACCGCAAATTCACGTTGATATTCGATAGGAAGTCGCATCGTACACGTTTATCCGAATCATTTGTTCAATTATCGGTTTGCATATCAAGTATACGTTTTAATTTGCATTTTGAATAAAGGTTGAACGAATTTGAATACGCTGCATCAATTGAAATGCAAATTTTCAAAGTCATCAAATTTGATGCAAAATATTATATATTATTATTTGAAATGCAATGAAATATTTCGAATTTCGGTTTAAAATATACGAATCACTTAACTAAAATGAATTGAGCTGAATTTAATATTATATTTTACTTTGCTATTGAATAGTTTGTAATATGATTATGAATTGAGTTGAATTTTATTGAATATGTGTTGTATTTAAAAGTCATACAGAGCGTATTTATATAGAAATCATTATTTGAATATCATAATTGATTCTTGAAGCTGCATAAATTGAAAAGTTATTTTAATAACTGATGTGTTGAAAAGTATAAATTTAAATACTAGACTTTGTGATACAAATTTATTCGAATATGAGTAATTTTCTGAAGGAATCGCTTATGACATTATTTACAGTGATAAAACATAAACTGAAACAAGTTTAAAAGTAAACAAGATTTATTTTTATAGCTATAGACTAGCGCTATATTTACAGCTAAGAATAATTTAAGGAACTTTTCTTGTTTTACGATAATATGTATAAATTCGTTCATTTTTGGGTCACATTGTAAAAATGTAGTTATCCTAAAACAGAAATATAATTCCAAGACCATGCTTAGCTCCAATTAAAATGCTAATTAAGAGCTATAAAAGTCTTTTTTACTCATGTTTAAGAATATATTTAATTTGTTTAAGACATTTTCGGCATATTTATAATTCCAGTATATAATTTCTGTACTTGTTATTTTAGTCTCTTGGATCACTTAAATGTTATACTAAAGAGGCATAAAATATAATATAATGTTTTATTCTTTTGCTCTTTTTGCTTTTTAAAGAAACATATAGAATATTCAGTGAAAATTTCACAATCAATAATAATAATAATAATATATAATAATGCAATAATTAAATGCTGAATTCCTCTTTCTTAAATATATCATATATGTAAAACTTCAAAGATTTGACAAATAACTCAAATGTAATAGCCGTTGCTTTATAATTTTTCAATCCAGTAGAATAAAATATTGTATATAAAATTCTTTGTTTTACATATCAGAATCAATTCACTAGACTTTCAAAAGAAATTTCAATATTTTAGCATTTAAGTGTATAACTTTAATTAATTATTTCATTATTTTTAGTTATTTCAAAGGTTTTTTTAATGTATTTTTTTTTAATATAAATAATATTTCTAACAGGGATTTTCTTCAAAATAATGAATCCATATTGTAAGTTATATGGTTTGATATGCATCTGGCAACCCTACTAGTATTAATCTGGCAACACTGTCAATAAGTATCGATAGTTCGATACCTTTAGAAGGCTACTGAATGCAACTACTTTATATACTTTATGTTACAACAATAAAATTCTGAATTAAACAAAAGCACATAGTATATTTTTGTCGAATAAATGCAATAGATATAATCAACATAATCATTATTTGACTCATATAATTATCGAAATTTTGAATACCTTTAAGTGCAGCAATTATGATGAATAATTTTTGCATTGAAGTAGTTGAGCGAGCGAGACAAATGAGAAGTGAAAATCAGAGCTTACAAGTTTTCTAATTACTGGTCACAGTTCACGTTTTCTTCGCCTCTTTCTTTCTCGTGCCACTTGGCAAACTCGAAAATTCATCTAGCCAACAATAACAACAACAGCAAAGAGTGAAAATCAAGCGTGAGCAGAAGGAAAGAGAGAAGACAGGTGAAAAAAGGGGGGAAGAAGAAGCATGGCGACTGTCGACTTAATATTTGCCCCCAAACGAAATGACTTTTGCACAACTGTAGACAACGAAGCAGGTGAAGAAGAGAGAAGAGAAGAGTGAAGAGCGAAGAGAGAATGCTGAAAACATAAAGGGATTACGAACTGCGCAAACCTGATAAACAAATCGACGAGCACTTTGACAAACTTTTTTGTGCACTTGCTCCTTGCCCCCTGCTGAGTTTGAAGCTTGAAGTTTGAGTTTGAGTTTTGTAATTGCAAGTTCGCTTCATGTTATTGAAGTTGTTTGTCTTCTCTTGCTGTTGCTGCCTCTTCTTCTTCTTCTTTTGTGTCATTTTCTTTTTTCTTCATCATCATCATCAAGTCCACGTCTGGCGTGTGTTTTTTATACCCGCTACCCATAGGGTAGAAGGGTATTATAACTTTGTACCGACAGGAAATGTATGTAGCAGGTAGAACGAGGCATCTCTGAGCCTATAAAGTATATATAGTCTTGATCAGCATCTATAGCCGAGATGATCTAGCCATGTCTGTCTGTCCGTCACCTAGATCTCCAAGACTATAAGAGATACAGCTATAATTTTTTTTCGACAGCATTTGTTATGTCTGAACGCAGCTCAAGTTTGTTTCAAAATTTTGCCACGCCTACTTCCGCCCCACAAATCAATAAAATCGAAAAACAAGCGTAATTTTAAAGCTAGAGCTGCGAATTTTGGTGTATACGATAATATCTATAGTAGTTATGATTCCTGAAAATTTGGTTGCGATCAGATAAAAATTGTCGAAGTGATTAAAGAAATAATTTTGTATGGGCAAAAACGCCGACTTTCTAGGGGTCTTAGTTGCTTTGGCTGACAATCTGATATATTGTGCCTATGGTATATTTTGAATTCAGTATTATATCGACATACCAAATATTCGATATATTTTTCGTATTTTTGGTATATTTTGAGTATAATGCCGCAATACCTAGCTTTTATTCCAAGTGGGTAGCGGGTATCTCACAGTCGAGCACACTCGACTGTACCTTTCTTACTTGTATAGTTATAAATCTGGCAATGTTCTTCCATTTGTTGGTCGAATTCATCTGTCTAATAAGAGGAAATAAATGCACTTATAGCACCCACTATAATACACTGCTCTGTGTAATTATTATTACCTTTATCAACGGATGTTGCAAGAACAAAATTTGTTATGTATTATTAGTAACAAAACTGCATCATTTATGTTTAAATAAGAAACGAATATGTGTTGATCATTTCTTAAATTACATTAATATTGAAGGTTCGACTGAAAGGATGTCTACAGGATCATCATAAGTTTACTGATTTGTAAGTATTTGCACCTGTATTAAAAGCGTCTAGAGACTTAAAATTTGCTACATCAAAACATACAATAAATGCAATAAAAACAGAAATATTTCCATTCAAAAAATAAATCGCTGCATCAAATAGTCGATTGTTTTATTTTTCAGAACGAAATTTCTTAATGCACCAATTACATAATTGAGTAAAATATGGGAATTTCAGCTTTTCAGTTTATCACTTCTTCATCTCTTCTTTCGGGCGAATTAGCATCTTAATTTCTTTAAGTGGAATGGGATACCAATACAAATATGGTGTATTTAAATTACTGCATAAGAAACAACAAAAATCTATAATTATTTGTATTCCTTCGAAAATACAAATTTGCAATATTTACCAATCAGAACAATAGTTGTACCACCAGCCACTTTTATACCAGACTGCGCAATTACCATTATCGTATTTGTCGTTGTCGTGATCGAATGTTGTGAATTTCATGTTTTCATTTTCTCTCATGCTATCGTTTTTAATAGTTCCATTGAATTTACCCAAACTCAGTGCATATCCATTATCTTCATCAGATATTTTGAAGTCGTCATAACGAGCGTTGTGGGTACTTCCATACTGATCAACCAAATGTATGTAAAGTTCGAAACGCTGCAAGCTCGTGATACGATGTAATTTCTCTAGTCCAAGAAAGAAATCACTTTCAAAAGAACCGAAACCTTTGCGATACGTTGCCCAATCCCTATTGAAATTCTCATTTCCCCCAACTCGTTGTTGTATTACAATCCATCCAGGTCCAGCTAACTGACTATCGCA